>NW_018744745.1:1297449-2017728 GCF_001683475.1 Chenopodium quinoa
AATTCAATTATTCAAATTTAAACATACTTTGGGTTTCTCTCTATGTCTAAATGTATTTCTTGCATCTTGTCCTTTAATGTTGTTATTCTTGCATCATCTTTGGGTTTTCTGATAATTCATTAAAAATATGTTTGAATTTACAATTTTGATTAATAAATAAAAAAAATGAACATAAAGTCAATAAAAAATGAACATTTAACTTATCTTACTATTGGCCAGGAGTAAACTTTTTTGTACTGATTTGCAAATGAACATATATTCTATCTAAAATGAACATTTAAGTTATCTTACTTTTGGCCAAGACTATTCTTTTCTGGATTGCTTTGCCCTTTTTTGGTTGAACTTCTTCTTGTTTGCTGAAATCAATATTAAAAAATACTTTAAATTAAAATGAACATAAATGGTACACAAATAGATAGTTATCAAAAATGAAATGAACATTATATATTTATACCTTTGATCAACTTCATTTTTGTCCTTTTTGTCAGGAGTATTATTGTATGGATTGCTCTGCTCTTCTGGTTGAACTTGTTTTTGCTTGCTGAAATCAATTTTAAGACTTTTAATAAAAAAAATGCACATAAATTGTACACAAAATATACAGTTATCAAAAATGAAATGAAAATTATTCATTAATACCTTTGATCTTCATCATGTTTGTCCTTTTCAGGTACAATTGTATCCTGGTTTTGTTCCACATTCTTTTCACTGAATATTATATATATTCATTAATTAGAATTTGTATTATAAGAAATGAACAAATTTTGTATGTAAAATGAAAATTTGTTTATATAAAAGTGAGCATTAGTATACCTTTGATCCCTATACTCTTTTTGTCAGTTGTGTTATGTGTAGCAGACACACTCTTAGTTGTTGCATGAGTAGCAGAAATGTTCTCACTTTGTTCACTTAAAAACAACAGAATTATTTTATATAATATGATATTAAAGTATGAACTAATTTATACAATGAAGAAGATAATTAGTTATTTTGGTATAAAGCTTTTATACCTTATTGTTTGATTTGTCTCTGGTGGTCTTGATTTTGACATAACAAATTTCACTCGAACCTTTTTTTTTCACTAAAATTTTAAGAATTACCTAATAAGTTTGGTATATATATACAATGGACAATAATTGCATGTAAAAACAATTATTTTATACATATAAACTTACTTGTTTAAAGTGTATCTTTGATAACTATTACCATATTCATTTTGTTCTATAACTTCTTTAGAGTTAATGGTTCAGATTTTTCATCTCTAAATTGAAGCAAGTGTATCACTCTAAATGGCACATCACTACATTATAATTAATTACATGACATTAGTTTGAATGCATATCACTGAATGATTATTATCATATTTATATATGTGCATGATGTTTTAATGAAATGTACATTTGTTATTTGAATCTCAATGAATACTCAAAATGAACAAATATACATATATGATCATAATTATATCTATAAATGAACATTATGAGTATCAAATATGATCATATACAATGATGTTTCATTGAAACGTACTTTTGCTCTTAAATCTCAATGAATACTCAAATGAACAAATATAAATATATGATCATAACTATATCTATAAATGAACATTATGAGTATCAAATATGATCATATACAAATAGCATATTAAACAAAGATGAAACCAATTTTTATCAAATACGACTAACATATTAGACATGAACATAATATATTCTGTAAATGATAATTACCTTGGTAATATATGGAGACATTTTAAAATCCGTACCAATTGACTTGTCAATATCTTTCAAAAGTTCAAGATCTACAATTGGAGCATTTTGGCGGGTTTTTTTCAACCTTTTCTATTGTTGACTGAAGAGGTACATCATCATCGTCTCTGTTTTTGTTTGATAAATTTTTATTGTTTATATTAATTTGTTAATATTCAGTAAAATTTACTACAATGGCAAGAAATTGAACAAAAATTAGGGTTCATACATACAATTGAACTAAATTGAACAAAAGTTAGGGTTCATACATTTCTTCAGAAATTTTCAACAAATTACTCGACTCTGAAGTATTCTTTTCCAAAATCATACTACAATTGCAAAAAATTGAACAAAAATTAGGTTTAACATATATATTCGCTCTATAATTTTCATCGCAAGAAAATGAACAAAATTACTTACTCTTTGGTAACATTTTGCTCCGATTTTCCAGTTTCATCTTGCATGTTCTTCTCTAAAGCGTTTTTTTTTTCCAAAATCACTCTACAATCACAAGAAAATAAACCAAAATTAGGCTTCATACAAAAAACTGTACTAAAATCGCAAATTTGAAGCAATTATGTAGTGTTTTGAAGCAATTTTGCAATAATTTGAAGCAAATTTCATTCCGATTCGACGGTGTTGATGAGAGAGAAACTCTAGAAAAATGAAGAAGATGTTATTTAGAGAGAGAAAATGATTTGAAATGGATTGTTTTTTTTAATATATATATATATATTTATATATATATTTATATATATGTGGGGTAGGGGAAGTTATTTCCTAATTTACTGCGGTTAGTGGGGGTAGTTACTGTAGTTTGTGGGGAAGGGGAAAAACGCAAAACGCTGCGTTTAGATGGGGGTGTAGGTTGTGGTACCTACACTAGGGTCTAGTGTATACCGATTAGTATAATTACACACATAAGTTGACGTCTCACCTAAAACATCAAAAATGCAGCCCATACCAACTAACTACGATTTTGGGCCCTTCCAAAATCCAAATCTTGCTGACGCCCATTTACTTTTTTTTAAAAAAAAACCTAAGGGCTAAGCCCACTCTTCTTTTTTTTTTTTTTAAAAAAAAAAAACTCTTTTTCTACTTCCTTTGGCCTTCATTCAAGTTAGAGCTGTCAATTCGGGTAAACGGGTCGGGTTTGAGTCGGGTCATCTCGGGTCGAGTCAATACGGGTTAATGTCATAACATATGCGGGTTGGGTCATGCTTGAGTCGAGTCACGTCGGGTCATACATCTTATCGGGTTTGGGTCGGGTTTAGGCCGGATTAGTAAATGGTCGGGTTACATCGAGTCGGGTGAAAAATAGGTCAGGTTAAATTCGGGTCTTTATGGGTTTAAACGAGTTAGGGTCGTTCTCGGGTTCGAGTCGGGTTCGATTCAAGTCAATTATTTACGGCTTATAATCAGGTCGGGTCATTCTCGGGTTTGTGTCGAGTTCGGTTCAAGTCAATAATTTGCAGGTTATAATCAAGTCGGGTCATTCTCGGGTTTGAGTCGTGTTCAGTTCAAGTCAATAATTTGCCGAAAACATGTTTCGACCCTGAAATTCGTCCCTAAAAACATGTTGTGAAACTAACCTCTTAAAATTCAAAGTGAAATATTGAAGGAATAGAGTTAGGATTCAATTTCCGTTCTAATACCAACATGAGATAACGACCTATACATATTGATTCAATAACAAGTTCGGGTTGAATTTGGGTCAGGTCAATAACAAGTCGGATTGATTCGGGCCGGGTTGTAATTCGAGTCTGGTTTATAGCAGGTTGGGTAAAAATCGGATCGGGTTAGGAACAAGTCGGGTTGAATTCGGGTCGGGTTAGGAACAGGTCGGGTTGAATTCGGGTTTTGGCGGGTTAAAACGGGTTTGGGTCAATTTCGGTTCAGGTCAGGTTTGGTTCAGGTCAATAATTTACGGGTTACATTCGGGTCGGGTCGTCTCTAGGTTGGTTAATATTCGGGTTCGGGTCTCAAATACTCGGGTCAACTCGGGTTTAGGGTTGGTTTCAGGTCGGGTTTGAGTCACCATTTTTTTCGGGTTCAGACAGGTCGGTTAATAGGTCGGGTTAGGGTCAGTATTTCAGGTCGGGTCAGCTTTTGACAGCTCTAATTCACGTACGCTAAACTACCAAAGAGAGAGAAATAAATAAATAAATAATCTGGTGGTGCATCATCACTGCTTCCCAGCGTTGGAAACCACCGCCCGGACCGCCACCTGGCAGGCACCGCGTGCCAGTCGGTCTTCCCTCTTCTCTTTCCTCATTATACTAGTTTGTAAATTCATGCTTAATTTTCATATGTTTTTCCTATTGATATTAGATACTTGTTTTAATGATCTAATTAATTATATGATGATATAAATTTATTTATTGGTTTTCAGATTTTATTATGTATGAAGCTGGGGTTTTAGACTTTGAAATTTTATGTGTTTAGGGCTTAAACCGTGTTTAGCAAGTTATCTAATTATTCTATGATTTCATAATGATAAAGCTTGTAATTTTATAATTAATATAAATTTTCAAAGTATATACTTTGCAAAATTTGGATTTTATGTTGATTGTTTCTAGGGTTTTAAGGTTTTTTAGCAGATTAAACGGGAGTCTTTTAGGAACAAAATTGGAGCTTAATTATGGAGAAAGTGGGGAATTTGGGAGGTAAAACAATGGAGAAACAATCGAGTATGATCTGAGACGGGTTAAGCTTTCGACATGTTGGTGAGAAACCTGAGAGTTCCGGCAAAACTATGGAGAAAAATGGGAGTTTCAAGGCGGTATAATTGAGAAACATGAGTTAACGTGGGTTGTTGGAGAAACAGAAGAGTTTTCATGGAGATGGAGAGGCAATCAACTTTTTGTGGCAATAAGAAAAGGAAAAGAAAAGATAAATACTGTAATTGGTTTTCTATTAATATGCTGCATAATAGTACTACGACAGATGGACTTTATTATTGAGTGTCATTATGAGTATAGAGATAAACTATATGATATGTGAACTGAACAACTGATTTATGGAACTTTGTTTGTATGCTAATTGATTTATATTGTGTGTATCTATTGTACGGTCATATTATATGAATTGATCTGATATGCAATTTAGTTGCTCTTCAGATTGACGAGTTGGCGACTATCTCTGATTCCCCTGCACCATTGGAGTGCTATTAGTATTTCATGTGTAAATAGCATGAAGTTTAATCATGGGTTGATTTTTTGCTGACTGTAAGTTGATATTGCAGGTCCTTGTTTATAGTATTATGGAAAAAAAGTATATATATCCTTTTTCTCTACCTTTACATGTTGGTAATGAAGATTAGATATTACTGAGGCTTTTCTTTATAAATAATACTTCTAACTGAAGTGCCATTTTGTTTGGCCGGTACCTTAATCAGAATGTATTTTGGAGTTCATATGTTATAATGTTGCATTATCTATTCTTTAGAGTTGTAGCCTGTTAGTAGTACATGCTCACATATGTTTACATCCGGGTCGATTTTGTAACAAGTCGGGTTAATAAATTCGATGTGGGTTAGTAATTGGTTAGGTTACATTCGGGTTTGACGATTTAAACGGGTTTGAGTCAATTTCGATTCAGGTCGGGCTTGGTTCGGGTCAATAATTCACGAGTTATATATTCAGGTCGTGTCAGTTGATGTTCCGTTCGGGTCTCAAATTCTCGGATTCACTAGGGGCTAGAGTTGGTTTCGGGTCGGGTCATATCAGGTTCGGGTCACCATTTTTTCGGGTTCAAATGGATCGCTTAATGATTGGGTTCGGGTCGGTTTTTCGGGTCGAATTAGCTTTGATAGGTCTAGATACATCGATAATTTTATTAACATGTAGCATATTTATGGAATTTTGTTCTCTTCTCAGATTATCCATGGAAATTACTCTTTAGTAACTAATAACTTGGTAATCACTGGCCTTAAAAAAAAAAAAAAAAAAAAAACTTGGTAATCACTTCTATAAAAAATATTGGAGTACTACTCACCATTTTTTTTTTTCTTTTTGGTTGTTACTATGTTTTATTAAAGACTATCTGCATCTATATACTCAATAATTTTTAATCCTATCTTTAATTATAACACGTGCATTAGCACGTGCATATTCTAGTGGCTAAGAGAGAGTAAAAGGGTAATCTAATATATAATTTAACAGTTACTTTTCACCAAAATCCTCCAAATCCCCAATCTTAATCTCTCATTCACTCCCGCCTTTTCCACTTAATCTCTCTACACAGCCTATTCTACTAACTTATTAGATTTGAATTTCAAAAAAATAAAAAATAAAAAATAAAAAAGAAAACCCCAAATCGTGGTAAGGCAGTTATCTTAACTCCACCACACTACTCCATAACTGCACACACACACTACAACAGAGTAATAGAGTATGGATTATATACTACATACTTTGCAACACTCATTTCACTCACACACACAAAAAAAAAAAACACAAATCTGATTGTTTGGGGTTTCAATCAGGTAACCAACATTTTGCTCACACAATTCCGGCGAAGTCATACATCTACGCCGTCGTCTTCGATGTTGCCTTCTTCTTCTTCTTCGTGGATTCACTTGAGATAGGTGCTTTTTGGTGTTACTAATTCATCTTCTTCTTCCCTAATTTCAAGGTAAAAACAAATTTTGTGTTAATTATTTGATTGGATTTATTAGTGGGAATGCATTTTAGACATTTCTGTTAATACGTTGTTGTCCTTTCTTTTTCTTTTACTCTGATTTTGCTTACACATGGATGCTGATTAGGGGATTTTGCTCCCACCAATTACCATCTGACAAGTGGACCAATCAGGTTCCGCCATGTGTCCGCCACATGAGCCAATAGGAGTCTGCCACGTGTCAAGCAATGATCCGTCCACCTTGGACCAATTACGACACGACACGTGTCCTTCCCATAACACCTGGGATAACCGGTCACCTAGGCCCAACTTCCGAGGGAAGCCCAATCAGCCCAAGGTTAACCTAAACCTAGATTGGCACGTTTCCCGAGGTTATAAATATCTCCCTTAATCCTCATTAAGGGGGAAAAACAGGCTGATCACGCTAAAAAAGCAGATTACCTACATTAAACACTCTCACCTACAGAGACCCAATCACTTTAATTTCCGCATTAATTACTCCTTAAACAAGTACTAACTTGATCGTTAGAGGCGGAGCTCCCACCACAAGGAGTCTCCGTTGTTTTGCAGGTACAGGCGTTCGGTTCCAGTCTCGGAATTGTAACTCTCCCGCAGGACATCAGAAAACCCCGAAACATTTGGCGCCGTCTGTGGGGAGAGTACTTCTGAGATGGCATCCACGTTTGTACCGACTCCTGAAGAGAGGCGTCCCCTAGACGACCCTCAAGTTCAGTCGGACCACGATACTGAGAATGAATTTGAAGTTGAAGCTCACACAGCTTCAGACGGGACCCTACGGGCCCGACGTACCCGTCATACCGAAAGGAGGGAACGGGAACATCTTCATACAGGAAGCGAGCCAGCAGGCGCACCGCCTGTTCGGCAACAGCCGACTGATGGGTCTGCTCCCATCACAAGGAGTGAACTCATGACCTTCATGAGGGACTTCAAGGGAGAAATTCAAGAGTTGATCAACAAGAAGCCGCCTGCTCTGGACAAGGAGCAGTCGGCTAAGAAACCAACCACTTCACAGAAGAGGAAGCCAGTTCAAGGGCGAGAGGCGACTCCTCATCCTAAATCTAGGAAGCGGGAGCCACCTGCCCTTGATTTCACAAAATACCGTTTTCCTACTCCAGGAAATAGGAAACCTGTTCGTCATATTCAGGCGGACGGGTCGAGGAAATCATACACAGACGCTCGGCTACTGCTAGAGCAGAAGAAGAGTGACCGATTGTCAGAGTCGGCCTCTACTTCAAACTTCCAAGACAGTCTACGAAATACCTCGATGAGGCATACTCATTCGTATCATGAGAGTCAGTCAGGCGGCACCTCCCGTCAGTCCGGCTTTCATAGCGACCAGGCGGTACCAAACTTACCGTTTGTACCGCAACAACAGTATTTTTTACAGCCACCACCGTTTGGTGGACATGCAGCAAAAAATGTCCAACCTATGGACTGGCAGCTACGGTTGCTTAGACTTGGTGAACAGCCGTCGGCCTTCTCCAAGGAAATTACTGAAGCCGCTCAGCCGGCCAAAGTGAAAAATGTATTAGTAGGCGCCTATGACGGCACTACTAACCTAGAAGACCATCTGATGGCATTCACCAACCTGATGTACCTTCAAGGGTTGGATGATCCCACTTGGTGCAAGTGTTTCCCAGCGACTCTCAAAGGAATCGCACAACAATGGTTCGGCAACCTGCCGACTGGTTGTGTAAATAACTTCAGGACGCTTGCTTACTTATTCACCTCCAACTTCGCCATGAACATCCCTGCGAAGAAGACGACCCTTGATTTAGGAACAATTCAGCAGGGCGAGAAGGAGGGGCTTTGTTCTTACATCAGGCGGTTTAACCTGATGAGAATACAGATTCAAGGGTTACCGGATGAAGTAGCCTATACTGACTTTTTCAGAGGTCTCAAAGACGGGTCGACCTTCAAATTTGACTTGGTCCGAAAGAGGGTGGCGACTCTTCAAGAGGCCTTGATTGAGGCGGAAGCCTATAAACAGGCGACTGATCTTTGTGGTACGGTAAAACAGTCGGACCGGAAAAGGTTCGACAAAAGAGAAGGACGACAGAAACAGTCGTCAAACAAAGACGAGAAGAGAAAAGAGGTCTGGGCGGCTGATTCCTCTAAACAGCCGGCCCAGAAAAAGAAAAAAGAATTCAAACCATACTCCCCAAAGTATGCGTTTAACAAGGATAGCCAATTTATCCTAAAGGAAATCAAGGGACGGATCTCAATTGAGAAGCCGGTCCCCATGAAGGGTTCTGCAAACAACCGGAACCAAGAAAAGTTCTGTGCTTATCATGAAGATGTTGGTCATCACACCAATGAATGCATCAGTCTCATGCGGTATCTGGACCGCCTGGCTGAGCAAGGTGATCTTGACACTTATGTCAAGAAATCTACGGGGAACACTTCCTCGAAAAAGCAGTCGGCCAAAAAGAATCAACAGGTCGACAGCTCCGATACAGATGATGCAGTCGTCTACACCATTGCAGGCGGCTTCTCAGGAGGCGGCCCCACTATTAGGGGCAACAAAGACAATATCAGACGGTTAGATGTAAATTCCGTTCACCAAGAACGGCCCTCCAAATATTCATTTCCTGAGATTGTCATCAATGAAGAAGATCTAGGAGGGGTAAGAGGGCCGCATGACGACCCTATCGTTATTGAATGTAAAGTGGCCAACCAGAGAGTTGGCCGAATCCTCATAGATACCGGAAGCTCCTCAGATCTCATCAGTAGCAAATGTCTGTCGAAACTAAAATATCAGACTGATTGCATACATCCGGCATCCCACCCTTTAGTAGGGTTTGGAGGAGGAGTCGTCCACCCAGTGGGACGAGTGGATTTACCCATCCGCCTGGGCGAAAAAGGGGAAGGACGACACATGGTAGTCCGGTTCCTGGTAGTAAAAGAACTCTCGGCCTACAACATGATTCTGGGACGACCAACCCTGAATAATTCCAAGGCTGTTATAATCCCATCTCTTATGTTGCTCAAGTTTGAGAGGGATAATGGAACAGTCGGGTCCCTAAGGGGAGATCAGAGGATGGCCCGAGAGTGTTATCTCTCGGATGTCAAGCCCACTGTTATGGCCACTGGGTCGAGTGGTGGAAAACCAGACCTTGACAATGTCAAGGAGAGTGCGCCTGTTCAAAAAGCAGGCGGCAAGAAGAGAAAGGCATCCCAGACAGGGGCCGCACGAAAAGACAGAAAATAGCAATCATTGGCAGAGGAGCGGTTGGATGAATTCCGCCCTCAGCCGGCTGGTGAGCATACGGATCTGATCCTAGACGACTCGCGTCCTGACCGAACAGTCAAAGTTGGGACGACTGTCTGAGAATCCTAGGTGACGACTTTCACAAACTATTGAAAGAATACAAGGACATCTTTGCATTCGAAGTCCATGAAATGCCAGGCATTAGTCCTGATCTGGCGGTACATAAACTGGCTGTGGATCCGAAAAAGAAGCCGGTACGGCAGAAGAAGCGGAACCATGGCGAAGAAAGAAGTCAGGCGGCAGCCGCCGAAGTTAAAAAATTACTTGACGCAGGGTTCATTCGGCAATGTTACTTCCCAAACTGGGTTGCAAATGTGGTGCTTGTTAAAAAGCCGAATGGCACCTGGCGAATGTGTGTAGACTACACAGACTTAAACAAGGCGTGCCCCAAAGACAGTTACCCTCTGCCTAAAATTGATAACCTGGTCGACTCAACAGCCGGCCATGCTTTGATGAGCTTTATGGACGCCTACTCTGGTTTTCATCAAATTCCTTTATGGAAGAAAGATCAGGAGAAGACGGCCTTCGTCACTGATCAGGGGTTATACTGTTACACGGTCATGCCGTTTGGTCTTAAGAATGCCCCAGCTACCTTCCAGCGAATGATAAACACTGTGTTCTTTGATCAGATTGGGAGAAACGTCGAGGCATACATTGATGATATGATTGTCAAGACTAAGCTTCAGATAGATCATCTGTCGGACCTCCGAGAAACTTTCGCCACACTCAGGCGGCACCATGTCATGCTCAATCCCAAGAAATGTGTATTTGGAGTTGAGTCTGGGAAATTTCTCGGATTCCTTATCAATCAGAGAGGAATAGAGGCGAACCCTGAGAAGGTGCAGGCGGTCATTGACATGCAGTCGCCTCGTACCATCCGAGAGGTTCAGAAGTTAACAGGTTGTCTGGCGGCCTTGGGAAGATTTCTAAGCCGATCAGGCGACAAATGCCTATACTTTTTCCAGGCAATTAAGAAAAAGGCAAGGTTTGAATGGGGGCTGGATGCTGAGGCCGCTTTCCAGAAATTGAAAGTTCACTTGCATTCCTTGCCGAGGCTGGTCAGCCCTTTGCCCAAAGAAGTACTCTACATGTACCTGGCCGTCTCTGATCATGCGTTAAGCTGTTCTCCTTGCTGAAAGAGACGGCTGTCAGCTCCCGGTCTACTTTGTCAGTCATGTACTGAAAAATGCCGAGTTGAGGTATCCCTTAGTGGAGAAATTTGGTCTTGCACTCTTCATGGCTGTTAAAAAATTGAAGCCCTACTTTTTGGCACAAGCAGTCGTCGTGTATACAGACCAACCTATCAAGCGGCCACTGACCATCATGGAGTCGTCAGGCCGAATGATCAAATGGGCCATAGAAATTCAGAGCCTCGAAGTTACTTTCGAGCCTAGAAAAGCAGTGAAGGGGCAAGCCTTTGCTGACTTTATTGTTGAGATGACTCGTCCTCCTGACTCTCAAGTTCCAGACCAAGTCTGGAAGGTATATGTGGATGGAAGATCTACTTCAAATGGTTGTGGAGCAGGCGTCATATGTCAGTCGCCAGAGGGCGACAGGTACGAGTATGCTTTACGCTTCAGTTTTCAGGCCTCAAACAATGAGGCAGAATATGAAGCTTTACTAGCCGGAATCCGCATGTGCAAGGCGGCAGGGGCAAGAAAAATAGACGCTTGTTCCGATTCACAATTGATAGTGAGTCAGTACAATGGCGAATACGAAGCAACCCATCCGCCCATGATCAAGTACTTACAGGCGGTCCGACAAGCAGTCGGCTCCCTTGAGGATTTCCATCTAATCCAAGTGTCGAGATCAGATAACAACCAGGCGGATGCACTTTCAAAATTAGCATCATCCGCCTCCTGTGATACTCCTCGAACTGTTTTTTGGGAAGTAATGGTTAGGAGAAGCATTGAGGAAGAACCTATTGCAATTCTAGACAGAAGCTCAACCTGGATGGATCCAATCAGGGCATATCTGACAAACGGTACCCTGCCGGATGATCGTCAACAGGCGGCAGCACTAAAAAAAACGAGCATCCAGTTTTGAAATAATAAAGGGAGAACTTCACAAAAGGGGGTACCTTCAACCCTTCTTAAAGTGTGTTACTCCAGAAAAGGGGCGAGAGATTCTAGACGATCTTCACTCTGGTTACTGTGCTTCCCATATAGGCGGTAGGACGCTTGCTCAACGGGCAAGGCGGCAGGGCTATTTTTGGCCTACTTTAGAAGCAGATGCAATGGAGATGGTGAAAAAATGTGACAAGTGCCAAAGGTTTGGCAAGCTAATTCACCGTCCGGCTACTGACCTCACTACCATTCATAGCCCACTACCGTTTGCTAAGTGGGGCATGGATATTCTGGGTCCATATACGCCTGCTACAGGCGGAAGGAGGTACATACTTGTTGCCGTCGACTACTTCACTAAATGAGTAGAGGCGGAGGCTGTAAAGGGAATCAAGACGAAGGATGTAATTTCATTCATTTGGAAAAATGTCATCACTCGGTTCGGGGTTCCCATGTCTATGGTTTTTGATAATGGTCCCCAATTTGAGACGCATGTTCTCAAAAGCTGGTTGGGTGACCAAGGAATTGCACACTACTTTGCATCTGTCGGCCGTCCACAAGCAAACGGCCAGGTAGAAGCCTTTAATAAAATCATCTCAGACGGTCTCAAGAAAAAGATTGAACGAGCAGGCGGCCTATGGGCGGATGAATTACCACATGTTCTCTGGGCCATTAGGACGACTGAAAAAGGGGCGACTGGAGAAACTCCATTCCTCCTAACTTATGGTGCGAAAGCTGTTCTTCCAATAGAACACTACGAGCCGACTCTTCGAGTAATGCTATATGACGAAGAGGCAAACTAGGAAGCCATGCGCCTGGCATTAGACTCACTTCCTGAAAGGAGGGGCAATGTTGTCTTGCGCCATGAAATTTACCGCCTGAGAATGACTAGATCATACAACAAAAAAGTACACAGACGTCCACTCAAAGTGGGGGACTTTGTACTTAGAAAAATGGAAGCAGTTGGTAGGGCTAATGAGTCTGGCAAACTAACTCCCAACTGGGAAGGACCCTACCAAATCTGTGAAGAGGTCAGGGACGGTACCTACCGTCTGGGAACACCAGACGGACAACCGTTGCCTCGAACTTGGAATGTAGATAATCTTAAGAAATATTTCTTTTGAATGATGTAAATAGTCAAGGGCTACTTTATAAAAGTTTGCGTACTTAATATTCAATTTTGTACTAAGAGGGGCACGCCTACTAACAAACAGTCGGCTACTCTCCATGTTTAATTTTCTCTTCAGAGGGGCATGCCGTCTGTACCTTTACAGTCGGCTACTCTCCATTGAGTATTTTACTCTATCTTCAGAGGGGCATGTCGTCTGTACCTTTACAGTCGGCTACTCTCCATTGAGTATTTTACTCTATCTTCAGAGGGGCATGCCGTCTGTACCTTTACAGTCGGCTACTCTCCATTGAGTATTTCACTCTTCAGAGGGGCATGCCGTCTGTACCTTTACAGTCGGCTACTCTCCATTGAGTATTTCACTCTATCTTCAGAGGGGCATGCCGTCTGTACCTTTACAGTCGGCTACTCTCCATTGAGTATTTTACTCTATCTTCAGAGGGGCATGCCGTCTGTACCTTTACAGTCGGCTACTCTCCATTAAGTATTTCACTCTATCTTCAGAGGGGCACGCCGTCTGGACATATAGTCGGCTACTCTCCATAAAAGAGGGCCGACTGGTTCCAAAGCACACAACCACCCTTATACTTAGCTAAAAAAGATTAGGGCCTGGCCGACCCTGTGCCTAACAGGCGGCTACCCTCCTTTTACTTAGCACCTACGTTCACCAAGAACTAACCAAGGCCACAGGCCGAATGATCAGACCAGGCGCCAAGCCAACTGATCAAATCTTCAAAACTAATACGACCTGTCCGAACATCATAGCAGGCGTCCGGCGGCATCCCTCCGGATGAAATTCGTCGCAGAGAGCAGCTCCCTTTTGGGTGGAACATTGCTCTATAAACTAATTACACGACACCTATACGACTGTCCCCAAGGGCAACCACGTAGCCGTTTTTGAGACAAGGATAACTCTATCACTAACCAAACCAGTGGTAGCAGTTGACATCTGAGTCAGATGACCGCCTGTATTACTTGGGATAAATGCAGGGGGTACCTCTTGAGTTAATAGCCAACAAACATTGGCGAATCAAAAGGTTCAGCCGGCCTCCGCCGCCTGGTACCTTTACTACTCAAGCAGGAGTGACGACGACTGAGTAACACCAAAGTTAACTCATAGTCACTCTCTCAAACTTAGTATGGAGCCTAAAAGGTATAAGTCGTCCGCCTGTTTTTAGCAAACAGGGGCTCTCAACCACTACTCCTGCTAGGTTAATAACCTATGAGTTAAAAGCCAACAAACATTGGCGAATAAAGGGGAACAACCGGTACCCACCGCTTGATACCTCTACTACTCAGTTACTTGGCGACTAGGTAACAATCATGTTTACTTGGTCAAACCACTTTCCTACTTGGTTAATTTTACAAATGACAGGACCGCCTGCCTAAAGGGGATCCAGTCTTTAAAATGGTTCGAATACCGATTGGATAAATGGCCGACTGATCGTCTAGCCTGGAAACAGGCAACCAGTCGTCCAGGGGCATAGGCGGCGTGACTAACTATCCGTACCTGTCTGCAACTATCGGCCATGTAAAACAGTCGGTATAGTGTACAATTGGATATCACAATATTCAATACTTGAACAAATTTGAAGCAAAACAAAATTATTCATTAAAAAGAAGCCGGTCATTAAAGACCGGCAAAATATTCAGAGCCCCGGCCCCCTGGCCGGGTAAATACAAAACAAACGGCACGCAGGCCGTGGAAAGAAGACATAAAGCTTAAGAAGGGGGCAGATCTTCAATATCAGCAGCTGCCGCCTGGTCAGCACTCTTCTTGCTGGACTCGGCTTCAGCTGCATCCTTCTTTGATGCATTACCCCCAAGCAGCACAAGCGCCACTACCGGCTGCTCCTCCTCCTCCAATGCGTCCTCCAACGCCTCTTCCTCAGCAGCCGCCAGGATCTCTTGATTATATCTATCAGAACACTGGCGGTACGTTTTTTCCCATGAGACAAAGTCGGCATTGGGGAAGAGGCGGCCCCAAGTCATGCGCTGGATTTGAGCAGAGTCTTCCATCATCTCCCGGACCAGCTCTTTCTTTTCTTGCTCGGCCTTTTCCGAGAGCTCCTAAGTAAGACTCTTCTCCTGGGTCACCAGGCGTACCTTTACGCTCGCCAAGGATTTCTCCAAGGTTTCGTATGAGGACATCTTTTGGCGAAGAGGTCTCAGCTCGGCCTTGAGGCTGTTGATGGTCGCCTCCAGCTCGCTATTCCTCTTCTGGGCCGCCTCTAACTGAGCCCGGATAGCGGCGGTAGCCTGCGCCTGATAATAAAGAATATCAATGGTCAGAACTTCATTTGGGCAATTTGAAACATTGCCTTATCACAGTCAGAGGCGACCATAGCTTTTGCAGCCTTTACCTCTTTGTTCTTCCGGTCAAGCGGCTTGCGAAGGCCGTTTACTCGGAGCAGGGCCTAAGTAAAAAGGGGAACAAGCGTCAGTTTCCAAACAAAAAAGAAAACAGGCGTCCTGGAATTCAAATACTCAAAAATATGCTAAGTATACCTCAGCAAGGATCCCTGCAATCCCGTCTAGGTCAAGGGTGCCGACACCCCTGACCGCCTCCCTTTCAGCTGGAGGAACGGCCTTGATCATAGACTTGGCCACCTCGACCAAGTCAGGCTCCTGAGGGCCGGCTGCATCAAGCATAAACAAACGGATTAGACCTAGTAAAGAAGGGAGCAAGTCTAAAATTTACAAGGACAATTTCATACTTCTAGGTGGCCCAGCTGGAGTTTTAGAAGAAGTGGTCGGCTGTTTCTCAGCGGCCGCATGTTTCCTGGCAGAACCAGGAGAGCTCGCAACAGTCGTCCTCCGGGCCTTGGGGTCCAGCTGTTGGGAAGAAGAAGCTCTTGGAGCACCCGTCTAAAAAAGAAGAAGTCAGTAAATGCATAAACACAACTCCAAAAAGAGGGTGAAAGGTTCGAAGCCCACCAAGGGTGCCCCCTTGTTGGGGGAGTCAGTTGAAGACTGTTTCATGATGGAGGCCCGCAACATGGCCGCTGCAGTCTTGGAGGCGGTAATTTTGCTCATAGCGTCCGCTGCAAAAACAAATAGCAAAGTTAATAAGTCATAACAAGAAATGCATGGAACAACAGAGTATTCGACAGGCCGGCTACCTCTTGAGCACCGACTGCTGAGGCCACAGGCGGCCAAAAAGTACTCGTCGTAGAGCCATTTGAAGCTCGGGACGCAGTGCAGGGGTACTTGCTCTCGTACCCCTGAAGTAGAGTTCACCTTCGACTCTACTTTGAAGAGTCCTTTATCTAGGATCTCTTTCTTAGCCTTGGGGGGAACAGGCGGCATGCTGCGGCCGCCTGCAAGAAGGGGCGAATTCTTGTTCCACCTATTGAAGCGCTTGTTCAGCTCTGTGTCTGAACTCTCAATGATGAGGAAGGTGCTCCGCCAGTCCTTCCATTTGTTTGCTTTACCTCTCGTCATGAGGTAGCCCCTGTGGCTCGTCAATTGATACCAGCCAGTACCGCCTGCCTTAGGGGTCCGGCTGAGGTAGTTCATGTGGGCGAAAGCCTCGAAGCTCGGCTCCACCCCGTGCAGTTCGCACCCGGCCACATAGCCGAGTACGTTGACCTAGGAGTTCGGGGCTAACTGCCATAACCCCAACTCATACCCATCCAAGATCCGCTGAACAGCCGGATGTAGTGGGAAGCGCAGCCCAGCCTTGATGGCCGCCTCGTAGCAGCCAAAGCAGGCGCTATCATAACTGGTACCAGCCGGCCAGACGACTGTGTCTTCTGGATCCGGCACAAACACTAAAAAGCCGGGGCCCATTGTGTGGTTAACGATAAAGCTCTCCACTTTCTCTTGCATGGCCGTGATCCGGCCCCGAGGTACCGTGCAGTAGTAGGGGGTATTTTGCTCTCGGTAAGAGGCGGATGGCTCCGCCCAATCGTCCCCCCTTCTCAACTGCGTGAGAAAGCCTCGCCTCTTGCAGGCGAATGTTTTTCTCTTCTGTGTCCAGAGAAGCATGGCCAGAAGAGCTAGACTCGGAATCGTCCTCTGACGAGTCCGAAGAGGACGACTCCTCCCCTCTCCCGGAGGGGCCCGCCTCCTCTCCTTTAAAAGGAGCAGGAGAGAATGTAGAATTGTCAACTATAAAATGGGAAGGGGTCACTTTGACTCCTCCCTCAGAACTGCCGGCTTTCAAGCCGCTTTGTTTCACTTCCACATCTGGCGCCTGGTCAGATGTTTCACTAATCGGCACCCTGTGGGAGGAGCCGTCTGAGTTTGAGATCCTGGCAGTCTTTTTTGTTCTGGCCATCATGCTCTGCATAGACACAGATACAGTCGGACTTTGTATAAAGGGGAAAGATGGGTCCGGAAAAGGGCAGGCGGCACTCCTAGTCCTAGATTCAGCCGTCCCCGGTGACCGGCTGATCACTAACCTAGGTCGTGTCGTGTGCTTCCGTGGTGCCATTTCAAAAAAGAATAAAATAAAGAGAAAATTAAGAGTAAGAGAACCGACGGTTACCTGAACGAGTGACGTTGATGGAGTTCTGAAAATCCTGTGCAGTCGGCTTGTCAGAACAGGCGGTAGGAAGAAAGGGTCCAAAATGTCAGAGCAAGTTCAGGGGTCCGAATGTTCTCTCAAAAAGTTCTCAAGTGTGAAAATGACTGAAGTCAACACTCCCTTATATAGGCGAAGTGAGAAGGCGAAGGGTCACTTCCAGAATTCATAATTTGGGCGGGAGAATCTCTCGGCCTTTCGCCGAGTGACACCTGTAGCAGGCCGTCGCCTGTTACAGTGCGACACCTGTCACAGGTAACACGTGACCAGTCACGTGCCACCTGTGAGGGGCAAATGATTAGGGGATTTTGCTCCCACCAATCACCATCTGACAAGTGGACCAATCAGGTTCCGCCATGTGTCCGCCACATGAGCCAATAGGAGCCTGCCACGTGTCAAGCAATGATCCGTCCACCTTGGACTAATTACGACACGACACGTGTCCTTCCCATAACACCTGGGATAACCGGTCACCTAGGCCCAACTTCCGAGGGAAGCCCAATCAGCCCAAGGTTAACCTAAACCTAGATTGGCACGTTTCCCGAGGTTATAAATACCTCCCTTAATCCTCATTAAGGGGGAAAAACAGGCTGATCACGCTAAAAAAGCAGATTACCTACATTAAACACTCTCACCTAGAGAGACTCAATCACTTTAATTTCCGCATTAATTACTCCTTAAACAAGTACTAACTTGATCGTTGGAGGCGGAGCTCCCACCACAAGGAGTCTCCGTTGTTTTGCAGGTACAGGCGTCCGGTTCCAGTCTCGGAATTGTAACTCTCCCGCAGGACATCAGAAAACCCCGAAACAGATGCCACTTTACTTTCTTTAACCTACGCCGTTTTCACAACCTACTTTATTTATTTTGATGAATTTTGTGTTTGGAGTATTGATTTTTGACGATAATTTCGTAGCTCTAATAATAACAATACAGGTTGATTTTTCCTCTTAAAACATAATTTCAATTGTGTAATTGATTATTGAATATGTGGGTTTTTCTGGGATGTGGTTGAATTTGAGTTTCTGCAAATTTGATTGACAGTTTTTTTAGTATGATTTGATATTTGAAATGGGCATTTTTCAATTTGAAAAGAGATAAATTCTTAAAAATAGATATGGGGTTTTTTAGCAGATTAAACGAGAGTCTTTTAGGAACAAAATTGGAGCTTAATTATAGAGAAAGTGGGGAATTTGGGAGGTAAAACAATGGAGAAGCAATCGCGTATGATCTGAGACGGGTTAAACTTTCGACATGTTGGTGAGAAACCTGAGAGTTCCGACAAACCTATGGAAAAAAATGGGATTTTTCAACACTGTATAACGGAGAAACAGGAGTTTCGTGGGTTGTTGGAGAAACAGAAGAGTTTTCATGGAGATGGACACGCAATCTACCTTCAATATTATAATTTGTTTGCTAGATAAATACTGTAATTTGGAAAGTGAATAAATTAATGTGCCATCATAATAAACTCATGTTTGTTAAGAAGAGCAAAACCTTTTAATAATGTTATGTGAACTCAATGGGGTTGGATTTCCACTCAAGTCGTTGGATCCAAATTACTCCATCCATAACATTTTTTTTATTTTTTTTTTATTGTACTTGGTATGTAATACTTCGTATATGTATAACTAATGGTGGCAGTAAAAATCAAACGATGTATATAAAAAATGATAAGATGTGTACTATAGAATTATGATAAATATAATTACGCATGTAGTGCTACTATCATGATATCGCGGCATATGCCCTGCTCGAGTGTTTGGACAGTGACTTTTGTGTCAATATCTTAATATGGACTCGAATTGGTTATAATTTGTTATGTATCAATATTAAATTCTTCATAAACGGATTGAAAGATGTTGATCAAGATAAAAACATTGATTAAAAAAAGTGAAGATTTCAAGGTTTTTGATAGTTTTCATTATTGGTTATGGATGATTAGAACACAAGCACATCATAAAGAAACTCAATTAGAACACAATCATAGAATTTTATCCCTGTTACTAATCTTATAATACATTTATAAAAAAAAAATGAATTTTCTATTTAAAAACAAAAAGGTTCTTCATATTTTTTTTCTTTCTGTTGCCACCTAATTTTTTTTTTTTTTTTGTAAAATAAAAAACAATACTGAATAAATATTGCATATTATTTCTTCCAAACACCTATTTTTTTTTTTTTTTTTGTAAAAAAAATATACAGAATAATTATTGCATATTATTTCATCCAAAAAATCCAAATTTCTCTTTGATAATCAATAGTTTTTACAGTGCAATCAATTTTGACGTAAATTGCAATTGATATCTTTTTCAAAAAAAAAAGTCATTTTCTCTATTTTGTCACCTAAATTTTTTTGGTAAAAAAAAACACACACACACATAGAATATATATTGCAATTTTTTTTTTCTTCCAAAAAAAATATCATTTCCTCTTTTATGCCACCTTAATTTTTTATCATTTTTTTTTATAAATACAAAATAACTTATATGAACAACCTTTTTTATACAAGTCTATAATAACATTTATCATTAATTGAGGATTAGCAATAACAATGTTGATCCCTTGACCACGATTCTACTACTATTTCATACCTGTAAGGTAGAATTCAATAATAGGTTTGACCATTTTTTAAATGAAATGGAATTGAAGTTAATTAGAGTTAGACATGATTCATTATTAATATATATTTTTTGATGTAAGTAGAAATGGAGTTGGTATTGGAGATTGTTCATTAATTTAAATTATTGTTCCATTTTTTTTACAGTATATAAAACACTCCGTTGACTGCGTTTCACCTTTAGCTTAAATTTCTACACCCTACAGGTATGAACAATTTATTTTACTTTAATTTTGTTAATATGAATGAGCATGTATATTTAGGTAAATTTAGGATTTTATCTACTCATAGAGGGACATGCTATTAATTTGCCACTACACTACATTACATACATATAATACCTCTATTAGGATTATAACATTGTAAATTGTTACAACTTACCTCTATTAATTGATGTTGTTCAAACTATAATATCGATTCTTATATATTTATCTCTTGATTATTGTATATATAATAGATAAGAATGGACATACATACAAGTAATTATCGATTTAGAGAGAATTTGCAACACAAACATGCTAGATTAGCTGTTAGGCGAAGGTTACTATTCAAACGCACTACAAACCATGAAGATCCTATTTTTAAGCAACGTCGTTACTTATTGGAGAAAGAAGCACGATCCTTGCGACTATTAATGATGCAATTACGTCGATCAACACATCAATATCACGATGTGACACGTGAAGTGGAGCAATTTCCTAATGAGATCAATATGAATGGTACTTAATTATAAGAACCATTAATATTTACTTTATAATACTAATACTTTACATAAAGGATTCTATTAAATTATTAAAACCTTTCATTCCAAAAAGCTCACCTAATGATTGGATGCAATTACGTCGATCAACACATCAATATCACGACGTGACACGTGAAGTGGAGCAATTTCCTAATGAGATCAATATAAATGGTACTTATAAGAACCATTAATATTTACTTTATAATACTAATACCTTGCATTAAGGATTCTATTAAATTATTAAAAACTTTCATTCCAGAAAGCTCACCTAATGAGGGGATAGACAATGATGCTAGACCTGATGAGCATATTGTCGAAAGGAGAGGTAACCACTTTGCCAAGCTACTTAACCACACACCTAATTGATGTCGACATTGTTAATTGACATTCACTAAAATAAATCCTTTGCATGCAGAAGTGACTCATCAATGATGATCTGCACACAGTCCTCGAACGACCGAGATTGCAACAAACCATGTTAACTATGTGGTTTCAAGCTAACAAGGATTTTCCAGAAGCAAATCAATACACTTACCAAAATTTTCCTATGGGATTCACATGGAATCGCTCTACAAAAAGGTGGGCACAACGGCAAGAAAGACCTTGCATTGGTAGGTTGCCTTTTGTTCATCCAAATTCTGGGGAACGATATTACTTACGGATGCTTTTAACTAAGGTTTGTGGAGCGGAATCTTTTGAAGATATACGAACTGTTGATGGTGTCATCCACCCTACCTTTAGATCTGCATGTCATGCCTTTGGGTTGTTTGATGACGATAATGAGTGGCATGAAACTCTTTCAGAAGCCTCTAACTGGGCATCGGGTTCACAGTTGAGAAACATGTTTTGCTCCTTATTAATGTTTTCAGAAGTAAGTGATCCGAAACAGTTGTGGGAACAACATTGGGGTGAACTTACGGATGACCTAGAGAGAATGATGCAACGTCAAACTAGAAACCCTAACTTACGATTAACTCCCGAAGAGATGCAGAATCAAGGATTACAAGAGATTGAGCATATATTGAATAAACTTGGAAGGTCATTGACAGATTTCCCTGACATGCCACAACCTTCTTCAGAGTTAGCACGCAATGCCTTAAATCGGTTGATAAGAGATGAACTTGACTATGACACACATGATGAAGCTAACAGATTTGATACCTTAGTTAGAGGGTTAAACACGGATCAATATAGAGTATATGCTGCAATACTTGATGCTCATTCTCGAGATGCAGGTGGCCTATTTTTTGTCTACGACAGTGGTGGGACAGGAAAGACATACCTATGGAACACTCTGATTGCGAAATTCAGATCTGAAAGAAAGATCGTGCTCTCTGTGGCTTCTTCGAGAATTGCTGCTTTATTATTGCCTGGTGGTAAAACCGCACATTTGACTTTCAAGATTCCTTTTGATCCTGATCAACATTCCGTTTGTAACTTCAAAAAAGACTCAACCCATGCTGATTTGATCCGTGAAGCATCATTGATTATATGGGATGAGGCTCCAATGACCCATCGATTAGCATTTGAGGCAGTAGATCGACATTTTAAGGATATTTGTAGTGACAATAGAGTTTTCGGAGGTAAATTGGTTATTCTTGGTGGAGACTTTAGACAAATACTTCCCGTGGTGCCAGATGAAGGACGAGAATCTATTGTTGCAGCTACCTTGCATCGAGCGTCCTTTTGGAGAGACTGCGAAGTTATGTGCCTATGGATAAACATGTGTTTATGTCGAAGTGACGTTCCCTCCGATACCCTTGAACAAATTCGAGAATTTGTTGATTTGATAATAAAAGTTGGAGAAGAAGTTATAGCAGGAGTGCCCATTACAGAGGAAGGTGAACCAAATTGGATTGAAATACCACGTGATTTTTTGATAGCCAATGATGAACATGGTTTGCAAAATCTCATTAACTTTGTCTACCCCAACTTGCCTTCAAATTATACGGATTGGGAGTACCTCAAGGATCGCGGAATTCTAGCACCAACAAACAATGATGTAGATGAGTTAAATTCGAAAATTTTATCAATGCTACCAGGAAACGTGCATAGGTACTATAGTTCGGATACTTTGGGTCATACAGGAGATGGTGGGATCCTTGATAACATGGAGCCTATGGAATTATTAAACTCAATAAATTTGTCGGGTCTTCCAAATCATTGCTTAGAGCTGAAAGTTGGTGCCCCGGTAATATTGATGCGAAATATGAACCAATCCATAGGGTTGTGCAATGGAACACGCCTTACAATCAAGAAATTGGGTTACAGAGTGATTGAGGCAAAAGTGATCACAGGTCCTAGAGCTACATAATCTGTTCTAATTCCGCAAATTGATTGAACACCTTCCAACAAGAAGATAGATCTCCCTCTTAAAAGAAGGCAATTTCCATTAAAATTAGCCTTTGCCATGACAATAAATAAGAGCCAAGGACAGACGTTGAGCAAAGTTGGCATTTTTCTCCCTATGCCCGTGTTTAGTCATGGCCAATTATATGTTGCAATGTCACGAGTTACATCTCCTTTCGGGCTAAAAATCTTAGTACAAAATAAGAAGGATGTTTCTCACAGTTTGACTAAAAATATTGTGTATAAGGAAGTATTAAACAGTGTCAATTAGCTATGTATGTAGTTTTTTATAACATTTATTTAGTAACTCTTAGCAATGTTTGTTTTAGTGTAATTTCAGAGATATACTATTTTTATAATATATTAGATTTTCTTTGTCATGTTAATGCTTCTATTTTACTTTATTTAAGAATTATTTCATTATCTATACTATTTATGTAACCTTTATACATGTGCGAGGTTGGATCAATAATGAAATATTATGTAAATTATTTTTGTATGCCCACTTCAATGATGTTAAAATGCAGGAAATGTACACAAGATACACACCATGTCGTTGTATTACCCTTACGACATTGAATGTGAATATTAGAGTGTGTTTATTATGGATGGTCAATGAACAAAGTAGAGCTAGAAGTACAAATTACGTCCATCGTTCGTGGAGTATGGTATTCATTGACTCAAAGGTTTGAACTATATTTTTACTTAGTGCTTACTTTTTTTTTCAATATATTCATTTATTTGACACTTATGAATGTATGAAAATTTCAATTTCTAGGGGGACGAAGTTCAAATCACACTATTTAATGCTGACATTGATAAATATAAAGAGATCTTCAAACAAGGAAAGGTTTATTCAATTGCTCAGCTAGATCTTATGCCTCTAGATACATCTTACAAATATTCCAATAACCAAATGAGGTTGAAATTTGGCAACAAGACCATGATAACATAAATTCTTGATGATTGTGATGATATCCCAAGGTACAATTTCAGGTTTATTGAATTTTGCCACATTCCACAGTACCTTCACCTGTGCAATAGTCCTCTCATCGGTATGTGTCTTTTAATAATTAAAATAAATAATACTAATATTTATTGCATTTTTAAAATTATTTTTTGAGTTTTGAAGGTCATATCCGATCTTTTTTCTTGATGATGAATGTACACAGATGTTATTGGATTGGTTATATATGTGTCTGAATCATATAGAGTCTCGGGTGGGTGACAACAATTCAAAAGAGATGTGTTACTCTGCAACACAAAGTAAGAGCATATTACAAAAGTTACAATATGTTTATGTAATCATAACAACTTATGCAATGTTAAGTTTTTTTTTTCTTTTTCTTTAAAAAAATAAAATCTATTGACATATTTTGATTTACAGCATGGAAACAATGAGGCTAACTTTATGGGAAGGGTTTGCTCATGATCAAGGTCGTTTCTTATTCAATGAGCTTAATCAGGATCATGTGTTGGGTGCATCCATGGTATTAGTTGGCTCCTATTATGGTAAAATAAGTTTTTAAAAATTAGATAACCATGGAAAGACTATGGTGTCATTTTCATTATTATCATTGCTTTGAATACTTTTACTAACCTTCCAATAGGTGCATGTCTTTCAACTGTTGGACGTACCAGACTTTTTATTGATCCTGATATTGATGAAACTGATGATCTACATGGCTGGTAAGCCTAAATACATCATAATATACAATGTAAGTTTATATTGCATACTAATGTACTTATATAAGTCATATAGGTATGCGGATGATGGATATGTCAAAAAACATATCAGCTGGAGTCAGATATTAGCTAATAGTATCTCTGAAATGGAAATGGTGTTTAATGCAAAAAGGATCAAGTTAAATCAGTTTTCAGCGGCTCATAATGTATGTATATCAACAATTATTGATTTCATTTTCTTATACATGAGGTATTTAATATTTGATGTGTGTTTTCACGTAAAGTACTTTCGAGTACTAGTAAAGGTGTTATCTATTGATTCTTCTATGTCTATTTGGTATGAATCATGTGCTCGACACTTAAGGAGAGCTGATATGTGCGTGGAGTGTGACCCCTCTTTTAGTAGGCCAAGGTATTTTCACTTTTTTAATTTTATTTTAAAAAAATATAATTATAACCTGCTTTACATATCACTATACCTAATTATATCATATCAATAATAACAGATATAGAATCAATATAAAAATTGGTGACGCTACAAATACAATGTCTGTTACACTCTTTGGCCAATATGCTGAGATGATTATCGGTTGTCCAATATCAAGTATTCAAGCGATGACAGATAATGTAAGTATATCCTTTAATCATATATATTAAGGAATTACTCACCGGCATAATGGATACATTTGTTATTTATGAACAGGAATTTGGAGACTACTTTCTAGAGGAGTATCTGAGTGAACGATTGATGAATACATTCACTTTCATACTACATGTTCCTGAGATAGGAAATGATGATATCATAGTTGCATCTGTTTTACAAGTAAGATGGGAGGAAGAATTCTATTATCTGAAACGAGAGATGCGTGGACAATCTAATTGAAGACTTAGATTCATTTAGCATAATATTTCAAGACTTTAATTATATATATATATTTTTTTTTATATGAATTCAACACTTGGGTTTTTTTTTTTTTTTTTTTTTTTTTTTTTTTTTTTTTAAATTTGTAATCAATTTGTTTTTTTTTTGGGTTTTTGTTGTTATTATTTTGGTTTTATTAAATACCATTTGTATCTATATACTTTTTATTTTTTAATCCTATCCTTAATTATAACCCGTGCATTAGCACGAGCACATTCTAGTTTATATTTAATTTAACTTTCACAAAATAACTACCCATCCCACTTTTTTTTTTTTTTTTGTGTATTTTTTTTTTTCATGGGACTGTTAAAATAACATTTCTTTTTGTTCAAACCACTACTAACATTTTTTTTTTGTGTGTTACTTTTTTTTTTGTACTTAGTATAAAATAGGCCATGAATTAGCACGGGTATACAGTTTCTTTATCAACAATTCACCATAACACTCAAAATCCTCATCCTTCATTTATATGCATTTTTGTAAGGACACCTTCCAAACAACTTCAACTTTTCTAATCATCAAAACAAAAAAAATAAAAAATAAATGTACATACATCACGCTTTTTGCGTGACTGACACCGAATAACTGTTTGCGAAGAACAAAGTAACTCGTAAAGCATTGATGGAATAACCCCTATGACGTTAACCGAGTAATTCTTTTGAGCTTTACAGCAGAGCAAAGAACACCAATAGGGGTGTTTGCGGTGCAGTTGGGTGTGGTGCATCGGTTTGTGGTTTAACCATATTATTTAAATTATAATTATTTTTTTTAAAAAAAACTTTAATTCCAATTTGTCATTAATAATTTAATATTAAATTTTTTTAAGCATTAATTAGCTAATAGTCAAGGATTAGATCATATATTTTAGTTCTCTTATAAATTTTTTAATAGAAATATAGTATAAAAAATGTATTTATAATTTTTTTAAATAGAAATATAGTATAAAAGTGCGATTTGGTCAAAATTTTAGGAAAGCGCACCAAACCACAAACCGTAATTTGGTCATTTTCAAATAGCGCACCACAATTTTCAAACCGCAAACCGTACTCTGTACAACCCTAAACATCATATTTCAGCAGCGCAGAGCAGGGTAAAGAAGGTAGAACAAGTGTCAACAAATTATTAATACTCAGTAGAGTACAGCTAAACAGGGTTCAGCAGAGCAAACTAGACCACAAGTCCATAACAGCTCAACTCAAAATAATAGTGTTTAAATTACAACATCAATATCAACTTTCCGTATTTAAATATATATATATTTTTTTATATTATATATTCAATATCAATAAAATCCCGTGCTTTTTGCACGGATATACTCTAGAATAATCTAACCAAATGCATGAGAATTTAGTATTAGGGTATGGTATGTTCCTAGAAGGCTAGAATCCCGAAGCTAAAACCAACCCCCCCCCCCCCCCCCCCCCCCCCCCCCCCCCCCCCACCCGAAGAAAAAAGAAGTTGTACCACCCCCAAACCTTTGGTTGCGCCAAATCACTGACGTTGGTGTTAAGAATTAGGGTTTAGTGGCAGTTCATGTTCTTCCCTTTTCCCTCTCTAATCTCTCTCTTATATGTAAACAAGTATAGAGGATTATTTTGGAATTTCGCGTTGTTGATCGTTCGTTTGAGCTCTGGTTTTTCTGTAATTGCAGAACCATGGAGTCTTGGGGATTGAAAACTTGTGATGCTCAAGAACAACGAGGTACGTAATTTTTGTCAATTTAGGGTTACAGTTTCAAACTTTTTGGCACATCTATACTTGTTCTGCTGTTCAAACTCACTTTATTCATTTACCATGTTTTATATTCATATAATATAATATACGCATACATTGGCATTGCATGCTATTTTGGATTTTATTAATTCGCCTTTATCATTAATTATACCCTACACTATAATTTACTATTTTTTTTTTTTTTAATATATATTTGTTGTTTGGAATATAATATGGCTCTATCGTGATGGACATGGAGGTTATCTTGTGTATTTAAATTTATTTTTTGGTTTTTGTTTTATATATATATTTGTTGTTTCGTATATATTACTTGTATGTCTCTGCATCAATCAACCGTGGAATGTTTGTCCTGTATGTTTTTGAAGTATATAATTCTATCTTGCAGAGAAGACATTGGATACTGTGTCGTACTTGGGCTCTAGTTCCGAGTTTGATTCAGACTTAGATGTCCAAGAAAATTCAGGGTCAGATTTGGGTTCGAGTTCTGATTTGGAGTTAGAATTATATTCTGATCACGAGTCAGATGATAATGTGAAGAAATCAAGGGCAATTGACAAGGAACAAGCTAGGCAAGAGTGGGAAGCATGCCAAGATTTGCTGCTCAACATCCAAGAAGAATCTGATGGATTTATACTCCCAACAGAAGAGGTATTTTTGTGTGTTTTACTTTCTTCCTGTTTTGCTTAAGTGCAATGTATGAGATGTATAACAAACTGTCTTTCTTTTAATATTTTAGGAGCTTGAACAAGAGGCTAATCAACCTCCTGATCTTCCAAGCCTTCAAAGGAGGATAAAAGAAAGTATGTTAAGCAAGACTATTATCATGTATTGATGCAATATTTGACTAGTATTTTACTCGTATCTTCTATTTATTATTCCGTGTTATTGAAAAATGGTCATTTGTCCTCTAGTTTTTTTATGCAAGTATTATTCTTTGTTTACATTTAATAAATTCAGGTTTTATATTTTGTATCAAGCCGTTTATGCCTAATATCTTTTTCAATGGTGCTAGTTGTGAGGGTGCTTTCAAACTTTAAGGATTTGAGACCAAAACAAGGGGCAAGGAATAATTACATTGATCAGCTGAAGACGGACTTGTCCTTATACTATGGCTATAATGAGTTCCTTATAGGGATGTTGGTGGAGGTGCATTTATATGACTTATTTTATGCAATGGAGTTACTGCTTTGTAAATTTAGAATTTATGCTGTATGTTGCTTAATTTTGTCATTGTTCTTGAGCAGATGTTTCCAGTTGATGATCTATTTAGCCTTATAGAAGCCTTTGAAAAGCCTCGCCCTATTTGCATAAGAACAAACACCCTGAAGGTGTGATCGTGATTTGGATGTTCATTTGTTCTTATCCCTCTCTGTCAACTGTCTAATAAAGTGCTCATATGATGTAATGCATTTGTCCCTTTTGGATGTAGACACGTAAACGAGACCTGGCTGATGTTCTTTTAAATAGAGGAATGAACATAGAACCTGTTAACAAGTGGTCTAAGGTAAAGTTGGCATTCATGTTTCGTGGGAAATGATTTGATGGTTTTGTAGCTCACTTTTTTAAAGTTATATTGATGTTTGTCTCTCATTTATAGGTTGGGTTGGTTGTGTATGACTCACAAGTGCCAGTTGGTGCCACTCCTGAATATATGGCTGGTCACTACATGGTAACTTATGAACTTATTATGTGCATTATGTGTGTTTTTTTGTTAAAATTTATATGCCTAAGCAACTGGTATCTGCTTTCCTGCAGCTTCAAAGTGCAGCTTCTTTTTTGCCTGTGGTGGCCTTAGCTCCACAAGAGAAAGAGAAAGTTGTGGATATGGCGTAAGTAGTCATTAGCGCTACATCTTTTACATGGAAAGTCATTATTAAGTCTTTCCCTTTCTTTGCCCCCACTCCTTTTTGTGTATGAGAGTTCTGTCATCTGTGTATGAGTGCAGTTCATACGCTGGCCGGGCTGGGTCAGTTGTTAGTTCTCCTTAGTAGTGGACCAAATCGGTATAAATTTGATGATGCTAAAAGTGATACTGAAACCATTCATCCCTAATGTGATGTGTTACTGTAGGGCTGCTCCTGGCGGGAAGTCCACTTATATTGCAGCTCTCATGAAAAATACTGGTATGGTTGTATATCTTTTCTCACTAATGTGGTTTCAACTTATCTTATTTATGTTAGATTGCTTAATACATTTTCTCCCAAGTCTATAGAGGAGTTTTAACCTTAATAATATTAGACTTCCCATATTGCCCATACTACATTTGATAACTACTAACATACTAAACTACCCATAATACCCTCCCCTAAATCAGTTCATTACAGCATGTAGTCTGGTACATCAACAAAATCAAAATATAATTAAATCCAAAGTACTCTCTTTAAAAAATTCACTTATCAGTGATTGATTAAATATTTAAATCTAATTGTTATGATGGAAACATTACACAAGATGTTGCCACATGTTGACTGTTGAGGACTTGAAGTAATAAAGAAATTTAAAAGTGTCTTTTTCTTATAATCTTCAGATGGTGTGTAATATAATTATAAAAGTTATGATAAATGCAAACAAGATGAAAGAATAACGTGATAAGGCTAAGCAATTATGATTGGAGATTGAATTCCTGTGATGTTATGTGAGAAAAAACATGTATAAGTAACCTGGATTTGCATTCCAAGAGTAAAATAGATCTTTTATATACTCCATAATATTTAGAAAACCAAGCTCGGGACTAGTTTAGTAAGCAAACAAGCTATTAGCAATTCTGATTTGGATCTTAAATATTTATTTATTTGTCAATCCAGGCAGCTACTACATAATTGTTTAGTCATATACACAATAATACAATATGTGGAATGAAAATCAATAACTATATGGAGACTTTAATTTTTGCTTTGGTCAACTCCATTGTAATGAGTTATAAACATGTGGATTTGTTAATTTCTAAATGTATCAATAGAATTTATGGTCCTTGGCTTAAATGATTTTTTTTTTTTTTTTTTTTTTTTTTTTTTTTTTTTTTTTTTGAGAAAGTTTGGCTTAAATGATTGTTAAAGACTATCAATTACTAATTTTGCTTTGACCTTTCTAACCTGGATTTCTTGCATTTAGCTACCACAAGTGCTAGGAAGGAATTCATGTGATAGAGTGCTATTGGATGCACCTTGCAGTGGTACTGGGGTAAGTAAAGCTTACTTGCATTGTTGCTCATAGGTCTTAGTGGTAATTATTTGCTTTGTTTTTCGAAAACATCTTATCGTTTTAGAAAGGGAAATAAAGAACTTTTAACAAGTTAAGAGATAATATATCCATTAGATGACATATTCGAAGGATAAATATTCTTCCTAATTTGCTCACCAAAGGGCAGAGCTCTAGCTAAGTGACGAGGCACTTCATTTTCTTCTCTCTTCACCTGAGAGGAAGTGATAAAATTAAAATGATTGCCAAGCACAATAACACCTTCAAGGATTGTAAAATAATCCAAAATCCGTGTATTTGGATGCCTTGGACCATTTTCTAAATATCACTTTGCTATTTGGCTTCGTGATGATGCTTCTTAGTCCATACTTCTTTCCAAGTTGAGCTGCCATTGCTATGCTTTTGCTATAGCTATATTAGGTGCCCACCAAGCTTTTTGTCGCCCAACAGCAACAAATATATAGAACACTTATTCCTTAAATCTCCCACCACCACTCCCACCAGGCCACCAACCCAACCCTTCAACATTAGAGCTGTGTCCACATTCAACTTAATCACCCTTCATGACGGAGTAGGCCAGATGTTCTATAAATGGAAAATTGGAAATAGAAAAATGGTAAAACACAATAGAAAAATGTTTTGCTGGAAAAACACCCACCCTCTCTAATGTATTTGTATCAATACAATGTACTGAATCAGTGGCTTAGGCTTGTTCCTATAACCCTTGCTAGCTACTCTTTATAATTTTGTATTGTGTGCATGCTCGTTCAATTACATTGTGTACACCTATCTCCCCGGACCCTGGTTGGTTTTGTTTCCTATACCCCTTTAATATTTTCTCCTGTCTGGGGCTCTTTACTGGCACATGTTTGTTTGACAACTACCAATCTATATATAGGCCATACATCGACACACAGAATGATTTAAGACTCATACATTTATTTTTATTTAAATCAATAGTAATCTATGTCTCTATTTGAGGAGCGGAAGGTTTGCCAATCTTTGGTCTTGAAATAAAATGGACGAATTCAAAATGTCATAATTTTCTTTTGATTTTCTGATATCAATATATGGTTTTCCTTGTCCATCTAGGTGATATCCAAAGATGAGTCTGTTAAATCTACCAAAAGCTTTGAAGAAATCCAGAAGTGTGCACATTTGCAGAAGGTTTGTAACTGTGATTTGTCTTTAAAGAAAGAATTTCTGTATGCCAGATAGAGTATGATAATCTTAAATTTTAAAAAAAATTAGCACCTTCATAAAAATGTCATTGCATATAATAATAATAAAAGCAAATGAAATGGTTTAGAAATAGGGCTAAATGCATCTTTAAGCATCTTTTGCTATATTCATTTGGGGGTGGTGTTTTTTTGCTACGAGTTCTGTTACTCTGTATGGCATTAAGGAAGAATTAAATGTTCTTTTTCTTTTTTTTTTTTTTTTTTAACACTAATGTGCTCAACGGTGGCTGCAGCAACTTCTACTGGCTGCTATTGATTTGGTTGATGCAAATTCCAAAACTGGAGGATTTGTTGTGTATTCAACATGCTCTATCATGGTTATGGAGGTTTGTAACAGAGACAAGTGTCCCCCCAACCCACCCACCATCATAAAATTCAGAAAAACGAAAGTACTTTGACTAGCACTATACTAATTATAGAATTGTGCAGAACGAAGCAGTTATTGACTATGCCTTGAAGCGCAGGAATGTAAAGCTAGTTCCGTGTGGAATTGATTTTGGCCGTAAATGTGAAGGGTAATGTGAATTTTTGAACTAGAGGGAGTTACATATAGGGTTTGGTTAGGTTTATTTTTATATATATATACCCAAACGCTCTCTTCCTTCCTTTCTGCAGATATGCTCGCTTTAGACAGTACCGGTTTCATCCATCGTTGAAATTGACAAGGCGCTTCTACCCAAACGTTCACCAATTGGATGGCTTTTTTGTGGCCAAGGTAGACCTTCCTTTTAAACATAGTTTAAGCTAACCACAAATGTTTAGTTTTCCTTCACTGTCATTAACTTTTCCTCCAAAAGTTATAGTTGAGACCCTAAAAATTTTTGCACTTTGATAAAGCTAGTAAAGACCTTATTGTAGTTGCTGATGGCAAACATGTGCTAAATGCATCTTCATTTTACTTAATGTAATGTGGATGTGTGATGTTGAATTGTGGCTTCACTTCTTTGATAATGTTTCACATTATGCAGCTCAAGAAAATTAACAACACGCAGCCTAGACAAAGCTCCTTTGAGGTGCCTGAAAATGTAGAGCAGGATGCCGTTTACTATGACACTGAGGAAACTGTTGAAAAGAAAACAAAGAAACGCAAGAGGATTAATGATAAGGCACAAGAAAAGCAGCCCCCAAAGAACAGAAAACTACATATTAGCCTTGTGGAAAATGGGATTGAAGAATCTCTATCAACTCCCACCCCAAAGAAGTAAAAGAGCCTGTTTTCGAGGAGATTAACAAGGATGCATCTTCTGAAAGAATTTCAAGAGGAAGGTGAACTCCTATAAAGCAGTTTCAATATATGCGTTCGTTTTTTTATAGGACATTATAACGAACTTACTGGAAGTTTGATTGATTTTCTTATGCAAATGTCCAGCCAATATATTCACAAACGAAGTTAGTGTAAGCTGATGGGGTGTTTTGTGTATGGGTCTGTGTACCTGTATTCATGTATGATTTATTTATTGATGATTGGGCTCTGATTTATTCCTTACTATGATAATGTGTCATATTAAACATGGTAGTTCAAGTTCAGGGGATGATATGCTGATGCACAGTATAGTAACACATGCTAATGCGACTTTATTTTGCTTATTTATCTTTGTATGGTATAATTGCTAATTGCCAGGTCATTGGTGATTAATTTCTTTTGCTTATTTATCTTTGTATGGTATATTTTTTTGAAGTTTGTCTTACGTTTTTGCTTCTATTTTTCTTTTGTTTTTTCCCCTCTTTACACAAGAATCGTTTGAAACCTAGTGATTTTCTTAGTCGAATCATGCGTACAACGTGTCTGAACTCAGAATGCAATTGCAGAAAGTGTAGTTTGATCACGTTGCATTTGGGAAACCAATAAATTGTTTACTTATTTGCTTCAAACTTGTGAGGCCCTCAAATGACAACTCACTAGTATGTGAAAGAGAACATGTTATTACACGAGTTGTATGTATTTCAGTGTCAATCTCTACTCATATGTAATTTAAATTTGTCTTTAGGGTGAAAAAGGGCAATCAGGGCAAATTGATGGATGATTTCTGTATCATGAAGCAACGATTTGTGGAGGGCTTTTGTTCAAGGAACTACTGTTTGAAGAATCCTTTGCGCCGGAGTTATGAAGTTATGTGTGCTGATTTATTATAAACTTATTAAGTTATTTCATAGAAGGAACTTGTTAGATTGTCTTATAAAGATCAGTCAATCTTAATTATTATTATTTTTTTTCAATTATTCACATTAAAAATGTTCTGATTATTACAATATCAACTCTAGAAATAGCAAAGTAGTAGAGGAGTATGATGTTGGACAGGGAGCTTCAGGAATATGGCAAGTCCATCTAGCATATGATCATCACTTATAACAAAGAAAGCTACTTGACCATCAAAGCCAATAATCAATTATGTTATTAATATGTATAAAAAATTATACTTGTATATAAATGCAATTCACAAGGTTTATTTTTTTTAAAAAAAGAAGAAAAAATTCAAAGCATAACCCAATTTTAATGACAATTTCAGTTTTGAAAAGTCTTTAACAAAATTTATTGATTACACATCTCCAACAGTAGCAACCTAGTTGGGGCAATGCCCGGGCTTTTGTTTGGATTCTCCTTATCACATCATTATTTGCTATTACTTTAAAAAAAATACTTAGGGCTGAGGGAAAGAACAGATTTTTGTAAAAAAAAAATGAAGTACTCAAACGTTCAGATAACAAAAATAAATCTGTATTTTCCACAAAAATTGTATACATGAATAAGCAGACTTGACATATAATGAAGAATGTAATGGATTGAATGAAGAAACCTTTTACTAATTACTAGTTTTGGCCTCGTGCAATGCACGAATTTATAAAGCAAGATTTATTAATAATAAATAAAACAGTCAATTGAAATAGAGTTAATTGAATTAATTTGATTTATGTAACACTTTTTTTTTAAAATTTGAATTTATTAATGTCTATCCTTTAATTCTTATGTGTTACATATATATATAAATATAATTTATTAAAATAATTTTAAGTTTTTTTAATATTATCTATTTTTTTTAAAAAAAGCATTTTGGAGGGAAATTGTTTCACTAAATTATGCCAAGTGTCCTATTTGGTGATTACTTTAGTATATAATATAGATAGACAGATAGATTATACATGTAAATAATTTTCTCTAATATGTAAAAAAAAACCTCTAAGCTGTTGACAAAAGAATTTGTCATACATTGATGAATTGTTTTTTTTTTTTTTTTTTTTTTTTTTAGCAAGGCGACGGAAAAAAATTTATAATGCCCGAACTTTTAGGTTGTGTAAGCGTATAATGAGGCTTAGTTAGTCTTGTTTGGACATGAATTTCTTCTAAATGTTCTTCAAATATTTTGTAAGTTTAATTACAAACTAATATTATTTTGAGATATTGTAGTCGTAGCCTTTGCCCTGATATTATTTTTCTTTCAGAAACCAGTGACGGATCCAGGATTTTGTGGATGCTGGGTCACCGACTCACTGCCACCAATTGACCGCATACAAATCAATAATTAATGCATATATATATTCTAAAATTAAAGTTAATTAAAAATAAATCACTCCAAAAGTATCAAATATTTTGTGGGAGAGGAGTAAGATTTGTGACGGATTATAACAAATCACCGATAAAATTACCAAAAATATTTAAAACGATGAGCTTCAACAAGTTATCTAATGAGAAGTACGAAGGTAAGATATGAGGGATGAAGTTAATAAATAAAAAATAAGTTTCAACAAGTTAACTAGTGAGAACTAAGAATATGTGTTCAAAAATATATATTGCATATATAATATTTGCATTTTAATGAGGATTTGAGCCTTTGAGGGATGAAGTTCATTAATAAATCTATAACTATTAAAAGTGAGAAGTTGGCAAGTTGAAATCCTCCTTAGTAATAGTGTGATGACAATTTTGCCCTTCAAAATGTTCAAATACCATTTTGCCCTTACTTGCTGCTGGTGATCTGTTGGCTGTTTCTCTCAGCCAAGATGCTTAGGTGGTGATATGCTAACCGTTGATTACTTTATTTGCTGACTTGGTGTTCTTGGTTGTGGACAGGTGGCGGTTGGATTCCATAGTTGTTGCTAACTTGGTTGCTTATGGTGACTTCCATATACAGAGGAATAAAAATGTATTAGGATTAGGAGTGTTTATGGTGTTGTATTTTATTTAACATGGGATTATTTTATTGTACTATTTAGCAGTGTATTTAGGTGTAAATATGTATTGTGTTACATTGGAGTTTAGTTTAGCATATGGTGTTAAAATTCAAAGGGATTTAATTTAGATTGATATGTTTGGTTTGTTTAGATTCAAGGCTGATATTGTTTACTTTGGATTAGTTTGTTTGGTTTATGGTGATTGTCTTGCAGATTGTGCTAATAAATTAATGCTTATGATTAGTGCATATATAATATGCTGATTTAGGTAGATTGTTCGATATTTTAAGGAATTGGCAGGTACAAATACTACTATGAGCTTATTTGTTGTTTAATTTAATTAATTGTTTTGGTTTGGGGTGATATGAATTGGACACTGTGCTTAATTTAAAGCTGCATTTGTGTTTGTAATTAGTGAGCACTTCGGTTTTTGGCTAAATTTAAAGCTGCATTTGTGTCAAGTTTATGTGGTAGAGGATTAAGCTTAATTGAGGTTTAAAGTGATTGGTTGCTGCTGTTTTGGACGGTGCTGCTATGCTCAGATTATGTTCAGGCGTGCTAGCAGTTACCAATGCCTTTTGTATTGCTTTTTAAGGTTTATTGTCTTGGGTTTGACATTCAAATCCTGGGGATGTGATTTGGCCGGTTTAACCTGCTGGAGTCAGCTTAAAATCCGGCGGTTGCTTGCTTTGGCCATTGGTTCTGTGGGTGTTTTTGTATTCGTAATGATAAACATATATTATCCCTTTATTTTTATTGTAGTTACTAGAGAGCTTTTGGTGTGTAGAGCCTTTTAGTTTTTTTCTTTTTTGATAATTTTGAAATCCAAAAATAAAAATAAGAGGACAAAAATATTTGGGTTTATAAATAAGGGGTGCATATAGTGATTCAGGGTAGGAAGAGAGGAAGCAAGGAGCAATTTAAAAAGTGTAGGATACATTGAGGTATAATCCTAAGCCTAATTGCTTTTGAGTTTAAACTATATGATCAACAAATTTTATTATTTTGTGGTAGATGTGTAATTTTATTATTCTATTGAGGTAGTGAGAATTTATGGTGAACAAATTTGTCTATTTTACAAGCTCATTGTCCAATCTTACATTGCTTCAGTTGGATCGTTGAAATGGACATTGATTTCATGTGTTTTGCTGGTTTGATGTGCAAGTTATGCTGCCTTTGTTTGCTGGTCAAGTATCGCGGGTTTCTTTTCCCTTGCTGCTGGAATGAGTTTTCTGAGTTTGGGTTATCTTGTCTGGCCTTCTATACGCTAAAAAAATGCTCTCCTGAATTGCTTATGTTCTGGTTAGGTGATCAGCTATGTCCTGGATAGTGGGGTTTATTTTGCGTGCTGTGTTTGTTTTTCCTGTTCAGGAATCATCCTATGAGTTTTCTCTTTTTGTTCTTTTTCATCAGATTCAATTGTTTCAGCTTTTAGACAAGCTGTATTGTTGTAAGTATCACTTTAGTCCTTTTAATTTCATGATATTCAGTTTGTGTGTAGCATATTTTCTATATTTCCATTTTCATGGTATTTTACTTTTTTTATATTTTAGTGCTTGTCTTCTGCTGGGGTGAGTTGTAATAGTTACATAGGTTGTGTGATTATGTCTCCATTTCTTATTTTGTTATCTTTTTGCTTGAATGCAACATCTTTTCTATTGGGTTTATATTGTGGAATCCTCTTAGACGTTGAGTCGATTTAGGTAGGCGTTTTGGTCTTGGTTATTTGTAGATTATTGCTTGGCTTCTCTCTTGTCTTATGTGTGCTTGTTGGTGATTGTGATTGGTGTTTTAAGGTATGCATGTGGCTGGGTCCAACTTTCCTGTGGATTTTAAGTTGCCTTGGGTAGGGATGTTAATTTCGTTTATCTGTGGTTTACGGCTCGAGTGATCTGCTTTCTTTATACGTAGTTGTTGCTGTTAGGATGTGTGTTAGAGGCACGAACAATTTATTGTGTTGTTTATTCATCCGGACAGGTGATGGACAACCGCCCTCGGGATGTATCCATTTCCTATCAGTGTCTGCTGAATTAGGTTGTGGCATGTTTGGAATTGCCAACTCCTCTTTACACTCTGTATGTGAATGGTGAGAATGCTGTTGAGCTGCACCTTGATACGGGTGACGTGTTAGGGTCGTATGTGTACAATAGTGGTGCAGCTGATACCCTCAAAGCCTCAATTGAAAAGGCGTCTGAGCAGGCTCTGAGGGGGCTGAGGGCTGAATGTGGTGTCTAGATTGATGATTTTTCAAGTGAAAGGATTGACAGGCTAGAGCGTTGTCAATTCTTGTATGAGATGAAGCGTTTGGGGTTAGAATCTATTGAAAAGCCTAATGGGAAGACACATGTGAGGTGGCTTGCTGTCCCAGGACAAAAGCGTGCTGCTAAGTACGTTTGCATTGATTACTTAGATGTTCTGCGTCCTTTGGTTGCTGAAACTGGAGCTCGTGTCTCGTCGGTTGATGTTCTTGAGATAGCTGATAAGAAGTGGATTGCTTGGCTTTCAATATTCACTTCATTTACTTCTGCTGGGTTAGAGTGTGTATACAGTTCATTTTCTGGGAAATGCAAGACTGCTGCCCAGGATGCAGCGAAGAAAGGAGTTAACTTCTTATGTTCAAGCTACAATCTGAACATTATTGTTTTGAATCATTCAAATGTAGTTTATGCTCGGATTAAGTGTTCTCTTGCAAAGGAAAGTTTTATGACATTTAAGGAGCGTGTGCTAGGTGTTCAGCAGCCACTGCATTTGCCTCCTTTCTTTACTGCAGCCGAATGTAGCAGGCCAAAGTTTGCTGAGCAACAGTTAAAGTCCTCTAATTGTCCACCAGCTGCACCACGCAAGTGTAAAGCACGTTCCAGCACTGCCTCTCGGCCTGCTATTACCCCTGTTGCAGTTCCTGAAGACTTAGAATTGGTGTTTAAGCGCAGAAAGCTAGAGTAGATTTTAGGAGGACTTTGGGGGCTGTTTTGTGAAATTGCCATAGTTTACAGCCATAGCTAGAATTGTTTGTTTTAAAAGTTATGTGATATTTTCTGTATGTGGTTGTTAGCACTGTTTGTGTTTATTATTCTTAAATGGCTGTACTTTTTTGTAAATGTGAGGAACCAGTGGCTAATTTACGTAAACTTATGGTTTATGTGTTTTGATGATAATGATCCATTTCCTTCTTTATAATTCTAAGTTCTTGTCTAAAATTGTTTCTGTTATGAGTTTACTTATCATTGTTGCTCTGGTCTTTGTTTTTGTTTTGATGTTCATAGAATTTCTGCGGTTAGCGTTTTGCGACACTTATACTTGGCCACAGTTGTAGTGTTGCTGCTATGAGTAAGGATTGTTGCCTTCTTGTTTATCTAGATAGATGTTGTTGGATATTTGCTAAGTGTGGTTCTTTTTAATTTCATGTAATGTAGACCGCTGCCTCAATTATAAGACACCTGCACATGCTCGTGCTAGCAAGCGCACACGAGCTTTGGATGTGATGGTCTAGCCAGTATCAATACGGTAGACATTGTATATGTAGTGTTGTTGTGGGCAGATTCAGTGCACTGTGGTGTACAATGGTGTCTTGCCTGATATTGTTTTGCAATTGCAGTGAAGTTGGTGAAACAAGTGCTTTGGGTGCACAGCAGCAAGTAGCTAAAAAACCAAAGAAAAACCCAAGCTTAGTCCGAAGCCGAAGTCAAATCCTAAGCCGAAGCAAAAGCCAATAGCTAAGACATAGAGTGAGTGGCTTTTAATGCATGATGTTTCGTGTAGAAAAATGGGACCTTCGGCAAGGCTTTCTGAAATAAGCTGAAGATTGTATTTGGTCTAAGTATTTCTGGGCCGAGGGTTTCCTGCACAAAAAAATACAAAAATAGCCTCAAGCAATTAATACAAATAGCCTTAGGTAATCAATGCTCTTGCATAGCACTTATATTCTTTGCACTGTACTAACTTCGGAATCCAAAACGTAAACAAAGTCTCGGCCAACACCTAAGCCTAAGAGTAAACGGCTCTTAATTCACAATGCTTCGGCTATACTATTAGAACCTTCGGCACAGTCCCTTGAAGACTATTCGACACAATTGATGATGGGCCGAGGGTTTCCTGCACAGAAAATACACGTGCACTGGCTACGGGGATTGTGCTGAAGAATTCTCCTCCTATGCCGAAGTAGTACAGTGCACATAGGGAAAGTGCAATGTAAGAGCATTAATGCTTGACGCTATTTGTATTAATAGCTTAAGGCTATTTCTGTGTTTTCTGTGTCGAGGAAAACTTTTCCAATGCTGAACTTAGTCAGTTAACGTGTATTTGTTGTGTAGAAAACCCTCGGTCCAACATCATTTGGACCGAGTACCGTCTTCAGCTCACTTAAAAAAACTTGCCGAAGCTCTTATTGTTTTAGCTGAACCACATAATATTATGCTATTAGTCTGAGTCATAGACTGATTTCTTGTGTTGTCTTGCAATTAATACAAATATCCTTAGGCAATTAATGCTCTTGTATAGCACTTTCCTTCTTTGCAATGTATTGATTCGGCATCCGAAACTTAAACACATTCTCGGCTAACACCTAAGCCTAAGAGTGAACAGCTCTTAACTCATAATGTGTAGGGTAAAACATTAGGAATTCGACAAGATTCTTTGAAGTGGACTGAAGACTATACTCGGCCCAATTGATGCTGGGCTGAGAGTTTCCTGCACAGAAAATACACGTGCACTCCTCTGATGCTGAACTTATTCAGTTTACGTGTATTTTCTGTGTAGAAAATTGTCAGTCCAGCATCACTTGGACCGAATACGGTCTTCAGCCCACTTAAATAACCTTGCCGAAGGCCTCATTGTTTTAGCAGAAACACATAATATTATGCTATTGGCTTGACTCAGAGACTGATTTTGTGTTGTCTTGTAATCAACCCTGCTGCTATTATTAGTCAACCACTGTTAATTAGTGCTTTGCAATTAAAGTCCTTACCTTCTTGTTTGAAGTGTGGTTCTAAAATATTTAAACACAAGACATTGCACTTTTGTTGTGGAGATGGGGATATCAAAATTGCTTCGAATGAATACCCTCCTGAATTGGAACGATTATTTACTTCTGATGATGAAGATGCGGTGCATTTTAGGCAATATGCTCAGCTGTACAATAATTTGTTTGCTTTAAGTTTGTTTAGGGGCCAACATGATGCTACAACCGATAAGGGAATTTATGTATTCAAAATGCATGGTCAAATATACCATTTTGTACCTGATCTCTTACCAGATGAGAAAGGGCCTAAGTATTTACAGCTATATTTCTATGATGGCCAATGTGAGGTTGCAAATAGAACTAAGTGTTTTCTAGAAGTCAGAGATGATATTATTGAAATTATAATGCGGGTGACTAAAGACAATCCACATACTCGGTTCTTTCGGTCCTTAAAAGAGATCAGTGTAACTGAGGATACTCAAATAGTTATTAATCAACATACTGTTTTGGATCAGCGTGTGTTTAATGTACCAACAAGCGATGAAGTGGCTACTATATGGACTGATAGTACAGCTTCTAGCAAATCAGAAGGTCCATACATCTTTGTGTCGGGTAGATCTAATGACACTCATCGAATATATCATTATTATGGATTTTATGATCCATTGTAGTATCCTCTTTTGTTTCCCTATGGTGATTGTGGATGGGCACAGGGGATGTGCAAGAATTACAGAGACAATCAGCAGCATGGATCAAGAGTAGTAGACCCTGTGCATTCATATTCTGTTAATAGTGAAGAAGATTTGCTTGTTGAGGAGGCAATTCATGAGTTCCTATATTACTATGGTTAAAAATGCTTCCTTGTTATTGCTATTTGCGCCAAAAATGATGCAGAATTTATGTCTTTTTACTTGCTGACTACTGTGTTTATGTATAGGTGCTTCGGAAAACAGTGGAACTTCAGAAAGGCATATTTCCCCAAGGCAGTATTATGCATATAAACTTCAAAATCGTCCGAACAATATGCTCCTTCGTGCAGGTCGTTGTTTCCAGCAGTATATTGTAGATATGTACATCAAAATAGAAAACACACGTTTAGATTTTTGCAGGCAAAATCAGCAAACAATACATGCTGATCTCTACTAGGGAATTTTAGATTATGTAGAAGGGGGTGAAACAAGGGCTGTAAATATTGGCCATAGGGTTATTCTTCCTCCGACTTTTATTGGCGGGCCGTGATATGAAACGCCGATACTTAAATGCAATGTGTTTGGTTTAGCGATTTGGAAAGCCTGAATTATTTGTTACCATGACACGCAATACTAAATGGCCTGAGATAACATCTGAACTTGCTGATAGGGAGCTTGCACAGAATCGCCCTGACCTTGTGGCACGTGTTTTTAGGTCCAAGCTTATTAGCCTTAAACACCAAATTATGAAAAAAGGTGTTTGGTGAAGTTGAGGTGATGATCTATGTGATTGAATTTCAAAAAAGAGGCCTTCCTCATGCTCACTTTCTAATCATTCTTAAGGATGGATACAAGGTGAAATCGCCTTCAGATTTTGATAAGTTTGTGTGCTGAAATTCCCACTGAGTGTGACAACCTTCGGAAAATAGTATTGGCTCATATGATGCATGGCCCTTGTGGGCTGCGGAACCCTTCATGTGGGTGCATGAAGAAACAAGCAGATGGTTATGTTGCTTGTAAGTATAATTATCCGAGGGCATTCCTAAGTGAGACAACAAATAATGAAGATGGTTTCCCAATGTATAGGAGGAGAAATACTAGTGAAAGTGTGCTTATTCGAGGAGCTTACTTAGACAACCGGTGGGTTATTCCGTATAATCCTTATCTATCAGCACTTTTTTATTGTCATTTGAATGTTGAGATATGTTCAGCAATTCAGGCGGTGAAATACTTGTACAAGTATGTATACAAGGGTCACGATAGAGTATCTTTTAATGTGGCCGCCCAGCAGAATGCATCCTTGGATGAAATAAAAAACTTTCAGTCTGGTAGATGGGTCTCTCTATGTGAAGCAGCTTGGAGAATTTTCAGATTTGACTTATTTGAAATGCATCTGCCTGTTCAGTTGTTACCTGTACATTTGCCTAATATGCAAAATGTTGATTTGCATCCTAAGGAACGTTTAGACAAAGTGGTTCAGAACGATAGACGTTCACGCACAGCTCTAACAGAGTTTTTTAGGCTGAATGCAGCTACTGCTGGTGGTATAGGTCATCTTTATAGTGAGATAACTGAACACTATACGTGGGATAATGGGAAAAAGGCATGGTCTTAGAGAAGAAATAAGAAAATAGTTATTGGAAGGTTAGCCTTTGTCGTTCCAGGCGAGGGCGAAAGATTTTATTTACGTCTGCTACTTATTAATATTCGGAGTCCTACATCATTTGAAGATTTGTTAACGGTGAATGGACATGTATGTTCCACTTTCCAGGAAGCAGCTATTAAAAGAGGCCTTATGGAGGAAGATGGTGCAGTGGTGGCTTGTTTAGAGGAAGCATTAGAAGTGCAAATGCCTGGTCAATGAGGCAACTTTTTGCTACTGTCCTTATCTTCTGTCAGCCTAGCAATCATGATACTTTATGACTCCGCTTCTACAATTCACTTGCACAAGAATACAAGCATGCAAATCCAGGTGATGAAGAGAAAGCAAGGAGGCTAACTATAACATCAATTGAACAGTCATTAGAAGGCATGGGTAGATCATTAGGAGATTTTGTCTTAGGCCATTTCTGCTCATGCATAGAGTAGGAGAACTAAGGACATTGCTGATGCCTTACAAGCACCAATACCTGATGAATGCATTGCTTGCAGAAACTCCCTGAATCCAGCTTAGAAAATTGCATTTGATAGCATTATGGAACATGTAAACAACGAACGGTGTTGCTAGTTGTTTCTTTGTAGATGGTCTTGGTGGAACCGTAAAGACTTTTTTGTATAATGCTTTGTATGCTAAAATTCGGTTAGCTGAGAAGATTGTATTGCCTACAGCCACTTCGGGGATAGAAGCTTCAAACATACCATCTGGTAGGACATCACATTCCAGATTTAAAATTCCTCTTGATTCAGACATATCGCTTCCATGTGATGTCCCAAGATAGGGTAGCTTGGCCGCTTTAATAAGAGCAACTTCTTTGATAATATAGGATGAAGCATCTATGGCACGACAGGAAAATATGGAATCCCTTGATTTGCTTCTCCAGAATCTCTGTGACCCTGATCAAGTATTTGGAGGGAAGATGGTCGTATTTGAGGGAGATTTCAGGCAAGTCTTACCAATTGTTCCTCGTAAGTCTCAGAGAGAAGTGGTGGATGCAAGCTTAGTCAGCTCATACTTGTGGCCTAAGCTAATAAGATTTCGATTAACATAGAATATCAGAGCTAAACATGATCCTGCATATTCTGAATTCTTACTTGCACTTGGAAATGGACAGCTGCAGAATGCTGAAGTTGATTTTGTACAATTGCCACGACACATTATACGTTGCTGTGATCAAGAAATCGATCTTGTACCTGCTGTGGCATCTGCTACTTTTCCTAAAATTAGAAACATAAACATATGTCCAACCATCTTCACAGAAACAACAATTCTTACACATATGAATGAAGATGTAGATTCAATCAATACTTTTATGATTGACCAATTTCCAGGAGAGCATGCTACTTATAAAAGCTTCGACTCGCTTCTTTATGATAATTGTACAATATACCCCACTGAATTCCTCAACAAATTATGTCTAGGAGGTATGAGCCCGCATGAGCTCATCTTGAAGATAGATTGTCCTGTCATCTTACTGCGAAACATAGAACCGTCTGAAGGGTTGTGTAATGAAACAAGACTTATATGTAAGAGATTTTTACCAAATAATATTCTCTGCGAGATAGCAACAAGCACTTACAAGGGAAATATTGGTTTCTGCCGCGTGTTAATCTTCGCCCTTCATAATTTTCAGCAAATTACCCTTTTAAATTTGAGAGGAAGCAATTTCCAATTAAGCTCAGTTTTGCCATGACAATAAACAAGTCACAAGGTCAAACATTAAACAAAGTTGTCATATATCTTCCACAGCCTTGCTTCTCACATGGTCAGCTATATGTAGCACTTTCGCGTGCAAAGAAGTCTAAAAAAGTCATTGTCTTCAACCTAAAAGTATCTTCAGCATTGTCTACTTCACATGTGAAAAATGTTATTTCTTACGACGTCCTAAGATTAGCTTCAATTATTTATCCAGAATCAATTGTGGTATGTATGAACTTGTCACTTTTCAGTTTTCATTAGTTTTTGTATAGCCTGTTGCAGTTTCTCTTGACTTCATATGCTTTTGCTTTTATGTAATACAATATAGCATTGCTTTTATTTATATTTTTAGTATATCTTAAGACTTTACTAACATTTTCTTACCATTATCAACACTCAGTTTATTTTACGCTAAACTTTAACAAAGCTTCATGCATTACATATATGCTGAGTAAACAGTTGTTATATGATTTACTAAACTATAATAGGAACCGACATTAAAAAATAGCTTCTGACTAAAAGTTAGCTGTTATTAATACTAATAAGAAGACATAAAACAGTGATAAATCACACTTAGGGTGCATAATACAATACAGTTAATAAAACTTCAGCACTTAGGTATTACACACATAATATTAAACTCGACACATTCCTAGCATTATACTACTTCAGAGTACATTTAAAAAACTAACAACAATTACTTAGATCACCACTAGTGCAATACAAACTTAGCAGTTATTTAGATAGAATAAAGACTTTCTAGCTTAAAATGAACCTCCGTATAAACTTTACTAAGCTATATTTCTTTCTACTTATCCATTTAATAAAAGTTTTTTCATGATATTACAACTTTTGTATTGTTTAATTTCAAATAAATACAATAATATATAGTATTCTTGCATCATCATATGCCTAGATACCTGTTCAAGGCTTTCTCATTAGGAGAAAGTCTTGAATAGTCCCTGTAGGCGTCACTCGAAGTGCGCCTACGTAAAAAGCATGTGTGAATATGCTTGGTACTCATAGGAAGTGGGAATTGACATATACGATTAGGGACAAGGAAAGTAGGGAGCCGCCAACAAGTTTTTAAGGAACTTGTAAACCGTTCACGGATCATAAAAAGGCAACCACGAATAAGGGACAACAAAGGCAACAACGATTGACCCGTGAAGGTTACACCCCATTCATAATCTATGAGATTACTAACTCCATATGGTTCGGAACCACGAAAAGAGGATCGGGGATGATGGTACGAAGTGAGTCATGGAGTCACATTCGCCCGTATTGGCCTCTACACGATTCTTATAGTGAAAAGTGATTCATGCGATCTCAAAGGCATACAAACAAAGATTCAATTTGTTCCAAACTATTATTAAGCTAAATTGGTTAAATACTAATGCAACACATAATTCTAAAATATCGTGATCACTTGATTAAACAATAAGATTAAAAAGGAACCTAAACCGGTTGTCCAAATTATCTTATTAGGCGTTTTTTTCAATTACATATTCCCTTTAAACATGCAATATGGTGATCAAAATAATAATAGAATAACAACTGTATTGGAAGCAATTTAACAATAATAGAGTTAGTCAAATCAAATATAAAATAATCTAATCATGATACTAGCAATATAAAATAAAATAAGAGTAATTAATTTAATTAATTAATTACATTCAGCACGTTCCTTTAAATTGCTACGTCATGAATAAACTGTTAGTAGATTTAGTAAAAAAATAATAAAGTAAATGAAAATTAAATTAAATAAAAAGTAGAGTTGATTTGGTCCAAACCCTCAGTTATTTGTACCTTTCACGCCTTGGTTTAAGGACGGAACCTCGGGTTAAGTATAGACTCCTTGGAGTGCTTAGGGGAATTATTATGGAAGAATAAGGAGGCTAGAAATTAGGTTAAAGAAAGAGAAGAGAATGATTTTTGGTGTAAGGTGAGAGAGAATGATTATTGGTGCCCCGTACATCAGAAATGAGGGGGTATTTATAGAAAAAATGTGCTGAGGGAACACACGGAATCCTAAAATGATAAAAAAAAAACCCTAAAAAATTATACTGTGACACGGAAAAGTGTACCGTGACACGGGAAATCCCACCGTTAGACGGGAAACATTCCCGTGACACGGTGTACTTTTGTGTGATGCAGGAAATATATACTGAACGGGAAAGAAAACGCGTTAAGGGTTTATGCGAAAAGGACACGGAAACCCCCGTGTCACAGCACGTGTCCCGTGTCACGGGGATTCCCACCGTATGACGGGACAAGTTCCCGTGACACGGTGGACAGCTCCCGTGACGCGGGAGTCTGTGGTCCGTTTTTCCGTCTAAATTCATTTTTAACCCTAATTTCGTTCAGCATTTTAAGTGTCGATTCATAATTTCAGGCCATTTCTGATTTATTATTATTATTTGGGCTAAAAAAAGAAAATAAGTAAATAAAATAAATAAAAGGTTTGGGCCAAAATAAATAATAAAACAATAAACTAAAAAGGGTTTGGGCTAAAATTAAATAATAAGTTTGGGCTAAAATTAAAACTATGCTTTTACCAAACATCAAGACTAATACGAATTTAATCAAATACGACTTTTTAAGCACTCTCGGGATTAAATACTGTACCCGACCAATAGTGGCGGTGAAAGGTTGTTCATCATCGAGTTTGGTTTTGGGGAGACATTTTTAGGTGTCTACAGAAGCCCCCACTTTGACTGAGTTTGTAGAAACGTCAGTTTCAAAAACGATAGTCAAAGTAGTCGATAGGGATGGAGAATGATTTAAGACGTTCTGCGATCCTAAATCATTCTGTATACGCCGATACCTGCAGAAAAATGTTAATTCCACAGATAAAAGAGTAAAAGGATAGAATACGTAACTAGCACCAGTGTATCGGTGACAAATGAGTTTGGCAGCTTCCTATGCTTGAAGGAATCCATCGGATGACGTTTGTTGAAACGCTTTCCGTGCCTGAGGAAAGCCGACTTAGGAGTTTGGTAGTTTTCTAAGCCTGAAGAAACCTGCCGGATGATACTTTCCATGCCTGAGGAAAGTCGACATATGAATTTGGTGTCATTCTATGCTTGAAGAAATCCACCGATGATGCTTTCCATGCTTGAGGAAAGCCGACAAAGGAATTTGGCGGTTTTCTATGCTTGAAGAAAAATCCACCGATAACGCTTTCCATGCTTGAGGAAAGACGACAAAGGAATTTGGCGGTTTTCTATGCTTGAAGAAAAATCCACCGATAACGTTTTCCATGATTGAGGAAAGCCGATAAAGGAATTTGGCGGTTTTCTATGCTTGAAGAAAAAATCCACTAATAACGCTTTCCATGCTTGAGGAAAGTGGACAGATGATGAGATTTCAAGTCTTTGTGTATCGAGAACCTTGCGCCGAGAAATGATGGTGGTTCGATTGTCCCCGAACGTGGGCTGTAGTTGGTTCGCTTTTCCCCGAACGTGGGCTGTTAATGGTTTGCTTGTCCCCGAACGTGGGTTGTAGATGGTCCGCTTGTCCCCGGACGTGGGATGTAGATGGTCCGCTTGTCCCCGGACGTGGGCTGTAAATGGTCCGCTTGTCCCCGGACGTGGGCTGTAAGCGGTCCGCTTGTCCCCGAACGTGGGTTGTAGTTGGTTCGCTTGGCGCGAACGTGGGTTGTTATGGTCCGCTTGTCCCCGGACGTGGGCTGTAAATGGTCCGCTTATCCCCGGACGTGGGCTGTAGATGGTCCGCTTGTCCCCTGACGTGGGCTATAATTGAGACCTGCAAAATAAAATTTGCCAGGGGACTCGTATAGACTATGATTGACTTGACCAACTAACTTGACCAAGTTTGACTTGGCACGACATGACATGACATGAGTATGACTTGTGATTGTGTGTGTATAGTTTGAGTGTGTGTGCAGACATAAGCAAACGAAGATGAAAAAGCAAAAATTTTCCTTCAATTTTTGTCATGAGTGGAGGGTGCCGACTTTCTCCTGAAAAATAAAGACATGAAAAATTAAATTTTATTTTCTAACTTCCCTCGATAAAAAATTTGAAAAAGTTTTTGAACTTCCCTAAAATAAAATAATGAAAAAGGGAAGAAGTTTTGAACTTCCTCCTTGAGCAAGACGAAATGAATTGTATGGATTGAATTGCTTGTCCTGAAAATAATGTATGCATGATGCATGTTCTTAAGCCAGGAGGCGAAGGACAACTACATCATGTGACACGATAGATGAATGAACTTAAGTCATGGAGCGAAGCATCATATATTGTGTAAAGAAGCGATCTTGAACGTCACTTAGGTCTGGAAGCTAAGCACGTATATAGATGAAGTGATTATGAACGTTGCTTAGGTCAAGGAGCTAAGCACGATATGTTTTGTATGATTAAAAATCATTGATATATAAATTTTTCTCAGCACATTATGCGATGCATGAAACAATTAATATTGCTCAGGTCAGGAAGCTAAGCAAGTATACAATGTTTCTTCTAATGAATGTTGTCTTTAAATATGATGAAACATGCACAGTGTTGAAACAAGATTTCATGATAAAGGGATCTTAAGGGGAAGGATGATTGATATGGATATGGATGTGTGAGTGAAGTGTGTGAATGTGATACTAAGGCTGGCTGCAAGGGAAAAGAGATGTGAGAAGAGTCAAAGATGATGACTCTTTAGGCTAGGTAAGCTAATGTGATGTGGGTTCAAGCCCCCAAGTCTAGCTCTAAATGAGTAGGGATATAGAGATAAGCATTGGATATTCTTTGACTCGATCATGCATAGATATGAATGTGAATGTGGCCGCACCTCAATGTGAGGTTGCCTACGTATCCGTTAGGAATCAGGCCGAACGTAGCTCTAACCAAACTTTGCACAAGTGTATGTACACGTCAAAGAGGTCTTTCAAGGGTTGTAATGTGGTTAAGTTGATTTTTTAAGGAAGAAAGGGATAAAAGGCTCAAGACCCGAGAGAATCCCCAAGATGTGTAATTTTGAATTTGAAAATTTTGGATTTTGCAAGTTTATTTTCAAAAAAAAATTTCTTTTTTTTTTATTCTTTTGAATCAATGTAGGTAATCTCAGATCATGCGGTCCATCACTCACTTAGCATTCATGTTTCTCAGGCACGGTACCAAGCACTCGATGAGAGACGCAATTTGAGACATGTTCATATCAAAGACATTGGAACACTTGCCTTTAGACATTGTTTTATTGTTGCTTTGCTACTTTTTTTTTACTTGCTATTTTAATGTTATACAATTACACATCTTCCAATCCCAGGGTTAAGTGAATGTGGGTTGAAGAAATGAAGGCCAAACGTTAGACAAGGCTCAAAATGGTTGATGAAGAAATGGAATGTGATTGAACGGTTAACAGGGAATGACAGGGTTGCAAAGGTGCCTCAAGTCATTGGTGTACCTTGGGTTTAGTTCGGTAATTGATTTTTTTTTATTATTTTTTTTTTAGAATGAATCAATGAATGAAAAATTCTATGATCGAGATGCAAAGGAAATTTGTTCATTTTATTAATGGAAAAGGTGAACGAAACACATGAAACATATAAAAATTCAGAATGGAAAACCTATGCTAGACATGAATGGGGGAATGGAGATGAATGATAAAGAAAGAAATCATAAAATCTTGCATGAAGGATCTGTTGTGCGCCTTGTGTTCATTACTTCTTTCTGCCTAGAGGGACAGGAAGTTTGTTTGCATCCACCAAGTCTTGAATGACGTCCTTCAAATTCCAACATTGCTCCGTAGTGTGGCCCCTTCCTTGATGGTACTTTCAATGGGTATTGGGATTCCATTTAGCGCTCCTTTCTTCAGGTTTTGGCTCTAGAAATGGCCCAATAGGTGTGATCAAGCCTTGACTGTAAAGGCGATCAAAGGCCGCATCATAAGTCATTCCTAAAGGAGTGTAAGTTCTTTTCTTCTTGAGCAATGGAGTATTAAGAGCTAACACTTCATTGAGATCAACTTGGCTTATATTGTTGGTAGTATTTTCGTGCTTAGAAGACGAAGAAGAAGGATGGTCGTTCTTCTTGTTTTTCCAAGTGTTATTATTGTTACTACCAGCAGTCTTTATTAGCTCATCCTCGATATTGATGCCAATGTCGTATACAGCTTCGAAAGTGTTCAGTGGAAGAAATTTGAGATGTTCCCTATATTTATGAGTCAGATTTTTAATAAAGAGGCGAACCATATCTCTTTCTTTGGGGGGATCTACCAAGAGTGAAGCTGTTTCCCTCCACCTGTTCAGGTAAGCGGTGAAGCCTTCATTCTCTTTCTGTTTGAGAATGGAGAGTTCACGTTCATAAGTTTTAGTTTGAATGTTATACTTGTAACGATTCATGAAACTGTCGGTGACATCTTGCCAAGTCGCAGTATGCTTGGCATCTAAGGAATAAAACCATTGTTGGCAAGAATGTTCTAAGGAGAGAGGGAACACCGTAGGGAAGAGTGTTACGTCCAATCCCTTAAGAGCCATGGTTGCAGAGAACGCCTTCAAATGGAATATTGGATTGTCAGTAGGCTTGAACTTTGGAATATCAGCAGTGGAGAACTTTTCAGGGAGCCTGTCCTTCACATCCAAAGGAGTAGGAGGCTGTTCCACATAAGTGAAATCCTCAGAAATCTTACTCATTTGTTCCTTCAGTTTGTCAAGGGTGGAAACAGTGACCTTGTTTTGTTCCATGGTAGTGACCCTAGTGGTAAGGGTTTGCATCATGGCAGACAGTGCCTCGATGGATTTGTTGATGTTCTCAATATCTTCTTTAGTGGCCATTGAAAGGTGATGAGTAATGGAGATGGCAAAGTTCTCTTTGAACGCCTATTAGATCTGAGAGATTGTTGCGGTAATGACTCGAACCGTATTAATCTATCCCTGTTCCTTGACCAAGTACTGTGAAATAAAATAATTCACTTAATTGTTTGACTCATTGCTCAAGATAGGAAAGGAAGGAAAAAATAGACATTTGAAAACAGGTGAGAAAACTCCTCTCATTTTTTTATTATGACGAAAAAAGGGTGCATGAACCTAATAAACGATCATAAACGACCTGGTGCACGACTCGAGTCGGAACATAAAGAAAGTGTGTGCACTATACTTGACTCGTGAATGACTAAGTGATGTTATAAGACTCGTGGTATGATCGTATGGCTAGACATGTGAACAATAACCAAAATGACTGACGCGAGGACCAAATTAACACGGAAGACTTAAAAAAAGCTGACTGGACTTATTTCAAGGGCACCATGACACGGAAAACTGTACCGTGTCACGTGACAAGCTGCCGTGACGCGGTGGTTTTTTTTTTTTGGGAAATCCACCGTGCCATGGTGGAAATTGCCGTGACACGGTGAACTTTCCCGTGCCACGTGGGATTTTTTTTTTTTTTTGAAAATCTACCGTGTCGTGGTAGAAATTTGCCGTGACACGGTAGAGTTTCCAGTGGCGCGGCAGACTTTTTTTTTTTTGCTGTAGGTCCACAGCGCCACGGTGGACTATGTCGTGACACGGTGGAGTTTCCCGTGGCGCGGTAAACATTCTCGTGCCACGGTGGATGCTGACGTGGCACGAGAATTTTTTTTTTTTTTTGAAAATCCACCGTGTCATGGTGAAAATTTGTCGTGACACGGTAGAGTTTCCCGTGGCGCGGCAGACGTTTTTTTTTTTTTTTTGCTGCAAGTCCACCATGCCACGGTGGACTGTGCCGTGACACGGTGGACAGTCCCGTGTCACGGCAACCCTTCCCTTTTTTTTTTGCTAATTACTAAGTGAGTACGGTCCATTGGCAATTAGTCATAAAATAATCCACCATAGACAAAGAAAGATCGTTAAGGTTAGGATCAAAACGACCAAACATAAAACACGTAGGCACAATGATGCAAAAAATAGTTCGCAACCTAAGGTCAAGTTCTATGTTCGACTATGGTCAAGTTTATTTGGTGTCAATAAGGTACCATGGTTAAGAGTTTGGACGCGTTAGCAAAGCAGCCTCCCTTGAGGGTGTATGCCAACGGGCGGCTCCGCGAGTTCGTGATGAAATCGAACTCGACTCCATGGTTTGGGTGGATTTAATAACTCGGATGAACCCTTATTACCATGAGCGTTTTTGGGTTGATAGAGCTTAAATCCCCCAGGGCTAAGACGTATGTAGAACACATACGTTTTTTTCAGAAAAATCGAAGGAAGTTGACTATGAGAAGAGAAAATAAGCCACCGGACTGATTTTAGGACTGCCGTGACACGACAAAAATTCCCGTGCCACGGTACTGCACACCGTCAGACGGTGCAATGTACCGTGACACAGCAGATTTTGCCGTGGCACGGCAGTCAGAAAATCTGACTGGTGCCCTGTTTTCCTTCGTACGCAATCAAGTTATTCAATTTTTCCTACGGGACAGACCTAAATACGACGTTAAAACGTCTGTGCATATGCAAAAATGCCAAATTAATAACATGAATATTTTTTCAAGAATCTTTCAAGTCTCATCCACTCATCTTAATTAAATACCGATCACTCAAATCGATAAATAATCAAGAATCCTCCCCAGTGGAGTCGCCAAATTGTATGCGTCGCTCGAAGTGCGCCTACGTAAAAAGCATGTATGAATATGCTTGGTACTCATAGGAAGTGGGAATTGACATTATACGATTAGGGACAAGGATAGTAGGGAGCCGCCAACAAGTTTTTAAGGAACTTGTAAACCGTTCACAGATCATAAAAAGGCAACCACGAATAAGGGACAACAAAGGCAACAACGATTGACCCGTGAAGGTTACATCCCATTCATAATCCATGAGATTACTAACTCCATATGGTTCGGAACCACGAAAGGAGGATCGGGGATGATGGTACGAAGTGAGTCATGGAGTCACATTCGCCCGTATTGGCCTCTACTCGATTCTTATAGTGAAAAGTGATTCCTGCGATCTCAAAGGCATACAAACAAAGATTCAATTTGTTCCAAACTATTATTAAGCTAAATTTGTTGAATACTAATGCAACACATAATTCTAAAATATCGTGATCACTTGATTAAACAATAAGATTAAAAAGGAGCCTAAACCGGTTGTCCAAATTATCTTATTAGGCGTTATTTTCAATTACATATTCCCTTTAAACATGCAATATGGTGTTCAAAATAATAATAGAATAACAACAATATTGGATGCAATTTAACAATAATAGTGTTAGTCAAATCAAATATAAAATAACCTAATCATGATACTAGCAATATAAAATAAAATAAGAGTAATTACTTTAATTAATTACTTACATTCAGCACGTTCCTTTAAATTGCTACATCATGAATAAACTATTAGTAACTTCAATAAAAAAAATATAAAGTAAATGAAAATTAAATTAAATAAAAAGTAGAGTTGATTTGGTCCAAACCCTTAGTTATTTGTACCTTTCACGCCTTGGTTTAAGGACAGAACTTCGGGTTAAGTATAGACTCCTTGGAGTGCTTAGGGGAATTATTATGGAAGAATAAGGAGGCTAGAAATTAGGTTAAAGAAAGAGAAGAGAATGATTTTTGGTGTAAGGTGAGAGAGAATGATTATTGGTGCCCCGTACATCAGAAATGAGGGGGTATTTATAGAAAAAATGTGCTGAGGGAACACACGGAACCCTAAAATGATAAAAACCCTAAAAAAGTATACCGTGACACAGTAAAGTGTACCGTGACACGGGAAATTCCACCGTCAGACGGGAAACATTCCTGTGACACGGTGTACTTTTGTGTGACGCGGGAAATATATACTTAACGGGAAAGAAAACGCGTTAAGGGTTTACGCGGAAAGGACACGGAAACCCGCGTGTCACGGCAGGTGTCCCGTGTCACGGGGATTCCCACCGTATGACGGGACAGGTTCCCGTGACACGGTGGACAGCTCTCGTGACGCGGGAGTCTGTGGTCCGTTTTTCCGTCTAAATTCATTTTGAACCCTAATTTCGTTCAGCATTTTAAGTGTCGATTGATAATTTCGGGCCATTTCTGATTTATTATTATTATTTGGGCTAAAAAAAGAAAATAAATAAATAAAATAAATAAAAGGTTTGGGCCAAAATAAATAATAAAACAATAAACTAAAAAGGGTTTGGGCTAAAATTAAATAATAAGTTTGGGCTAAAATTAAAACTATGCTTTTACCAAACATCAAGACTAATACGAATTTAATCAAATACGACTTTTTAAGCACTCTCGGGATTAAATACTGAACCCGACCAATAGTGGCGGTGAAAGGTTGTTCATCATCGGGTTTGGTTTTGGGTAGACATTTTTAGGTGTCTACAGAAGCCCCCACTTTGACTGAGTTTGTAGAAACGTCAGTTTCAAATACGATAGTCAAAGTAGTCGATAGGGATGGAAAATGATTTAAGACGTTCTGCGATCCTAAATCATTCTCTATACGCCGATACCTGCAGAAAAATGTTAATTCCACAGATAAAAGAGTAAAAGGATAGAATACGTAACTAGCACCAGTGTATCGGTGACAAATGAGTTTGGCAGCTTCCTATGCTTGAAGGAATCCATCGGATGACGTTTTTTGAAACGCTTTCCGTGCCTGAGGAAAGCCGACTGAGGAGTTTGGTAGTTTTCTAAGCCTGAAGAAACCTGCCGGATGATACTTTCCATGCCTGAGGAAAGTCGACATATGAATTTGGTGTCATTCTATGCTTGAAGAAATCCACCGATGATGCTTTCCATGCTTGAGGAAAGCCGACAAAGGAATTTGGCGGTTTTCTATGCTTGAAGAAAAATCCATCGATAACGCTTTCCATGCTTGAGGAAAGACGACAAAGGAATTTGGCGGTTTTCTATGCTTGAAGAAAAATCCACCGATAACGTTTTCCATGATTGAGGAAAGCCGATAAAGGAATTTGGCGGTTTTCTATGCTTGAAGAAAAAATCCACTGATAACGCTTTCCATGCTTGAGGAAAGTGGACAGATGATGAGATTTCAAGTCTTTGTGTATCGAGAACCTTACGCCGAGAAATGATGGTGGTTCGATTGTCCCCGAACGTGGGCTGTTAATGGTTTGCTTGTCCCCGAACGTGGGTTGTAGATGGTCCGCTTGTCCCCGGACGTGGGATGTAGATGGTCCGCTTGTCCCCGGACGTGGGCTGTAAATGGTCCGCTTGTCCCCGGACGTGGGCTGTAAGCGGTCCGCTTGTCCCCGAACGTGGGTTGTAGTTGGTTCGCTTGGCGCGAACGTGGGTTGTTATGGTCCGCTTGTCCCCGGACGTGGGCTGTAAATGGTCCGCTTATCCCCGGACGTGGGCTGTAGATGGTCCGCTTGTCCCCTGACGTGGGCTATAATTGAGACCTGCAAAATAAAATTTGCCAGGGGACTCGTATAGACTATGATTGACTTGACCAACTAACTTGACCAAGTTTGACTTGGCACGACATGACATGACATGAGTATGACTTGTGATTGTGTGTGTATAGTTTGAGTGTGTGTGTGCAGACATAAGCAAACGAAGATGCAAAAGCAAAAATTTTCCTTCAATTTTTGTCATGAGTGGAGGGTACCGACTTTCTCCCGAAAAAGAAAGACATAAAAAATGAAATTTTATTTTCGAACTTCCCTCGATAAAAAATTTGAAAAAGTTTTTGAACTTCCTCAAAATAAAATAATGAAAAAGGGAAGAAGTTTTGAACTTCCTCCTTGAGCAAGACGAAATGAATTGTATGGATTTAATTGCTTGTCCTGAAAATAATGTATGCATGATGCATGTTCTTAAGCCAGGAGGCTAAGGACAATTACATCATGTGACACGATAGATGAATGAACTTAAGTGATGGAGCGAAGCATCATATATGGTGTAAAGAAGCGATCTTGAACGTCACTTAGGTCTGGAAGCTAAGCACGTATATAGATGAAGTGAATATGAACGTATGTAAAGAGTTGCAAATTATTGCAAATTGACAGGTAGAAAAAATAACAGATGCCAGAGTTACTCATTCTAGATTAATGCTGCCTGGTCATGCTCGAGTCACAATTACAGAAGATATTGTGCCGACTGCTCTCTTGCCATGTCCTAATGATGAATTAGTCTATGTTTGTCATGCAAAGAAAAGCTACACACCTTGGCCGATTAACTTGATTTTTCCAAGAAAGGTATGAAATTTAATTAATGATCTGTATATGTTTGCATTGTAATATTTTTCAGCATTGGTTATTAATGGGCATTTTTTTATGTATGCGAATTCTTTTAGAAAAAATCAGCTTAATCTAACCACATATCTAGAAAATGTCACAACATATATAGTGCTTAAAATTTTTCCATATATATATATATATATATATATATATATATATATATATATATATATATATATATATATATATATATATATATATATATATATATATATAGTTATAATGTCTCTTATTCATCATTCTATAAACCATTACCCACCAAGAAAAAGTGTTAAATATAACAACACCATCTCCACATTCAACATCATCTCAAGTGGCCACGACTCTTAAGTACGTTATCACCGAAAAGGATCGTGAGATGGTGACTTCCACATGGTTACGTGTGTTAAATACTCATGCTATGGTATTGAAAAAAAGGGGTGTGACACTCTCCATACCAATTCCAAAATGCATGTTTCTTAATGAAGACGTGGGTGTGACGCTTGACTACGAGGACTTGTTAGATTGGTGTTTTAAAAGAGAGGTTGGAGAATCCCAAATGAACGTTTTCATAAAGTGAGTGTCTTTTTTTACCAATTATTTCTTTACTCTTGAATTTATTTGTGTATTAACTTCAACATATACAACTTTTGATGAGGCAAGGTACTTGGAAGGTCATTGTCAGAATGAAGGTGTCTCGGGTATGTACGGATTCTGTGACACAAATGTTTTATCTCCAATGACACCAACTACAGATGAGGAGGTTCGATCCGACTATCTTTCTCGTGTTTTTGGATGCAAGGAGGGAAATAATGTCAATCAACTCTTCTTTGCTCATTATAATGACAAGTAAGTGTACGTAGTATGTGTATTCTATACAATTACTATTCAATAATATTCACCATTGATTTTGCTGATATAATCACTATCATTATGTGTAGTATGCATTGGAGGTTAACTGTTATTAGTCCCTGGAATGGACTAGTGTGCTGGTTAGATCCGGCTGGGGAAGAAAATGAGATCAATGAGTTTGCTAAAAAGATCATAAATGAGTACGAGTTAGAGTAATTATCCAAAAGTTTTGTTTTTGCATTATATATGCTCTATTATTAATTATTCAATTCATTGTTTTTGTCAAACAATGTCACAATTCTATAGGGGATTAAAAAAATTCAACATGGTCCATCGAAAGGACATCAAGAAGATAAAAAAGAATCCATATATTGAGTGGAAGCAACCTAAGGTACGTCATTTTAGTTTATACTCTTGATATTAAAAGAATAATGTGTCATTTAAATGCTTGTGTTATTATAATTCCAAATTTTCATGCATTTATAATTTGAATGTCTTTTTTAACAGTGTCCTCGACAACCTCAATACTCCAAAGTTTGTGGATACTATGTTTGTCGCTATATGCTTGAGATTATACAGAAAAGGGTATTGTGGGTTTCTGATAAGGTATGTTTATTAATTTGATTTATGCACACAAGTCGACCCTAGTTACTAAAATCAATATCATTTATGCATAATAAATTTTATAATAAGGTTCTAGATATTTTTACACTTAATTTGACAAAGTGAAGGTCGTTTAGGGCTTATTTGAACAACGCGGGTGCAAATTACCCTCAAATGACTCATTTTAATCCTACCATTGCATATTTCAACCCATATCATTATATTCATTTGTTTGTATGTGTAATTATTTTTTAATATAGTTATAATATAGCATCATCTTCCATTATGAATGAGTTATGACCACATACGACGATTTATTGTTTATCTTGCAGTTTTTTCAAGCGGACCCCTGTACATATTCAACTGAAAATATTGACGAAATTAGAGACTTGTGGGCTAAGTATGTTTTAGAGCTTGAACAAGATGACATTAATGAAGGAAATGAAGATGGTATGGACATTGCGTGAGTTTAGTTTGTCCATTAATTTTGGGAAAAGTATTGCAAATTTTAGAATTTTTTGTATAAAACTTTTGGAGGTAATCTAAGATGGCATGAAAATTAAAAGAGTTTTGTTTATATTTTTGGGAATTGAATACTAGATTTTGTTTTGCAGATGTTGATGTATAGTATTTTTGGAGTTATATAGTAATTAATGGATATTTGTAAAAGTGTTTATCAACTTTTATATTATTATATGCTTCATGAATATTATAAAATTATGGAGTAATGTATATGATGTGCATATAAATAGCAGGTGAAAAATATAGGTACATATGTCCTACAGGTGCCATACAGAAATAAATACAGCTCATATACCGTACAAGAACAAATACTATAATTGAATTTTTGGCAAAAAAAACTAAAAAATAAAAATAAAATAAAAATAACAAAGAGGCCTGTTGTCGTTACTAACAGGTCTCTTAAATAACAACTATGAAACCTGTTGGCCATGGTAACAAGTCTATTTGCTGTCTGAAATTTAAAAAATAATCACACGCAAAGAGACCTGTTGTCTTACTTCTTAGGTCTCTTATTAATACCAAAGAGACATGTTCTATTGACCAGGTCTCTTAACCAAAGAGACATGTGAGCTAGAGACCTCCTAAGAAGAGGTCTCTTATGTCTATTTAAACAGGTCTCTAAGGCATATTTTGTAGTAGTGGATCATATATTATGTTGTGGGTTTAGGAATAAATACCATGTGTGAATTTGGCACGGTGAAGGTGGAGAGTACAGTGGGGATCTTGATCGGAATTATGTGCGTGTTAGAAGCGATAAGATTCATGTGGATGAGGAATACAAGAATGATGACTATATTGTTGATAATAGTGAGGATGAAGCCGATGATGATCAGGCGGATGAGGTCGAGGAAGAAGGCGTGGATGAGATGTTGCATGGTGTTGAAGGTGGCGTGTTTGAGTTATTATCAGAGGCTTCCAAAATGCCTTTGTATCCTGGGTGCAAAAAATACTCTAAACTATCGGCCAAGCTAACACTTTTCAACATTAAGTCGAAGCATGGTTGGACAGACATTAGTTTTACTTCTTTGTTGACCGCATTAAGTGATATGTTTCCTGATGGGAATGAAATTCCTAAGTCTTACTATTATGCAAAGACACTCATGTGTCCCTTTGGTTTGGAATATAAGAAGATACATGCATGTCCTAATGTTTGTATTCTTTATCGAAATGAGTATGGACAATTGCAAGAGTGTCCATGATGCAATCTGTCACGCTACAAGAGCATGAGTTGCAAACCTAGTACGGAGGGACCTCCTGCTAAGGTGTTGTGGTATCTTACCATTATTCCAAGGTTTAAGCGTCTATTCTCAATACCGAAAGACGCTAAAAACTTAAGGTGACATGCAGAGGGAAGAAAGAAAAACAGAATAATGAAGTATCCAGCTGACTCCCCGCAGTGGAAGAACATTGATTTGAAGTTTGAGAAACCGCAGTGGAAGAACATTGATTTAAAGCTTGAGAAATTTGGTGATGAAGTTAGAAGTTTAAGGCTTGGGTTGTGCACGGATGGGATGAATCTATTTGGCACTCTTAGTACCCAACACATCACATAGCCGGTACTTTTAGTGATTTATAATTTGCCTCCTTGGCTGTGCATGAAATGCAAGTATGTAATGCTTTCATTGCTAATAACGGGGCCTAGGAAACCTGGAAACGACATAGATGTTTACCTTGTGCCGCTTATTGACGACTTGAGAAAGATGTGGGACGAAGGGGTTTCCGTTTTCGATGCTCATCAGAACGAGATGTTCACATTGCGTGTAGCCCTTATGTGGACCATGAATGACTTCCCTGCATATGGCAACTTGTGTGGGTACAAGGTCAAAGGAAAAAAGGCATGCCCCATATGTATTGATGACACATCAGGCGTATACCTTAAGAATTCTCGCAAATATGTCTACTTGCGGACTCGAAGGTTTCTTAGGCATGATCACCCATACCGTAGGCAGAAAAAGGCTTTTGATGGGACAGTGGAAGAGGATACTGCGCCTAGACCATTGACTGGTGCTGAGATTTTTGCTCGGGTGAAGGGTATACGAATGGTGTTTGGAAAATCAGAAAAAATTGTGGTCTCAGCTACTCTATTTAAGAAAGAATCAATCTTTTGGAAGCTTCCGTACTGGAAAGAACATGACGTTAGGCACTGTCGTGATGTGATGCATATAGAGAAGAATGTGTGTGATGCTCTTTTGTGAACGCTTATGAATATTCAAGGCAAAATAAAGGACGGAAAGGGTGCATGGTTAGATTTGCTAGAGATGGGGATTCGTCCATAATTATGGGCTCAGGAAAAGGTTAGAAAGGGAAAGGAACCGGGAAAAGAAGATGAAAATGTTTCGAAAAATGGGAAGGAGAAGAGCAAGGGAAAGGGAAAAAGAAAGGCCACGAATGCGTCAAATAAGATAGTTGAGGGTAAAGGGAAGGATGAAAAGACTTATTTACCTCCAGCTTGTTATACATTGTTAAGGATAAAGAAACGTATGTTTTGTGCATGTTTGTATGGCATTATGGTTCCATCAGGGTACTCATCTAACATGAAAATATTTGTATCCTGGAATGGAGAATTGAAGCTGACAAGTATGAAATCCCATGATTGTTACATTATGATGCAAGTATTCCTACCGATTGCAATCCGTGGTATTTTACCGAAGCACGTGAGGGAAGAGATTACAAGCCTTTGTTCGTTTTTTTAATACAATATGCAACAAAGTGCTTGATCCTTGTACACTAGATGCTTTGCAAGCGGATGTGGTTGTGACTTTGTGCAAATTTAAGATTTATTTCCCACCCTCATTTTTTGACATAATGGTTCATCTGATTCTTCATTAGGTGCGTGAGATTAAGTTGTGCTGTCCAGTGTTCATGAGGTGGTGCTATCCTTTTGAAAGACACATGGGTACATTGCAAAATAAAGTATGGATGCGGGCTCACCCGAAAGGAAGTATGATGCGAGGGACCGTGGGTGAGGAGATAGGTAACTTTGTGGTGGACTATATAGCCGTTGCTCAACCTATTGGTCTTCCTAGTTCTCGACATGAAGGGAGACTTGATTTCATGGAACAATTGGGTCAAAACGAATGTCACTTGATCGAGATCAGTTCTTACAAGCACACCTTTATGTGTTGCACCATGTTACAGATGTGCACCCATATTTAGACGAGCACATGGCTAGTTTGCGTGACGAATTTCCATCGAAAGGTGAAAGGGCACTTATGCAGTTGCATAATAAGAGGTTTGTCAATTGGTTTCGTGATCGAGTAATGGTTCGATTGGATGATACTAATTTGACCTACTCCACTTGTTGAAGACATTGTTCTTCAATCGCTCTCTGTTGATTTGACCTTTTTTCACAACCGTGCTTGTCATTTGGTCGATCCCATGGAAGTTGCACTTCCTAAGGTAATGTTCCACTATGATGAGGATGCATTTTCATGGATTAGCAAAGAAGATGTGAAGGAATTTCTACGTGGTGAAAAGCTTAACATTTCCCTCATTCTATTCGATGCCCACATAATCTACACTTTTTTCAAGTTATTCAAATTTGTGGTGATTATCCTCCATTTAATTAATTATTCAATGTTCATGCACGCAGAGCACTACAGGAGCACTTAACTGAAATTGATTCTCCTTGTAAATTTGGGTAGTTATTCCCCGAGCATCCACTCCTAGAATCATAGGCAACCACTGTGACGTGTTGTATTATGTTGAACAGAGTATCAGGGAATCAGTGCGTGCGGGACACAAGTTCATATTCGCCCCATGTTATAAGAGTAAGTCTAACCATGTCAAATTCAATCATTTGGCCTCATTATATGTTGACTCCTAAATATTAATTTGTTTGTCTATTGTGAACTTATGTAGGGAGCATTGGAGCCTCATGGTAATTTGTAATTCCAATAACACAATCTATCACCTTGATTCAGCTTGATCATCGGAGAAATGACTCGTGAAGTCTATATTGCAAAAGTAAATATATATATAGCTACCTAGTAATGATTATTGCTAACTAATTTAGTAGTCAGACGACTAATCAAATTTGAATGTACTTTATTTACTACAGTGTTATGAAAAAGCTACATTGTCGTGCTCCTTAAGGTCCAACATGGAAGTCACCGATGGTAATTTACACGATATTTTGATTATCTTAAAAATCTATGTTAATAAATATTTGTTAATTTGCTTTGCATGTTTCACTGATGTGATTTTTTCGTCATATGCTAGTGCGCACAACAAGAAAATGGACTTGATAGTGCTTTGTATGTGATGAGATTCATGCTTGACATAGTGACTCATTGTACGGACTGTCAAGAGCTTGATGAGGTAAGTCCTAAAACTTAATGAAATGCTCTTTTGATATGATTTCAAGCCTTATACATCTAAAAGTAGATAACATTGACATGTTATGAGAAATAAATAGTTCATTTGATAAGAAAGGTAGAACATGGGCTAAATAGAAGTCATATAGGCCATATTTGTGCCATTTTTTTTGTTAATATGCTCATTTGATGTGGATTTCAAGCCTTAGACACATAAAACTAGGTAACATTGACATGTTTTGAGAAATAAATAGTTCATTTGATAAGAAATGTAGGAAATGGGCAAAGTAGAAGTCATATAGGCCATATTTGGGCCATTTTGAGTAATAAAAATGTGTCTTAAACCGTAATAAAATGTTCTTTTTATTCAATTTTTAACCTTAAACACATAAAACTAGGTAACATTGACATGTTATGAGAAAGAAATAGTTCATTTGATAAGAAAGGTAGAAAATGGGCTAAATAGAAGTCATATAGGCCATATTTGGGCCATTTTTTATTGATTTGTTTTTTTGATGTGATTTCTAACCTTATACACCTAAAACTAGATAATATTGACATGTTATGAGAAAGAAATAGTTCATTTGATAAGAAATGTAGGAAATAGGCAAAGTAGAAGTCATGCATGTAGGCTATATTAGGGCAATTTTTGGTAAAATGCTCTTTTGATTAAATTTTAAGCCTTAGACACCTAATACTAGGTAATATTGACATGTTATGAGAAAGAAATAGTTCATTTGATAAGAAATGTAGGAAATGGGCAACGTAGAAGTCATATAGGCCATATTTGGGCCATTTTGAGTAAAATGCATCTTAAAACTTAATAAAATGCTCTATTGATGTGATTTCAAGCCTTAGACACCTAATAATAGCCAACATTAACATGTTATAAGAAAGAAATAGTTCATTTGATAAGAAATGTAGAATATGGGCAAAGTTGAAGTCATATAGGCCATTTTTTATAAAATACATATTGTTTAGCCTATTTAATTAATTCTACGGCTATTTCACCAAATGCCATTGAGCAATTTAAAAATTCATGCCATCGGACTTTTCAAAATTCACCAAATGCCACCGAGTTTTAAAAAAATTCACAAAGTGCCATTATTGTCTAACGGAGTTAACTCCGTTAATAACTAGGGCTTAATCATGACACATGTGGACACGTGTGAGTCAGCTATTTGTTTTAAAAAAAGTAAATTAAATTAAAATAAATTATTTTTTAAAAATAAAAACTCTAAATGTTAACCCAAACCAGCCCCCACTACTACAACCACTAGCCAAAGCCAACCGCCAGAATCCACTAACCTCCCGTTGGAATCCGCCGGAACCCCCTAACCTCCCTTTTGAACCCATTGACCCCACCAAAACCACTGACCCCTCTTAATCCCCCTATCCTCCTCCTGATAAATCACCCCAGCCACCGCAACTATCTCACACAATGCCCACAATTCCGCCTTCCCGACTCCAGCACCTTGACGACGACCTACAAAACTTCGCCTACCCGACACCCCCGCAGTGATTCCCACCCCAGCCCCCGCAACCACCTCACGCACCAAAATGACGCATCACCATAGCCACCGAAATTGACCATGGAAACCAAAAATAAAACCCGACTATGGAAACCCAGAATGGTCGATTTTTATGGCCGATATCGTCGTTTCAAGGGTGGCGGATGTGAGTGGTTTTGCGCGGTGGTGATGTTGTTGTCAAAGCTCGTGCTCGCTGTTGGTTTTTGGGGTCGGGGCAGTTTGTGTGGGTGGTTTTGGGGGTCGGCGGTGGGTCAGGTTGGGCGTTAAAGGGACGGCCGACCGATTTTTGGTGGTTAATGTAGTGGCCGGCCGTTTTCCGACGAGATAAGGGCAGGGGCTAGGGTTTGGCGGTGGTGGGGGTGGCTGGGAAAATTTTGGAGTTTTTTTTTTTAATTTTTTGTTTTTTTTTAATTTTTATGAATTAAGATAAATGGACAAATTATATCATGACATGTGTCATGATTAACCCCTGATGACTAACGGAGTAAATGGCCGTTGGTCCATAATGACACTTAGTGAATTTTTTTAAAACTCGGTGACATTTGGTGAATTTTGAAAAGTCCGATGGCATTTGGTGAATTTTTAAATTGCTCAGTGGCATTTTGTGAAATAGTCGTTAATTCTAACATAATTTTTCTGTATTTCAAGTTTTGCAGGGTACAAAAGGATGGTCCGTTGACAATCAAGGAACTTAATGAAGCTCGTGATATGTTGGCGTCTTTTATGACCTTTAACATGTAAATGTCACTTTTATTGTGCATTTATGTTTTGTTAATTTTTTAACTATATTATTATTCATTAATTACTTACTATCCTTTATATATATAACACTCTTTTTATTGTATTATTTGGAAATATTTATATCTATATATGAATATTTTTTTTAATATTATTTGTATCTTATTATAATATATAATAATATTATTATTATTGGTAATTATAATAATAATATTATTAATTATTTTTGTTAATATTATTGCTGGAATTACAAGGCGTTAAATGGCACCGGTTAACCGGTGCCAAAAGTGGTTGCCACAAAAAAAAAATGCGCGGGCTTTATTATTGGCACCAATTAACCGATGCCAAATCCGGTTTATACCACCGGTTTTGAACCGGTGGCAAAATTGGGAGGTATTGGCACCCCCCACATTGTGACCGGTTCGAACCGGTGGCTTAAACCGAGTTTGAACCGGTGCCTTTCACGTTTATTCTACTAGTGCAGTTTTGAATTTGAACGACTTTTTTCCCCTCTTTCGCTTCCTCTTTGGGCGTTTGAGCCTGACAAAGATCGGAGTATGGTCCGAGTTAAATCTGACCAAGTGCTCAACATGAGCATCAGGGAACAAAGAACACTAGGGACTATTCCCATAGAAGCGATTCAGCCATTCTCTTAACACTCTACCTGATTCATTCCCCTTCTCCCATGTATACCAATGGCCATTAAACCCCAAGTCACGCAAGTCACAATCTTCAAGAGTGTCACGAAACTCGAGAATTTCTCTCCTAAAAGTATCTACACCCCCCTCCTTCTCAGCAGAGCCCAAGATTTCATTGAAGTCTCCTCCAATTAGCAAAGGGTTATGGTAATTTTGACACAACTCACGGATTAGAGTCTAAGTTTTGTTCTTATTCGAAGTTTCAGGCCAACGATATAATCTTATAAATCTCCAATTTCCAGAATCAGCAGAGCTAACATCACCACAGGTGTGGTTTTGGGAATAAGAAATAAGCGTAAATTTTATTTTATTACTATTCCAAAAAAATACACAAGCCTCCTGATAAACCTATGCTACTAACACCAAAAGCACAATCGAAACCAAGTCTCGAATTTTTTTTTTCAGAATCATAACTACTAATTTTAGTTTCAGAAAGAAAAACAATATCCGGGGCAAGAGAAACACACCACTTTCGTAGTGCGCGAACTGCCTTGGGGTTGCCGAAGCCCCTGTAGTTCCAACACAAAGAACTCATTGCTGTTCGCGGGGTTGGCTTGCTCCAACTCCCGCTACTTGAAACGACTTTGATTCAAAAAGCATACTCTCAGTCAGTTTCGCTTTCTTCTCTTGGTCAGGTAACCTCTCCTCTACATCACTGAGATTTACATGGTGTCTTTTCCTCACATTCGAACTTGATAGTTGCCCACCAGGTGGATCAAGCCCCCCTTCACGAGCTACTCTTTTCCATTTTTTTCACTTTTTCAACACCTTGCACCTCATCTGACTCCATAGCAACATGATGCTGTAATTCTGCCTCCACAAGGGAATTGGGAGGCAAAAGAGGAATTGCCTTCTGTCCATTTATCCACACACTCACATTGTGGGAATTGCTCTACTTTTCTAAATTAACAACCTGGCCAGGCTGCTCCCTTCTCAGCTCTTTTTTCTGCCCATTCTGCTGCTTCTCCAGACTGTGAGAAGCCCCCCTGTCCCAACTTCTCTGGAGTCTCAAAAAGTAACATTTTTGCCACACCAGGAGGTCCTAGCTTAATTGCACACGGGTCATCATAGGTAGGACGAAGGGTAAGCTTTTTCTCTTTCAGATTTTGTAGCAAATTTGCTTCTCTAATTCGCTCAGAATCAGTGACACGACTTATTTTTGTGGAGAACCTCGAAGAAAGGGGCCATATTGGTAGACCACCTCCTCCTCAGCTTTTGCACTTTCATTCAAGAATTGGAAATCCCTTTTGGTATGATCAAGTCTGCCACAGTAAAAGAAAAAAATCTGCTAGTCTTTCATACTTTATGCCAATCCATTTCGAAGAGGACGGACCAGTAGCTATTCTAAGTCCACGACGCAGCGGTTTCTCTATGTCAAGAAGAACTTTGATTCTCATTACCTTCTCATATCCCAAGGGATCTGATGCATCGTACTCAATGAAACCTCCAAGACTCTCTCCTACTTCATTCGCCACAAAGGCTTTTCTTCTGTTAAACGGGACATCTTCCAAGTGAATCCAGAAGGGGGATCGAGTGAACGACACCTCAGAAGGCTGCTTGTTACCAGATATATCCTTCAGCACAACAAGTTTATTGTCAAAAAACCAAGGACTCTTTTCAACAACTCGATTCTTCACAGTTTCATTAAAGAATTGAAAAACAAATACTACCTCCGTTAACAGTTATTTGCAACATTTACTAAAAAAAGGATGCTAACTATTATTTGCAACAAACTTATTTCTTTCCTATTTTAGTAATTTTTTTCTATCAAAATGACCAAAATACCGTCATTTAATAATTACTAACACATAAAATTACATATAATTACAGATTATTTTAACTCTAATCTAAATTAATTATCTAAGCCTTCCCACCCTAATAATCAGATTAATTTCAATGCATCTTCATTCCCATTATCTTTCTCTCTCTCCCTCATCTTCTTCATCTCTCAAAATTCCAAATCTGGTTGTCCATCAATGGTTCGCTTGTATTTGTAGTTCCATTTAGTGGTTTAAGGGTGGGTTTGCAGGTTTGTGGGGGTGGATCGTGGATTCGTGGGTTTCGGTGGTCTCGGTTGATTTTGGTGGTTCGTAAGGGGTGGTTTTGGTGGGTTTCTATTGTTCTTCGTTCTTCGTTGATCGTGGATTTCGGTGGTTCTTCACGGATATTGGTGGCTTATGTGGGGGTGGATTGTGGTTTCGGTGGTTCTTCGTTGATTTTGGTGGTTCGTGGGGTGGTTTTGGTGGTTCGTCGAAGGGTTTTGGTGGTTCGTCGAAGGGTTTCGGTGGGGGTGGTTTTGATGGTTTGTTAAAGGGTTTCGGTAGGGGTGGTTTTGGTGGTTCGTCGAAGGTCGTGTTTCAATGGTTCACCGGTGGTTTGCCTGGGTCCGTAGTTGAATTTTGGTGGTTTTAGTGGTGGTTTTGGGTTCTGGGTTTCGATGGCTTTGGTGGTTTTGATGGTTTTTGGTGGTTTTTGGTTTGGTGGTTCTGGGTTTTTGTGTAATTGTTTTTTTTTTTATTTTTGGAGTAGGATTAATACTTAAGGGCTTAAGCATATGCCTTACTTTTCAATAATTACACTTAAAAACTTTTTCCTAGGAGTCCTTGCAGACCCCCTTTGTTGCAAATAACTGTTAACGACGGTAGTAAGTTAGATTCCACCATCCGAATCGCAACCTCATCCTTCGCTCTTTAAATCGAGATTAGGGTTCTTTTGAAAGCTTCAAAATTAAAAGTCTTATCAGTCAATAATTTCCCCACCAAAGACAGAGAAATTTCGGTGTTCGAGGCATCATCAATTGCTTCTTCAAAGTCACCCCCTACAATCACCTCTTCCTCTTCTAACAATTTAAATTTCTCCCAATCTTTCAATAGTTCAGAGTCCATTGAAACAGAGAGCAGCACAAACTCTACACCAGGATCAAATCAACCAGACAACCAACACGAATTAACCCTAAACAGGGACAAGGCACCAAGTCAACGAGGAACCCAAATCGAGGGACAATTTCCTTCTGCGTTTTCTCTCGGCCTTGATTTTATTTTATTTATTAAAAAAAATTAAAAAAAAAACCTAAGCACTTTTGCCAAAATTAATAAATAAACTTTAACTTTAGTAAAACATTTTTTTTAATAGATATAAAGTAGTAAAAGTACGGAGTAAAACATTACAATTTTTTTTTTAGGGAATAAAACATTACAAATTAAGAATTAACGAAAACAAATAAGGAAACATCTCACCAAGTTTATTACTATTTGGAGTAACGAACTAATAGGTAATACATATCGTTTTAAATCCCAAATCATAACCTTCACACAAACACTAAGCTAATTAAAACACACAAACACAAATAAAATGAGCACCTTCTGTCATTATTACTATAACTAGAATAACATACATGATCAATACTAAACTTAGACTTAATAACTACCACCGCGACGGTTACTTCCACCATTAGCACTAACTCTTCTACGATTGTCACCACCACTTCCACTCCCACTCCTTTGACCACCACTTCTGCTCCCACTCCTTTGACCACCACCCCAACTCGCTTGACCTTGACTACCACCACTATCCCTTCCTTGACCATCACCTTCACTCACACTTCCACTATCATCTATGTAACCAAGAGAAATGTCAGGGAAGCGGTTTGGGTCAGGAATAAGTCCGGTAAATCCCTCGGTGTTTCGAATAAATTGAGGGTTGAAAGGAGAATAACTCGTGCGACAAACTGGACAAAAATTCAAACCATTTTGGCGCGCCGAAACAAAACAATCGTCATATTAGACGACATGTTGGCCCAAAATTTTCACAAAAGCAATACAACTATATATATATATATAGAAAGTATTCAACATATTAAGTCCCTGGCCTAGGGTTCGTTGTCCTTGTCTAGGGTTTGGCGATTTTGTTTTCTCTACGATTTCCTCTGCAATCAATCTCTTCTCTTTCTTCTATTCTACAACTGTTGGATATACTTTGAATTATTTTGAAAATAGATAATTATCAAGAAAATGGTCCATTTATTTTGAAAATTAGTTTCCCATGATCAAGGAAACTAACTACCCATTATCCCACTAACTTAGGAAACCACTCATAACAAACTCACGTAAAGTAGGAGTTTTTTATGGCAAAACTTCCTATATATATGTAATTCAACGTGAGTCTCATTCAAGCAACAAGGTCACTGCATCCAACTCTCAAAAATACATATACACCATCAAAGTGAGAGTGAGGGTCCAGCACCAAAGTTGAGAAGAGATTGTTCACGGTTTTGGTGTCGCGACGAGGTTGTTCGAGTCTTTGCCTTCCTTGTAATTAATTTGCAATGGCTGGAGGTATACTAATCAATTATCGCTTCCGCAATCATGTTTTGTATGTTTACAATTCAACCTATAAACATATTGTTTGCTCACTACTACAAAAACAGTTTATTAAGGCGCATTGGTAGCCGCGCAACATGTTAATAGTGCTGAAATATGCACTTTCCGTGTAAAATTAGAGCGCTTATTAAAAAGCACTGCAATATAGCGTTGTTACAGCCAAAAAAAACCGTGCCACTTAGTTTTTTTTATTTTGTGAAATATTTCAAAACTCCCACGACTCCCACTATACTTCTGCAAATCCCTAACCTATCACTACTGAAAATATGAAATTGCCCCAATTGTGCGCTCATCAATCTCCCTAATCTCTCTGAATATCATCCTCAAATTTTTACTTGACGAACCATAAACATTTAATTCGTTTTCTTTTTGCTGAATTTTCCCTTTTAATTTGCCCAATTCGTCAATTTTGTTTGAGAATTTTAATCGACCCATACAAATTCAAAATTCTCATTCTAAGGTAAAGTTTTTCTCATAATTTTTTTTTTCTATTGAATTTCCCCTTTTAATTTACTTAAATTCTCTGTTTTGCAAATTAATTTACACGATTTGCTGATTTTTTGCCGGGTTTTGTCAATTTCTAATCTTTATATGTTTATTTCGCCAATTCCAATTGCAATTTGCTGAATTAAGCTCAGTTTTGCCCATCAATTTCGGCTATAATTGCAGATCTAATTTCAATATTCTCGAAAAAATTCTTGTCAAAAAGAAAGAGATCCAGAAAAGAGGCTACTTTCAGGTATGTTTATTGCATGTTTATTTAGATGTAATTTCGTCTATGTAATGCATATTTTCTCAGCAATTTTTCATCAATAGAAGTGTTTAATGTTTCATGTTGCTTATCATGTGCTGTGTTTAATTTCTTTGGCTATCAATTTTGTAATTATGTATTCTTGAGTGTTTAATTCATTCTTTAGTATATACCCTGATTACTCATGTCTCATAATTCTGTATAAGTAATGAAATTAATAAGGTCCAATGATATATCTCAATCAAATTGAATATGAATTAAACCAGTATGATTAGATTCTCAAAACATCATGTCAATGAAATTAAACTTGGTCGTTTGACACCTTTAAGCCATTAGACATATTGTTTCTATCATAGTATGTTAGTTTTCATCCACCTCAAACATGAGACAGATTGTATTAAGAGTCCTTTACTTTGCAATTTATAGGCTTACTACATGTTTAATGCATTAGTAACTACACTGTACTTCATTTCACACCCCCCCCCCCCCCCCCCCCCCCACAAAAAAAGAAAAAAAAAAAAAAAAAGAAAAATGTAGAGTAGTTAACTTGACTATAGAGTCTGTGGGCACTTTTTACGATTGGATTTGTGGAGTTTGTGATATGCATCTTCTAGCCTATCCTCTAGCCTATTTTAATTATGTGTCAGTTGGTTATATAATATTGGTTGGTATCCTAATTGCCTATACACAACTATATAAGATATGTTATTGGAGATAATCCAACAAAACTAGATGCAAAGAATAAAAGGGTAAGAAAAAAGATTACATGGAATAGATTGTTGATTAGGGAAGAGCCTAGAAATATAGGAAGTAAATGGATTTATGATATATAGCTTTAGAGAAGGCTAGTGTTCATGTATGTGGGCATGAATTCTTGACATGATATATTTGTAAGTAAAAAGTTGCTGCTCTAATTCTTTTCTTTGACTTGTTGTTCTCCTTTATTTTTTTTGGGTCAAAAATCACATCGGCTTCTGATATAATAAGAACATGAGCCAAGCCTTTTGGAGAAAAACTTGTATTTTAATCTCAAGTGATATTTCTGTAATCCTAGACTAGGGTATATATATATATATATATATATTACAATCTTGTGTTTCACATGGTATGATATAGGACAAGAATCTTAAAGGTTAGTGCTTATAGGTGTCAAGGGATCAAATTTCTTTTCTAAAGCTGCAGTAAGACTAGTAAAGCACTGCATTCTCGATATTTGGGGGTGGGGGGATGAATTTTAATTTGTAATTATAAAAATTCAAATTGTTGGTAGTGTATAAGACATCCTCAACCCAAAAGAACGTATTAAAAACCAAAGAAAGAAGTCTACATTAGGCTAAAATATCTTCTTAATTTAATTCATTTAAGCTACTTAAAGTTATTAGATTATTTGAAAATTATATCTACTATATGTTATATCGTGATTGCCTTTTTCCTTTTCGCCTAATAAATTAAACTCATAAACATTTCATTCTCCAGTGTTGTTCATTTTCCGTCTCCTAGTTACATAAGTTGCTTATTTTTCTTTGGTATGATTACTTACTAGAATCATATAAAAGAAATATGTTGTGTGAACTTGGAAAACTTAATTAAGGATCGTACTAATCTGGTTACAATTTTTTTTCATTACTTTTAAGTGAAATTGGTTGAACATTGTCGTTTGCGAAATTCTAAATTAACACTTTTGCATATTACATTGACGATAATGTTAGTAATGTAGGAACTATTAATTAATACTTTGTTTAATGTTGGGAATGTCTCTTTCATCTTTGAGTGTTTAATGTTGGGAATGTTAGTAATATGTATGTAGTAATTTTCCAGGTTTGATTTCTTATTATTGATTGGTACATTTGCGCCTTTTAACTTGATGATATGGAGTTGATAACTTTTCTCCTTTGTTATTTTTGTAGGATGTTGAAGCTTCTCCCAGAGCTAACAATGACACTAATCGTAGAGATTAGTTATTGCGTTACCAAGGTTAGATTGGTTATTAAATGTCTTACATTTATTTTTTTTTATTTTTTATTCATCATATAATAATTTTTAATATAGTAGTTGACTATTTGTTTTCACTCATGTAGGGTATGCTTTGGCAACTTCAAAGTTGGAACATGAAAGCAATTTTAAAGCATCAATATTTAGTCTTATAAAATAAATCTTATATTGGCATAGATTTGGTTTTGGCATTAAGTACATTCTAGCTACTGAACGTTTTTTTATTTTTTTTTTAGGACTTTAGATGGTTATTTGTTTAAATGATTTTAGGTACTTTATTTCAATGTCTCTTGTTTGATGACATTTATGACTATAATTTATTTTTAATAAAATTTTTGGTGTTTACAATTTTATCATGTAAAAAACAGGTTATTTAGTAACGCTCTAAATGTTATTATAGATGCTATTACAGAACCACACCATTGTACATCTTGCGATGTTAAAAAGTGCCTTTACATATTGTAAGATAGTGTGGTAGTTTACCTCTTACGACGCTTAAAAGTGCCTTTATAGGCTATAGGTAAGTGCGTTACATAAATAATGCCGGCGCTTAAAAGTGACACCAATAGTATAGAAAAGCACTCCCTTACAAGCTATGGTGGCGCTTACAAGTGCCTTGGTAGGCTATGTACTATGCGGGTTCCAAGGAATTGGCGACGCTTACAAGTGCCTCTATAAGATGCCAAAAAGCACGTCAAGGTCGCGACGCTTTTTTAAACACTATACCGACGTTATTAAATAGTGTCGCTATAGGGTCTTGCGGCACCGGCTTAAACGATACTTTTCGTGGCGTCGGTAAAGGGTCTAGCAGCGCTTTTTTGCGTCGCAGGAGCCCATTTCTTAGTGTCGCAATATCCCTTTCCTGTACTAGTGGCTATACATGATTTACATTTGCTATCAAGAGCCATGTTTTCCTCTTCCTTGCTTAGTTAGAATCGTCAATATTTTTTTTACATGCTGCTTAAATTGACGATGCAACAATCTCGATTGTGTTGGGCGATTATTTCATATATGCTACTGTATAATATGTTTTTGGATAAGGAGTATGCATGAAAGCTATGATTTTAATGTATCACTACTACTTGATGTTTCTGTGTATATCGTATTCATCATCACATATTTATATTTTCACATATCTTTTTGATTTATGTATATATAAAGTATGGATATCCCCTCTGCATGCATTGTTTAATGTTTATACAATATATTTGCATTTATCCAGTTACATAATTATAGTATGTGATAAATTAAAATAATAGGAAAAGGATTTCTATTAGTGCTATTGCGGTAAAATCGTTTTCATATGCAACGCATTAATAGTCAGTATGATAATTATTTGCATACTTTATTAATCTTGTAATACATCATTGTTTAAGGATTTTGTTATTCATTTTGGATCAATTGGATAATGAATTAAATTGTGTAAATGTCAAGTCTGTTAAGGTTTTATTATTTAGGGAGTAGCCACAACATCTCTATTTATTAAAATTTTATATAGAAATCACATGTGGAAACTAGAAATTTGTTTGTAATTAATCCTCTATGATATAATAAGACTTACCCACAGGAATTTTATTATATTAGAATGATTAATTAGTGAAGTATTGAACTTTGTTTCTTAAATGTCCCACAGGAAATTAAGAAATTGATACAATTTAATAGCTTCACTGTTTGATTATTATATTATGTTTATCTAATTGAGTAGAACTTTAGCCCACAGGCAAGTTTTATGTCACTAGATTTATGTATTTACATGATTTACATTGGTAAAGCATGATTATATTTTACAGTCTATATTGATATTAAGCATTTTTATTTATTTTTTGCAGTAGTTTTACCTGGAAATATTTCTGATGTCAAATGTGACATTCCTGAACTAAGGGGTGATAACTATAAGGTGTGGAAAGAAAGAGTGTTGCTGCAATTAGGATGGATGGATATTGACTATGCTATTAGGAAAGACGAACCACCTGCCATAACGGAGGATAGCACTCAAGATGCAATTAGTCTTTATGAAAAGTGGGAGAGGTCTAACCGTCTCTCCGTTATGTTCATAAAGACTAAGATATGTGCTAGTATTCGTGGTTCTGTCGATAAGCATACTAATGTCAAAGAACTCATTAAGGCCATGATGAGCAGTTTACAACTTCTGACAAAGCTCTTGCTAGCACCTTAATCATGCAGTTTTCATCCATGAAGCTCACTGAGACCAAAGGAGTGCGTGATTACATCATGCGCATGAGGGATATAGCAGCTCAACTTAAGGATTTGGAAGTTACCATGTCTGACTCTTTCCTAGTGCATTTTATTCTGTGCACTCTTCCTAATCAATACGGCCCTTTTAAAGTCTCTTACAACACACATAAAGATAAATGGTCAATTAATGAACTTATGACCATGTGTGTTCAAGAGGAGGGAAGATTGGCTATGGAAGAGAGTGAAAAGGTGAACCTCACAACTTCTGAAAAGAAGAAAAGGGATCACACTAAAGAAAAGGGAAAGGGAAAGATTCCAGCAAAGTCATCCATTAAGAAGGAGTCTACGTGTTTCTTTTGTAAAAAGAAGGGACACATGAAGAAAGACTGTACCAAGTTTAAGGAATGGCTTAAGAAGAAAGGTAATTTTTTAGCGTTTATTTGTTATGAATCTAATATGGTTGATGTTAATTCTAATACATGGTGGATTGAATCTGGTACTACAATCCATATTTCGAATACCTTGCAGGGTATGACAAACCTAAGGAAACCAATGGGGAGTGAACATAACATCTATTCAGGCAACAAGATGAGTTCGCATGTGGAAGCAGTTGAGACATGCAGCTTAACTCTAAGTAGTGGTTTTATTTTGCATTTAGAAAGGACATTTTATGTTCCAAATTTCTCTAGAAATTTGATTTCAGTTTCAAGACTTGTACCTTTGGGATTTTCCTTTAATTTTTCAGATTCTGGTTTCAGTTTATCAAGAAATTCTGAAGTTATTGGTTATGGTATTTTGTCTAATGGTTTATATTGTCTTAAGTTGCCAAATGATATCACTCATAATTCCATGCATGTTAATATTGGTTTTAAAAGATGTATTATGAATGAAAAATCCTCTATGCTATGGCACCGGAGATTAGGACATATCTCCATTGAGAGAGTTAAAAGGTTAGTAAAGGATGGGGTACTTGATACTCTAGACTTTGCTGATTTTGAGACATGTGTTAGTTGCATTAAAAGGTGACTATTATTCTTCTCATCATATTTAACTATATATTTATGCTTACCTACTTATTAGTCATGCAATTTTAATCTTATAAATAAATAAACTTAATGCATTCCTTAAAACAACAAAATATAATTTATAAAAAACACTATAGACAAAAATTACTTTAGCTATAAATCTATAATTTTTAACTATTGACTTTGGTTCTTCTGTAACAAGTACTGACTTTTATGTCCTATATACACTGACTTATATAATAGTGAGGTTTTTGTGTTTTCAATGTCATGTACATCATTGTATTGTCTTAATAATTTATCATTCTTTTATAACAAACAAAAAGTGATTGATTTTATAGTACAAAAATTATGGATTAAAATTTATAATTGCTAAACTAGCTAAATTAGTAAAAGATGTTTAAAAGAAACACGTAACAAATTTAAACTTAGAATTGAACACTATCCTTTTTTTTTGGATACCTAATATTAAATATTTTAATTCACTATAACACAATGACATTAATTAATATTTGTTAAATATGTTTTTTATAAAAAAAAAAAGTAAAATAACTCGAAATATGTTTCAACTGCTAATAAGGTATATATAAATTTTTCGGCTCACTTTATCACGGTGCAAGCACTGTCCCAATGGTCACTTAGCATGCAAGTCTATTCACTTTATAAGCAAATGGTCTTGGGTTCTCGATCCTTACCAAAGCAATATCGTCCTCCCCTCCACCCCTTTTTGTTTATCCTTTTTTTTTTGGGATACCAAATATTAAATATTTTAACTCACTTTAACACAATGACATTAATTAATATTTGTTAAATAAGTTTTTTTTACTCCCATGAGATCGTTTTGTCGTCTGCCATTTTGGTTTTTACACTCCAACTTTCTTTCTCTCTCGAATCTCACTCTCTAGTAAGCTAAAAACACTGCAACACCAACACCAAATTAAGATTAGGGAGTAAAAACCAAAATGGCAGACGACAAAACGATCTCATGGGAACAATCTGGAGAAATCATCCACAGAGTTTCCAAACAATTCAAAACTCGAGAGCAAATCCTCAAGTTTACGCAACTTTGTATGACTTATAATTTCATAGACCAATTAAAATGCAATAATTTAAATTGTATGACTTATATAGTTAAGGTTATCTATGTCCATAGAGTCTAACAAAATGCAACATGTAGTAGCCGTAAACTATTAGGCAATATAGTCTAACAAAATCGACGCTCATCTTGAATAACAAATAAAATTTATGGAGCGTCATCACCGAAAAAACATCTAGCTGTGCTCATCAGAGTCTTACTCGTCTTCCTCTTCCTTGTACCCCACTTGTTCTTCCTCTTCTTCTTCCTCTTTCTCTTCCTCTCCCTCTTCCTCTTCCTCTTCCTTTTCCTCTTCTTCGTCCTCTACCTCATGTTCATCCTCATGATTAGCCTCATCTTCATACTCAACCTTTGTCCGATGCATCTTCAAGTACAAAACACATGGTTAAATATAGGCTATTAGGTTTTATCTTATTTAAAAGCTAACTTAAACTCAAAAATTTTAACAGAACCTTAAGTTAAAAGGGATAATGTAGTTCTTTAATTATATTATGTACGAGTATTAATTGAAGTGTAACTTTTTTTTTAAACGGATTTAAAGTGTAACTTAACAAAACCGTACATAACTAAATTATTGTTACAAACATAATGGAAGTGAGTATGTGGGTGAAGTGAGTACATTCATTTTCCTCATTAAAAAAAACAAAAAAAAAACACCTAACTAAAAAAAAAAAAGCTGTTAAGAATAATTTTTTTTTTGTTTTTTTGAATAAAGAATCATTTATTCCTAATAAGTGCACTACAGCCTACAAGATGACAGACCAAAGAACTGAAAGAAGGGAATAATAGCTTCAATATAACAAGCATAAATCTAGCAAAAACCATGCATAAAGTGGGAGTTCAATCTACCTACCTAACAATTAAATTCTCTGACATAGATTGTACTCTAAAAATCCACCTATTAGGCTATTAGGTTTTCACCACTCACACTGACACTAGCCCTTTTATGTCACTATTTTTAAAAAAAATAAATGTACAACAATTATTTTTTTAATTGCATTGATATCACTCACTACTCCTACATTATTTTAGATAGATGATATCATTTAACTTTAGCTTTTAAACAACCAAACACAAATTACTAATTTACTATCATACTTAAATGTTATTCATTTTAAAAAAACAACTTGTAATGACTAGTAAACATTCATAACAGGGAAGAAATAAATTTAATGCATCTCTTATGTATCAATTGAAAACTGACATGAAATTAATTTCCCAAATATGAGTTAGTAGTGAACATGAATGAAAATATTTTACTCAAAAAAAAAATAATAATAATAAAAGAAAACTGACAATTGATATTGTATATAATTTATTTTAATCTTTATTTTGTTTTTTTTATACACAACATAATAATATCCACATGCTTAAATAAAAAAAATAAAATGATAGTCATACCAAAAGAATACAAAACATAGTAAAATAATATTAAGGTCAAGATTACCTCGTATATTACCGACACGGCTAGACCCGATATTTATACCCCTGTGCTCAAAGAAATGAGTCAAAGAGAACCGCATCCCAAAATAAAGCCACACCACCCGGTCCACCCCTTGGACCAAACATCTCGAGGTTGTATTGAATTCCCAACTTCCGTTCAACATATTCAAGGGCTAATTTAGCTATACGGGTTCGGTGAGTACAAAAATTTTAGGCGCATACTTGTCAAACAAGAAAATAAAGTTGTCTAAGAATGATTTTCTTGTCATTCCCCGGCAATTCCAAAACAAAACAATACTTCCTAAGGGAATTTGTGGCCTATTTTCAATGTGAAAGCTCTTTCCGGGCCTTAGATGAGAAAGATAGTAACGATTTTGTGATGTTGGTAAATTTCGGCACCCAACATCAATTTGGATCTTGTGAATTGTTGAACTCACCTCCATAGCATGCACTCCATCGCTGTAGCCTCCCATAAAAATTGTAGTGGGAGTATCCGGCATAGGCAAGGTAACACTCGGTTGATGATCTACAAAGGGTATTGGATCAATCACGACTTGGAGCTCGTCCGAAATCACCAAATCACTTTCCCTTTGAACCTTATCCATATCCCACATGATATAAATGTAAGCCCACTCCTTTTGGCCGGCTTTGAAATCTTCTTTCAAGGGGACATGTGCCGGAATGACATCACCTTTGTGGGCTTTCATCGTACGGCGAGGATTTCCACCTTCCAAGTACATCCGAAGCGCGATTGATGACAAAATTTCGCTTTGAATAACCTCCGTAGGGGTTTCATATCTATTAAAATAATTCATCTCATCCTCGTAGTATTTTGTTTTGTTCAAATCAGACTCTTTGGTGGTGCTTGTGCATGGTTTATTATAACAAACGGCTTTGGGGTGGTTTTTAATTCTAGATGTTGAGCCAATTTCACGACTTGACAATCGTGAAACAATTGACTTCCCTTTTTGGTTATTTTTCTTTCTTTTTTTTTTTGGTAAATTTAGAAAAGTAAAATGGGTTTTTAGACTTTTTTTGCAATTTTTTGGGAAATAAAAGGAGGAAGTTGAAGGTGAGAAAATATGGAAGAGAAGGAGGAAGATGCAGAGCAGTGAGAAATTAATTGAAATGAATTAAATGACAATAAGAAAGTTGATCAAAGGAAGTGATATAGTTAATATTTTCTGTTTTCTCCCATTAGTGTCTTGTTATTCACGTGTCAGTGTGATGCAGCTATAGGCATTAATGTTAAAAAAAATTTGTAAATTTTAATTTAAAAAAAAGTAAGATATAATAATTAAAAATGAAGCTGAAAATAAAGGCCAAAAAAATACAGTAAAAACAAAATAAATGGAATTTATTTTTACAATCATCAAACTTTTAAAAAATGCATAGACTAATCAATTAAAACGCTTTTTTTAGGTAAAGATTAAAATCCTATGTTTAGTATAATTTAGTTCACAAAAAGAAAAATGTTTTAAGTCTATTTCTAGTACAAAATTAACTTAAAATATATAGACCTTAATTCAATAATTAACAATAACATATCAAAAATACAAAATAATCAATATATCCTAACTAAGTAATTATATAATAATTAAAGAATGTCAAAACTTAAAAAAACTGAACTATTAATAAATAAAAGATGAAACCATAAATTAAGGGAAGATTCATGAAATCTTATTTATGTCATAGCACCCTACTTCTTTTTTTTTACCATCATGACATGCATAGGTCAAATGTTTTGAAATGATGGTGATGATATACTTATGATTTACTAATATCTACAAAAATAGTATTTCATTTGACATTTTGGTACACTATTCTAGCACATTACACACTCACCATTTCAACCTAAAGATTAAAATCATATGTGAAATTTTAGTACCCTATTTTATTAAGATAGTATTTTATCCAACAAGACAGACTGATTATATCACTTTTAAGTTCAAAATTATAACTAGGGCTGTAAATGAACCGAGCCGATCCAAAAAATACTTGGATTCGAGTTCGGTTGAAGTTCGTTCAAGTTCATTTATTAAATAAATGAACAGACCTAATTGAACAAATTTTGAAGCCCGTTTCACGTAAGTACGTAACAAAGGATCTAAAACAGGAACATAGATATGGTTGTTCAGACAAGCTCATGAACAACTCGTTTATTTTTTGTTCAAGAACTAGTCGTTTATTTAATTTAATTCTTAAGTTCATAATTTAGTTTTAGTTATTATGTTACTTTTGAGATTATCATATGTCAATAGTACAAAACTCGTTTATTATAAAAGCTCGTTTATTATTAAGCTCGTTCAACTCGTTTGATAAACGAGCTGTTCATGAACCATTCGTGAACATATACTATAGTAAATGAGACGAGCTTCAACAAATTTTGAGCTCACTTTAAAGCTCGAGATCGTGCTCAAAACTCGATTAAGTTAAATGAAACTGAACATGAACAGTGTAGTACTCGGCTCGGCTCGGCTCGGCTCATTTACACCCCTAAATCATAATTTAATATATATATATATACATAGTAAAAAAAAAAAAGTACAAACAATTACAATTTTAAGATTAACATGAATTAATTGGGTTAAATGATTTGGACTAATTTTGTATACTCTTAGCTTATATGCATATATTGTGCTTTGTGCATATGTTAAAAGCAACAGTTATAAATCATTAAAAGGTTATCCATTTTGACAAGCATATTGATTAGGGGATTTTGCTCCTACCAATCGGAATGCGCCACGTGGACCAATCAGGTCCTGCCAAGTGTCTCCTAGTTGGAACTGTCAGGGCTTGCCACGTGGCACGCGCTTATTCGTCCACCTTGGACCTGTTATGTCACGACATGTGGCATACTCCATGCCTAATGGAGAAACCGGCCACCCAGGCCCAATTTCCGAGGGAAGCTCAATCGGCCCTAGGTTTACCTAAACCTAGGATGGGCGCATTTCCCAAGGTTATAAATACCTCCCTTAATCCTCATTAAGGGAGGAGAAAAAAAGTTTACGAAAAACATTACGGAACAAACACATTAATTACACACAGTAATAACCGGCTGATCTCGCTAACAAAGCAGATTACCTACATTAAACACTCTCACCTAGAGAGACCCTAATCACTTTAATTTCCGTATTAATTTCTCCTTAATCAGTTACTAACTTGACCGTTGGAGGCGGAGCTCACAGGAGTCTCCGTTATTTTGCAGGTACAGGCGTCTGGTTCCAGTCTCGGAATTGTAACTCTCCCGCAGGACATCAGAAAACCCCGAAACATTTGGCGCCGTCTGTGGGGAGAGTACTTCAGAGACGGCATCCAAGTCTGTACCGACTCCTGAAGAGAGGCGTCCCCTAGACGACCCTCAAGTTCAGTCGGACCATGACACCGAAAGTGAATTTGAAGTTGAAACTCATACAGCTTCAGACGGGACCCTAAGGGCCTGAAGTACCCGTCATACCGAAAGGAGGGAACGGGAGCATCTTCAAACAGGAAGCGAGCCAGCAGGCGCACCGCCTGTTCGGCAACAGCCGACTGATGGGTCTGCTCCCATCACAAGGAACGAACTCATGACCTTCATGAGGGACTTCAAGGGAGAGATTCAAGAGTTGATCAACAAGAAGTCGACTGCTCCAGTCAAGGAGCAGTCGGCCAAGAAACCCTCCACTTCACTGAAGAGGAAGCCAGTTCAAGGGCGAGAGGCGACTCCTCATCCTAAATCTAGGAACCGGAGCCACCTGCCCTTGATTTCACAAAATTCCGTTATCCTACAGGAAATAGGAAACCGGTTCGTCATATTCAGGCGGACGGGTCGAAGCAAACATTCACAGATGCTCGGCTACTGCTAGAGCAGAAGAAGAGTGACCGATTGTCAGAGTCGGCTTCTACTTCAAACTTTCAAGACAGTTTGCGAAATGCCTCGATGAGGCATACTCAGTCGTACCATGAGAGTCAGTCAGGCGGCACCTCCCGTCAGTCCGGCTTTCATAGTGCCCAGGCGGTACCAAACTTACCATTTGTGCCGCAACAACAGTATTTTATGCAGCCACCTCCATTTGGTGGACCTACAGCAAAAAACGTCCAACCTATGGACTGGCAGCTACGGTTGCTTAGACTTGGTGAACAGTCGTCGGCCTTCTCCAAGGAAATTACTGAAGCCGCTCAGCCGACCAAAGTGAAAAATGTACTAGTAGGCGCCTATGACGACACTACTAACCCAGAAGACCATCTGATGGCATTCACCAACCTGATGTACCTTCAAGTGTTGGATGATCCCACCTGGTGCAAGTGTTTCCCAGCGACTCTCAAAGGAATCGCACAGCGATGGTTCGGCAACCTGCCGACTGGTTGTGTTAATAGCTTCAGGACGCTTGCTTACTTATTTGCCTCCAACTTCGCCATGAACATCCCTGCGAAGAAAACGACCCTTGATTTGGGAACAATTCAGCAGGGCGAGAAGGAGGGGCTTCGTTCTTACATCAGGCGGTTTAACCTGATGAGAATACAGATTCAAGGGTTACCGGATGAGATAGCTTATACCGACTTTTTTAGAGGTCTCAAAGACGGGTCTACCTTCAAATTTGATTTGGTTCGAAAAAGGGTGGCGACTCTTCAAGAGGCCTTGATTGAAGCAGAAGCCTATATACAGGCGACTGATCTTTGTACGATAAAACAGTCGGACGGGAAAAGGTTCGACAAAAGAGAAGGACGACAGAAACAGTCGTCAAACAAAGATGAGAAAAGAAAAGAGGTCTGGGCGGCTGATTCCTCTAAACAGCCGGCCCAGAAAAAGAAAAAAGAATTCAAACCATACTCCCCAAAGTATGCGTTTAACAAGGATAACCAGTTTATCCTAAAAGAAATCAAGGGACGGATCTCAATTGATAAGCCGGTCCCCATGAAGGGTTCTGCAAACAACCGGAACCAAGATAAAATCTGTGCTTATCATGATGACGTTGGTCATCACACCAATGACTGCATCAGTCTTATGCGGTACCTAGACCGCCTGGCTGAGCAAGGTGATCTTGACACTTATGTCAAGAAATCTACGGGGAACACTTCCTCAAAAAAGCAGTCGGCCAAAAAGAATCAACAGGCCGACAGCTCCGATACAGATGATGCAGTCGTCTACACCATTGCAGGCGGCTTCTCAGGAGGCGGCCCCACTATTAGGGGCAACAAAGATAATATAAGGCGGTTAGATGTAAATTCCGTTCACCAAGAACGGCCGTCCAAATATACATTTCCTGAGATTGTCATCACTGAAGAAGATCTAGGAGGGGTAAGGGGGCCGCATGACGACCCTCTCGTTATTGAATGTAAAGTGGCCAACCAGAGAGTTGGCCGAATCCTCATAGATACCGGGAGCTCCTCAGATCTCATCAGTAGCAAATGTCTGTCGAAACTGAAATATCAGACTGATTTCATACATCCGGCCTCCCACCCTTTAGTAGGGTTTGGAGGAGGAGTCGTCCACCCACTGGGACGAGTAGATTTACCCATTCGCCTGGGCGAAAAAGGGGAAGGACGACACATGGTAGTCCGGTTCCTAGTAGTAGAGGAACTCTCGGCCTACAACATGATTCTGGGTCGACCAACCCTAAATAATTCCAAGGCTGTTATAATCCCGTCTCTTATGTTGCTCAAGTTTGAGAGGGATAATGGAACAGTCGGCTCCCTAAGGGGAGATCAGAGGATGGCCCGAGAGTGCTATCTCTCGGATGTCAAGCCCACTGTTTTGGCCACTAGGTCAAGTGGTGAAAAAACAAACCTTGACAATGTCAAGGAGGGTGCGCCTGTTCAAGAGGCAGGCGGAAAAAAGAGAAAGGCGTCCCAGACAGAGGCCACAAGAAAAGCAAGAAAATAGCAATCATTGGCAGAGGAGCGTCCGGATGAGTTCCGCCCTCAGCCGGCTGGTGAGCATGCGGACCTGATCTTAGACGACTCACGTCCTGACCGAACAGTCAAAGTTGGAACGACTGCTCTGAGAAACCTTGGTGACGACTTTCACAACCTATTGAAAGAATACAAGGACATCTTTGCATTCGAAGTCCATGAAATGCCAGGCATTAGTCCTGATCTGGCAGTACATAAACTCGCCGTGGATCCGAAAAAGAAGCCGGTACGACAAAAGAAGCGGAACCATGGCGAAGAAAGAAGTCAGGCGGCAGCCGCCGAAGTTAAAAAATTACTTGATGCAGGGTTCATTCGGCAATGTTACTTCCCAGACTGGGTTGCAAATGTGGTGCTTGTTAAAAAGCCGAATGGCACCTGGCGAATGTGTGTAGACTACACAGACTTAAACAAGGCGTGTCCCAAAGACAGTTACCCTCTGCCTAAAATTGATAACCTGGTCGACTCAACAGCCGGCCATGCCTTAATGAGTTTTATGGACGCCTATTCTGGTTTCCATCAAATTCCTTTATGGAAGAAAGATCAGGAGAAGACGGCCTTCGTCACTGATCAGGGGTTATACTGTTACACGGTCATGCCGTTTGGTCTTAAGAATGCCCTGGCTACCTTCCAACGAATGATAAACACTGTGTTCTTTGATCAGATTGGGAGAAACGTCGAGGCATATATTGATGATATGATTGTCAAGACTAAACTTCAGAAAGATCATCTGTCGGACCTCCGAGAAACTTTCGCCACACTCAGGCGGCACCATGTCATGCTCAATCCCAAGAAATGTGTATTTGGAGTCGAGTCTGGGAAATTTCTCGGATTCCTTATCAATCAGAGAGGAATAGAGGCGAACCCTGAGAAGGTGCAGGCGGTCATTAACATGCAGTCGCCTCGTACCATCCGAGAGGTTCAGAAGTTAACAGGTTGTCTGGCGGCCTTGGGAAGATTTCTAAGCCGATCAGGCGACAAATTCCTATACTTTTTCCAGGCAATTAAGAAAAAGGCAAGGTTTGAATGGGGGCCGGATGCTGAGGCCGCCTTCCAGAAATTAAAAGTTCACTTGCATTCCTTGCCGAGGCTGGTCAGCCCTTTGCCCAAAGAGGTTCTCAACATGTACCTGGCCGTCTCGGATCATGCGTTAAGCGCTGTTCTCCTTGCTGAAAGGGACGGCTGTCAGCTCCCGGTCTACTTTGTCAGTCACGTACTGAAAAATGCCGAGTTAAGGTATCCACTAGTGGAGAAATTCGGTCTTGCACTCTTCATGGCTGTTAACAAATTGAAGCCCTACTTTTTGGCACATGCAGTCGTCGTGTATACAGACCAACCTATCAAGCGGCCACTGACCATCATGGAGTAGTCAGGCCGATGATCAAATGGGCCATAGAAATACAGAGCCTCGAAGTTACTTTCGAGCCTAGAAAAGCAGTGAAGGGGCAAGCCTTTGCTGATTTTATTGTAGAGATGACTCGTCCTCCTAACTCTCAAGTTCCAGACCAAGTATGGAAGGTATATGTGGACGGAAGCTCTACTTCAAATGGTTGTGGAGCAGGCGTCATATGTCAGTCGCCAGAAGGCGACAGGTACGAGTATGCTCTACGCTTCAGTTTTCAGGCTTCAAACAATGAGGCAGAATATGAAGCTTTACTAGCCGGGATCCGCATGTGCAAGGCGGCAAGGGCAAGAAAAATAGACGCCTGTTCCGATTCACAATTGATAGTGAGTCAGTACAATGGCGAATACGAAGCAACCCATCCGGCCATGATCAAGTATTTACAGGCGGTCCGACAAGCAGTCGGCTCCCTTGAGGATTTCCATCTGATCCAAGTGCCGAGATCAGAAAACAACGAGGCGGATGCACTGTCAAAATTAGCATCATCCGCCTCCTCCGATACTCCTCGAACTGTTTTTTGGGAAGTAATGGAGAAGAGAAGCATCGAGGAAAACCCTATTGGAATCCTAGACAGAAGCTCAACCTGGATGGATTCAATCAGGGCATATCTGACAAACGGTACACTGCCGGACGATCCTCAACAGGCGGCAGCACTGAAAAAAGGAGCCACCTGTTTTGAAATGATAAAGGGAGAACTTCACAAGAGGGGGGTACCTTCAACCCTTCTTAAAGTGTGTTACTCCAGAAAAGGGACGAGAGATACTAGATGATCTTCACTCTGGTTACTGTGCTTCTCATATAGGTGGTAGGATGCTTGCTCAAAGGGCAAGGCGTCAGGGCTACTTTTGGCCTACTTTGGAAGCAGATGCAATGGAGATAGTGAAAAAATGTGACAAGTGCCAAAGGTTTGGCAAACTAATTCACCGTCCGGCTACTGACCTCACTACCATTCACAGCCCACTACCGTTTGCTAAGTGGGGCATGGACATTCTGGGTCCATATACGCCTGCTACAGGCGGCAGGAGGTACATACTTGTTGCCGTCGACTACTTCACTAAATGGGTAGAGGCGGAGGCTGTAAAGGGAATCAAGACGAAAGATGTAATTTCATTCATTTGGAAAAATGTCATCACTCGGTTCGGGGTTCCCATGTCTATGGTTTTTGATAATGGTCCCCAATTTGAGACGCCTGTTCTCAAAAGCTGGTTGGGTGACCAAGGAATTGCAAACTACTTTGCATCTGTCGGCCGTCCACAAGCAAACGGCCAGGTAGAAGCCTTTAATAAAATCATCTCAGACGGTCTCAAGAAAAAGATTGAACGAGCAGGCGGCCTATGGGCGGATGAACTACCACATGTTCTCTGGGCCATTAGGACGACTGAAAAAGGGGCGACTGGAGAAACTCCATTCCTCCTAACTTATGGTGCGGAAGCTGTTCTTCCAATAGAACACTATGAGCCGACTCTTCGAGTAATGCTATATGACGAAGAGGCAAACTGGGAAGCCATGCGCCTGGCATTAGACTCACTTCCTGAAAAGAGGGGCAATGCTGTCTTGCGCCATGAAATCTATCGCCTGAGAATGACTAGATCATACAACAAAAAAGTACACAGGCGTCCACTCAAAATAGGGGACTTTGTACTTAGAAAAATGGAAGCAGTTGGTAGGGCTAATGAGTCTGGCAAACTAACTCTCAACTGGGAAGGACCCTACCGAATTTATGAGGAATTCAGGGACGGTAACTACCGTCTGGAAACACCAGACGGACAACCGTTGCCTCGAACTTGGAATGTAGATAATATTAAGAAATATTTCTTTTGAATGATGCAAATAGTCAAGAGCTACTTAATAAAAGTTTGCACTTACTATTCAATTTTGTACTACGAGGGGCATGCCGTCTGTACCTTTACAGTCGGCTACTCTCCATTGAGTTTTTCACTCTATATTCAGAGGGGCATGCCGTCTGTACCTTTACATTCGGCTACTCTCCATTGAGTATTTTACTCACAATACTTAGCTAAAAAAGATAAGGGCCTGGCCGACCGTGTGCCTAACAGGCGGCAACCCTCCTTTTACTTAGCACCTACGTACACCAAGAACTTACCAAGGCCACAGGCCGAATGATCAGACCAGGCGCCAAGTCAACTGATCAAATCTACAAAACTAATACGACCTGTCCCAACATCATAGCAGGCGTCCGACGGCATCCATCCGGATGAAATTCGTCGCAGAGAGCAGCTCCCTTTTGGGTGGAACATTGTTCTATAAACTAATTACACGGCACCTATACGACTGTCCCCAAGGGCAACCACGTAGCCGTTTTTGAGACAAGGATAACTCTATCACTAACCAAACCAGTGGTAGCAGTTGACATCTGAGTCAGATGACCGCCTGTATTACTTGGGATAAATACAGGGGGTACCTATTGTGTTAATAGCCAACAAACATTGGCGAATCAAGGGGTCTAGCCGGCCTTCGCCGCCTGGTACCTCTACTTCTCAAACAAAAGTGACGGCGACTGAGTAACTCCAAAGTTAACTCATAAGTCACTCCCTCAAATTTGGTATGGAACCTAAAAGGTTTGAGTCGTCCGCCTGTTTAACAAACAGGGGCACTCAAACCCCTATTCCTACTAGGTAACCTATTGAGTTAATAGCCAACAAACATTGGCAAATCAAGGGGATCAACCGGTCTCCGCCGCCTGGTACCTCTACTACTCAATCTAGATTGTGACGAAGACTAAGTAACTCCTATGTTAACTTTATAGTCACTCAAACTTAGTATGGAGCCTAAAAAGTATGAGTCGTCCGCCTGTTTTTAACAAACAGGGGCCCTCAATCGCTACTCTTGCTAGGTTAAAAAATTATGAGTTAAAAGCCAACAACATTGGCAATAAAGGGAAAACAACCGGTACCCGCCGCTTGTTTTCTCTACTACTCAATTCCTTGGAGACTAGGTAATACTCTATCTACTTGGTCAGACCACTTTCCTACTTGGTTAAATTTACAAAAGACATGCCCGCCTGCCTAAAAAGGATCCAGACAAAATAGTTCGAATACCGATTGGATAAATGGTCGACTGATCGTCTATCCTGGAAACAGACAACCAGTCGTCCAGGGGCATAGGCGGCGTACTAACTCTCCGTACCTGTCTAGTGAACAATTGGATATTAGATATGGAATACTTAGACAAATTTGAAGCAAAACAAAAATTCATTAAAAATAAGCCGGTCATTAAAGACCAGCAAAATATTTAAAGCCCCGGCCCCCTGGCCGGGTAAATACAAAGCAAACGGCACGCAGGCCGTGGAAAGAATACATAAAGCTTAAGAAGGGGGCAGTTCAGTATTAGCAGCTGCCGCCTGGTCAGCACTCTTCTTGTTGGACTCGGCTTCATCTGCATCCTTTTTTGATGCCTTACCCCCAAGCGGCACAAGCGCCACTACCGGCTCCTCCTCCTCCGACTCCTCCCCCAACGCCTCTTCTTCAGCAGCCGCCAGGATCTGTTGATTATATGCATCCGAGCACTGGCGGTACGTTTTTTCCCAAGAGGCAAAGTCGGCACTGGGGAAGAGGCGGCCCCAGGTCATGCGCTGGATTTGAGCGGAGTCTTCCATCATCTCCCGGACCAGCTCTTTCTTCTCTTGCTCGGCCTTTTCCGAGAGCTCTTGGGTAAGACTCTTCTCCTGGGTCACCAGGCGTTCCTTTACGCTCGCCAAGGATTTCTCCATGGCTTCGTAAGAGTACATTTTCAGGCGAAGAGGTTTCAGCTCGGCCTGGAGATTTGTGATGGTCGCCTGCAGCTCGTCATTCTTCTTCTGGGCCGCCTCTAACTGAGCCCGAACAGCGGCGGTAGCCTGCGCCTGATAATAAAGAATATCAATGGTCAGTACTTCATTTCGGGCAATTTGAAACATTGCCTTATCACAGTCAGAGGCGGCCATAGCTTTGGCAGCCTTTACCTCTTTGTTTTTCCGATCAAGCGGCTTGCGAAGGCCGTTAACTCGGAGAAGGGCCTAAGTACAAAAAAAAAAAAAAAAAAAACAGGCGTCAGTTTCCAAACAAAAAAGAAAACAGGCGTCCAGAAATTCAAATACTCAAAAATATGCTAAGTATACCTCAGCAAGGACCCCTGCAATCCCGTCAAGGTCAAGGGTGCCGACACCCCTGACCGCCTCCCTTTCAGCTGGAGGAACTGCCCTGATCATAGACTTGGCCATCTCTACCAAGTCAGGCTCCTGGGGGCCGGCTGCATCAAGCATAAACAAACGGATTAGACTTAGTAAAAAAGGGAGCAAGTCTAAAATTTACAAGGACAACTTCATACCTCTAGGCGGCCCAGTTGGAGCTTTAGAAGAAGTGGCCGGCTGTTTCTCAGCCGCCACCTGTTTCCTGGCAGAACTAGGAGAGCTCCCAACAGTCGTCTTCCGGGCCTTGGGGTCCGGCTGTTGGGAAGATGAAGCTCTTGGAGCACCCGTCTAAAAAAAAAAAGTCAGTATATGCATAAACACTCCAAAAAGAGGGTGAAAGGTTTGGATCTCACCAAGGGTGCCCCCTTCTTGGGGGAGTCGGTTGAAGCCTGTTGCATAATAGAGGCCCGCAACATGGCCGCCGCAGTCTTGGAGGCGGTGATTTTGCTCATGGCGTCAGCTGCAAAAACAAACAGCAAAGTTAATAAAAGATAAACAACAAATGTATGAAACAACAGAGTATTCGACAGGCCGACTACCTCTTGAGCACCGACTGCTGAGGCCGCAGGCGGCCAAAAAGTACTCGTCATAGAGCCACTTGAAGCTCGGGACGCAGTGCAGGGGTACTTGCTCTCGTACCCCTGAAGTAGAGTCGACCCTCGACTCTACTTTAAAGAGTCCTTTATCAAGGATCTCTTTCTTAGCCTTGGGGGGAACAGGCGGCATGCTATGGCCGCCTGCAAGAAGGGGCGGATTCCTGTTCCACCTATTGAAGCGCTTGTTCTGTTCAATGTCAGAACTCTCAATGATGAGGAAGGTGCTCCGCCAGTCCTTCCACTTGTTTGCTTTACCTCTCGTCATGAGGTAGCCCCTGTGGCTTGTCAATTGATACCAGCCGGTACCGCCTGCCTTAGGGGTCCGGCTGAGATAGTTCATGTGGGCGAAAGCCTCGAAGCTCGGCTCCACCCCGTGCAGTTCGCACCCGGCCACATAGCCGAGTACGTTGACCCAGGAGTTTGGGGCTAACTGCCATAACCCCAACTCATACCCATCCAAAATCCGCTGAACAGCCGGATGTAATGGGAAGCGAAGCCCTGCCTTGATGGCCGCCTCGTAGCAGCCAAAACAGGAGCTTTCGTAACTAGAACCAGCCGGCCAGACGACTGTGTCTTCTGGATCCGGCACAAACACTAGAAAATCGGGGCCCATGGTGTGGTTGGCAATAAAGCTCTCCACTTTCTCTTGCATGGCTGTGATTCGGCCCCGAGGTACCGTGCAGTAGTAAGGGGTGTTTAGCTCTCAGTACGAGGCGGATGGTTCCGCCCAATTGTCCCCCTTCTCAACTGCGTGAGAAAGTCTCGCCTCTTGCAGGCGGCTGTTTTTCTCTTCTGTACCCAAAGAAGCATGACCAGAAGAGCTTGACGAGGAATCGTCCTCGGATGAGTCTGAAGAGGAAGACTCCTCCCCTCTCCCGGAGGGGCCCGCCTCCTCTCTTTGAAAAGGAGCAGATTTGTTAACTGTTAAATTGGAAGGGGTCACTATGACTCCCCCCACAGAATTGCCGGCATCCAGGCCGCCTTGTTTAACTTCAACATCTGGCGCCTGGTCAGATGTTTCACTAATCGGCACCCTGTGGGAGGAGCCGTCTGAATTTGAGATCCTAGCTGTCTTTTTCGTTCTGGCCATCCTGCTCTGCATAGACACAGATACAGTCGGACTTTGTATAAAGGGCAAAGATGGGTCCGGAAAAGGGCAGGCGGCACTCCTAGTCCTAGATTCAGCCGTCCCCGGTGACCGGCTGATCACTAACCTAGGTCGTGTCGTGTGCTTCCGTGGTGCCATTTCAGAAAATAAAAAGAAAATTAAGAGTAAGAGAACTGAGTTACCTGAACGAGTGACGGTTGATGAAGTTCTGAAAATCCTGTGCAGTCGGCTTGTCAGAACAGGCGGTAGGCAGAAAAAGTCCAAAATGTCAGAGCAAGTTCAGGGGTCCGAATGTTCTCAAATAGTTCTCAAAGTGTGAAAATGACTCAAGGCAACTCTCCCTTATATAGGCGAAGTGACAAGGCGAAGGGACACTTCCAGAATTCAAAATTTGGGCGGGAAAATCTCTCGTCCTTTCGCCGACTGACACCTGTAGCAGGCCGTCGCCCGTTACTGTGCGACACCTGTCACAGGTAACACGTGACCAATCACGTGCCACCTGTGAGGGGCAAATGATTAGGGGATTTTGCTCCTACCAATCGGAATGCGCCACGTGGACCAATCAGGTCCTGCCAAGTGTCTCCTAGTTGGAACTGTCAGGGCTTGCCACGTGGCACGCGCTTATTCGTCCACCTTGGACCTGTTATGTCACGACATGTGGCATACTCCATGCCTAATGGAGAAACCGGCCACCCAGGCCCAATTTCCGAGGGAAGCTCAATCGGCCCTAGGTTTACCTAAACCTAGGATGGGCGCATTTCCCAAGGTTATAAATACCTCCCTTAATCCTCATTAAGGGAGGAGAAAAAAAGTTTACGAAAAACATTACGGAACAAACACATTAATTACACACAGTAATAACCGACTGATCTCGCTAACAAAGCAGATTACCTACATTAAACACTCTCACCAGAGAGACCCTAATCACTTTAATTTCCGTATTAATTTCTCCTTAATCAGTTACTAACTTGACCGTTGGAGGCGGAGCTCACAGGAGTCTCCGTTATTTTGCAGGTACAGGCGTCTGGTTCCAGTCTCGGAATTGTAACTCTCCCGCAGGACATCAGAAAACCCCGAAACACATATGATGAAAAGTTCTTCCACCTATCATACCACCTTTTACAATTAATTTCTCCTTTGACATGATAGTAGGAAAAATGGGCACAATGCATGTCTTATAACCAAATGTAAGTAGTTGTGGTTGTGGCTATATCTATTGTCCATATTTGACAATGTACAAATGTGTAATTTTTAATCAAATAATTAGTGCCTATAAATGGGAGTCCCAATTAGACTTATGCAACTTTTTTTGTCTAGTAGGAAACACTATTGCATAAAATTTTGTATTATTAACTGGATTTGCCATTTTATTAACAAATTCAAAGGTTGTATCCGGATTTCCGTTTTTAATGATTATGAGTTCTGGTTGGAATCCAAGTTTAATAATACACACTTTTCATTTCTCTTTCTTTATTCTTTACCCTTATTATCTACTTGGTATCATTCAACACACAAGTCATTAATATCTCTACTACCACCATCAATATCTTCAACAGATTAAACCCAAATTAAAAAATTAAAAATAATTTAAATTTATAAAAATAAGTAATTTTAACAATGATCCTTTTATAAAAAAAAAAAAATTAAGCTTATGGAAAGTTCAAGAATAGTACAACCTTTAATGTATGATATAAATTCTTATGATGATAATATGATATCCAAAAAAAAAGGTTATGTTGATAATATGGTTTCAAATAAATTAAATTGATTGATAATATGCTTGCAATAAAAAATAATGTAAAATTGATGATAATATGAGTAAGGGATTAACACAATACATTTAATGTATGATATAAATGCTTATGGAAAGTTGAAGGATAGTACAACCTTCCTTTAACTCACAAGTCACAATTACTCCATTTTCACTTCTCCAAAAAATAATACTCCATTTGCGCCAACTCCAAAATTCTTTCACCACTTTTAACAAGCCACCATCCAAAACTCTAAAGCATCCAAAAATGAAAACAAAAAAATCTGTTTTGAAAGGGAAAGGGAAGTCCATTATTTCACGACTAAATGCTAGGGAAATTGGGCAAACAAAGCCTATTGATCACCACCCTAAGGCAATCACCTATTATGAGCCATGTTTTAACAACATTTCCGAAATGGAAATCAATAAAACATTGTTCTACGATGATGAGTTAAAGTATGCACAAATTAACCCAAATAATATAAAGAAGGAGATAATGGCCACCACACCAGACCGGCAGTGGTTAGGGCGGTGGTTTCCTCGACGACTAATGGTGACTAACAACGAGGAAACCGTGCCCTATCACCTTCCCCTAAGAGAAGACTTCATGGCTGGCCAGCAAGATTGGGCACTTCAATTCATTCCATGGGTTATGAGCAACGAAAGATCCTCAAGAGGACTAGTTGTTCCTGAAGAGCTTCAAGTTGTGTTTGATCCAAGACCTTGTGTGAACTATCCGAACACTATCACGTACCCCTTCCACACGATGCTACAATTTTTTTGGGTGGGTACAGTGATGGTGTGCACCCAATGGAGGTGAGGTCAACCGTTGACTCAATTGATTTTATTGTTGCCGGCCGTGAATTATCCAAGAGGAAAACCCATTACTTTACAATTCAAATACTTTCGGCTAATATAAATGAGTACCTTAAAAATCCGTATAGGGTTCCATTTGAGAAAGGGTCGGTTGTGCTTAGTTGGAATTGTAGGGGGGTGACTAGGAAGTCATTTGAAGACAATTTTTGGTATCTTTATCACAAATACAATCCGATAATTATAATCCTTACCGAATCTAGAGTATCAAGGGAAGCATTGGTGGTTAAGTCAAGGTATTTGGCTCAACGGGAGGACCCGGTGGTATCGTATTTTTATGGAATCCAACCATTGTAAAGCCGTTCTACTTGTTTAAGGGCTCTGCGAACTACGGTCGTATTGCGCATGTCTCATTTGAGGTAAGCCTTCAAATTTTTTTGCTTTAAGTTAAATAAAATAATTTGTTAAAATTCACATGTTCTTTGCTAGTATTTTTAGCTTGTAGTAGCTTTTTTAATATCCAAATTACTACGGTCGTATTTTTTTTTACCCACTTTAAGTATTTGAATATGTATTCCCCTTTAAAAAATAATGTTACATACATTGTATATTTTAAGTTAGTTGGGTACCTTTTAATAATGTTACACATATTGTATATTTTAAGAAAGTTATATATCTTTTAGAAAATAACATAGGGCTTTTAAAGTTTGATGTATTAAAATGTCAGAATAGTAATTCGGATATTTGTGCAGATGTTGTATATTTTTTAATTTTTTAAAAATATTTATATTTTATAATCTTCAAACAGAGGGTCAATCCCGATGGCTCATCGACTGTTAGAAAGGTTTATGAAGTTCTACCGTATGATTACAATGACACTGATGATGAAAATGAAACTGAAAATGAAGATGGAATAGCAAATGACGGTCGCATGAATCTTACGGAGTTTGAAACTATGATGCACGACTTAAACGTCAACTCTGACTATTACGATGCTGATGCATCAAGCTCCGGCTAAATTATGTAATATTTTAATTTTCTATTATTCTACAAACATAGTATCGACGGCTATTATTTAGATTTCCAATCAAAAATTATGTATATTGAATTTAGTATTATGATGCATGTAATGGACTACTACTTTATTTCTTATATGATCCAATGCACTCCTTTTGAAGTTAGCTTAGTTTCAATAGTTCTTAATACGAATTAGTGCATTAATTGTTATGTATAAGTAAAATTATTTGGGGCTAGGGATGCTTATGAGACGAGACAACTCACGAGCAACTCGGATTCGAATCGAGTATTAGCTCGACTCGAACTCGAGATTGACTCGAAATGTTAACGAGTCGTGTTGAGTTGATCATTACTCGACTCGAAAGATCGTAAGAAGCCCGGATTCTTTACTATAATATTATATATACACAAATAAAGAGATTTTGATTTTTTACAAAAAAAATAAGAACTTTTAGTTTAGATTATACACAAATAAAATATACTTGTATATAACAAAATAAAAAAAATTTCAATAATAAAAAATTTAAAAAATAATAAATTAAAAATATATGGGGTGGAAGGAAACCGAATAGGCTTTGGTAAGGATCGAACCTATGATCTTATGCTTGATAGTATTCACAGTCATGCGTATTACATGACCATTGGGACAGTGCTTGCACCGTGCTAAAGGAGCCCAAAAGAATTCTTATATACCTTGTTACCAATTGAAACATATTGTGACTTCTTTGAGTTGAAAAAAAAATAAAAATTGACACCATACAAATATAATTTAATGTCATTCTTTTAAAGTGTGGAATAAAATGTATTTTTAATCATTACTTAAAAAAATATATATAACAAAATAAAAATTATTCAATAATAAAAAATTTAAAAATTAATAAATTACAAAAAAAATGGGGTAGAAGGAAACTGAATTGGCTTTGGTAAGGATCGAACCATGACCTCTTACTTGTAGAATGATTAGACTTGCGTACTACGTGACCATTGGGACAGTGCTTGCACCATGATAAATTTGCCCCAAAATTTTAATATATACCTTGTTAATAGTTGAAACATATTTCGCTTTTTTTCACTTTCAAAAATTACTTTAAAAAATTACTTATTTTACAAATACGACATAAAAATTAGTGTCATTCTGTTAAAGTGAAATAAAATATTTAATATTTTTATCAAAAAAATTAATAATAAAATTCAAGGAGGATATCATTCAATTTGGTCAATAAAAATCAAAGGGGAATTTTACAAGACTTTGTGGTACCACCCTTTTAATTAGTATAATCTGATGTGTACTATTTATTTGCTGGAGGGTACCAAATTAATGATTAAGGGTACTTGTTAAAATTTGATTGATCATTGATAATATTTTTTTTTTTATGATCAATGATCAATTGAACGAACATATCTTGACTTATAGAAATAATCAAACAAAATATACAACTAATCACTAAATTTCACACAAATTCAGAAATTCAATTCAGATTTACCTTACACAACAAGATGACAAGGAGGAGCGTCTCTTGCTCGCACTTTATCTCTCCTGCTCCCACTTTCTCTGTCTTGGTGAACTTTGCTCTCACTTTCTTGCTCTAAATAGCTTTCCAGAAAGTGGAAAAAGTAAAAATTGGCAAAGAAACGCGTAGATTATGAATTTTTTGCCAAAATTTCATCCTTAAATACAATCAGCAAAACGACAAAAAGACTTGCGTGGGCCTGGTCCACAATAATATTATTGTGGACCCGAGGTCTATACACACGCAACTGACATTATATTGAACATAGTGACCATTATTTTTAACATAGTAACCTTATTTTTAACCTAGTAACCTTTATTAAAACTACTACAACGTTTAATAATATTGTGAACTTGAAATATGACGCTATTACCCTAATTTTAACATAGTGGCCTTTATTATTCATATTGATCAGTATATAAAATATTTCATTACAAAAATAACCACTTAGGCATATATATTACCAAAATAAATTTTTATTTCAATATAGTGACCTTTTTTTTTAATTATAGTGACCCCTTTTTTTTATTAATAAAACAACCCTACTTTCTCTAATGTTAGTAGTCCACAATAAATTAGTGTGAAACAGGTCCATTTAAAAATTTGTAGCAAAACGAAGGTCCTACTTAAGTGGCGAAAAATCGATATTACCCCTACTTGCTAACAATTGGACCTTCTCCACTTCGTTTACTACATAGTTCAATTGAAATAAGATTACTAATGTACTCCGTATAATTCAATTGAAATAAGATTACTAATATACTCCGTAAAATAGTGTCATGGAGTAATTTTATCATTAGTATATAATTCAATTGAAATAAGATTACTAATGTACTCCGTATAAACCAAGGAAGTGTGTTTTTTTTCTTTTTTGCAAAATTAGTCAATCTCAAACAAACATATATATATATTGCCCATTCGAGGGTGAATACAGTTGAATTTCGAGTGCAATATAACAAAAACATGAGCAAGTTGTGCGTTAACTCTCTATTACTGTCTTAAAACAAGCTAAGTGGACAAATCCTATATGGGGCATATATCATTATGCACAATTGATGAAGTTTTAAGTAACATTGTAATTCAAGCAATATGAGACAAACACTAAATTCTTTTACATGAACTTAAGGATTGTAATAAACTAAATTTTTATTTTTGCACTATTGATCATGCATACATTTGTTTCTTTATTAGTCGGTAAGGATGTAAACCTCGACATTAGGGGAAAAAAAAAAAGAAAACAACTTATGTGCATGTAAAAAATGTCTTCATTTGCATGCCGATACTTTTTTTTGATAGTAATTGTTCATTCATGGTTTTAGGGGTCATTTGACCATTTAAGGGTTACTCGAAACTGTCAAAAAATTAACGAGTCTCCTGACGTGCAAAATAAGATATGTTCGTTTATTTTTTGACAATTATTATGACAAAATGACCCCTACAACCTTAAATGAACAGTTATTATTATCTTTAAAAAGTAACGACACGCAAACCAAGACAATTTTTGAACAACATGTGAGATACTTGCCTTATTTTTTTGTGTTAATTTCGAAGTTAATTTGGATCCTTAAGGTCTAACATAACTTCCTAAACGCTAACCGTACATATAATTTGGACACGCAAATCGAGACATTAGAAGTTTAAAAGGGTATTATAGTCTTTTCATTAATTATTACGAAGTACTTGTATAACTTAATGAAATACTTTTAACGGTGTTTTTTCAAGTTTGGGAAAAAGACTAAACCATGGGTGTACCAACAGGAAGGCAAAATTTTAACAGTGTATCAACGAGAAAAATCAAAACCCCAGGTGTATCAATGAGAATATCCCTAATTTTTTTCTACTTAATTAAGCTAATAATTTTAAATTTATTAAGTGTCAATGTTAATTTTTGGTTTTAAAGATAAAATAATATAAAATATTGAATTTATTGTATACTTATCTAGTTTCGAGTAAGCACGTGCAAACTCGAGTCAAGTTTTAATCGAGCGTTGACCGAGTTGAGTTTGAGCTACTTGGTACTCAATGAAACATTCTTGGGAGTTTTTAGCAGTGTTCATAGTGTAATCTCTTATGTACTATTTACTATTAGATGAGGTACTAAGTTCATGGAGAGGGGTACTGGTAAAATATTTGGAGACATATTGTGTGTTATAGTCATTTTCATTTATTTATTTTTAATTGTTTTTTTTTATATATATTTTTAAAAAAAACCATTTTCAATTAAAATGACTACACTCAAATACTCAATCACTCATGATATATAATTTTGTATAAGAGGTTACCTAAAGCCCTAAAATCGGTACTCTGCCATTGATCGAACTTTGCTCTCACTTTCTGTCTCTAAATTGCTTCGCAGAAAGTTAAAAGTGTTAGAGCAAAAATTTGGCAAACAAAGGCGCCAGATGAAATTTTGGTGTATATTAAGCAGAACTCCGTTTTACTTAACTAAAATCTTTCCCGTTTGCGGGTCGGGACAATGATGATCACTGGCATGGGGCACGTGCTACCCCGGGAAGAAATTTGAATTTGCTTCAAAATATCTGGTAAGTAAAACCCACTAGTGTACCAGTTAATGAGAATATCCCTAAATTTTTTTCTACTTAAGCTTATTCTTTTAAATTTATTTAGTGCCAAGGTTAATTTTTGTTTTTAGAGATAAAATAATAGAAAATTATTGAATTTCTTGTACACTTATCGAGTTTCGAACGACCACGAGCAAACTCGAGTCGAGTTTTAACCGAGAGTTGACCGAGTCGAATTCGAGCTACTCGCGAGTTACTATACCCTTCTCAATTAGCACCCCTTGATTTACATACCAATTTCAACAAAAAGGGGCAAATAATTTGGTGTGTGTTGAATCTGGGTGCATATTGAGTAAGGCAACTCGCGAGCAGCTCAATACTCGATTCGGTCAACGCTCTGTTAAAACTCGACTCGAGTTTAAGTTTGCTCGTGCTCGCTCAAAACTCGATAAGTGTACAAGAAACTCAATTTTTTTATATATGATTTCATCTTTAAAAACAAAAATTAACTTTGACACTTGATAAATTTAAACTAAAAAAAAATATTTAAAGAGAAGAATCATAAACAAATATTTGAATTTCAGCCCACAAAAAAAAAAAAAAAGAAAAAAATTGAATTTCAAAGGTGGTAAACCTTTAAACAAGCGACCCGTGATCAACTCGCTCGATTATATATATATATATATATATATTAAATTAGCACCCCTTAGCTTGAAGAATGGTCATGGTCGAATACTCGAATGATTGGATATGAAAATGGTTACATTTGGCAAGATGTGCTTGTAACTTCTAATGTTAATACACATAACAAGTTCTATCTCGTTATTGTTTACAGTCGTATAGGGGTGCTAATCGAGCGAGTCGATCACGAGTTGAGGGGTTCTCGACTCAACTCGAAAACTTTTTACATGTACTCAACTCATGGTCGTTAAAGTTTCGAGCAAATAAAACCTGCTCGACTCGTGCTCTGTAAAGTTTCGAGTTGAGTCGAGTAGCTCATGATCTGCTCGTTAAAATTTTGGTCCTTCTATTATCATATGCCTTTATTTATTTTTGTTCAATTTATACTATTTTCCTAATCATATATAGATATTATTAAAAATTAACTCTTTTTTTTATGATATAAATTAAGAGTTAATAAGTGTCAAATTTGTTTAAAGTTAGTAACTTTGTTTGTAAATTCTATATTAATAATATATTATCGAGCTGCTCATGAGCTTATCGAGTCAAGTTAGAGCTTGCTCAACTCGTGCTCGTTAACATCTCGAGTCGAGTGGAATTCGAGTCAAGCTAACTCAAATCGAGTACGAATTGCTCAACTCAATTAGCACCCCTAGGGTCGTATATGTTTAATTTGTGAGTAATAATTTTATTGTGGCATATTTCATCTTAGAAAATTTTGTAGAAATAAGATGTTGGAAAATGTAAGCCTTGGTACTAAATGAAATACAGTTGGTATTTTTACCATTGTTTATAGTGTAATCTATTTTGTACTATTAACTATTTGGAGGGCACCCATTTCATGGTCAAGGGTACTAGTGAAATAATTGAACGATCAAAGATAAATGAAAGAGACATATTTTGACTTATAGTTAATTATTAACTAAAATGATTACACTCATTATATATAATGTTATGTAAGTGGTTGCCTAAAGCCCTAAAAAAGTCTCTATGCCATTGGTCGAACTTTACTATCCCGTTTTGTCTCTAAATTGCTTTAATTTGCATAAAGTTAAAATGTCAGAGCAAAATTGGCAAAGGCGGCGCTAGATGAATTACACAATGTATGTAAATAAAGCTTGTTTGTGTTCCGTGGGATCAGGGTTCGACTCACTCTCCATACTCTTCTTTATTGTTTTTTATTATAATTTTTTAATTTGGACAACAAGCACCTTCTTTATGCTCTATTATATGTCTTTATTTATTTTATTTTATTTTTTTTTAGATTAAAAAAGCACCTATGAATGCTTTTTATTTTTTTTAATAGCTTGAAAGTTGTACATGCATGCATATTTTATCCGCAACAATAATGACTCATAGCAAAATGTATAATGCGTTGAGCGCTTCCCCTAGTCCAGAATCCTGGTTCCACCACTGATGATGATCGCCTTATAATTTATCCGGGTTGCAAAACTAAACTAAAACGACTTATTGTTTCAACAACTGAAATTTGTTTAATTTGTACGATTATTTGTTGTCATAGATTTGTTAACAAAAAATCATTACCAATAAGAAGTCTACATAGACAAAGTGGTAATCATTACCATACTAGTGGTAATTCATCTTTTTCAAAAGGCCAATTAAACATGCAACAAGTACTATATATAGCTCAAAGCGAACCAATAAGAAGTCAAAATGCGGATGTAAAAATAGCTCATAGTGTACCCATATGAAGTACAAATGCGACATTTAGTAGCCATACATTACATACATTAATAGAAGCTAATTAATAGATTGTCCATTAAGGATGGACATTAGGTTATTAGACTACATCCAAGCTCGTCTTGAATCTCACCTAGTATTTCAGCTGCGTCATCTCCGGAAGAACTGCCACTTGGGTCATGTTGTTCGTCCTCTTCGTCGTCGTCCTCTTCGTCCTCTTCTAACTCGTCCTCTTCCTCTTCCTCTTCCTCTTCCTCCTCCTCCTCCTCCTCCTCCTCTTCCTCTTCCTCAAACTCATCCTCTAGGTGATGCATCTATATATATATATATATATATATATATCACAATATAATTAGAGCAAATAGAAGCCTATTATTGTATACAATGGTTATTGAATATAACATTGAATTTTAATATATAATGGACGAAGTATAACGTAATCACCATATTTATGAAGATCTAAATTCATTGTGTAATAGAACATTATGCTAAAAAAGATTATGTAGGAGAACTTAGTATATTCATTTATTACCTTCCACCTAACTATAATATATATATATATATATATATATATATATATATATATATATATATATATATATATATATATATATATATATATATATATATCAGAAATGACACAGCACAAAATTGGAATCATTGTTTCAACAAATTAAGCAAAAATCTGGCAGTAACATATCTCAAGTGGGAGTTCAATCTATCAACCTAAATACTTGAAGCCACATGCCCAAAAAAATGTTCCTCCAGTAACAAAATCTAGTTTATACCTATTTATACTTCATTCCAACTTTCCAAGCCTAGTTTACTGACATTATCATAATCAATAGCACTATTTGTACATTCAAGTTCAATATAATATATTTTTAAAAATTGGCTAAATTGATATCTTTCAATATAATATATTTATATTTAAATTTTTACCTTTACTAGCATTTAATACATTAGCAACCTAACAAGTAATGTAGTAACAACTTTTTCTATCACATTTACACGCAATTGTACTAAACATGTAAAAATATTATTATAGAAAGCAAACAATAAATTTCACTATCAATAAACTTGTAACATATCACTAGTGGTAATTGTATTTCCTATAAAAGATAAAACAGATAACCATTTTTCATCTTAAATTTGTTTTTTTATTAACAAGAATATTATATTCACATAATACCAACTTAATACAAAACATGGTTTCAGAATAAAATAAAATAAAAAAACTTAATACAAAACATAGTAAACTAAAATAAAGTCAAGATTACCTCGAATACCACCGACACAGCTAGACCCCGAGCCTCATAGCCCTTGTGCTCGAAGGAAGGATACAAAAGGACTGGATCCCAAAATAAAGCCACCCCACCCGGTCCACCAAGCGACCCGAATACCTCAATTTTGTAGTTAGTTTTCAACTTCCTTTCAACAAACTCTAGGGCTTCTTCCGATACACGGGTTTCGGTGAGTACGATAATTGAAGGTGAGTACTTGTGATGCAAGAAAATAAATTTTTCTTCGAATGAGTCTCTTGTCATACCCCCGACAATTCCACAACAACATAATAGTACCTTCGGGAATTGGAGGCCTTTTTTCAATATGAAAACTCTTTTCGGGCAAAACTCGATTCACAAATAACGATTTCTTGATTTTTCAAATTTTCGGCACCCAACTTCAACTTGTAATGTGTGGATCGTGGAACTTACCTCCATAGCATGCACACCATCACTATAGCCGCCCATAAAAATTGTAGTAGGAGTATCCGACACAAGCAATATAACACTCGGTTGTGGATCTACAAAGGGTCTTGGATCAATTATAACTTTGAGGTCCTCTGGAATCACCAAATCCCTTTGATTTTTGAGCATATCCCATAAGATGAACATCTTAGCCCCCCTTTTTTGGCCAGCAAGGAAATCTTCCCTTAAGGGAACATGTGCAGGAACGATATCACCCGTGGGGGTCCTCATTACACGGCCAGGATTTCCACCACCATAAGCCGTCGGAATAGGCGTGGACGCTAAAATTTCGTTTCGAATATACTCATTCGGTGTTGAGGCTTCATTGAGACGTAGGAAATCATTCTCAAAGTAAGAAGTATTGTTTATATCAGATTCAACGGTGGTGCTCATGCATGGTTGCAAATAACATACGGCTTTAGGGTGGAATTTTATTCTTGATGTACAACCAATTTCACGACTGGACAACTGTGAAACAATTGACTTTCCTTTGTTGTTCATCTTCAAAGTTAAGTTAATCTTGGTTGGTAAAAGTTTGTATCTGATTTTTTTTTTTTTTTTTTGGTTATTTAAATAAGAAAGAAGAACAGTAAGGTTAAAGATGATGGAAGTCAAAAAGGAAGAACATGAATGGAAATATTAAAGGTGATATTAATGACAAGTGAAGTATTTTGGAGAAGTAGTGAAGTGTTATGAGGAAGTTAAAGAGACTCATATAAAAGGATATTTGTTTAATTTTGTTTGTTTGTTTTTTCGATTTTTTTTTTTTTATAAACTAACTGTTGCTTTTCATTTTTTGGTGTCACTTCATCAAGTTAAGGTGTTGGTTTTTATTTAATTATTTAGTAGAAGTTATTTATTATTATTTTTTTAACAAGACGTTATTGCACATCAAGGATACTTTGAATTATTTGTTTTTTTTTACAAAAAAAAAAACAAAATTATTAAAAAAGTGTGGAAGTTAGAATATCTCCTTCAAAAAAAATAAAAAATAATAATAAATATCAAACAAATTTTTAAATTTGGACAATTTATATAAATTATCCGATAAATATACACACAGACACAAGTATTAAGTAATTATAGGGCATTTAAAAAGTCGAACATTAGGAAGCCGAACCAAAAACTTATACTAACACATTATTCTAGGTATATCAAATGTTGAGCGTTAAAAAGATATGAACACATTGTTATAAATTGTATAGGTTCAAGTGATTCAACCCAATAAAAACCAAATTTGATGACATTATTCATAGATGACCCTCAAATGCTCTCATTTTTAAGCCTTATTATTTACAGGAAAATTTGTTAATTACTACCTCAAAAAAGGGGTATTTGTGAATTACTACCCCTAAAAAAAAGTTGTTAATTACTACTCTAAAACTGATGAATTCTATAGATTGCTACCCTTTTCCCTAATCAGCCCCTAATTAGGTGATTAATCTATTAATGATATCATTATCCGGCTAATTTGTAATTAGTTGTTTTTAAACCTTAAATAATTAATTAAACCCTAGAACCACCTCCATACCACCATTGCACCACCTCCGGCCACTCACCACCCACTACCGAACCTACCTCCTCCAACTCCCCACCCTAAAACCACCATCTGCCCACCCTAAAACCACCTTCCATTTACGATACCCCCATCCCCTACCGCGGCGGCCTTGACACCCTACCCCTCGCCGGAAAACCTTGCACAACCATCCCTAATCTTCCTTTATCCCCTTCCCCCTAATCACCACCCTAGGGTTTCAATTTTAGGGCTTTAGGGTTTTAATTTTGGAACATTAGGGTGGTGATTAAAGGGGGGAAGAGGATGGAGGAGGCTTAGGGAGGGCCTAATAGGGTTCTCTGGCAAGGGGGAGGGGGCTAGGGTCGCCGGTGGGTGGGGAGGAGGGATTGTTGGGGGGTTTAGAGGTGGTGCAATGAGTGGTTTAGAGGTGGGCGGGGCGGGGGTAGGCTGCCAGAGATGGTGGGGATAGTGTAAGGGGGCTGTCGGAGGCGGTGCAATGGTGGTTTAGAGGTGGTGTTAGGGTTTATTTAATTAATCATGCCTTAAAAGTAACTAATTACAAATTAGTCGGATAATGATATCATTAATAGATTAAATCGCCTAATTAGGGGCTGATTAGGGAAAAGGGTAGCAATCTATAGAATTCATCAGTTTTAAGGTAGTAATTAACAACATTTTTTTAGGGGTAGTAATTCATAAAGACCCCTTTTTTGAGGTATTAATTAACAAATTTTTCTCATTTACATCTCACATCAATAATATATTACATGAGTTACTTGGTCGTAGTATATAATTCGATAATAGTATGTTTATAGGAAAGTTCCGCAATTTATAATCATTTTAACTTGTTCATAATTGAGATTGTTTATTGGATTTCTAAATCAATATGTAAAGTTTATTATATTCTACAAAACCCTACATACCCTAAGTGTATGTGAGAACCCTTTATAATTTGCAGAGTATTGTACTCTATAAAATTATAAGGGTGATGATATTGTTTCCAAAATAGTCAAAAATATTTCAATGCAAGTTAGCTATAACATCATATTATAAGTTTTTTTTTTCACTAATTTTTTTTAAAATTTTGTTTATTTTTTGAGGAAAAGCTACCAAAAAATCTGTAAATGATATCTACCAAAAGGTATAAGCCTTTAAATGACACCTACCAAATCTGAGTTTGCAAAATATGTATTTTTAAGGTCTAAATTTGTTCATATGGATTACTAATTAGCAATTTTATTCCGTAGTATTAGCATTTGTAGTACTATGTTGGTCGATTAATTAATGACATTTTTTTTAACCAATTCAAATAATGTTTTTAACAAATTGCATAACACATCATGAAGTAAATTGTGTATCATATGTGTTGCAAATTGCATATTTCTTACACCATAAATGCTACAACCTCACCTAAAAGCTTATCTCACCACCAAGTCATTTTAATCTTCCACCCATAATAAATTAAAAAAAGAATAAATACATAAAATTAAAATTGTCACCTTAATCTCCCTATATGACATGATGGGATGACATAGGGACCTAAAACATCATAGCCATAATTACCCTAAAAATTACTATTCTCAAAAGCTTTCAATGTACCCAATCTCTTTTAATCCAATGAATAACTTCATATGGAATGAATTCAATCTCTTTAAAAGTTACTCAAAGGAGTGATGTTAGTGATCCCTTTCTTGTTCTAACTTACAAATACAACATTTCCATTAAATTAGGATAAATTTTTAAAAATTTACAAAAAACTCTCAATCAAATTTGACAAACTAAATAAGAAAATTGTGAAGAGAAATAAATTAAAATGTACAAACTATCATAAAATAACAAAAAATAAAATAAAAAGTTGAAAAAAAATGTAAAGAGAAAAAATAAATGAATTAAAACTATCATATAATGTTGGGACTTGGGAATGAAATTTTAGCACTCGTCAACTATAAAGTGTTAATCAAGGGAAATTTAAAAAAGGAAAAAAAAAAGGCAAAGAACACAATGGTTCGGTCTGAGAAAATAAAAAATTGGGGGGCAATGGGGATCGAACTTATGAGCAAGTTTCATGCTAATGTGTAGATAGTGAATAATGGGAACCATTGGGACAGTGCCTCGACTGTGATCTGAAGCCCTTACACAAAATACTTATACTTGTTAACGGTTGCACATGTTTATGAAAATATATTTTAACTCCCGGTAAAAATATACTTTTTATAAGATTTATATTTTAGATAATTTGTAAGTTGGAACCCATTTCATTTTTTTCATCGTCTTGATTAGGGGTGCTAATCGAGCAAGTCGATCACGAGTTGAGGGGCATTAACTGAGACCTTTTATATGACTGCGTTAAATATGTGTATGATTGATTGTTACTCAGTATATGTTAACTTTAATGTTGTTTGGTTGCAACAAATCATTTTTTAAATTGGCCTTCTTAGCTCCTTTTGATTATTAAGATCTTATAGTATATTAAGTTATGGTGTATATGATAATGAACTTGTTGGGTGATGTTATCCTTGCAGTTTAAGTTCTTTTAAGATGTTCTTTTATTGGCCTTCTAAGCTCTTTCTGAAGCACTTTCAATTTGGGATGGTACACTTCGGGATTTCGATCTATGAGCATGTGTTCTAGGGGAACTTTGTTGAGAGGCTAGAATTCGTAGAACTAAAATACTGTTATTAATTTCAGTATAAAATGATTGTCTTATAGATAGATGATATACAATAATTTGAAGGGGGATAATTGCATAGAATGCGTGATTTTTTTAGCTTTCTCATGACAATCTCAAGTATGAGTGTACTTTGATGTTAATAAATTCTTGACTTATTTTGTATCGTGCTTTTATGGAATTGTGGATTACCTTGTTTGGAATAGATTGTTCTTAGTAATGAACAATTTGAATGACTTATGTGAATCATGATGGAAATCAATATGGAATTTATATACAATATACACTTGACTTGAATGAGAAGGTATAACTAATGAGCTACATGAAATAGTTAGATTATACCTATGACCCTTGTTGTGCATAGAGTAACCTTATGATGTTTGCAATTTAGCAACAACAATTTGGTACATATTTAGTATAAACTGATGTTATTAATTTAAATGACCTTCACTCACCAACCTTGTTTAGTAGCCTAAAAATTCCAAAGAAGAAATAGAATAGTAAAAGAAAATAGAGTAGAAAAAAGGAGATAGAATAGCAAAGAGGTGAGCAGTACATGGGAGAATTAGAGCCTAAGAATAGTTCTTAGAAATAGGCATAGTGTAGAATGCCAACAAATTAATCAAGGCCTTACATAATGCTATAAGATTCCTACCTTGTAAAGCTAGAATATTCAATAACATAGCATTACATAGCTAATGCATATTTTTAGAATAATTCTTACCTTATTTTTTGTTTTCTTGTTGTAATCATATAAAATTATCGAATGAATGACATTGCTCAAGTGATCCTTATGCAAGGTTATTCTTAGCTTAGCGTGCCCCCAATTTGCCCCTAAGATTTTCTTAAATGACTCTTATGTAAGGTTGTTTGTAGCTAGCGTGGGCCCGCCTTTGACGCTAAGATGTTCTCATACTTTACTCTTGTTGTCTATTTGCTATTTGCCTTCGCTTTTGTTGTTTGTCTTTCTTGTGCTTGCTTATTTTGATTTGGGAATATAATCAAGAAATGATAAGAGTTACAAGGGAGAACAATATATTTCAGAAAAGATTAGATGCATAGAAAGACTATTAAGAATGAGGTTGGTTATTTAAGTAGGCAGAAATTAAGCAAAGATTGATTAGGGGTGCTAATTGAGTTGAGCAGCTCGCGAGCAACTCGTACTCGACTCGGACAACGGTCGGTCAAAACTTGACTCGAGTTAGCTTGACTCGAATTCGACTCGACTCGAGATGTTAACAAGCACGAGTTGAGCAAGCTCTAACTCGACTTGATAAGCTCGATAATATATTATTAATATAGAATTTGCAAACAAAGTTACTATCTTCAAACAAATTTGACACTAATTAAGCCTTAATGTATATCATACAATAAGGAAGAGTAAATTTTTATTAACATCTATATACAATAAGGGTTACAATATGAATTGAACAAAAAATAAGTAAAGGCATATAATAATAGAAGGACCAAAAATGTAACGAGTAGATTATGAGCTACTCAATCAATTTATGTGAGCATATTTTTTTTCTTAAATTTTTTGTCAATTTTATTAAACATCTAAAATTTGCCCCCCAGGACTAACCTGAAAATGTTGTGCCACTCTTCATCAAGGTAATTCAAGGTAATTATAAATGATTATCTTAGCTTAACACTCTCCTTCAGACTATTTAAAGTCTAAACTAAGAAATATTAGAGGTGTTTGAATAATACCACAAAGGCTTGGTAGCACCTATGAATAAAATAGTGTTGTTCATCGTTTATGTAGAGTGACACTGAAGGTAGTTATACCTATGCCTAGGGTACTAATATACATATCAAGAGGTACCAGATGAACATATGAATTATTCAATGATGATTGTAATGACAAATAAGTTTTACATCAATTGAAGTAAGACATTTCAAACAAAAAAGGGGTAATCAATTTAATTAGATAGTTTCGTTCACGACACGACTCTTTAAGATATATCTGTCAGATATGTGTAGTTACTTTATTGAGTTACGGAGTAAATTACAATCATATTACAATGTAACCTCCTTAGTGTTTCAGGTGTAGTTCGTCATTGCATAATATTAAAATTTTCAGCGTAATATTTCATCATTAATCGCCAGATTGAATAACAATAAACCATTATTTAACAAAGTAAATTTTCATCATTTATTATTTTATTTGTAACGCATATAAATAAAATTTACTACACTAATATATTATGCATCCCTATCCTTTTTTTAATAAGCCAAACTTTTATTAAAAGAAATTGTAAGACAAAGGTTTTTATATTTTGACAGATTTTTCCTATCTTTTGTATTGCAATTGGCTTGGGATTTTAGTATGTACCTATAATAAATGAAGTACATCTCTCATTCAAGTATAATATCCAACTAATACAATATCGATTATTATTCTTACGAGTTAGTGCTTATAATTTAATTACATTTCCCATTTATATGTTTCAATTATTCTTATTGCACATTCAATTGATTCGGATCCGGGGCATCGCCCGGGCAATAATTAAGTAGTTATTATAAGAGAATATAAAGTTTCAATTAACTTAAGTTTTATGTATAATTCTAGTCCTCATGTAATTTGATTATATCGTAAATAATTAGATTAGATTTACAAAATTTAGTTTATGAATTTAAAATTGTGAAAATGATGAAGTGTGACAAAAGAGAGTGATCACAATATGTAAATATTAAATTACGAACACTTGATCACATAACCCTCAAATTTCCTTAATTTTCATTCGTTTGAAGTAACTAATAAGCTATGTGATGTTCCACTTAATAAATGATAGTTTTTGAAATCAATTTTAATAATTTAATCAAATCAATTTACATTGTTTCTCCAGAACATGTATGATAACACCCTAGCATGTTTGGACACACAAGCACATAGATACAAGACCAAATCCATATAAAGCAAAGACGTAATCATATTGTGGAAAACCATATTAACCACATTAAACAGAGTATTTGCTCAAAAGGCGGACAAATATTTAATTCAAACCATTACAAGCACTTCAATGCTCTACAGGATTAGGGGTATTAGGGGTAGGAGGTTAGATATACATCCCTCCTAACAATGTTCAAAAGATCCTTAGAATGTTCAAAAGGATGGGGGGGGGGGGGATTAGATATACAACCCACTTAGCAATGTTCAAAACGATTAGGGGGAGGGGATTCGATATACATCCCTCTTAAGTTGGTCAACTGCACAGTTGTTAGAATATTCCAAAATAATAAACCTCCATGTACGAGCAAAATAAGCCCTAAATCACTATCCCCTATTGTTCATTTGTCCTCAACATCCAAAAAATTAGACATAGTGCAATTTATACCCAAACCAGATCATGTTGTGTGAGAAGATCATCACCTCCATCACCATCCAGACCGACTACACCTACATCATCAACATCCATTCCAAGAACATCTCCATCATCATCTCCACACAACACAAAACCATCAGAGTCTTCTTCCACCGTGCTAGTGAAGTACCCAACCGAACCATTTTCAGTCAGCATCTCAATGCCACCAGCAGACAAGCGAAGCACTTCATCAGAGTTCACCTGTACATAAATATACCATTAGTAAGTGTAATTAAAAGCATAAAGTTAAACCTGCACTTCTTATTGTTACAAATAACCTGAGGGTGTAGTGCAGTTTTTTTTACGGATTTGCTCCTCTTAGGAGTTCGCTTTTTTGACTTCTCTACACAGGACCGATGCATGCAACTTGGAGTTCTATGAGGCTTTTTGCGAGAAACAGGATCATTGACTAACAGATCAGTAGATGGGGAACCAATCTCAAAACAGGTCGGAGAAACATCCATAATGGACTGCTTCCCAGTCTCAGTGACAGTCCATTTTCCCTTGTTCATAGACTTTGGAGTTTTCTTTTTGGAGGAAGCAGGAGATTTTTTGGTTGATTTGGGTGGAGTTTTCTTAGTTAGTGTGATACCGGATAATCCTGCTGCATTCACTGTGGCTTCCATGTTGATGTCCAACTGCCGAAGTGTGTCGATAACTATAGGGACACAATCAGCCACTATAGAAGCCTTAACGCACAAGGGCTCAAAATCTACCATCATTTCATCAAACCTCTTAGACTCCACCGTCTTTGAAGGATCATGGTAAGTAACCTTGACCCTAGTGTGCTTTCTGAAAACATCCTTACGCCAGCGATTTAAGACAAACATTTCAGGGACAACAGTCATCTTATGCATGTCCAAAACCTTGAGTTTGAAAGAACAAGTTAAAAAGGATATATATATATGACTAAAAAACCAATAAAATGAGGCATGCAAGATCAAGGTCAGGGCACGTGCAAATTTAATTAAGTCACGGTAATTATGTTCTCATATTAATGAAAACATTAGTTTTAAGTACCACATTTCATGAATTAGGCATATGTAATGAAAATAAGAAGCATGAATACCAATGTAAAATGATAAGCACATACACAAGAATACCTTAATGATATGACGACATATAATGCCATGAGTTTCAAAATGCTTGCAGCTGCAGAAAGCTTTAGTGTTTTCTTTATTAATTTTCACATGATATAGCCTCGTGTATTGAGTCGGGAATTCTTTCCGAGTTTCCTTGAACAAGACCCACACTCTGTCCTCAAGAGTGTGGGTAACAGTGGCACCATCATCAGAGTCAATGACCTTAGACAACGGGGTCAAGTACATCACTCTATTGCATTGTTCTTGGACATCCAAAAACTTTGAAACTGTGTAGATTTTTCTGAAAAACCATTCGGGCATAAAACCGGTGATAAGTGGTCGACAGAACCGCTGATCAACAGTGTTTAGGGTAAAAATTACCCATGACAAATGGACCAATCCGGACCTGCCACGTGTCCACCACGTAGGCCAATCAGCGTCCGCCACTTGTCACCCTAAGAGGTCCAACATGGACTAATCAGGCCACGCCACGTGGCCTCCCATATGCCAAATAGGCAAAATGGCCACCAAGGCCCAAAGTCCGAGAGAAGCCCAATTTTCCCTGGTTAACCTAAACCTAGGATTGGCACGCTTCTCAAGACTATAAATACTTAATTAATCCTCATTAAAGGGGATTCAGCAATTAATGACTCTCACCTAGAGAAAACCAAAACACATTGATCACTCCTCCCCTAGAGGAACCAGATCTCCTACCTTTACTTTCCGCATTTATCACTCCTCAAACAAGTACTAACTTGATCGTCGGAGGCGGAGCTCCTACCACAAGGATTCTCCGTTTGTTTTGCAGGTACAGGCGCACGGATCCAGTCTCGGAATTGTAACTCTCCCGCAGGACATCAGAAAACCCCGAAACATTTTGGCGCCATCTGTGGGGAGAGTAATTTCGAGATGGCATCACAGTCTGTACCGATTCTAAGTGACAAGCGTCCCATGGACGACCCTCTGGTTCAGTCGGACCAGGACACCGACAATGAAATCGATGTCGAGACTCACACGACCCCCGACGGGTCCCTTAGAGCTCGACGTACCCGTCCCACCGCCTGAGCTCTACGTCTGATTTTCAAGACAGTCTCCACCATACCTCCATGAGGTATTCAAAATCTAACCATGAGAGTCAGACAGGCGACACTCACCCTCACAAAAGTGTGCTAACACTCACATGGTACAGCCGACATAGTTCTTGCCCATGCTAAATTAATAGACCAGGCTGCAATATAAGCAGTCGGCCAGGTCTAACCAACCCCGATTAAAGTTACATGCGCCTAGCATGAAACTCAATGGGTACAGCCGGTAGAAGACCAACCTCCGAGCATCCGGCCAGGCGGCCAAGTACTGCATGCGTCATACGAACAGATGTTGGGAGTCGGATGGTCAAGCTTGTAGGCTGGTATAATTATTAAATCATTATTATGATTTTACAAAAAAAAAAAATAAAAGAAGGTATGCAAAGTTAGGCCGCCTAATACCACCTTGTATATGTATACAACGTAGGTAAACATGGAATCAAGCGCTGACTACTTCATATCATTACGTGAGAAGCACATTGCTAGCCACACGTCACTTAGACCAACTAGGTGGCAAAGTCCCATGTGATCATAACAAGGAGGCGGCTCTTCAAGTGACAAGGCACAATACCAAGGGTATATAAACCAAGGCATGTGTCGTATAACATGGAGACCAAACAAGACTTACATGATCATAACCGTCGCCCACTAAACACTCAGCTTTTGAAACGATTCACAAATGCTAGGTGGAGTAATGGCCCTTATGCTTCTTGAACAAACCGACACCCAGGCTTCATTCTTCAAAGATAGTAGGCGGCAATCGGCTCCAACTCAGCCACAAAGCAGTCGGCCTACTAGCTCTAAAATAGCCGGAACCCTTTAATGAGGGCCATAGACGCTAGCATACAATCGACCCTCAAAACGTTGTGAGCATTACACCGTTGAAGCCGAAAATGGATACTTAAGGCACCTCTCTTAGTTCTCAAACTAATCAAAGTATCATCCAACATCACCTTTGCCAAACCTTTCTTGACATAGCACAAGCAATCGACATCAAGATGGTATTTTTAACCAGCCGACCAATATATGTTGTTGCGCATGCTACTACTGCTCTTCATACTTGCACTGGTAGTGGAAAGCTTGCCTAAACATGCAAATTTGGTGAACACGATGCCAGCTACTAACACGAATGGTTTCGATGCAAGTGTGGTATGAGCAGGCGGCAAGTGGGAGAACAACAGGTGCTCATATAAAGAAACAAGAACACCCCATGATCAGTCGGTTGGTGCAACGCATCCGGCCATGCTAACGATGAAATGCAAACAAACGGCCATCTCCAACTCAGTCCCAGCTAGAGGCACTAAAACAGCCGGCCTTCACAATGGTTTTGTTAAATGCATCCAGTCGCTAAAAACAGCCGGCCTAGTATCAGCCAACTAGGCGGAAGTAATGATTAAATCAGGTGGCCCTTGCAACCAAAGCAATGATTAAACGGCTAGTCATGTAAAAACAAGCGGCACCTAGGCATCGTTCCTCAAGCTATCAAGCAAGAAGCAGCCAGCCATGTTAAAGCAGGCGACCTTCACAACAAACGCAACAAGTGTACGTATAGCTTGGTTGGTTAAATTTAAACAACTAGCATCAAGTGTACGTATAGCATCAAGTATAAGGTATTTGACAACACGGCCGCAAAACAGCCAGCCTAATCCGAGCCATCAAACAGCCGGTGATAAATGAGGATAGCCTTGAGAAAGCTAGATGAATTTGAAGAAATGGCGTTTGTGTAACACTCCTAAAAAGATTGCGGTACGACGCTAACAAACAAGTCCTCGTAACCATGAAAGAAGCCGGCATGCTCCACATGTAACCTCAAGCTAAGTGATTCTTGAATCTCGAAGTATCATGGGCAAACAGCAGAATATCAAACGACACTCCAAGAACAAGCGACTCTAAATGCCGAGTCGAATGAGTTCGTGTGTATGTACAAAGTAGGTGGCTAGGCGGCTATATGTATGTAGGGGAAGCACTGTACCACCGGCTGTTAAGCCATCAAGAGAAGCTAACAAACCCCCCTTTTCTCTCATACAAGCAGCAGCATCATACCATCAATAACCATTATGGTGATTAATACAAGCGACAAGCGTATGATTGAGTGTGTACCGTTCACACTTAGTGTATGAAGACCATCTAGATATGGCGATGGGCGAGTAAACTCACCTTGTGGGAGCAGCCAGATGCCGACACTCTTTAATGAACAGCGGCTTATATATAATTGGCAAGAACGCTATGAGGACAGCCGACACATCATGGCAAAATAAACCGGCCTTATCACCAATTGTATCACTTGCCTAGCTTACCAACTAAATTGCTGAGAGCCGATGGCGTTCAGCCCAGCCCCAGCCAGACGCATGTGTTAAGTACACCGACTCACCTAAAACAGTCGGCACTTGGTTGAAAAGGCATGAGCTCAAACTCAAACTTAAGTAAAATGCAAGTAAAATGTTGAACTCAAACTCTCGGTTGCCGGCTGCGCACCTTGGTTATTAATGGTGTCCGAAACCGTTTAACACCAAAAAGTTCCTTGTTTGAGAATGTGCAAGACGATATCTCAATGTCGAACTTCAAGCTAGCTCTAATAAAGCAGCATATGCGAGAACAGAGAATGTTATGCATGGCTGGATATGCAAGATGGGTATGGACGCCTGAATTTGAGAAGTCGTTTGTAAATTTTCAGAATAGGCGGCCCTCGTTGCCAGTCCACCATTGAGGCGCCAGCACAAGCCAAGCCGGCCTTAGGCTACAGCCGACATTAGTGGTTAAGCACAGAGATGCACCTAGCTAGTCAAGCCTTTGGCTGTTTAACTACACCTAGTGTCCTCGCTAAACTAATGAAAGCAGGCGTCAAAATACAAGGCTCCCAACCGCCTCAATACAGCCAGCTTTATGACACCTATGCTTGAACAACCGGCTCCTAGGCATCGTTCCTCAAAGCTAGCAGGCGGCAGCCGGCCCCAACCCAGCCACTAAGCACCCGGCCTGCCAGCTCTAAACAGCCGGCTGTTACACGAAAGAAATTATCATCAAGAAAATTATCATGGGTACGAGTACAACTAGCATCATTATGCTAAGCCCAACATCATCATGATCATGCATCGTGATTTTGAAGCTGAGAAGATTGGATGTCTTGCCAAATGAAAGCAAGCGACATGCCGAATGTCTGGTGGTATGATTATCATGGTTTCGTAGCCTTGGTTTAGGCGACCTCAATCATTATTATGATTTAAAAAAAATTAAAAAAAAAAAAAGTATAAGATGCCCTAAAAAATGTTGCCTAAGGTTATTAAACCCGGCAGCATAGGCGGCACTCTATTGAAGACCGTCTTTCTTCGTGGATTACCTCCACTTGTTTGCATGACAGTCTATCAGGCAAGAAAAGCGGCATGAATAGTAGCCGACCCCCTATACAATGAAGTCTCGTAGCTATGAAAGCAGCCGACTCTCATTAATAACACCATCCATCCTTTATGGAAGGGAACTAGGTGATCCATCTGCTCTAACACTTGAAATGATTTCAATACTTGATACTGATTCAGAGGGGCATGCCACTTGTACCTTTACAGTTGGCTACTCTCCATTGAGTATTTTACTCTTATCTTCAGAGGGGCATGCCGCCTGTACCTTTACAGTCGGCTACTCTCCATTGAGTATTTTACTCTTATCTTCAGAGGGGCATGCCGCCTGTACCTTTACAATCGGCTACTCTCCATTGAGTATTTTACTCTTTATCTTCAAAGGGGCATGCCGCCTGTACCTTTATGGTCGGCTACTCTCCATTGGTTATTTTACTCCACCAGAGGGGCATGCCGTCTAGACATACAGTCGGCCACTCTCCATAGAAGAGGGACGACTGTTTCCAAAACAGACAACCACCCCCTTATACTTAGCTAAAAAAGATTAGGGTCAGGCCGACCATGTGCCTAAACAAGCGGCTGCCCTCTTCTTACTTAGAACCTACGTTCGCCAAGAACTAACCAAGGCAACAAGCCCGATGATCAGCCCAGGCGCCAGGCCGACTGATCCTCCCTTAAAATTAAACTAATACGACCTGTCCCAACATAATAGCAGGCGTCCGGCGGCATCCCTCCGGATGAAATTCGTCGCAGAGAGCAGCTCCCTTTTGGGTGGAACATTGCTCTATAAACTAAGTACACGACACCTAGACGACTGTCCCCAAGGACAACCACGTAGCCGTTTTTGAGACAAGGATAACTCTATCACTAACCAAACCAGTGGTAGCAGTTGACATCTGAGTCGGATGACCCCCTGTATTACTTGGGATAAATGCAGGGGTACCTCTTGAGTTAATAGCCAACAAACATTGGCGAATCAAAAGGTTCAGCCGGCCTCCGCCGCCTGGTACCTTTACTACTCAAGCAGGAGTGACAGCGACTGAGTAACACCAAAGTCAACTCATAGGCACTCCCTCAAACTTGGTATGGAACCTAAAAGGTTTGAGTAGACCGCCTGTTTTTTGGCAAACAGGGGCACTCAAACCCCTATTCCTACTAGGTAACCACTCCTTGGGTTAATAGCCAACAAACATTGGCGAATCAAGGGGACTATCCGGCCCCCGCCGCCTGGCTTCCCTACTACTCAAACAAAAGAGGCCAACGGCCGAATAATGCTAAATGCTTACCCCTTGTGCAATAGTTGACAGTCCACCTGATCAGGGGCTATCTGCATAGTGGGGCAAAGAATCGGCATCTGTCTAGTTTGGCGGCAATCATTATTATGATTGATTAACCTTGAAAATGTCATACCGCCCAAGGTATCAAAATTTTCTAAGTTAATCAAGTCCATCTCCCCTTAGAACTAGACAAGATGCCGACCTAGCAAAGCTTCGAGGGTCTAACTTTCGAAAGGAGCAATCCCTCCTTGAAAGAGAAATTACTCCTTCCGAGGGGCAAATGTTTAGGGTAAAAGATACCCATGACAAATGGACCAATCCGGACCTGCCACGTGTCCACCACGTAGGCCAATCAGCGTCCGCCACTTGTCACCCTAAGAGGTCCAACATGGACTAATCAGGCCACGCCACGTGGCTTCCCATATGCCAAATAGGCAAAATGGCCACCAAGGCCCAAAGTCCGAGAGAAGCCCAATTTTCCCTGGTTAACCTAAACCTAGGATTGGCACGCTTCTCAAGACTATAAATACTTAATTAATCCTCATTAAAGGGGATTCATCAATTAATGACTCTCACCTAGAGAAAACCAAAACACATTGATCACTCCTCCCCTAGAGGAACCAGATCTCCTACCTTTACTTTCCGCATTTATCACTCCTCAAACAAGTACTAACTTGATCGTCGGAGGCGGAGCTCCTACCACAAGGAGTCTCCGTTTGTTTTGCAGGTACAGGCGCACGGATCCAGTCTCGGAATTGTAACTCTCCCGCAGGACATCAGAAAACCCCGAAACAAACAGCATCATCTTGTTGCTCATCATTTGCTCTTGACTCCATTGCTGCTATGTACTTCGGCCCAAACTCATACAACCATGTGTGCTTGTCGAGGAATCCATCAAAGAAAGAGTTAATGCTCTCAACACGCTGAGTGGTCTTCATTCCTACCCAAAAAATGTGTCTCATGTAGGCAGGAGCCCACATTTTCCTCTCGGCATACAAACCTATTGAGCAAATACACAAACCTAATTAACAACAAACCTATTGAGCAAATACACAAACCAATAACAATCGATGATCCATTAGGTTAGATGTAGACAATTGTAACACTTTTAGACATAACTTGGCACAATTGCGATAAAAACTATTAAAAAGCATAATTCAAACAACAAATAGCCATGAATTCATAAAATGAAGTAACCTATTTAAATTAAACAGAAAACATATATGTATAAGACTTAGATATAAACATACTAACCTGCCAGCCACGGATCTTCCTCGAGCTGATATTTTGCAATGGCAGCAGCCCACTCCTTCTCAAACTCATCATCAGTGAGGCTGTCATAAATGACATTGTGAAGTTCCACCTTAAACAATTCATAAGTCTCATACTTACCAAGTTTCTGGCTGAACTTGGTAAGTATGTGCCATAAGCACCAGCGGTGACGTGTACAAGGCATAACATTGCGGAGAGCTTTCCTCATTGCAGCATCTTGGTCAGTTAATATAGCCAAGGGTTTCTTGTTAGACATACACCCTAACCAAGTTCTGAATAACCACTCAAATGTTTCGGCATTCTCATGGGAAAACAAGGCACATCCTAGAAGAATGGATTGTCCATGGTGGTTGACACCGACAAAATTTGCAAAAGGCAGGTCGTACTGATCTGTTAAGTATGTAGTGTCAAACACAATCACGTCCCCAAACTCCTCGTAGGCAGCCCTACTTCTTGCGTCAACCCACATAACATCGGACAATTGATTGAATTTGTCTACCCTATGCATATGATAGAAGTTCTGATTATCAGCACTCATGGCGTTGAAGTAATCAAACAACGCATTCCAGTCACCATTCTTCATCTTTTCACTTCTTTCCCGAGAGATAACATTATGCAAATCTCTCTTAGTAAAGGCCACATTTTCAACCCCATTCCTCTCACTGGCTAGTGAGTTGAAGACTTGGGTGACCTTTGACCCAGAACCAACATCAGTGAAGAGCTTTCTCCTCACAGCAGCATTGATGTCTTCCTTCCTATACATAGCAATATAGTGAGACTTTTGAGGTGTAGGGACATGATTCTTGTGTTGTAATTCCAACCCCTTTACTACCCAATCACCAGATTTCATTTTGCAGCAGTACATATATACAGGCAGTCACATTTCTTTGACTTACGCTTCACAGGCCCTTCCCTTTCAGCAACCACCCTTTTCCCATTAATGCGGCGCCTATAAGTAGTGCTTCCATAGCATTCACACTTCCACATGTAACCTCTTAGGCTATTAGACACAACTTTCTTCTGGGTGTAGGAACCAGATGCACGAAGAATCCCAAAGCCTTGTTGCCTTCCATAGTTCCTGAAGTAAGTATCAATATCTCCCCAACTAGCAAATATCATCCCCACAAAGGGCGGGGGAACAACCCCATTAGAGAGAACAACATCATAGCACCTCGTACTCTGCGTTCCATCACACAAGAATGTTGAATTTGATACCTCTTTGTTGCCTTGGGGCGTAACCTCACAATCAGAATCCAAATCCACAACATCATTGCAGTCCAAAATCGCACCACTTGTACCGGCACCCCTCATATCCTAAACAAAGTAGTACATAAATATATTATAAGCACATAACAAGCACATAACAAGCAGGTTGACCCCAATTTAAATTCAATATATAAATAGCACATAGAATTTAGGGATGCATAAACAATTAGCTCATTCGCTCGGTTTAGTTAAATTTAGGTCTTTGGTTGAAGTACCTACACCATTAGCTCATGAGTTCAATTTAGGGATTTTAAGGTTGTCGTTTAATTGGCATGTAAGGATTTTAAGGATTTGAACAAATTATGTGTCTTTTGTTTTGTGGGGCTAGCAATTCAATTAGTGATACTAGACATAATGAAATCATAAATATATGTGATCAAAAAATATCTTTTCACAAAGGGAAAGGGGATGCATAAACAATTGATTCACCTAATTATAAGCAAAAGTTGTTGATCAACAAGTACAAGTAGCTACTAAACAAAACAAAAAGGCCGGAGAGGAACAACCCCATTAGAAAGAACAGCATCATAAGACATTCGATTAGCATAAGTGATCAAGTAGAAGTACTTAATATCAAATGTGATTGAAATAACAAGCACATTCAATACAAACATGTTGTGTGTAATTGAAATAACAAGCATGTTGACCACAACTCAAAATTCAATACATATATGTTCTATGTAATTGAAACAATAAGCACATAGATACGTTTAACAGGTTGTTGATGCTTTGTTTGGGCATTGTTGCAATTCACTATATCAAGTAGAAGTACTTAATATCAAATGGTGTTGCAATTCACCATTGCTGCTACACTATATGCAAAATTGCAACACCTAGTGCCATCAAAGCTACTAACATAGTTGCAAAACAAATAAGTTCAGATTATATGTTTACTCATATTTTGACTAATATATGAATTAATTGGTTGGAAAATGTGCACTATATTTGTTGATAATTAGTCACATGAACTAATAACTAATTACTAGTCACATGAACTAATGACCAAACCAAACCAAATCTAAACACATAACTAATAATTATTCACTTGAACTATTCCAAAAACCAAACCCAAACCCAAACAATTAAGTTCAGATTTTCATGGTTCATACTCGAAACAATTGAAAAATTATGATATTATTATCTACAAACCCTAGAAATTATTGACATAATACTATATAGTAACCCTAGCAAAAACACTAATTAATTTTAAAGTATAGAACCTGAAATTGATGATAATTGTCGAGTTTAGCAAACAATTCCCGAAAATCCAACTCAGAAAACCTAGAAATTCAGTATAATACATTAATAAATAACTCTTAAATTAACAAAAAGACTAATTTAACAACAAAAAGACCAAAAAAAATTTAAGTGTGCTTACCAGATTTGGTATGTCGTTTTCGAGTTTTCCAAATTAGATCAATTTAGTTGAGATTTGGAATTTTGTTCTTCATTGGTGTTTGTTCTTGAATTTTTTGCTGAAACAATGAACTTTAGCTAGCTTTCTCTCTCTTCCTTTTTTTTCAATTTTGGGGACAACTGACATCAGCATCTCAGCTGCATTTTGGCGGAAAATTTCCCCCCAAAAACACACCCCGTTCCCGTTTTCCCAACCAAACGGGAGTTTTTTTTTTTTTGGTTTGTCCTTTATTTTTAATTGCACATATTATTATTTTATTTTTGCGCTGGTACAATTGGACGTTCCCCCCTTTCGTCCAGTACTTCCTCTGGTAGTGTAAGGAGCCTAATGACGTTTTAGACCCAGGAGTAGTGTGAGAATGGTACATTGAGTCATTGCAATAGCATCTCTCATTGAGTCATTGCAATTGTTCGTTTGTTCTTCATCAAAATTTGAGTTAATCCGTATTAAGTTCTGGGATTCGCCTAATTTTGTCATAATCATGGAACCAGGTACATTCGATTCTCTAACCCAATCTCGCTATATTTCATTTACTCTTCCCGTTCACTCTCTTTCTTGCCCAATTGACTATTTTCAGACCAAAAACCTTCAAATTTCTGTTCTTGATTCACCTTTACAACCGATTAATCCCCCCCAAATTGCAGCTATGTTAGTCCCAAAACACCGTGAAAATGATTGGATTTTCGCCACTGAATCTGGGCATCTCCAGCTTTTATTGGCTTCTCCTGGAATCTCCAGGTTAATTTTAATTGGTAATGCTTCTAATGGTGATATTAATGTTGGTAATTTGTATAAAAGATCAATTGAAAATTGCCCAATTTATAGGGAGAAATTGGAGAGAAGTTTATACCCTTTGTTGATGGCTTTATTACCAAAGGAAATTGCTCAATTGGGAAATGTTGAAGTACCCTTTTTGAGTTATGAGGATAGTGTAATTAGTAGTGTTGTATTAGAGAGCTGCACTGGGTCTTGTGTTGGGGAAATTCTGGTTGAAGATGTCGAAATTGAGGGTTCTAGGAGGGAATTTAGGAGAAGGTTGAGGTTTAAGAGAATGCCCAATTTGATACAGACTGAAATCAGTGTTGTGCCAAATAATGGAGTTGATGATACTGGATTGAATTCTTTATGTATTGAAGAGGCGGAGTTTTGTCCGGATTTAGGGGTGTTGGTGCATCCTTACTTGGCACCGATGGTGGCCGGTCTGTCCTTGATCAGTGGGTATTTACAGGAGTGTATTGAATCTAAGGTTAGGCCAAAAGGGCTTTGCATTGGTGTTGGAGGTGGGGCATTGCTTAGTTTCCTATCCTTGCAATTAGGATTTGAGGTTGTTGGTATTGAGATGGATGAAGTGGTTTTGAGGATCGCAAAGCAATATTTTGGGCTACAATGTGGTAATGGTATTCAGCTTTGTTTAGGAGACGGGATCGAAATATTAAAGAAGGTAGCATTGTTTGACTGTGATAATGGATCAAGTCCTTTGGTTGCCAATAGCGTAGGAGAGGAATATAGTAAGAATTATTTTGAGTTATTTGGCCCTAAATTTCTTGTTATCATGGTTGATCTGGATTCTAGTGATTCTAAAATGGGTATCAGTGCCCCTGCATTGGAGTTTTTGCAAAAAGATGTACTTTTAGCGGCCAAAACATCTCTTTCTGAGCATGGAATTCTAGTTATGAATGTAATTCCTCCAAATGGGTCATTCTATGATATGCTGATACATGAATTGCAAGAAGTGTTTGTGGATTTGCATGAAATAGATTGTGGGAACGGAGAGAATTTTGTTCTTATAGCCTCAAAGACATCTGTCACTTGTAGTTCTGAAAATGCGTTTCTGAGAAAGCTGAAGTCTGTTATTTCAGGAACATTTGTGGATTCTATCAGGAAAATGTGAAGTTAATGATCAATTCTTGTTGTGGGATTCTGATTTCAAGGTGCTATGATTTGATTGAGAACACTCCAGTATATTTTTGCCATGCTGTTAATGGTTGCATTTCTTAGTTTCTATTGGATAGTTTGGAAAGCAGAATGCTATATGTAAGCTATGTCCTATGTGTAACAAGTGATATTTTGAGCATGTGAACTGAGTTCAAGGGATGAACAAAAAGAAGTAATGTCTTTAACTTGTTATAGGCCCTGATATTAACTGAAACTAAAAGTTTGAGAATTTTCTTAGGTAACTTGATTTCTTATCATTTTCTTTTCTAAACATGTCTATATGCCAAAGAATGTGGTATTATATTATATATAAGCTTTAATGTCTTTCTTTTAATCTGCTTTGCGTGGGTATGCTAATGCTTGCTTCTTGTCATTTATATATATTTTCAATTGTTCTGATTGCAAGTATTTTTGTTCCAAAAGTGAAGTCTGTTACTTCAAAAGTATTCATGCATTCTGTCATGAAATCATGAAGACTATTCAGTGAATGTTTGTCCGGTCTATCTGACTTCTAAGTCGCCTTTTGCCTTAGTGCTCGATGGTAAGCCTTTTCAAAAGATGTTGGGAAGTTTTATCCATATCTTGCACACTTGATTTTGGTACAAAAATTAAGAATTACGGATACAGTGAGCAAAATGAAGAGAAAGTATGGGTTGGTGAAGAAAAAAGATGATTGGAGAGAAAAAACTAAGAAATAATTTAAGACTATAAAAAAAGTAGTGTGAACTCACAGAGACTTATTTGGGATGCAGAAATTATTGGACTAATGTGTAAAGTCTATATACCTAGGGTGATATAGATAAGCAACTTTCTCTATTTTGTAAGTACTACCTAATGTTATTTTTTATTAATCAATTCACCATAGTTTTCTACTCCATACTTCCCAGAAATTTGTATATTTTGTGAGTTATGAATATTTTATCTATTTTTAGGCAAGTGATGGGGAAAGGATAGTTGCATTTTATTGTGTCAAGTCATATTTGGGACATATTTTAGTAGGATGGTCTTCAGTTGAGTCAGGTCAAGTACCATGACATCTACATTTAAGCCTTTTCAAGTTAGCTGACTCAAAACAGTTGTTCAAGCTTGAGTTAATTCTGATTTTTATCCTTCATTGCTTGGCTTCTTTTCTTAGTCTTTTCATTGCTCGGTTTTATATCTTCAATCGATATTTTGAGCATAATTTTTAGGAAAGGGGGGTGGGGGGGCTTATAATTGATCTTTAAGAACTGCTTACACTTGATATGTTTATACTTTGTTTCTATAAATGAACATTATAAATCCTTGGTTGAGCAGCATTGTTTAGGTGCACTTGGTAATAGCACTATTATTTCCTCTTAAATTGTTTCCACAATGTAATTAGCAAGGGTGTTCCTTGGTGTCAGGTGTGAATAATAATTTGCCTGGTGTGAGAGTTTAAGGTGAAGGTTCAACTGTCATACTTTTTCACGTTTACCTTTGATAAGCATCGCATCGTTTTTATGCATTTTGGATTTTACAGCATTATGTAGGGGTCTCTTTCTTAATCCTTTGAATTAATAACCATTTACAAGTGCTAATTGGAAAGCCGGCTTTTGTTATTTCAGGTGATATTATCATGGTAACCCTGAGTTCATTTAATGATCATTTTAGAGAAGATGTACATAAACTCCATGATGCTTATGCTGAAGCTTTGCATATACTACGTATTTTTTTTGTTGGGGTGATCAAATCCATCAATCTCTAAAATTTCAAGCATAACCTTTGTCCTCAATGTAAGTGTATTGTTCCCGAAAGAGTTATGGCATATTTTGTTCACCAAATTTTCACTTCAAATCAGACAAAAAAAAAAGTTTAGATCAAATCAGAAAAATTAAGTTCATATCATATTAGATCGTTTTATGTGTTGTTTTCTAACGCTAAATATCTTTAACTTTATCATGAAAAATTATGAAAATTACATATTAACAAAGTACACATTATTACGAATCTAACAAGATCCCCTTGATATTTTTTATTCCTATAAATTAGCGTACATATAGTAAGGTTAAAGTTGAGTCAAATGAGACAATTAGATCAGAAAATAAGTCCAGATAACAGAAAAAAATAAGTTTAGCTCAGATAAAACATAAGGTGAAGTAAACAGGCCCTTACTTTTCCTCTTATGGTTAATTAATGCAATTTTAAAATTTGAACCAAATAAATCTGGGTCGGGCTTTAGTGCTCAACTGGAGTATGTTTCATTTGTACCTTCATTTTACTGGTTGCCTTTTCTTATATTTTCTTTTCCCCCTTTATTCCTTTTATTGTCTTTACAGTCTACATAGCCTGTCCTAAAGAAAATTTTAGGTCAATTTATTTTGTTGATCTGTGACTGCATCATTATTACAGTGGTTAAGCATTATATAAGAGCTTCAATCCCAACATTGAACCCCAATATATTCAGATAAGATCTGATACCCTCAAGAAGATCAGCTACATAAGTTAAGTGGAGGCGCGGGAACCATATCCTGTAGGGTTGATTAAATTCAACTAGTGGTGGGTCTAAATTTTGTTAATGGGGTCTCGTTAATTGTTTAAAGGTATAGATTTGCTAGCTTTTCATGATTTTCATTCCAAAATTTTACAGAAAACCTTTTCCTTTTCGCCTTTATCTGATGTAAATGAGTAGATACCCGCGGACATAGATGCCACACATTGATGATATCTGATACAAAAATACATCGGTTGGACCTAATCTTACTAGGACCTTTTTTGGACTTTTTGAACCTAGTTCATCACTTTCCATACTTACAATAGTTGCCAGCTTAAGTAAAATAGTCTAGTCTTCCCTTCCATAAATAATACTTTTTTTTGTTTTTTTTAGTTGACACCTTTCTATTATGTTTTAACGCATGTTTTTAACGATTAATATCTTAATCATCAACATTGTAAAATTGTAAAAGTGGATTTAATAAAATATACATTGAAACGATTCAAATAAGATCCCACGTGAATATGTTTTAACGTATCTATAAACCACAAAAGCGAGTCAAAGTGTGTTGTGTGAATAGTGTAAAAGTCAAACGGTATGAAGGAAGTATATAGTAATACATAACTATTTTAAGTCGTCCCATAATCACGCCCGTTTATTCTTAATAATATTATGTGTATATGTGTGGGTTGGTCTCAATTAGAGTTAAAGTTGAAATTTTCTCTTAGTAGACCATGTAGTGGCAGATTCATCACATGCCTATGGTGAATATTTTTTTATTTGTTAAAGTCTATGGGGGTGCCCTACCTTTGATGTCATGAATTAATTAATATTAAAGATAAAACTAAGTAACATGGGTTAGGTAATGAAGCTTATTACTACCTCCGTTTCTTTTTAGTTGACACATATTTCTTTTTAGGAAGTTTTTTTTTAGTTGACACGTTTTCTTTTGGGGTAAATTTCTTACCTTTTATTTACAAGCTACCCCACTTGCTTTTTCATGCCCTCTCACTTTCTCTCATCTCCATAATATATGTGCCTAAATCAAACGCGTCAATTAAATAGAAATGGAGGAAGTATATACTACGTATTATTTTTTGACTGTTTAGGGTTGACCCTTCACTCCTTCAGGTCACCATTCCTATCATTCTAATTAGCCACCAAAGTCACAGATATCCACAGTTTTAAGTATTTCATCTTCCCTAAAATCACAGCTTTTTTCCTCTGAATCCACCTGTTCATCTTTAGAACTTGGTGCGCAAATGGCTGATGTTGGAGCTATACTCACTGTTACTCAGACTTTATTTGCAGCACTGGAATGTTCAATCCTCAAGGAGATTTTCTCCATTTGGGGTTATAAATCTGAATTGGAAGAGCTCAAAAAAACGGTTTCCACCATCACAAAAGTGCTCCTTGATGCGGATGCCAAGCAAGTGTTTACCAACGAAGAGCAATACTGGATTGAGAAGCTGAATGAGGTTGTTTATGATGCTGATGATTTATTTGATGAGATCCTTACATTTGCTGAGCAAAAGTAGCAAAATGATGTAAGTAAATTCCTTGAAGAGTTGCGTAGCTTCTTTTCTTCTAATAACCAATTTAGTGTGGCTTACGCAATGTCTCGACGGGTTAAGAAAATCAAGAAAAAATTGGGTGCTTTTGCTGATAATCATAGAAAATTTGGCTTAGCTGTCAACTCCCACCAACCAGTTGTGAGAAGAGTGGAAAGTTGTTCTTATGTTTGTGTGAATGATGTTATTGGGAGGGAGGATGACCTGAAGGCTTTGATGCCCATGTTGGATTCTGATTTTAAGGATGATGTTGGTTTTGTCACTATAGTGGGAGTTGGAGGATTGGGGAAAACCACTCTTGCCCAGTTAGTGTATCATGGCGAAAGGGTTAAACATGAGTTTCCCTTGAGGCAATGGGTTTGTGTTTCCGATCAAATGGCGAACAATTTGATGTGTAATCAATTCTTGCTAAGATATCAGAATCAGCTATGTACCAGAAGCAGGATGGCTTTGGAATGGATCCATTGCAAAGTGAACTACAAGAGCAGCTAGGGGGTAAGAAATACTTGCTTGTTCTTGATGATGTGTGGAGTGAAGATCGCTTCAAGTGGCTTGATGTGAGAAAGTTCTTAATGCTAGGTGGAAGGGGAAGTAGTGTTGTTGTGACTACACGCTCAAAAATGACAGCAAATATTATAGGAAGTGAGCACAGTACTTATGAGTTGAAAGGCTTGTCCAAAGAGGATTCTTGGCGATTGTTTGAGATGACAGCATTTGGCATGGAGCACAACCTAATTTGCCCTTCTGAATTAGTCGAGATTGGGGAGAAGATTATTGAAAAGTGTCACAATGCTCCTCTGGCTATAAAGGTGGTCGGAAGTCTTCTATTTGGTCAAGACACCAGCAAGTGGCGCTCATTTCAAAAGTGTGGTCTAGCCAAGATTAGAAAAGGTGAAAATGAGGTTATGTCAGTTTTAAATCTAAGTTACCATAATCTTGAATCACCATTGAAAACTTGCTTTAGGTATTGTGCATTGTTTCCCAAGAACTTTGTCATATGCAAAAGAAAGTTGATAAGCCTTTGGATGGCACAACAGTACATTGTGCCCTTTGATGAGGGACAAAGCGTAGAAGATGCTGGCGAGGAATACTTTTCTATTTTGTTGAGAAGATGTTTCTTCCATGATGTAATAAAGAACGAATATGGTGACGTCAAATCATTTAAAATCCATGACTTGATGCATGATGTTGCTCAAGATGTAGCAGGAAAGGAAATATGTTTAGCGAACTCCATCACAAGCAACTTGGCAGATACAACACGGCATATATTTCATGCTGGAAACACATGTACTAAGAGTTTCTCTAAACTTAAAATCCGATCATATCTTAGGGATGGCTATAACCAATTACAGGTGAGTACATTATTAGCAAGTTGGAGGTGTCTGAGGATATTGGATTTGCATGACTTGGGTATCAAATATTTGCCGGATTCAATAGGTAAACTGGTGCATTTAAGATATCTTGATCTGTCTGGCAATAGAAATCTCAAGGCACTTCCTGATTCAGTTACGAAGTTATCAAACTTTAGATTTAAGTAATTGCTTTTGGTTCTGCAGTTGGCCAAAAAACTTCAACAAACTAGTTAATCTTAGATACTTGCTTATATTTGGCTGCAGTTTATTGCTGCATATGCCTCCATGCTTGAATAAGTTGACTTGTCTTCATGCACTTTCTAATTTTGTAGTGGGGAATGAAGATATATATGGAAAGCAATGTGTTGGCCAGCTGGAAGATCTTAAGGCTCTCAAGAATTTAAAAGGTAACATTGATATCTCCATTTATGCAAGTGGCTCAGATGTCAAGGAGAATGATAGTGAAGTGGGATATTTGAAAAGCATGGAACATTTCAAAGGGGTATCAATAACTTTTGAGGGATGTCATTTACCAGAAGAAGATTATGGACCTGTTGCTAATTGTCATGAATCTGTGCTGAAAAACCTGCAGCCACATCCTAATCTCAAGAGCCTAAAATTGTCAGGGTTTCAGGGTATGAACATTCCATTTTGGGGAAGACAGTGGACAACATTTTTTCCAAATATAGTCAAGATCAATTTAGAATTTATCCATAATTTGCAGATTCTCCCATCACTGAGCAATTTGCATCTTTTAAAATCTCTGTAACTTATTGGCCTGCGTAATTTGGAGTTCATAGAGGATATGAGCAGCACTAATGGTAATGCAGCAGAATTGAACTTCTGTTCCCTCAAATTTCTAGAAATCAGGGATCTACCAAAGTTGAAAGGATGGTGGAGAGAGGAGGAGTTAATTGCTGACCATGTCATTGATAGCAGCAAGAGCTTGAAACCATCATTTCCACTTCTTTCTGTATTGGTCATTGATAATTGCCGTAACTTGACATCATTTCCTCCCTGTACAATCTTGGAACAACTTTCTTTGATAAGTTTGAATAAGTTTCCGCGTATAAGAATGGGTCAGGAAGATGTAGGGTTTGTTTCTTCCTTGTCAAATTCTACAATGTCAGATACTGGAACTTCACTCTCGAAATTGAGGCATGTAGCTTTTGATGACATTCTTTATTTTAATACAATTCCTGTGGAATGTCTTACTAGCATGTGCATTAGACATGCTTTGGAGCTGGAGTGTTTATCAGAGGTAGGAGAGCTATTAAAGAGATGTTCTTCTCTGCGAAAACTTGCGATTTCTTGTTGCTTCAAACTTAGAAGTCTTTCAGGCGGTTTGGAGTATCTCACTGGTTTGGAGTCACTATCAATTCATGTCACCCCAATGGTCTTCTCCTCTACAGAGGAATGAGAGGATAATGATGGTTTGCCTTGGAGACCCCTTGCTCAGACTCTCCATTTACTGGAATTAATTGAGACAGTTCGAGTGGAAATTTTACCCAAGGGATTGCAGTACTTGACCAGCCTCCGACATCTGAAAATTGATGGTTGTATGACTTTGAATGCCATACCAGAATGGATAAGCTGTCTATCATCTCTTCAATCCCTGAGCCTCAGTGGTTGTTATAATCTCAAATCACTTCCCAGTGTAATGCAAAAGCTCACCTCTCTTCAGAGACTTGAAATAAAGCGTTGTTCAAAGCATCTATCCAGTAGATGTCGAAATCCAAATGGGGAGGATTTGCCCAACATCCAGCACATTTCCTCCATATCCATCAGTGAATAGTTTTACAGAAAGTACTGTCAGTTGAATTTGTCAACTCAGTCTCTGCTTTGATAATACCTATCACATACTGTACTTTGTTTGTCACAAAAATAATATCTATCTCCTTGAGAAATTAGCCTCAGATTTTTGCAAACTTTGGATCTTCCTATTGTTTCAACACATAGTAGTTAGTAGATACATTTTTATTTTAGCAATGAAGAAAGATTGATGAAATTTTGCACCACTACAGAATTCAGTTTCATTGGTTTCAATAAGGCAAGTTTTCACATAAGCTTTGATCATATGCAATCCTTTAGCAACACACTGATGCTCAATTCTCAAACTTCAGTGATGGATTGCCAGATCTGTAGGTCCTTTCAGGCTTTGACATGTTTATTAGTGAATCTTGTTTAGTTTATTATTTTTACTCAAAAGTGAAATTTACTACTCTTATACTTGTGTTCAATTTATGTAAAGCTCTTGTCAGATAGTATTTGTTTTTAAAAAAATTCTGATGCCTGCAATACGAGTGAGATTATAAAGACATTCTGATGCCTGCAATACGAGTGAGTTAATAAAGACTTTCATAGTTTGAATAAAACACAAAGCGCGCAGCTAGATCATCTTCGCTGTAGAAAAACAATCAAATACTAGGCACAAGTTTATTATGAAAAGCAACTGAAAACTATATACTTACAGGTAGCTGCAAGATTCAGACTACAATACACACATCAACTCCCTAGTCTTAGCAATATAACAAAAGATTTTAGAATAAAAATGACAAGTCATAAATAACTGACTGTTAGGCACCTACGTACTTGTACTCTTCGTTATCCGGCTCGATTTCTTGGTTTTCTTTGTCCTCACCAAATTCTGTTGTTCCGAAAGGTGAAACAAAAATCTCAACATAACACACTGTTCTATCAATATAACGAGGAAAATCAATAGTCTCCTGTTCTAGATCTTCTTGAACTGGGTCAATTACACTAAGTTGCTTCCTTTTATCCTCCTCATAATGGACTAAACACTTGCTGCTCTCATAGACTTGAGGATAAAGAGGCCTTTGTCGACAGAAAATTTTTGCCCATGTATATCCCAACTAACAAGTGACTTCAACAATCACCCATTAGTCACAAATGGTTGTATCTAATCTTTATATTAAAAATAACAATTAGATACAATTTAGCGCTTTTAATTTTCCAAAAAGTTGGGTGTATGTTAACTTATTGAAAGACTGGTTAAAGTTATATTATAAGTATTTAAAGTATTTAAAATTACCTTTATACAAAAATACACATAAACTTATCTTACAAAAGACTTATAATATAGTATTAAATTAATCATATTAGCCTTTATAATATGTAATCATGAATCTATAAGAAATTACACATTAAAAAAAAAAAAAAATTCAAATCAATGACAAATTAAAACTTACCCTTTAAGGGATTAAAGTTACCACAAAAATCGTTAAAGTTACTCATTGATCATCTTACCATAAAATTAACGTACACTCGCCTTTACACATAATTTATTGCAATTTTTTTTATATATGAGGCGATAAGTGTATTATAGGGATAGTTTTGAGGATTACTTTAGTATAGTACGGAATATATTTTTGTTTGAAAACCTAGTACGGAGTATATAGTTTTATATAGATTGATATAATATTGTAAATAAATTCAAACTTTAAATTCATAAATAATATGAGGAACAATATATGTACAAAAATAATATACTAGCTATCTTTATGAAATTTCAACTCACTTACAATTCATGTGGTCAAAATAAATAAGTTTGACCACATTTAATGGATTATACAATAGAAATAAATTAGCATGTGAGATTTAGTAGATTTCCTTGTAAATTTTTCCAATATCAACTTTTTATACTTTTCACTGATATATAGTCAAAGATAGTAAATTAATAATGGTTGAAGATGTTCAAATTTTCAAGAACGGAGGTTCCATGTACAATAATATGTGTACAATATATGTACAATAATATTAATAATATGTATTATAGTTTGTCGACTCCCATCTATATATATATATATATATATATATGTAAAATAAAAAAATAAAAACTGGCTATGGCATTATAAAAACCTTCTACTGTAGTTACACTTTAGTCCTTGTTAGTTGTGGTAATAGGCGGATGTATCTCTGGACGTATCCCTACACCAAAAACCATAACCAGAACAATGGAGCAGCAAATGCATACCATTAATTGTCAAAACTTTCAAAATGCTAGAGTATATAGTTTTGAAGAGATTAGGGAACTTTCGAATTATTCATGAACCGACATATTAGAGTACATTCCGTGCTATTCCTAGAAAAGTTTGTCCACGTATTACAATGTAAGATCTTTTATATTATCCCACCCCTCCACATAATAATTATAACACTTTGACCTACACACATGTCAATACACAACTTTGACCATTAATATTTTACATGACAATAATATATGTTTTTCATATATTGATAAAAAGTAGAGTCAACGTAAGCATATAGATTGTGCAAAAGTCAAAGTGTTGCGATTATTACGAAATGAATCGAGGGAGTATAATTATTAGATATTATTCGTTAACCATTATTACTTGAAGGTAAAGATTTAATACATAATAGTGGACATTAGAGAGTGACCCCGGGCGATGCCCCGAGTTGCTACCGTTACAGACGTACAATCGATAGTTTTTTTAAAAGGTTTTCAAAACTGCAATTGTCATTGTCAAACCAAAATTGAATTATTCTTTTAATATAATTTTATTATTATTATTTTTTAGTTAAACCTTGTGGTTTGCACTTATATCAATTTTTTTCCATACAAATAACATAGTTGATATTGACTTAGATGGTTAAATAGTCATATGTGTTATAAGAGGTTGAGGGTTTCGAACCTTCTTATCTTTATGTTTTTATATGGACTAATGTTAGTTGCTTGGGTGATGTGGCATTGTTTGAGTGATGATGTGGGGGAAGATGACATGGCGTAACAAAATAGGAGCTACGTGGCACATCGACGTTTTTAGAAATGTCTTTTAATAGATTGGTATAGATAACAAAAATATTAAAAAAAAAAGGAAATATATCGTCAAAAATTACAATTATAGGCTTCATAAAACATTTAAAATGGTCACATACTCGTAATTGTCGAATATGATCAAGTGTATGCACATTGGCATTTATAGGCCAAACACCATGAAGTCGGAACGTATGAGAAACCAACTTATCCTGCTTGCAGTCATATAAGTGACAAAGGGTCATAGGCCGTATCATTGGAATGCAACCTTCATATAAGGTCATACAAGAGCAAGAGCATGAGCTACTTATGTCGAATTTTTTAAATCAAACATATTGTTATCATGAATAAAACACATTCCTATTTTATAACCTTTGGTTATGCGTATAAAGTATATACAATCAATCAGAATGATTAACCAACATATTTTTTCAAGATTACAATATATTTAACAAGATTGCCTACATTTGTTTACAATATATATTCAATGATCAATGAGTATGAAACTTAAGTTTATGTTTACAATACAGTATTCTTGATTTTATTCATCATCACCTTTAGTACTCAACTGTCAAACTAAAAGTGATTTTTGAGTTGGCAATGCTGAGTTGAATAATCAAGAATCTTTTCTAAAATTGAATGTAAACATCTTAATAAAAAGTTGTTGAAATTAAATTACTAGTAATTTTTAAAAGAAAAATACAAGTTTATCGCCTTAATAATCAAAATTATAAATAAATAAATAAACAACTTTGTATTAAAATTGGGCTCACAATTGTTGATATGATTACATAAGTGTCATGTTGATTGGATAATTTTGATAATTCGTTTACAATTTTGCATTTGATAAACGAATTTTGTTTATTACTTTAAGGTGATGGGGGTAATTCCAAGTTTCTCATATTGTGAGACATGGAATGTATATCATGGGGTTAATTAAGATCGTACTTTCACATAGTCAGTAAAGGGTAAAAGCATCTTTCTCTAAATTCTATTGAAATTTTTTTACAATCGCAGTCATTTATTAATTTAAAGTTATGTATTACAGATTGGAGTCATTTAAAAAATAAATTGCAATTTATAGCTTTTTAAAAAATAAATTGCAAATTGCATCCCAAAAGGACTTCTAACCTGTTAATTGGTAGCCAATTTTATTTTCTTCGATTTGTGCCAAAAAAAAAAGTCCCGTTAAGATTTTAGGGATCATTTTAGCCCATAAGTATCTAAATTAAGCTCCAAATTAGCAAAAAATTAACGTAAGTGTCTCGTTTAGTGTATCAAACAATGTATTGATTTGTGTGCAACTGTGTTTTTTGCCGGGATTGAGAAGGTCGGAAGGCGAGTTTCGAAGGTGGAAGGGACGGCCGACCGTTTTCAGGGGGTTATTAATTAAGGAGGTGGGAGGTGGCCGGCCGACTGATTTTCTATGGGCTGGGGTTGGCTTATGGTTTCACGGGGTAGGGGAGGGAGTGGCTGAGAATTTTTTTAATATTACACGAATCAGGTCTTGACACACGACTTTTTAAAAACAAAAAAATTAAAGGCTTTTTTTGCAAAATAACACCACAAAATTTAAAACTTTTATACCACAAAGAAAACCCAAAAATTGGATTTCACCACCACTTCACTAATGCCATCCTAAAAACTATGAGTGGGCCCCACAATGTACACCTGTCACTTACCTATTGGTTAAAAAAAAAAAAAATTAAACCCAAACCCAGCCACCACCCCTAACTCTTAAACCAACCACCACTGCCAGCATCAGTCATACAACCCGCTGGCAAGAAGCCACCATGCCGCTAGTAACACTGTCGAAACTACCACCTATCCCTCTCCTAACACTAGAACACCCCTAAACCCAGATTTACATCCCGAAACCCCTCTCCTTAACACCAACAACAACTGAAACCCCCTTATTACCGACACTGCCTGAAATCTCCTTCCCTAACACCAACAACGACCAAAACCTCCTCCTCTAACACCAACAACGACCGAGACTCTCTCCCCAAACATTAATTTACCTAGAAATTCCCACCTTCAACACTGGTTGCGTTTGGGGTTTGTTTTTGGGGTTTGTTGAGGGATATTGGTTGCTTCGACCTTGAATGAGGTGTTTCGGCAGTTAGGTAGGTTTGGCGAGGATGTCGGCGCTGCCGCCTGTCAATGGTGGTGGTGGCTGGTTTAGGTGCTAGGATTTTTTTATCAATACATAATTGACACATGTACTGTGTAGGACCCACTAATGTGTTTTTTGGATGACATCTGTTAAGAGGTGGTAATATCCAATTTGTTGGATTTTTTTTTTGTTTTGCGGTGTTATAATAATTTATTTTTTTATAATCAAATTTGTGACATTTTTATGGTGATAAATAATCCATAATTAAATGAAAAAATTTGTCAAGAATAAGCCAACCTTTACACTGTTAGCTCAAAATAAGTCAACCTTTGTATATTAATACGAAAATAGACACCGAGAGTGACACGTGTTACATCCTAGTGTTGTTTTTTCCCTCCAAAACCCCCTTTCCTTTTTAAACTTTTTTTTTTGGTGAATATTTAATACATCAATTACATTATACTAAAGGTGAATCTGAAAGGACAATTGGCAATATATTATAAAAGTTTTCCATCCAAAACAACTTACTAAAAAAAACCTTATTTTTATATTTGTATCTAAATTTTGACTATTGATTTCTACAAAATCTAAAACAAACTTCTTTAAATATCACATTGCCCATAATAACTATTACATATTTAATTATTTTCTTTCACATATATACTACTATCATACCTTTTTTTTTTTTTGGAAACAATACATTTCGTACTTTTTTTTTTGAAGAAATATATTTCATACTTTTAAATACTGAGTTATAATTTTTTTTTTATAAAATTTATTGTCGTTAAACTTTAGTTGAGATTATTATTTTTTTTTGAATAATTAGTTGAGGTTATGAAAATCTACTTTGTATATATATATACATATATATATATATATATATATATATATATATATATATATATATATGGTCGGGATCCGTCGAAACCACCCTTTATGTGAGAACCCACACCTTATGTGAGAACAAATCTCAGCCGCTAGATTAGATGAAATCCAACCGCTGAGATTATAAGCCTGCCTAACAAACTAACTTTCAGCATCTAATTTATCTCTCTCCTCTATTCTGTCTGCAAATCAAAGCTCATCAATGGCGATTAACTTATCAATGGTGATTCACTAAGTATGCTCTTCTTTCGACAAATTTCAACGGTTTCTTTCTGCAATTTTCAACGGTTTCTTTTTGCAAATTTCAACGGTCGCAATTTCATCCATCATTCAGGTTTGTTCGTAATTTTAATTTTGAATTGCATGTTAATCTGAATGTTCAAAATATTTTGATTTTACATCTCTGAAAAATTTGGAATTGCATGTTAATTTTCAAATTGACTTACATGTTAATTTTCGAATTACATTAATCGAATTGAATGTTTAATTACATCAATTATTTGATTGAATTGAATCAATTATTTAGGTTTGATTAATTTGATAGAGATTTTAATAATATCAGATTAAACTTGATAGTGATTGAATCAATTATTTATGTTGTTAGTAGGTTTTTATTTTCAATTGAATGTTGTTATTATGTTCTTATTTTCAATCAAATTCAAAATGAGCAAATAAATTAAAATGAGCAAACCTAAATATATATAATAGAACATTTAAAATGAGGTAACTACAATTAAAATGAGAAAATATTAATGACATTCATAAGTGATTCAAGGATCTATAAGTACTCAGTGTTTCGGGTAGAAACACCAAGTATACAGAATTGTGTATGTATGTGTGTGTGTGTGTGTGTGTGTGAGTGAGTGTAACAGTGTGTCTGTGTGTGAGTGTGAGTGTGAGTGTGATTGAGTGTAAGAGTTTATATATGTGGGCATTGAATTGCATGTTCATTTGACAAATGAGCAAACCTATCCCCCCTGCCCCCTCCTCTTTCTGCTTGCAATTCTGATTTCAGAAACTGATTTCATTTCTAATTATAGATTATGAAATTATTGTGTGTGTGTGTGTGTATGTGTGTGTGTGTGTAAGTGTGTATCTATGTCTGTGTGTGTGTAAGTTTGTTTAAGAATCTGATTTTTGTTCTAATTATTGAGAGTGTATGTGTGTGTATGTGTGTTTAAGTGTGTTTAAGGAGGTGCATATTCACAAATGATGAGCAACAACGAACAAGTTGAGAGTCAATCAAGTACCATCACAAATGTGCCAACTACACCTACAATAGTAGTTTCTCCTAAAGTAGCACCTTTGATCACTCCTGGAGGAACAAAAGAATGGCATCCAATATGCCCCAATGAGTTGAAACCAGCTATAGGGATGAAGTTTAATAATCTTGAAGAGGGCCTTGAATTTTATAAAGGCTATGCATTTGCTTCTGGTTTCAATACAAGGAAGTCTACAACTAAAAGACAAAGAAGAAGCAAAGAATTGAAATATCAGTATATCTTGTGCAATAAGGAAGGATACAAAGAGAAAAGAAAGACTACTGTAGAAAAAGATTTAAATAACAAGGAAGGGGAAAACAATGAAGAAAAATCTTCAATCAAAAGGAAGAGACTCGTTACTCGTGTTGGGTGCAAGGCACATATTGTCCTAAAGCATTGTGATGATAACACATTCATAGTGACAAAATTTCATGAGGGACATACTCATGCACTTTATACACCTAGCTGCAATCTATTCCAAAAAGAAGGAAGGAAAATGAACATTTTACACAAAAAAATAATTGTGAATAATTCTAAGGTAACACTTTCAAATTCTCTTATGTTTCATGAATTCTATGTATGTTCTAATAAAAGTTGTTTGCTCATTTGTCAAATGAGCAAATAATTTTTTGCTCATTTGCCAAATGAGCATTGAATTGTTTCATGAATTCTCTTATGTTTCAAATTCTCTTATTTTTCATGAATTCTCTGTATGTTCTAATAAAAGTTGTTTGCTCATTTGACAAATGGGCAAATAATTTTTTTCTCATTTGACAAATGAGAATTGAATTGTTTGCTCATTTTAAAAATGAGCATTGAATTATTTGCTCATGTGACAAACTGTTTTGTTCTTTAAATAGGTGAATATTGGTCCCGTTACAACTTTTCGAATGATGAAGGAAATTGTTGGAGGATATGAAAACATTGGTGCATCTAAGGAAGATTTTAAAAATTTTCATAAAGATTTAAAAGCATACATTCAAGGAAGCGATGCTCAAATGTTCGTGGATAACTTTACCAACAAAAAGCTAATGTGGAGCGCTTTTTTCTTTGATTTTGAGATGGATGAAGATTATTGCCTTTGTAGAGCATTGTGGGCAGACCCCCTTTGTAAAAAGAGTTATGCTCTATTTGGTGATATGGTATCCTTTGATACCACATACCAAACCAATAGGTAATTCATTTATGTGTTATTACTAGCTATGTTAATTGCTCATTACTTCTATGTGAAAATTGAATATCCCCATAAGTCTAATATTCTTTGATAGGAGTATGTATATGGGCATTGAATTGCATGTTCATTTGACAAATGAGCATTGAATTATTTGCTCATTTGACAAATGAGCATTGAATTGTTTGCTCTTTTCACAAATGAGCATTCAGTTATTTGCTCATATGACAAATGAGCATTCAATTATTTGCACATTTGACAAAAGAGCAAAGAATTGTTTGCTTATTTCACAAATAAGCATTGAGTTATTTTCTCATTTGACAAATGAGCAATCGATTATTTGATAATTTTTCAAATGAGTATTAAATTATTTGCTCATTTAAACTTTATTTTGTATGTGTAAACAGGTACAACATGGTGTTTACTCCATTTACAGGGGTTGACCATCATAAAAATTGCATTAATTTTGCTGCTGGTTTCATAGCAAAGGAAGAGATATCGTGTCATTTGAATGGCTGTTCAGATCATTCCTCAAGGCAATGGGTGGGAATGAACCTAATTGTATGATCACAGATCAGGATCCAGCAATGAAAATTGCTGTTAGAAGTGTGTTTAAGAAGACTGAACATCGGTTCTGTATGTGGCACATAATGAAAAAGTTACCAGATAAGGTGGAGAAATCAATCATGCAAGAAGAAACTGATTTCCTAAAAAAATTATGTGCTTGCGTTTGACACCTTGAAATTGAACCCGCTGAGTTTGAAGAAAGGTGGAACAAGGTGATGATTGAATACCACTTGGAACAACATGAGTGGTTAGGTATATGTACAAGATAAGAGACAAGTGGTTTTCGGCCTATTACAGAGATGTGTTCCTTGGAGGAATAATGCATACAACATCAAGATCCGAAAGTGAAAACAACTTTTTCTGCTCCTTTATCAATCCTCATGTGTCACTTGTTGAGTTTTACTTGAGATATGAAGCTGCAATTGATGCCCAGAGACACACTCAAGGTCAGAATGATAATGATTCAAAGCACAAATATCCTGAGTGCAAAAAACCACTAGGGATAGAAAAGCATGCCTCACATTTATATACTAACTCTGTCTTTTATGAATTTCAATACGAGGTTGAAATTGCTTTTTTTTCTTGTGGTGTTGATGAATTGAAGAAAGAAAATGAATTGGAAGTTGCAACAATAAGTGAAGGAAATTGGACTAGAACATTTGATGTTGTGTTTAATCCAACTAACTATGACACCACATGTTCTTGCAAGCTATTTTATAGGCAAGGAATTCCATGTAGACATATGATTTGGGTTTGGAAAGCAAAAAGGTTTGAAACCATTCCCGAGCAGTATATGCTACACATGTGGACTACTATGGCATTAAAGAAACCAATTTTTGACTTGGGAGGAAACCTGTTGGAGCAATGTGCTAATATAATAGACAAGAAAAAATTGTTAAATGATTTATGGTCAGAGATACACACTTGTGTAAGTTTGGCAGAAGGAAAAGATGAAGATATTCAAGACCTTGTGATAAATCTTCAAGGAATAAGAAAGGATTTGGAAGCAAAGAGGATTGCAAGAAATAATGAAACAACAGCTGGAAGTGCAAAAAACAAAGAGCAAGACATTGAGCTATTGATTGGAGCTAGTGTGCCACCTGAAATAATTGTCAAACCTCCAAAAGTTTCAAAGAATAAAGGGATTGGAGTTCATGTATCAAATGAAGAGACTTCAAAAAAGAAAGCGACTAAGATTGATGTGTCAAATGTTGAAACAAGAGGTAGAAGTGCAAAAAGGCTTAAGGGAGAAAAAGAAAAGGCTGTAGAACAAAACCAAAAAAAGAAGAGATTATGTAGAGGTTGTGGTGAATTGAGTCATCATGATATTAGAAATTGTCAAAAAAAGTGTAATGGTACTTTAATATACATATAAGATTTTGTTGAATTTTTATATTTAATAATATATTATTAATTTTGTACCAATCATAGTTTAATGCTTTGTAATATTGTTGAATTGAAAATAGAACATATATTCAAATGAGTGACTAAATATTTGTTCATTTCTCAAATGAGCAATAATTCCTTGCTCATTTATCAAATGAGCAAATAGTTAACTACTCATTTTGTCAAATGAGCAAATAATTATTTGCTCATTTGGCAAGTGAGCAAATTAGCTATTACATGAACTTGGAACAATTGCACTCCTGTTTCATCTCCCAATCCAAAATCAGCTCTCCTCGGGCCAAATGAGCAAACATATCTTTTCTCAATCATCAAATGAGCAAGTAATTCCTTGCTCATTTAGCAAATAATCAAAAAGGTAAAAGCTCATTTCTTAAATGAGCAAAAATAGTTGCTCATTTGTGAAATGAACAAACATTTCTTTACTCATTTATCAAATGAGCAAGAAATTCTTTGAACATTTATCAAATGAGCAAGAATTCATTGATCTATCATTTAATGAGAAAGCATCTGTTTGCTCATTTAACAAATGAACGAATATTTCAAATGAACAACGGCTGTATATAACAAGGTATGTGAAGTAAAAACAAATAAAAGATTGAATATTAATTCAAATATAATCATCACTACAGTAAAAAAGGGTAGGCTTCTGTTGGTAAAATCTGTTTATAAATCAGTTTTACATCATTCAAAGACTACTTAAAAATAGATAAAATCTTAATTTACCCAATTCTTTAAACCAAAAAAGACAAATCATCACTACTAACTATTTAATTCCCTAACATTCAGCTTTCTTCAGTCTTTTTCTCTTTCTTCCTTGAACTTTTTCTTCTTCAGGCTCTTCTTTTTCAGCATTTTCTTCTTTGTCAGCAACAGAAACTTTACTTTGCTTTTTCTTCTTCTAAGTAATTTCTTTAACAGATTGAATAGTGTTCACTTCACTTGTAATTATTCCCAGGGTGTACTTTTCACAAAGTTTAGCCAAGATTATCAGCTGCAAAACAAATAACATAATCAAACCCTATACAATTAAGGAGATTTCAATAACATGAGCAAACATGTAAAAGTAACACCACAAGTTGCAGTTGTAACTTGGAAGGCAATGGCCTACGGTATTGCTAGATTAATGGACCATAGACCTCAAAATTAAAGTAAACATTTGATAGGAATCCTTGCTCATTTATGAAATGAACAAGTAAATCCTTGCTCATTTGTCGAATGAGCAAACATTTCTTTGCTCATTTGATAAATGAGCAAGTAATTTCTTGCTCATTTAGCAAATAATCAAAAAGTTAATTGCCCATTTCTTAAATGAGCAAAGAATTAGTTGCTCATTTGTGAAATGAGCAAACATTTCTTTGTTCATTTATGAAATGAACAAGTAAGCAAATAGACCAAAACATCTTATTATTAATGAGACTAATCTGAAAGACTTACATTATTTTTCTACAAACCAGGATCCCACTTTGCACAACCCATGTATGTTTCCATGAGTCTCATCACTACAACTCCATAATGCAAATGATTTTTATCCGAATACTTCCATGAACCATTAATCACAGAAATTTCCATCCGCTTGATATCATTTGCCAAAATAGAACTCTGTACATTTCCTTCACATTGAATAAAGTTTGAAAAAGCAGTTCTCTGAAAATAAAAACATCAAATAAGAAAATATAATAAAATCTGATCATTCAAGTAAAAGAAACAAACATAATGTGAATAGAGATTAACTTTTAAGCCATACCAAATGTTTTAAAAGCTGTTTATGATCTCCAGCATCTTCGTTATAATCAAAAAGCTCGATATTACCATTCAGTGTGGTAGTGTTAAAACATACCAAATAGTAATGATCTTCTTCATAAACTGGGAAGAAAAAAAGCTGAATATCCTTGTGTGGTACAACTGATTTCATGTACAAATTCTCAGCAACCTCAAAAAACATCTTATTCCGATGGGCAACAGAATCTATCTCATAGTGAATAAGACAGTCCTACATGTTAAAGAAAAAAAATTAATTACAACAAAATAACAAAATAATTCAATAAAATAAAATAAATGAAAGAATTTGAACTTACGGTAGCACTAAGGTCAAAAAAGAAACGAGCAGGAGAATTTGGATCTCTAAATTGCTCATTATAATTCAGAATGATACACCAAGCATTAATGATCTCTGTATCAACTTTATATTTATTATAAAGCTTCTCAAGATGTAATCTCAAAATTTCAAGACCATTCTCTCCATTAAATACTGGTTCACTGCATAAAAAGAATAAAGAAAGTTAGTATGGCTAAAACAAATGGAAGTTAATGTACAAGATAATAAATTCTATAGATAAAAAAAAATACTTACAAACGATTTTTATCATCAGCAAACATTGCTCTCAAGACGCTCATCTGAACTGGTGATAATGGATTGTAAATTATCATAATGCGGGACTTAAAAGGTGATCTAAGAAGCACTGATGGCTGAGGTTTGCGTTTCTTTGGAATAGAACTCTTCTTTTCAGTATCACCTTTTCTCTTATGCACAATCAAAGCTTCTTGAGCATCAGAAATGAGATCTTGAGGATTAGCATTCAGAGCATCACCAACAGCTTGAGAGGCATTAGCAACAGAAGCACCAACTTGTGCACTGACAGAAGCAACTACAGGTTCAGTAGGCGCATTTCTAGGGGGAGAATCAGTTTCTTGAGAAAAGAATCAGTAGGCGCATATTCATGAGATGCATATGAGTAATGCAAAAGCACACATATGGCCACTTGCCTCTATGCATCATATTGAGAAGAACTCTACAAACTACAATGCCAAGTCACCCCATTCCTCTTCCCAAAACTTGAAACAAAGATCTGCTCAACATACTACAACTCCACTTCAATTAATGAGTCTTGCAAACTGATGACCATGCACTAAGATCTAAGAAGACAGTAAATCTGATACAAAATAACTAGAAGCAATAGTACTAGAGCAAAAAAAAAAGTATTAATCCTTCCACTTCTTCATTTTTTTTCTCACTTGCTTCTTTATGTTGTTGATGGTAATTTCAAGAATATAATATGTTCCCTTTTTATTAGATTTGGCTTTTTTTTTCTTTAAAATTTAATTTTTCAATTCTTTTTTTTATTCTCAGGCTTTATGTGCTCTTCACATTCCACGGCCGGTTCTAGAGCAAAATATTAATTGCTCATTTCACAAATGAGCAAAAAATTGATTCAGATTATGATTGAAGAATGACAAATAAACAAGAATAATTGTGTGTGTTTGTGTGTGTGTTTAAGGGGTGGAGGAGGGGGGGAGTGCAGAATTAGAAGGGATAAATACTCTTGTTCAAACAATGTCTAAAAATGAACAAAAAATTAATATTGGTTTCCAGAAAACTCATATAAATACCTTCTTTGGATCTTGTTCACTTTCTTCATTTTTTTGTACGAATTGGATCAGATTGTTCCTAAAGTCAAACAAAAACAAAACAAAAAAAAAAGAAAGTTAGAACAAGTTGAAAGCAAATATCCTAACAAATATAAACCAAGCTTACTTATAACACATAACCAATTGCATAATTTGCTTATCTGTCAAATGAGCAAAAAATTATTTGCTCATTTCAAATATGAGCAAGTAATTGCTTACTCATTAGACAAATGAGCAAAAATTAGTTGGTCATTTCCAAAAAGAACAAAGAATATTACAGTATATATATGGTTACCTTATTGACAACTACTTGAGTTTCCACTTCAGAAGGAATGAATTTTTCATAAATAAAAAAACAAAAAAGTTAAAAATGTAGGATAAAAAGAAAAGAATAAAACAGAAAATTATAGTTAAACACCATTTTAGGCTGTGTCATGCTAGAAGAACCAGCATCAAGTTTTTTAGCACGAATATTTCCAAGCCTCCCTTTAAAGAGTTCCAACTTCTCACGTGTTGACAACATAGCTGTTGTCCACCCTTTCAAGATTGGAATTTCACGTGCAGCTCAATCTTCCTCAAGTACAAATTGATCAACATATAATAACTACAAACAAGTAAGAAAAGAAAAAATAGTAAATTAAAAATCAATAAATAAGTAAGAAATACTACATTAAAAATAAACAAAAATTATAGTAATACCATAAGAAACAATAAAGACCCAGGAAAAGAACGAGTTGGACGTTCTTCCCATAAAAGCTTGCCCTTCACGAGAGAATCAAGGATATACTTTGACCAATTCAAGTCCTTGATTTTATCAACATCAGAAAGAAATGTAAGAATATCATAATTAATATTCATGTTTTGTTTCCTTGACAAAAAAATGAGCAGAGCAAAAGAGAAATGAGCAAATAGAAATTTAAGTGAGCAAAATAAAATAGAAAGGAGCAAACTAAATTGAAAATGAGCAAATTGAAAGTAAAATGAGCATAATAAAAATAAGAAGACTACCATCCATCAGTGTAGACACACAAAGAACTACAAATTTCCGTTTGAACATAGCACCAGCTGACTTATGCTCCTTCAAAAACTCTTTAAGCTCCCCTATTTTGATAAAGAGTGAGTTGCTTTGGAATTGCTTTTTCCATTGCTGAATGACTTTTTTATTTCTGGAAAAATTATTTTTATTAATCTCTATGCCCCCTATTGGCAACCCAAGAACTTCATGCACAGGTCTTCAGTAATACGGAAAGGATCAGAATCAGGAATATTTAATGAGCACGTCTTAGCATCAAAGTGCTGCACCAACCATAAACCCAACAACAAAGGCAGTTGGGTCACCTTCAAAAACTCCATCGACCCAAATCCTATATCTCTAACTGCTTTCAACTGATTTTGTGAAAGTAAAACTGATTCCATAACTTGAACAATGGATGAGGGTGACATCCGACTATGCAATGTCCCATGAATGTGAGACTTCAAACCTTCCACTTCATTGCCTGACTTCAAACCTTGCAATTCATTGCTGGATTTCATCTCCACTACCTTAATCATCTGTTTTTCTTTCTTTAATGTGTCCTTTAAAACCATTTTTCCTTTGTCATTAGAAGATCATGTCTTGAAACTCCTTCCTTTATATTGTGGTTGTGTAGAACGACCAAAAACTCCTAATTGTGCTGGCCCTGCTGCATCTTCGCCACCACCAACAACTCCTAACTATGATGCCCCTGCTGCATCTTGGTCACCACCAACTCTTAATTGTGCTGCCCCTGCTGCATCTTGGTCACCACCAATAACTCTTAACTGTCCTGCCTCTGCTGCATCTTGACCACCAACATTAACAGCAGAATCTGTCTCAACAGATGTCCTGCTCAACAAAATAGGTATCCTTGATGTCAAATGAGCAAATACTTAGCTACTAATTTAACAAAATGAACAAAAACGTAAATGCTCATTTCTCAAATGAGCAAATAGTTAAATGCTCATTTCTCAAATGAGCAAATACTTAGTGCTAAAATGAACAACAAAACATAAAATGAACAAGTTATCAACTACTTTCAAAGTATGAAGAAGTTTGAGAACTTGTTTTTAAACTCAAATTCTTTCTCACTGATATCTACTTTAAGACCTGATGTACAACATAATGAACTAACTTCTAGGCTTCTGTTGTGAAAAGCCGAACAGTCAAACGCCTTCAAACTATCAGCTTCTTGGCTTCTGATGTGAAAAGCCGAACTAAGTACACGACGAAGTTGGTAGCTTTGTGGTGACGATAGTAATAACATTGCACAGGGAATTTTGATTGTGAGAATTTCTAAGACAAACAAAAGAGATGAAAGCCCTGTACTCCCATCTTAAACTGTTTTTTTTCCTATTTGCTTTCACATTCAAGTATTAACCTGTGGCAGTTTTAGATGTATTGAAAATTACTTCCCAACATAATCTACAACTTTTTATTGCTTGTAACTGTCAATTAAAAAGCTAATATTTCATAAATGAAGAACAAAACATAAAATGAACAAGTTATCAACTAATCTACAAGAACTCCCATACAAGTAATACAACTCATCAACTAATCTACAACAACAACAAAAATAATAATAACTCAAATAATAAAAATAAAATGAGCAGAAACACATACATTGTATTTTCTTGAGGAACATTTGCAGAATCCATAGCAATTACTTCTAGGTTTCCAAAAAAAACAAAGAAAATGTAAGATAATTACTCATATGAAGCAAAATTAAAACTAAAATCAACTAATAATTACTCAAATAAAGCTATAATCAAACAAAAAAATAAGATAAAACCAGAAAATAAAACATAATTGAGAACTAAAGTAAACCGAAAATCAAATTAAAATACACAAAATAATTAAAATACCTAAAATCAAGCTAAAATCAACATAATAGCACAAATTATCAGTATTTCTAGGTTTCCAAAAAAACGAAAAAACTGGACAATAACGAAAATAAGCAAAATCAACTTGATAACTACTAAAAAAACGAGAATAAAACTAAAATCAATGAAAAAAACAAAGTAAAACATTATCGACACAAATTGATAAACAATGTGAGCTGAAATCAGCGAAAATCAAAACGAAAATCAACAAATGTAACTGAATGTGACCTAAAATTAATTGAAAAACACAAAAATATAAACAATAAACTCACCTTGAAAAAGAATTGATGAATATTGAAGGAGTAGTGATGAAAAATCAGAGAGAATAGCAGAGAGAAAGAGAGTAGAAAATAGAGAAATTGTGAGGAGAGAGAAAATAGCGCGTGAAAGAGGAAGAAGGAGAGAGAAAAAACGCAGGAGTTTTGTTTGACCGGGATTTTATTGTGGTCGTTGGATGTAATTGATCCAACGGTTATAATTAGTCCTCACATATAATAGGGTTCTCACATAAGGGATGTGGTCTCATATGATCCCCCTTCTAGGGGAGGGATCCGGTAAGAACCCATCCTTATATAAGAACCTTAATTATATAAGAATCAATCTCATCCGTAGGATTAGATTAATTCGGACGGTTCAGATTAGAACACGTATCCTCTCTCTAACTCCTTACCCACCACCGAAAATTTTCTCTCTCCTCTAACTTTATCTCCCTTCCTCACGTTTCTTTCCTTCTCTCTCTCTTCAAACCCCAAAAATCTCCATAATATTGCAATTTGAAAGATTTTAATTTAAGGTATGTTTTTCTTTTCGATTTTGTTTAAATTTCTATGAAATTAGCATGATGTTGAAGTGGATTTTGTTTTTCTTTTCGATTTTTTTGAGTTCGATTTTCGAAAATATTGGGCTCGAATTTTCGAACTGTTGATTTTTTTGTTTTTCTTTTCGATTTTTGTTGAAAAATTTTATATAGTTCGATTTTTGTTTTTCTTTTCGAATTTTCGAACTGTTTTTCTTTTTTTTTGTTCAATTTTATTTTTTTTTGTTCGATTTTCTATTATTTTTTTTGGTACGATTTTTTTTTTGGTTCGATTTTCTTTATTTTTTTTTTGTTCGATTTTCTTTGTTTTTTGTTCGATTTTTTTGAGTTCGATTTTCGAAAATTTAGGGCTCGAATATTTGTTCGATTTTTGCGGCTTTAGTGTTCAATTTAGGGTTCAATTTTTGCTAATCTTTTGATTTTATTCGATTTGATGCTAATCTTTTGATTTTGTTCGAATTAATTAGTTCAATTTTTGCGAATTATATAGTTCGATTTTTGCGAATTAATTTTCGGCGATTTTGTTCGATTTTTATTGTTGATTTTTTTCGAGCTTAATCCTATGTTGAAACACGAGCATGTGTGTCCTTTGTCGATATTCTTGATTGACTTCTACTGGACTGCCAAATACTACTATGAGATACATTAGCTTTGTTCTAGATTTTGACGAGTCATGTTGGTATTTTATTTTACCAAATTTGTTTATGTTTATCTTTACATTAGTTTGGATGTAAATGAATTAAGATTATGGGAAGTTGTGTTGATCTCAGGACTAAATTAAGTTTAGAAGCTGAGTCATTTGACAAGTGGTTTCGAAGACAAGGCAGGGTATGATTCACTTCTGTTCTTATTTTTTTTTTGGTATTCAGAATTCTATATTTATATGAAATAGCTTAGTTTTTAAACTGAGACATTTTTATCAGCAAAGTCACTTTTGACAGTAATAAGGGTGCTTCAGTGGATCCTGAAAAGGGAAGACAAACTAAGGTAATGGCACGGTTCGGAACAACAGAGTACCTCATAGAACTTGAAAATAAGAGATCCATAAAGGTATTTTGAGTGGCTTGATACACTCGATTAGCATATACTATATCGATATTAGATTAGATTATGTATATGTGTAACAATTAGTATCACACTTCCTAAAAGCCTTCTTTCAGTGCTTGTGTCATATTTGATACATCAATGATGTTAATTATGTTTTTTTTTTTCTTATATCTTGATTGAAGGGTTGTTTCAAGTATAATAATGAGGTTGAGTTTGAGCATCGTTTTGTTGTCATGTTTATTCTCTTCTATGACATATCCATCTTATAGCTCCTTAAGTTGTTTGTTTTGACACAAAGAAGCTTGAGACTAAGATGGTGATTATGTTGGCTTGTATGCTCTTACCATTAATTGTAGCTAGAAAGACCTTTAAATGCATTGGACTTGAATGAATCTTATAAAGAGTTAAAACTTATATAATGCCTACAAAGACAACTATTTTCAGCATGTTCTAAACTATTCTTATGTTTAAAATATATTACTAATGTTGGAATGTTACTAATGTTTTTTATTTTTTAAAATTGCAGCAAAATGCAAGGCCAAAATGAAGAAAAATCAGAAGAAGAAATTACTATAATACCAGATGAAAAAATTGCTTATGGAAGAAAAAGGTAATTAAAGTTTATGTGTTATTTTTCCCTTATGTTCTAAAGTTTTCCCATTATGTTCTAAAGTTTTTCCTTATGTTCTAAAGATTTTCTATTATGTTCTAAAGTATTTCTATTATGATCTAAAGTTTTCTATTATGTTCTAAAATATTTCTATTATGTTCTAAAGTTTTCTATTATGTTCTAAAGTTTTCCCTTATGTTCTAAAGTATTTCTATTATGTTATAAGAGTTTCTATTATGTTCTAAAGTATTTATATTATGATATAAAGTTTTCTATTATGTTCTAAAGATTATCATATATGTTCTAAATCATTTATATTTGATTTTAAAGGAAATTTGTTGAAAAATGAAGCGGAAGTAATTGACAAAGCTGAATTTGAGAAACATGTGCAAAGTCAAAAACGAAAAAAAAGTGTCAAGCTTTCATCAAGGATTCAACCAACTAGAAAAATGAAAAAAAAAGAAGAAGAAGAAGATGATGACGATGACGATGATGAGAATGATGATCAACATGATATTAATGATGAGATGGATGGACCAAAGTTGGAGGAGAAAGATGATAAAAGAGATGGCGTGAATGATGATAGTAAAAAGGTTCTAAATTATATGCTAATGTCATAAATTGCATGTTTATATTCTACATTCATAATTAATATGTAACTTTATTAATTATATGCATATGTTCTAATACATTCATGCTTATGTTCTAAAGTAAATGATTTAATTAATAAGTAAATGATTTTTGTAAGTTACATTCTTACATTTCCAAGTTGATGTTTTAATTATATACATATGTTCTAAACTTTATTTTTATATAACAATAATTTATCTACTAATTCAAATTCTTTCTAATGTTCTACTTTTTTCAGGTGATTTTGAAAAAAAATATGAAAAGAAAGAAAAGGATGATGAGGATGTCAAAATAATCAAAATGGAAAAAAAATAAGAGATCGGCTTATTAAAGAGTTACTGCTAAGAAATTGATGAAACAAGTGTTGGTAGATCATTCTGATAAGCATAAACAAGCAACTAAGAAAATTGTATTTGGAGCTTTTTTGAACTTGGATGCACCACATTATGTGGATTCTTGGTAAGCACTAGCGTTAACTTTTATTTTTTGTTTTTATTATTTAAATATCACCTATTATGTTCTAATTCTTATAAAATTTTAATTAATGTTCTAAAGTTTAATTATCATGTTAATTTTTATTTTTATTTAAATTCTAATCTGTATGTATTTTGTATTCTAAACCTTTAATTAAAATCTAGGTTGACACAACAACTTCTTACGAATTTTGATCCCAAGAGATGTTGCTTGATGCTATCGGGGAGAGAAGAAGAAATACTCTTTGATGAAATTGATGTTCACATGACATATGGATTGCCAATGGGAGATATAGCAATTCTTGATACAATAGAAAACAAGAATAAATGTGCAAATTTTATGCAAAAATGAAGAAAAAACTTTAACCTTAAAGTGGTATGAATATTTTTATGTGTACTTGTATTCTAAACTTGTTATTTGGATTATGTTCTAATTTATTTTAATAATGTTCTAAAGTATTTCTGATTATGTTTTAAGATTTTCTATTATGTTCTATTATATTTTTCCCTTATGTTCTAAAGTTTTCTATTATGTTCTATTATATTTTTCCCTTATGTTCTAAAGTATTTCTATTATGTTCTAAAGTTTTCTGTTATGTTCTAAAGTTTTCTATTATGTTCAATCTTATTTTTTCCTTATGTTCTAAAGTTTTCCATTATGTTCTAAAGTATTTTTGATATGTTCTAAAGTATTTCTACTTATGTTCAAAGTATTTCTGCTTATGTTCTAAAGGATTTTTGCTTATGCTCTAATGTTATTCTGATTATGTTCTAAAGTATTTTTAATTATGTTCTAAAGTATTTTTGATTATGTTCTAAATTACTTGTCCTTGTTCTAAATTACTTACAGGGTTCTCCAACAAATGCACAATTGATTAGTAGGATCCAAAAGGTAAAGGAGGTAGATAAAGAACAAAAACAAGTTTCGGATGAATTCATTTGGAATTTTTTGGTTTGTGTGGTTAATAGTTGCATCCGTTCAACTAATAACAAGCAACTATACGTTAAGTTTTTGTATAGTTGCAAGGATACAAAGAATATAGTTGATTTGAATTGGTGCAAATTTGTTAATGAGCACTTGATGGAAACTACTAAGAAATGGCTAGATGGAGAATCTTTCTTTACGGGTCCTTTAATCTTTCTTATGGTAATTTTTAATGATGTTCTAATTTATATATCTATGTTCTAATTTACATATCAATGTTCTAAAGTATTTCTAATGATGTTCTTGTAGGTATCCTATTTTGAGCAAAGGAAGGGGTTAGAGATACCACGTCAAGTTCCACTAATATCATTGTGGAACCAAGAAAGGTTCCATACAAGATTGAAGTTTGAGAAAGACCTTGGATTTGGAAAAGGAAAAGTACTAGAAAGAATGAAATTGAATGTGGTATGATTTTTGTATATGCTTATGTTCTAAAGTTTATACTATATGTTCTAAACTTTGTAATATATATTCTAAAGTTTATTATCGTTTTATATTTATCTATACATTATATTTATGCATGTATTCTAAAATTTATAATGTATATTTAAAAAGGGATTGGAAAAAAAGGCAAGAGAATGACAAAGGCAAGAAGAAAGAGCAACCCTTGAAAATTAGAGAAAAACAAGGGGAGAAGAAAGTAATAAAAAAGCAAGGGAAAGACAAAGGAAAAGAGAAAGTTGTGGAAAACCAATCAATGACTTGTAATTTTATCACGTCTCCAAATGATATGATGGTATAATGTTTTAATATTTTTTTTATTAATTTATTTACTTATTTCTATAATATTTTAAATATTCATTATTTTATGTTTTAAATTATTAGGGCTTTATAAGCAAATTTGGAGATTTGGCAAAAAGTCTTGCATCGAATGTAAAAGAGATGTATAACATGTGGGAACAAGCAAAGGGTATCTTTGTTGAGGAAGAAACAACTGGGAAAATGCATCATCTTATAGACAACATTTGGTGCAAGTATACCACAAAGGTATTATAATCATGTTCTAAACTATTTTCAGCCTATGTTCTAAAGTGTAATTTTTATATTTATAATAGTTCAACATATATAAATGTCTTATTGGACTCTAACTTATGTATTCTTATATATAGTCATTGGTAAATCAAGAAGAAGAAAAGCAACAGAAAAAAAAGTCATTCTATACTTAGTCACGATCAACATTTCTTCGATGAACCGACATTCATAGAAGAATTGGATATGTTGATGAACATAGCATGGAAGAAATTCAATGGTGAAAAGTCACCAAGGGACACTAGTAGAAAAATACAAAACGGCAACCCCCAAATGGCACCGGTTCAGGCCAAACCGGTGCCAAAAATCGGCCTAAAAATGGGCGGGTTTTTAGACAAAGAGAAATGACACCGGTTCAGCTCAAACCGGTGCCAAAAATACAAAGGGCACCAGTTTGAACCGGTGCCAATCCTTAAAAAAAAATCGGCCTTTTTATCCCTTTATTTTTTTTATTCCATTTATATTGTTATACCACTCAAACCCTAAGTTATTTCACTCACACTCTCGCTTGTATTTTCGCCGCTTCATCTCCTCTCATTCTCTCTCTCATCCCTTTCTCTTTCTCATTTTCTCACTCATCCCTTTCTCGTTCTCATCTGCTCTTTCTCATCTCCTCTTTCAATCCATTTCTCGTTCTCTTTCAATCCCTTTCTCGTTCTCTTTCAAACTCTTCTTTTAATTGATTTTAATTTTTTTTTTTATCGATTTCTCGTTTTTTTTTTTTATCGATTTCTCGTTTTTTTTTTTTTACGATTTCAATTTTTTTTTCTGGGTTTTTTATTTTTCTTTCGATTTCTGGGTGTTTTCGATTTCAACTATTTCGATTTCTGGGTGTTTTCGATTTGTGGATTTTTCTGGGTTAATTTTTTTTATTTCGATTTTGATTTTTTTTTTCTATTTTTGGGTTTTTTTTTCGATTTCGATTGTTTTTTTTTTCGATTTTGATTTTTTTTTTCGATTTCTGGGTTAATTTTCGGTTACAATAATCGATTTTGGGTTAATGCATGCGTTTTTGGGTTTTTTTATGGGTTTGTTCGAAGTTGATTATTTTGGGTTAATACAAGTTGATTTGGGTTTTTTTTGGTCGAACTTTTGTGATCTGTTAATTTTGGGATTTTTGTTTGTTTTGTGGGTTTCTGGTACCTAGAAATGTGTCAAAGATGCAAGATTTGTTCTGGGTTTGTTGATTTTTTTTACTTGATTTAGATCCGTTAATTATCTTTTATTAATACCCTCAATCTGTGTAGAAAATTTGGATTTTATTTGAATGGCAACTGGCAAATCATAAAAATTTTGGGTTTTTTTTTCTTTTCAACTGATTTTCTTTTTTATTTTTCGATTTAAATTCGAAATTTTTTTATTTTCTGAGTTTTTTTTCCTGATTTTCGATTTTGGTTTTTAATTTATGGGTTCAATTTTGGTTTTTAACTGATCTTCTGGTTTTTTTTTCTTTTCAACTGATTTTGTTTTTTATTTTTCGATTTTCTAGTTTTTTTTTTAATTTTTTCGTAGCTTTATTTTTTTTGAAGGGTTTTCGTAGCTTTATTAAATCATTTTAATTGATTTATTTTGGTTGTTTTAATTGGTGCAGGTACACTTAAATCAAAGAATCAAGATGCAAGTATATTGATTTAGATGTTGTATGGGTTTTTTTTATGAAGTAGTAATTTTTTTTTTTTTTATTTATATTGTAATTTTTTTTTTAATTTATATGTTTTAATTTTTTTTATTTTGATTTATATGTTGTAATTTTTTTTATTGATCTATACTGTAAATTTTTGTTGATGATTATATATATATGAACAGAGTATATTATATTGATTGTGATGTTTGATTTTTTTTATTCTCATTTTATTTTAGTTTATTTAATTTATAAGTAAAAAATTAAAAAAAAAATTACTTTTGGCACTTTTGGCACCGGTTAACCGGTGCCAAAAGCAATGAATTAAATTTTATTGGAATTTTTTGGCACCAGTTAACCGGTGCCAATTCCGAGTTTTGGCACCGGTTTGAACCGGTGCCTTTTTAAACCACTTTTTGGCACCCCCACATTGGCACCGGTTCAAACCGGTGCCTTAGGCCAGGTTTGAACCGGTGCCAATTTTATTTTTTCACATAGTGGGACATGGTAATTACATTTTTAAATCAAGTGTTTATGTTCCAACTCAAATCTTTATGATATAGTTATGTTCTAAAATTGTGTTTTGTAATTATTATGAAGATTTGCCATCAAATGAAGGAGAAAGAGAAAAGAACAACGATGAGAGAAATATCAATGAAAAGATAGTTGATTGTATCTCTTCACCTATACTTGGTAATTTTGAATTATTTTCAAACTCATTTCTTATTAATGTTCTTTTAATTAATTTATTTTAAAAAGGAAAAGTACTAAAAAAATGAAATAGAATATTCGTATATGCTTATGTTTTAAAGTTTACGCTATATGTTCTAAAGTTTAAGCTATATGTTCTAAAGTTTGCACTTTATGTTCTAAAGTTTATGTTAATGTTCCAACTCAAATTCTTATGATACAATTATATTCTAATATTGTGTTTTATAATTATGTTTTCAAGAGAAAGAAGAGAAGCAAGACCAAGGACAAGAGGATAATCAAAAAGAAAGGCAAGAGGCGAAGGAAGGAGAAAGCCAAGAGAAGAATGAAGGAGAAAGACAAGAGGAGCAAGAAGGAGTGCAACAAAGAAGAAAACGAAAAGGAATGATGACACACCAAAGACACCAATTATTCCTCCAAAAAAGATGCATAAAGATATTTCACTTCCAAGATTCAATTTGTTGACGCCCTCACCAATAGTTGGTAAGTTTGACTTATTTTAACTTTATTTTTCTTATATGTATATTGAAAATTTATAATATTTATTATGTCAAAAGTTCTTTTAATATTCTAAATTTTTTGAATCTAGATCATCCACCTACATTGAATGAAGAAGAAGAGGACAACAAAACCAAAAAAGAAAAGAAGAAGCATGTTGAAGAAAAGAACAACAAAGAGAATAAGCAACGGTAATTAGATTTAGGCTATGGCGGTTGTTTGATTATTATTTGATTTTAGTTGTTGATTGTTTTTTTTTTAATCCAATTGAATACGAAGCAAGAAGAAGAAGAAGAAGAAGAAGAAAAAGAAGAAGAAACAAGGAAAAAAAGAGGAAAGGATAAGCTTCCAATGTACTTGCGTTCGCCTTTTATGGTTAATCATGAAAAACTCTTCAACAATGTAGATCATAAAATGATAGCTGAGTATGCTTTTGCTCAAGGAGATAACGCGTAAGATTTCATCCATCTATATTTATACGCTTATGATAAAAGTATGTGATTATGTTATAAAATATATATACTTATGTTCTAAACATTGTATTTATCTTCTAAGGTAGAAACTTATGTTTTAAAATACATGTTTAAAATTCCCATCTTCGTCTTCTAATCAAATTCAATTTCGATGGTTATATTTTTCCTAAGTAAATGTTCTAAAGTACTATGCTTATGTTCTAAAGTTGTATGTTTATGTTCAAAATTACGTGCTTATGTTCTAAACTATTATGCTAATGTTCAAAATTATGTTTTGATTAATATAGTTTATGTTCTAAAATATTTCTGATCATGTTCTAAAATTTAGTTCTAAAGCACTATGCTTATGTTTAAAATTACGTGCTTATGTTTTAAAGTATTATGTTTATGTTCAAAATGCTGTTTTGATTTAATATAGTTTTTGTTCTCATTTTAGGGAACTTTTGTATGCTGACAAAGCGGCAATGGTGATTAGGAGAGATGAGATGGATAGTCTTTCAGGATGTAGTCACATGTTCAACAACATTGCAGATGCTTTTTCTTTCATATTAAATTGTGAAAACAAAAGGCGTGGTGAAGACAAGAAGAGTAGATTTTTTTCTCTACTAAATGCTATGTATGTTCTAATTATCTTACCATATAAAATATACAAGACATATATGATTAGTTTTTTTTGGTTTAATTTGGTAAAGAAGGTTTTGGTGTTAAGAATTGACTTAGTTATTTATTTTTTTATTTTTTTTATTTTTTTTTATCATGCTATTATATGACTATGTTCAAAAGTAATTCTGATTATATTCTAAATTACATGTCAATGTTCTAATTTACATATCAATGTTCTAAAGTATTTCAAAAGATATTCTAAAGTAGTTCTGATTTAGTTATAAATCACATGTCAATGTTCTAAAGTATTTCTAATTATGTTCTAAATTACATGTCTATGTTTTAATTATATGTCAATGTTCTAATTACTTGAGTTTTAATATTTTTTTTCCAGCTAATTATTTGCACTGAAAAATACATCAAAAATACTGAAAGTTGGGAAGATAGAATAAAAAAGATTTGTTTCATCAAATGAGAAAAGAAATGACAAATGCCAAAGTAACAACATTTAACAACTTTCAATTGGTAAGTTTTTTTTTTCTTTATATAGTGTTTTATTTATTTTAATTGAGTTCTAAATTACATGTCAATGTTCTAAAGTATTTCTAATTATGTTCTAATTTATTATTATAATGTTTTAAAATATATGATTATGTTCTAAACACATGTTTGTTTATGTTCTAAAGTCTCTGATTATGTTCTAAACGTAGGTTTTCTTTCCGGCTGTTTTAACGGATCACTATTATTTGTTGCACTTCAACTTTATGGAAGGTACTCTCGATGTCATTGATAACATGATTCTTTCACCAAATGTTTCGGTTGAAGACAAATATGGGGATGATTTTACAAAAATGGTAAGGTGTAAAGTTTTGACTTAGTTAATTATAATTTTTTTATTATGCTATAAAGAAATTTAAGAACATTGATATCATATGGAACATTAACCTTATTTGGAATATTAACATAATTTTAAATTATTCTTATTATGTTCTAATGTTTTCCCATATGTTTTAAAGTATTTCTATTATGTTCTAAAGTTTTCCCTTATGTTATAAAGTTTTCTATTATGTTCTATTATATTTTTCCCTTATGTTCTAAAGTTTTCTATTACGTTCTAAAGTTTCTATTATGTTCTAAAAATTTCTATTATGTTATATTATATTTTTCTCTTATGTTCTAAAGTTTTCCCATATATTCTAAAGTATTTCTATTATATTCTAAAGTTCCCTTACGTTCTAAAGTTTTCTATTATGTTCTAAAGTTCACTTATGAAACAAGAAATGTTGAGATGAGATAGAAAAGCAACCGAAATAAACATGAATGTGGAGTATTTCTATTGCAGCACATGGAAACCTATGAAGGCCAATGTCAAAAACAATGGAATTCAGGACTAGAGAAGGATAATGTAAGTACAAGACATATATGATTAGGTTCTAATTAAAGTAATTCTTATTATGTTCTAAATTACATGTATATGTTCTAAAGTCATTTTTTTTTTGTGCAGTTTGAGCAAATGAAAAGGTTACGAGTGGAGTATTGTGGGAATATTATAACATCAGAAGTAAATGAAGAACGGAAAAAAGTGTTGAAAATGGCTAGAAAGTGGTCAAAGATCAACAAATTTTGATATTTGATTGTGTAAATCTCAAGTATATATAATAATACTTTTTTTGTACAAATATATGATTATGGAGATGACTATTTTGAACATGTGTATACTTTGAAACATTAATGTATATAAAGTATATAAAGTAACATAATATTTTGAACATTAACATAATTTTAAGTTATTTTGATTGTGTTCTAATGTATATAAAGTAATTATTAATATGTTCTATGTTGCATGTGTATGTTCTAAAGTAATTCTTATTATGTTCTAATTTACATAAACTATTTCTAATGATTGAGTTCTAAATTACATGTCAATTTTCTAAAGTATTTCGAATTATGTTCTAATTTATTATTATAATGTTCTAAAGTATTTCTGATTATGTTCTAAAGTATTTAAGTTGTTACTTGCAAAATTTGCCCAAAATAAATGGTTCACATTACTTTAAAAATATTGTGTTATCTCATACTCATCCAACCCCATTCTCATGTTATAATATTGCCAAAAATTATGTTAATAAAAGAATAAGAGTTATAATATAATCATGTTATATTATAATTGTAAACATAAGAATATAGAGAATAATTGGAAAAAAATAATATGTCATTATGTTCTCAAAATAATAAAGAAAATAGAAAAAAAATATAAAAAAAAATTTACACAAAATTTTTTCCATGTGCTATTTTCTAAAAATAAAATGTCCCATACGGTTGTACGAATAACATAGTCAACCTGAAAAAAAAAATTAATAATTAGAACATAAACACATTATAAATTTTAGAACATATTTGATGCATTTTAAAACATATACAATATGTTTAAATTAAAAATTCAAAGTATTAAATTTAAAACTCAAAATATTTATATAATAATAATTTTAATTTATTACTAATTAGAACATAAGAAAAAAAATGTTTACTTACAATATCACTTGACTTTCCCTGGACAATTACGACTATCATGATAACCAAGCTCTCCACATGCTCTACATAATCTTTTCTTCTTTTGACTTTGTTCAACAGCTTTTTCTCTGTCACTCTTCATTCTCTTGTCACTATTTGGAACATGCGTATCATTTGGAACATGGGTATCATTTGGAACATTAACCTGATTTGGAACATGAACCCTCATACCTTTGTTTTTTGAAATTTTAGGAGCTTTGATCAAAACTTCAGAAGGTAAACTAGCTCCAATAAGCATTTCAATGTCTTTAACTTTGCTACAAAAATTGTTGCTTCCATTTGTTGTTTTCTTCTGTTCCAAATCTATTCTCATGGCTCGAAGTTTTTTGACAAGATCACTTAGATCATCTTCATTGTTTTGCACTAAACTCACACAAGCATGAATTTCACACCACAAATCATTTAATAGCATCTTCTTATCTACTGCATTAAGACATTCCTCTAAAACATTACCCTCTAAATAAAAAATGGGCTTCGTATAAGCCATTGTACACCATCTATTTAAAACGTAAGTCTTGGGAATTTTTTCTAACATCCTTGCCTTCCACACCCAAATCATATGCCTACAAGGCACACCATCACGTTCAAATTTTTTACAAAAACACTTGGTATCTAAGGTAGTTGGATCAAAGACAACATCAAAATCCCTCCTCCTAGATCCTTTCCTTAATTTGAAAATGTTAATCTCATTGTCCTTCTTCATCTCCTCAACACCACAATTAAAAAATCCAATTTCAAGCTCATATTGAAAATCATAAAAAATTGTTGTTATAAACAACTTGGAAGCATCTTTTTCTAAAGGATTTGGAGTCTTACACTCTAGACGCTTATTCTTCGAATCATTATCCATTTTATTTTGAGTGTGCCTTTAAGCATCCAATGCACATTCAAACCTATAGAAAATAAAAATTAACTTTAGAACATAAAAAATAACTTTAGAACATAAAGTGAATTACATTAGAACATATTAAAATAATACACATGACATAATTATTAGGGAAATTCTCAATGGTACTCTTCAACTTTCTTTTTTTCTCAATGGTAAACACTAAAAAAACAAATTATCAATGGTAATCTATAATTTGTAAAACAAATTCAGTAGTAACATTAATGACATTATTCCATTATTATTAGCTTAACCCTAGTTAACTAGAGGAATAATGACTAATATAACCCTATTAATTAAATAAAAAAAAATTAAAAAAACCCCAGCCACCCAACCCCAACCCACTGCCAACCCCCTCCCCTGCCAGCGACGGCCGGCGACGGTCTCCCTCCCTTCCCATGGTGTCGACGACCTCTCCCTCCCTTCCCCTGATGCCGGCGACCTTCACCTTCCGCGATTTCCTCATATCTTTTTCCCTGATTCTTTCTCCTTCCCCTGTTTCTTTCTCCTTCCCCTGTTTCTCTCTCATTCCCCTGATTCTAAGCTCAGTCACCACCCTTTCATAAATTTCACAAATTTTTTCTCTCTCTCGAATTTGCAGAACACTCTCTTTCTCTCCAAATTTCCGTCACATTTTCCAGAAGACAGAACTACTCTGAAAAGTAACCCAAACCAAACTCATATTTTTGGATTTTTGGTTGAAATTGCTAGGGTTTTTGGAGGCAAAATAATCAGCTTTTGATTTGAATATTCAGTCATTATTTGCTCGATTCAAGGTGTGTTAGGGTGTTTTGGGTCGATTTATGCTTGAAAATGGGGGTTTTGGCTCGAAGTTGCTCGAATATGGTGGTTTTGGCTTAGATTTGTTGTGGTTTTCGGTGAGTTTGTTATCCGGGTCGGATTTCTTAAATCACGGTGGAAAATCAACGGCGATGGTGAAGAGCAGGGGGTGGTGGTGGAAGGAGTTTGCAAATGGCGATGGTGAAGAACAGGTGGTGGTGGTGGAAAATTAATGGCGATGGTGGTTTTCGGTGAGTTTGCAAATTAGTGACGGTGAAGAAGGAATCGCGGCGGCAAGAGAAGCCTGGCGCCAACGCCGGGGAGGTGATCTAGGTAGTCGCGGCCGGCGCCATCCTGGATCTAGGTGTCGAGGTTGGGCGTGCAGGGGTTGGCGGGGAAGAAGTGGGTGGTGGGTTTTTTCAATATGGGTATTTTAGGCATTTCCTTTTTCCTTCCATTTAAAAACATTAATCATAGTTAATATTTTATAAAAATGCTTAACTAATGTTACCACTGAATTATTTTACAACTTAGAGAATACCATTGATAATTTGTTTTTTTAGTGTTTACCATTGAGAAAAAAAAAGTTGAAGAGTACCATTGAGAATTTCCCTAATTATTATGATCTAAATACTATTAAAACATTAAAATAAAACTTTAAAACATGTAAGACAAAATTTATAAAATAAAAGAGAGTTGAAAAAAATGGTAAAACTATAAAACAAAAAAAAGGAAAACTTTAAAGCATTAAAGAAAAACTTTTGAACATAAAGATTAAAATTAGAACATATTTAGACATTTACATATTACCTCATGTAAAACTCAATCAAAGTGAGATGGGGATTTGTGAACATAGTGAAAAAATTATTTTCACTTTTGGATCTAGATGTGGTCCTCATGATGCCACCTAAAAATAAATCTCTGAAATACGCTGGAATCCACATATCACGTATGTTGAACATGTGTGCCAACCACTCATGATCGTTCAAATTGAATTCTGAAATAACTTTGTTCCACTTTTCTTCAAATTCTGCTAGCTCAATCTCTAAATGCCAAACACATGCACAAAGTTTTTTCAAAAAATCAGTTTCTTGGGTAATTGCCCGACCTACTTTTTCAGGCACCTTTTTCATAATATGCCACATACAAAACCTATGTTCTGTAGTTTGAAAAACATTATGAACAACAACTTTCATTGCAGGGTCTTGATCGGTAATCAAACACACATGCTCCTTATTTCCCATTGATTTAAGAAAAGTTTTGAAAACCCATTCAAAAGATGATATATCTTCATGAGTTACAAAAGAAGCCGCAAAAGTAACACATTTCTTATGATGATCAACTCCAATAAATGGACCAAAGATCATATTATATCTGTAACATACACAAATTATATATGCAGAAAATATTAGAACATAAGGATTAACTTTAAAACATAAAGGTAAATTGTGTAGCATAAAGGTATACTTTTGAACATTTAGGATAAAGTTTAGAACAGAAAGGTAAATTGTGGAGCATAAAAGTATACTTTAGAACATTAAGGATAAACTTTAGAGCATAGAAATTTATTTTAATTATTAAACTTGCCAATATTTTAGAACATAAGGCGTCTATGTTTAGTATATCAGCAATATATGTTTAGAACATAAGACATACATAATTTAGAACATAAGAAATATATGTTTAGAACATCAAAACATGATAGATATTAATTTAGGAACATAAAAAAATCTACATTTAGAACATCACCTGTTTGTTTGGAACGTTGTATCAAAAGAAACCATATCACCAAAAAGTGCATAATTTTTTTCGACAAATAGGATCAGCCCATAAAGCTTTACAAAGTCTACCTTCTTCATCAACATCATAGTAAAAAAAAAAAGGCTCTCCAAAGCAATTTCTTATTTTGAAAGTTATCCACAAACATTTGGGTATCTGATCCAGCAATATAAGCCTTCAAATCTCTATAAAAGTTTTTGAAATCTTGTTTAGATGCACCAACATTATCATGTGATCCAGCTAATTCTTTCATCATTGTATAAGACCTCACAGGACCAACATTTACCTGTGTACAAAAACAAAAAGAAAAAAAAATTACTATGATTAAAGATCAACTTTAGAACATAGTAAATCATAACAAAGAAAATAATATTTGGCACATAAAAATAAATCACCTTTGAATTATCAACAATCAACTTCTTATGCATAATATGCATTTTTCTATTATCCTTTTGAAATTTTGCACAACTTGGAGTACATAAACAATGATTATGTTCTTCTTTGAAATGATTAACAACATACTTTCCGACATCATATCTCTTACATATGTGAGCATTGCATCCTACACGAGTGACTAAACGTTTCCTAGTAATACGAACTTTTCCTTCTTCATCAACGGTTTGTTGAGAAATAGGTTTTTTTTGTTGCCTTGAAACCTTCCTTATTGCAAACTTCATATTGAAAAGCAATTATATCTTTGTTATTCTTCATCCTTGAAGTAGTAGATTTCCTAGAAGTAAACCCAGCGGCATTTGCATATGCTTTATAAAAACTAAGACCCTTTTCGGGATCTTTGAATATCATCCCCAAACGAGGTTTTAACTCTTCGGGAACTAAATGATCCAACAACCTCAGGAGTACGATAAATAACACCAACTGCATTAGAACATAAAAAGAAAAATTTAAAACTAGAAGTTAATCTTTAGAAATTATAATAAAAGTCATTGAATATAAAGAAAATATTATAACATTAAGAATAAACTTTAGAACATAAACAGAAAGAGAAACATACATAGAAAACTTTAGAACATAATGAAAAAAGTTTAGAACATTAAGAATAAATTTCAGAACATAGTAAATTACTTTATAACATACATAATAAAATTTAGAATAAAGTGAAAAAATTTAGAAAATAAAGAATTACTTTAGAACATAACTAGAATTTTTTTTGAATATTAAACAACTTTTGAACATAATCAACAAATTTACAAAATTACTTTAAAACATGTAAGTAAAGTTTAGAACATGTAAGTAAAGTTTACACCATATAAGTAAATTGAAATAGAATAAAGAGGAAAAGTTTAGAACATAATGAATTACTCTAGAACATTAACAGAAATAATTTAGAACATTAAAACAACTTTTAAACATAATCCACAAATTCACAAAATTACTTTAAAACATACAACTAAGTAAAGTTTAGAACATGTAAGTAAGTTGAAATTAAAGTATTAAAACAATGAAAATTACCTGAATGAGTAACATTGGAAGAAGGAGAATTATCTTCAACATCATCTAAATCCATGAATATGTCAAAACCTAATTATCATAAATACAAATTGTAGTAAAAAAAAACAATCTGAAATTACTTATAGAAGAAAAAGGTAATTAAAGTTTATGTATTATTTTTTCCTTATGTTCTAAAGTTTTTCATTATGTTCTAAAGTTTTCCCTTATGTTCTAAAGTAATTCTATTATGTTCTAAGATTTTCTATTATGTTCTAAAGTATTTTTATTATGCTATAAAGTTTTCTATTATGTTCAAAAGTTTTTTATTATGTTCTATTATATTTTTCCCTTATGTTCTAAAGTTCTCCCTTATGTTCTAAAGTATTTCTATTATGTTCTAAGATTTTCTATTATGTTGTAAATTATTTCTATTATGCTATAAAGTTTTCTTATTATGTTCTAAAGTTTTCTATTATGTTCTAAAGTATTATGCTATAAAGTTTTCTATTATGTTATAAAGTTTTCTATTATGTTCTATTATATTTATCCCTTATGTTCTAAAGTTTTTCCTTATGTTCTAATTCTATTATGTTCTAAAGTTGAAAATAAAAAATAAAAAAAAAAACTGGAAAATCGACAAAAAAAAACTGGAAAATAGAAAAAAAATGGAAAATCGAAAAAAAAAATGAAAAATCGACAAAAAAAACTGGAAAATAAAAAAAAAATCGAAAAATAAACTTGAAAATAAAAAATCGAAAAAAAAAACTGGAAATTCGAAAAATATATTCTGAAAAATCGAAAAAAAAAACCTAAAAATCAAACTTAAAATCGCAAAAAAAAAAAAATCAAAAAAATCGAACCAAAAATCAAAACAATCGAACTTAAAATCGCAAAAAAAAAGGCAAAAAATTCTAATGAAAAATCAAACAACAAATACATCAAAGCAATAAAAAAATTAAATTAAATTATATTTTTTTAACAATTCATAAACTTACCAAGTTCCTTCAGGTAGAGGAGAGAGAAGAGAGAAAAGGTTGAGGAGAGAGAAAGGGTTGAGGAGAGAGAAAGTGCTGAGGAGAGAGATTTAGGGTATTTTTGTTTAAAGTGTGGAAAAAAAGTTATAAAGAATTACAAAAATGTCATACTAAAGGAGTATTTTAGATGGTAAGATCAAAATCATTAAACGGTTGAGATGAGTTCTTATATAAGATTGGATTCTTATATAGAAGAGGGTTCTTATATGAGCCTTCCTAGTTCTTATATATATATATATATATATATATATATATATATATATATATATATATATATATATATATATATATATATATATATATATATATATATATATATATATATATAGGAGTTGGATCATGTGAAAACCAACCTTAAGTTAAAAACTGAAAACACAAAATCTTGACCGTAGATTCAAACTCATCTTATCCTACGGTAGGGGTTTTTTCCAGCCTTTTGGTTTCTCTCTCCTGCATTTTCATGCATAACATTCTCTCTCCTCTCTTTTCTCTTTCCTGATTTCTACATTCTTCCTCAAACTTCATACTACTTCTCCAAAGCATAGTTGTGATTGATTCGATTCTTCATCAAATTGATTCCTATTATTGTCTACGATCTATCAAGTAAGGAAATCGTTTATAATTTTGCTTTATTTTAGCTTTTAATCAATGTTTTTTGAGTTTTTTTTTTTTTTTTTTGAGTTTTTCGTTTCTTATTTGTGTAATTTTTGAGTTTTTCGTTTCTGTTTTTTGTTATTTTCTGATTTTTTAATTGTTTTTTGAGTTATTATTTTGCGTTTTTCATAATTTCTTCATATCGTTGTTTTTTGAGTAATTTCTTGAGTTTTTCGTTTCCGATTTGTGCAATTTTTTTGAGTACTTTGCTTCTGTTTTTTATTAATTTTGTAATTTTTGGCAAATTTTGTAAGTTTCGTAGGAGTAATTTAACTTTATTTGAGGTAGTTCATTCTTAATCGAGTTTCATATATGTTTAATTATGTTATAATTCAGCTTAATTTCTTCGTTTGGCATTCTGAGCACATCAAATTCGTCATCAAATTTTTCTACGTTAATCGATCATTTCATTGTATATTGATCAATTTCTCTATTTTCAATTTGTGTTTGATTTTTCGGCTTAATTTTTTGAATTTGATTTCGATTTTTTCGGTTTTATTTTTTCTCAATTGTGTTCGATTTTTTCATTTTAAGTTTATCAGTTTGTGCTCGATTTTTTCGGCTTAGTTTATCACTTTGTGTTCGATTTTCAATTTCATCATCAAATTTTCTGAACTTTGTGTTTTATTTGATTATTTTGATGATATTTTTCTAATGTTGCTGCATTTTATTGATGTATTTAGTCTGATTGTCAGAAATGTGATTTCCTTGCTTTTGTGTTGCCGTAGAAATTCTTTATATATACAACCTATAATTGGACAGTAAGCTGCTCGTTTGTGAATGGACTGTAAGCTGCTCGTTTGTGTATAGGTGTGTGATTGGGTGAAAGTTCTGCTTGTGATTGTGAGCGTGTTGATTTCACTCCTGTGTGTTGTGATGTGTAGATAAGTGATTTTGCCTATTAATGGGTTGTTATATGTTGTGTATAAGAAAGAATGTGATTAAATAAGTTCTGCTTGTGATTGTGATTGTGAACGATATTTTGTTTAATTCTGCAGTAGATTTGTACATTTTCATTTAAGATTTTATTCGAACAGTAGTGCAGATCATCCATGACAGTCTAGACATTTGAGTTATTGTTATTATTCCACTCAAAGAGTAAGAGAGTTGAATGTTAATACCAAGTGGTCAATTGTATTGTTATCCTACTATAGACTTTCTTTTGAAGTAATGGTACCAGAATCTAAGTGCACTCTGATACGGAGCTAGATATGTATTGTTTTGTGAATCATAGCCTCATAGGCTTATATCTGTTAAATGGTAGAAGTGTGTCCTTAGAAATTTATTTCTAAAATTCGAGTATGCTAGTTTGCGTTATTGCGAGCTCTATCATGCCTAATCTTACCTTGTCAGCTGGAGTTAGTATAGTAACCTTCTTCAGCCTTTGTGAAGATTTATCTCTGATTGTATGATTTTTGGTGCCTGCCTGTTCAATATCTACATTTAGTTGGGATTCCTCATATACAGGTGGCTTGCTCGTATCATGATATCCTGGTATGCTTTTATTTGCCTCTGCTTCTGTTCTTGAAACGTTGATCTTGTCAAGCTTGTTTTGCTTCAGTCTGTATGATGTTGGTCTGTATGATGTTGGTATGTGATGTTGGTATGCTTTTATTGGCTGTTTTGGCATGTTGAAAGCCTATTAGCTCAATTGGTCGAGCACCGTGTAATCACGGGATGTAGGTTCGAATCCTACATAGACTTTTTTAATACTTATTTTTATATTTATCGACCTCTAGGTAAATGGTGTCAAATTGATATAATTACCCGAAGTTAATATATAGTTACCTTATTTTCGATATAATGACCTTAGAATTATGGAAATGTTGTAAATTTTGTTTCAGTCACCTTATTTTTATAATATATAGTGACCTTTATTTTTGTATATAGTGACCTTTATGTAAATGGTGTCAAAAACTCAGACGATATAGTTACTTTATTTTTGTATATAGTGACCTTAATGTAAATGTTGTAAAAATTCTTATAGTTACCCTATTTTTGTATATAGTGACCTCTATGTAAATATGGTCAAAATTGAAATAGTTACCCTATTTTTGTATATAGTGACCTTAATGTAAATATTGTAAAAATTGAAATAGCTACCCTATTTTTGTATATAGTTACGTTATTTTTATATATAGTGACTCTATGTAAATATCGTCAATTTAGATAAAGTTACTTTATTTTAGCATGTAGTGACCTTTAAAACGCTGCGTTTGTAAAAAAAAAAAAAAAAAAAAAAAAACCTTTAAAACGGTTGAATTGATTATATGTAAGGTTGGAATGATCTTAGGGCTTTAGAACCGTCTGATCTTTTGTGCTAGTAATGAATGGCTAAGATTGCTTGTTTTTAGTTTTCACCATAAGCTCTGTTTTTAGCGGAACCTCCCCGTATATATATATATATATATATATATATATATATATATATATATATATATATATATATATATATATATCATTACATTATAGTAAAGGCGAAACTTAGAGAACACTTGGCAAAATATTATAAAAAGTTTTCCCTCCAAAAACACTTACTAAAAAAAAATTATTGTAATTAAATTATGACTTTTAGTTTGTATAAAATCTAAAATAAATGTCCTAACAAAACAAATTGCCCATTATAACTATTATATGTTTAATTAATTTCTAAAACAATATTTCATACTTTTTACTACTAAATCTATTTATAATATTTATATCCATTATTTTAGGTAAAATTTATTGTCATTAGAATTATTTAACAAACGTGCATTGCACGGGGTTTAATCTATTTTATATAGGAAAAATGGAAATTAAAAATCCAACCTTTGCACTTTTTCCTCCTAAAAATCCAACTTTCATTTTATTCCACAAAAATCCAACCTTTATACCCCCTTCATCTAAAGGTCCATTACCTGTTGATGACCGGTTTTTTAAGTTAGATGCCACGTGTCAGCTATTAATAGGTCGATTATAATTTTAATTATTAAAAAAAATTAATTAAAAAAAAATTTAGAAACCCAGCCCACCCTATCCCCACCGGCCACCGGAATACCCGCCCTCTTCCTCTAAATTATCTGGCAGCCCCAAAAATTTCCGGCAGCCACCTCTTCCCCCCCCCCCCCCCATCTGACCAACCTCCATGATTATTTTTTCAATTTTCTCCATCCTCCATTAAATTCGGCCACCATTCCTCACCACCTCCCTTTCCGACCATCCTCCCCTTACCCTCCCTTTCCGTCCACAACCTAGCTCGCACCACCGCCAACTCTATTTCCACCCTCAAAACCGCACCTGCTCCAACCCTCCAACCCACAAATACGCCAGCCACCAAGAAATAAACCCAGCCAACAACTCCGATCCAAACCCAAACCCCCACAAACTGTCCAGCCACCAATTAAAACCGCCCAGCCACGAAAATACCTGCCCACAAATTAAAACAACCTTTGGGCTTTGAAACAGACCGTACCACCCAAAAATCGTCGCCGAAAAACGTCGCAGTATCACGAATTTGGATGCGGTTGTACGTAGAGGAAAGAGGAAATCACTTGGGGTTGGATATCAGAGCGGCAAGAGGGTGGCAATTGGGGTTTCGGGGCGGCAGGTGGGTGGGTCTTGTGGTTTCAAGGGGGCAGCAGGTGGGTGGGTTGGTTGTTTCCGTTTTTGTGGAGAGAGAAAGAGGAGTGAGAAGGGAAAGTGAGAAAATTAAAAAAAAAAAAATTAACCTGTTAATCAGGTTAAATGGAGAAGGGGATATGAAGGTTGGATTTTTGTGGAATAAAATGAAGGTTGAATTTTTAGGAAGAAAAAGTGCAATGGTTGGATTTTTAATTTTCATTTTTCCTTTTATATATATATATATATATATATATTTTAAAGCCTTTGTTTGTCCAAAGAATCACACGACTACACGAGTCTATAATTGGTTTTGCCTGTGTATGTGAGTTGTGAGAGAGGAGAGCAGAGAAGAGGAGCATGGAATTGAGTGAGAAGAATGACCCTCTAATTTCTACTTCGGCCGGTGAAGGTGATGGCGACGGCGGGGGCGGTGGAGGAGGGTATAGCATTGAGAATGTGAAGAGGGCAAAGCTAAATTCGACGTTAGCCGCATTACTCGACGATCCCATTCTCGCCGATGTCCCAAAGAAACCATCTTTATCAGATGTCGACACCCTTATCAGCTTAGAGCTCGGCAGTGCCATGCGCATCACTATCCTCAAGCTCGACTCCACCTCTTTTGGTAGTTTTCTCATTTTATTCTCTCAGTCATTTTCACAAACAGTTGGTGTGCATTCTCTTATTTGACAATTTTTTTTGCTCTTGTAGATGTTGTGGTCATGAACTCGGCGACAGTCAAGGATTTGAAGCTTTGTATTAAGAAAAAAGTTAATGAAATGGAACAATCAAAGATGGGTCATCGTCATATTTCTTGGTACTACTCTCTTAACTTGCTTTTTTTTTTTCGTGATTGTTTAGTTTATTGTTAGTATGAGACTTCCTACATTCCTAGCTAAAAGATTAATTGTGAAACCAATTTGGAGTTCGGAAATAGAGGGATTAGCTCAGATGAATGATTGTTAGAGATATGAGATATCGGAAAATATGTGCTCTAACAATGATTTAGTTACACTTCTGAAATTATTTACCAAGTTGACAAATAATGGTAAATTGTAGTTTGGGTGCTCTAGAGAATGTTTTCATAAAAACACAACTGCAGATGTTGCCTTTCAATGAGGTAAAGTCAATTATAGTTTGGGGGATGCTCAAATACTCAGTGCCATTCTTATGCACCTGCCTCCCATGAGATAGGCGGCAGGTAAGTAGATTTGAATCACGGTTTATTGTTGTACTTGATGATGGTGTATTTAAAGCTGGAAATTGACAATACGGAGAAGAGAACATTTCTTAGGTTGCCTTGGTAAAATTTGTATGCACAACAATCGTTTAATTGTAATTCTACAATAAGTAGTCTAATTGTACTTTTCAGACAAATTTGATAGTTAGTATAAGTTGGCAATAATGTAATGGTTTAGTAGTGATTATGTGATGTAGAGTTCCCTGTATAGTGAGAATGTGAGATTGACTCATGAGTCAAATGGACTGATTCTTCTTCTTAGTGAGTGTGTAGCGAACTAGAGATTAATAGAGTGGTATTCGACGCTTCTAAATGCAGTGTCACTTGGATTTTGTTTCAGTTTCCTGAATCAAATTAGCTGCCAATCTGGGTAATTGATTAGTGAAATTATCAAACTGTAAACTTTGTTTTCAATACTAGTATCAGAAACTACCTTTGCTATCTCTTGAATTCTTTTGAACCAGTCTTTCTCATTGTTGCACTTTAGCATGAAATGCTCATGTTTTTTAGCTTGGGTGATGTTATACATTAGATTTCAGGGGAAGGTTTACTTCTTACTGTCAAGTGTCGACTAATAATTAGCATAAAATAGGTTTAGACTTTAGAGCATTCTTGTATTTTATTCACTCTAAGCTGGTCTCACCAAAGTAATTAGGCTTTGGTGGTTTGTTTAAGCTTGATACAACTATGATAACAGGCATTATATATTAATGTTTTAGTTGCTGTTTGCCACACATATTTTGATGCTTGATAATTAAGTGTATAGAATGTGACGAGCTAGTACTTCAAAGTCATTATAATGCCTTTGTATTCAGCATTTAAACAAATTCTTGCAGTTAAAAAATTCTATATTGAACTTTTAAAATTGGATAATTTGGGAGTTCAAGAAAATATTAGAAGTTTTTTTTTTCTCTTAACCCACTTCCATGCTTGACTTTTAAATCTTTCACGCTACTTTTTACTGAAATTACTTCATATGTTGAAATTACAGGAAACATGTATGGGCGAATTATTGCCTTTTGTATCATAATGAGAAGCTACTCAATGAAAGTGCGGCTCTTCAGGATTTTGGTATACGCAATAATTCTCAGGTACCCTTTGTTTCCCCAACTTTCCAGTACTTCAAATTTGAGTTCATGGAATGCTACATAACTGCGCCTTTTTACCTCAATTTGGAAAGTGCTTGCTTTGAATTTGACTTTTCGAAACTAATAAAAGCATCACTTGTGATGCGGTTCCAAGGCATCAATATTGTTATTATAATTATTTTTATTGTTATTTTTAGTTTATTATTAGATGACCGAATTTATTAGGATATTTTTGTTAGTTTAATTCGGTTAGTATAAGATAAGCTTAACTTTAAAGATCATATTTGCAAAATATTATCTTTACAAGTTAGAGTTAGTTTCCTAGTTAGATTAGAATTTGTTTTACTGATTTTTAGGCTAATTATTTAGCTTATAAATACGTGATGGTGTTTAACGAAAAGTATGATTGATTGATTTGAAATTTATAAAGTTTTACGTAAGCTTGTGCTTGTGTATTCTTGACCTAGTTTAGGTTTTAAGCTCGTGTTGCTTAGCGTTTCTTGACCGAGACTCAAGATTCCAAACCTTTCAACTGCGATTGAAGGTTATATCCATCAAAATACATATCAAATTGGTGTGACTGCTGTTTGACGAGGGACGAGTTTGACAATTTGTGTCAAAAAACTCAGTTTTGAATGTCATATTGATCGACTTGGTTCTCCTTCGTTTCTAAAGATTTTGAGGTGATTCTTTTTTTCAAATTGATTAATTTTTTGTCTAGTTTTCACCTGCAAAATTTGAGAATTTTTCGAGAAGCATAGCTATTAAACTGGGTTCGTTCTTTACACCTGGTCAAAAGTCAAATTAATCTGCCATTGTTGAGAAAAAAATAAACTGCGATTACTTGGCTGGGAATTTTTTTTCTGAATTTTTGGTCGAGTATTTTAGACAGATAGAGCTAGCAGTATACAAAATTTCAGAATTTTTCGAGGTGTTTTCATTGGGTTTTGGTCCTCGTACTTTCGATCAATTTCTGGACTGATTTTGCGTGTTTTCTCATCCACATAAACATGGAAAATAAAAGTTGGTTTGAAGCATTTATGATGGAAATCAAGAAAATGAATGAATGTTTGGATAGAATTGATGCTCGTTTTCAAATTCGTGACGTGAGATGTGGTGTACAAGATATGTCTTATGAGAAAGAGAAACTAGAGCAACCAATTGTTGAGGCTATATACGAGGAAAAGATTGTATCTTTACCGAGTGATAATCTTACAAATCCAATTTTAGAGCAATCTCATGAACAACTAGTTGAAGAAAAAGAAATTATGGAGCACAAAAGTGTATATTTGTCTAGTTTTGTTGACGAGGAGGTTACATTTGAACTATCTAAGTTGGTAGCAAAAAGTCAAATTTCTACAACTTCCTTTTATGGTGATAATTGGGATACAAATATTTTCACGTATTATTTCCATTATATTTATTGCATTGACAAAGGTGTGTCATCAATTAAAATTTTGGAGAATTCAATTGAAGTTTGTGGTGCATTCATTGGTGTAAAATATAAGCATGACGTGGTTGGATGGAGACATATTCTTTTAGCTCATGTTCGATTAATTTGGATGATATCTTGGTTCCATGATTTGCTAAAACTTGGGACAAGTTTTTTTCAAGAGGGGGAGTATGATGCGGTTCCAAGGCATCAATATTGTTATTATAATTATTTTTATTGTTATTTTTAGTTTATTATTAGATGACCGAATTTATTAGGATATTTTTGTTAGTTTAATTCGGTTAGTATAAGATAAGCTTAACTTTAAAGATCATATTTGCAAAATAGTATCTTTACAAGTTAGAGTTAGTTTCCTAGTTAGATTAGAATTTGTTTTACCGATTTTTAGGCTAATTATTTAGCTTATAAATACGTGATGGTGTTTAACGAAAAGTATGATTGATTGATTTGAAATTTATAAAGTTTTACGTAAGCTTGTGCTTGTGTATTCTTGACCTAGTTTAGATTTTAAGCTCGTGTTGCTTAGCGTTTCTTGACCGAGACTCAAGATTCCAAACCTTTCAACTGCGATTGAAGGTTATATCCATCAAAATTCATATCAACTTGGCACATGTATCTGGTTCCAAGGTAAAAGGATTTATTGGTTTGCACTCCTGTGTTTTGCAGGTGCAATTTATACCTTTCATTGCAGCAAGGCAAAATAAGAAGCATACGAAGAGGAAAAAGCATCGTTTTTTCCATGGTTTAAACAAACGCTCATAAGGGCTACATTATGAGTGCATGATCACCCATACTTCTTACACTTGACAGGTAAAATATGGGCTTTATGGACTTGTGCTCTATCTACCTTGATGCATATTACTAGGTCCACTTTGCGTGCTGCTGTTCTTATATCTGTGACAATGTGTTTCAGTTCTTCTTTGGCTGTAGATGACTTTAGTAGGCCTTGAATAACTTCTTGTGAGTCTGATTTGATGACAATATTGGAGTAGGATTGTGAAACTGCGTTAAGAGCTGCAAGGACAGCCAGCCCCTCTGCTTGGCTCGGAGTGCTAGCAAAAACTCGTTCTGCTACCTGGAAGGTGTCTAGATTCCCTACTTCTGCTACCCAAGCTATGGCAGCCTGCCATTGTCCTTTTTTGCCCTTTCTTGTCTCCTTTCAGGCTGCATCAACATAAATGGTAATAACAGGTTTGTACTGATGCTCCAGATTGGAGGGATCTTTGCTTTCTTCTGATTTGGTTCTTCTGGTTTTGCCAAGGATTTCTTCAAGGCAAGAGCTTTTTCCCATCTTGTGACGTGTGACTGCCTCTCTCAGTACAATGATGCCTTATACAATACAATGTGAGTTAAGGCGATATTGTAGGTAAAATTGTACATGATGGTTGTTGTACATGTCCCATACACGAAGAAAGATTGCAGTGGCTCATCTATTATTGAATGTAGTAAAAATCTCCCCAGATGTATCACTTACTAGTACATAACTCCAGATTTATGTATAATTTCCCTCCACTTTTGTTATTCATCCTTCACGGAAGATAATACCTCTTGCTCAAACCAACTATTTTTAGACTTTCATGAGCTCAAGAACAGAACAAAATATATTGGAAAGAAAATTATTTTCAGTTCTCGTATATGATGGATAAATAACCTCATGAGTCATAGCTGTGTTCCGAAGCAAACCATAGCTTTATATTGGTAAGAATTGTATTAAGTTCACTAATAACCATAATTGTCACCACTGTCAGCAAACAATGCCGTACACAATCTCCACCATAACCATAATCAACTATACCAACAGGCAAGCACTTTGTTCTCCTCCATCTTCCTTCTCTCAAGAACACTATCAAATACTCATCCCAACATTCAATAGAGGAAGTTCTAGTTTGGCACTCTTAGGAGCTAAAGGAAGGTTGTCATTTCTACTCATAACACAGAGCAACATCTTTGTTAATAGGAGGGGTGAGGATTTATGACTTGAGCAAATTGCTTTGACATAGCTCATATTGAGGTTTTATATTAGAGCATTCATAGTGATGAGAAGAATTTTCCTCGTCCATGAAAAACTTGGTAAAAATGAATTTCATGAATTTTCAAAATCAATTTAGAGAGTATTTTTGTTCACTTACATAAGGCATGATATGTATATGCATCTGTAATAATCAAAATCTTAGTCTCTTGCTCAAATTTTTATTTTATTTTTATTTTTAATTAGGTTGTAATTTTCCCTTTATTTATGTAGTTCTGTTACCCAATTTTTAATTGAACGAAATTTAATTTTAAAATTTATACCTTATACCTTGCATGAGATATAAATGTACACTATATGGATTTAATCCACAAGAGGAGGTGATTATAACTATTAAGTGTAAAAGTGTTTACGTCAATGGGGCGGGGCGGGGCAGTTGTTGACCTTCTCATCCCCATTCCCATCTCCCCATCCCAATCCCCACGGCGGGTCTAAAATTCATCCCCATCCCCACCCCAACGAGTACAATTTCAAAACCACCCCGTCTCACCCCCTACTTAGATATCTACCCCACCTAAGACCTGCCTAATTCCCGCCTCCCAATACTACATAAAATTTTGATAACAATGATAAAAAAATCATTATTAATATTACAAATTTTTTGTTTGCTATAAAATAAGTACATTACAAATTATTATACTTTTACTACAATATTTGACTTAATTTATTTTATAAAATTATAGAAGTAAATAATTTTATTTTTTTAAATATATAAATTGTGGACATGGGGTGGGTACGAAGTGGGGCGGGGTAGGGATGGAACACCTAAAATCCACCCTTGTCCCATCACCCATGAGTCCATGACGGGTATGGTTTTTATCTCTATCCTCGCCCCACCACCCGCCAAATGGGGAGTGGGGCGGAGATGGAACGGGTTTCCTACTTGACCCGCCCCGCTGACATCTTTACTCTTGAGCATTTATTTGTCAAATAAATAAAAAATATTCATTCTCCAACAAAGTCAAACAAGAGATGCAATAATCAATTTCCAAATCATACCATTTCCATGTCATTCCTAAATGTAAACTTGTACTACCCTATAAACCAAATGATAAGTGTTACTTTCCCTATTTAAATTTTAAAAGAGGTGTCAAAAATTAAGTTGATCCATTGGATTAAACCAACTCCTAATAACCAAATTTAAAATTTGATTATGTACACAATAATTTTAATATTAGCATGAACTCGATCGGACTAATCGAACTCGACTCGAATGTCAAAATTTACACTTCTAGTCCCAAATTGTAAATTTGTAATCATGACCAAATTCCTAAATTGAGTTTCACTCTTTCCCAACTCCGGGCTTCCGAGAAAAAGACTCGCCATCCATCAATCTCCTGAATTTCTCAATCCAATTTCTTCTACCTTTCGGACACTGGGGAGCAACATTTTCAGGTTCGTTCAATCCCTAATTTCATAAATTTAGATGTCACTTGAATTTGTATACACTTTAATTCAATAATTCCAGTTTTTTTACGCACAATTTTCTTTTCAATTTCAAAATTCTCAGGATTTGAATTCAAAGGCGAAGAAATTCGAAAATCAGCAACAAAAACAACGAAGATCATTGATAAGTGAGTCATTATTGGTTCATATTCGTCGTCAATCGAAGTCCTTAGGACATGAGTTCTCCGGCACTTTCTGGAGTATGATCTCTTTCTCATCACTTTAATTTTGATTAATTTAAGTTTAACTGAGATCTATAGATGTTCATATTTCTAGCTAAGTAATTTTCGTTTGATTATTGAATGTCCAATTTGCTAGATTGATTGCATTCAAATTGTGTTAAATTGTAAATTCGCCTTTTGTTATATATTTACTGGTGTTGCTATTTTTTTTAATGGTGTTGTTGCTTCGTTGTCGATGTTGGTGTTGGTAGGGCGGGGGCTTATTTACCGGGTTTACGAAACTGTGTAAAGGGCTTGCTGTGGTCCTTATTGGTGGACACATTCTAGTTCAGCTTTTCCCTCCGGCAGTCACTTATCTCGCTCTTATTCCTGCAAGGTACATTGCACTGTCTTTGATTGGATAGATCATGTTACTTCAAGAACTTTGTGAATGTTTATGTTTGCTATATTATTGAAATTGGAAATATGGTTTGTTATTTTTTTTTTTTTTTTTTTGGTTAGATATACTATGTGGTAGTTGGCATATGTGATGAAAAATAGCTATATAGGGGCTATGTTGCCATAAATTGGTGTGTATATTATTCAGTATTCTGGAGGCACTATTGGTATCATGTTAGAATTGATAGTTTTATACTGCCTAAATAACTGGAAAGATACATGGTGTGTAGACACTTGGGATTAAAACTGTACAAATGAAGTGTTAGAAGCTTGATTTGTACATAAATTTATTTTATGGGTAGTGAACACTAAATAATAAATGTAGGCAAGAACTTGAATTTTGTTGGAACCTTGGTTTTAAAGGGCGTAAGGCGCATCAAGGCGCAAAAAGTCCTTAGAGCCTAGGCGCAAGGCGAAGGCGCGCACCTTTTGTAGGTGAGGCGTATTTTATTCATATAGAAAGGAAGTAATAATTTCTATTAAATAGTGTAAAAATGAAATTATGAGAAAAGGTGAAAGGGCCATGTGAGGCGCACTTTATTCATATAGAAAGGAAGTAATAATTTCTATTAAATAGTGTAAAAATGAAATTATGAGAAAAGGTGAAAGGGACTTGTGATTAATAACAAGAGTTCTTCAAATCGAATTATAGGATATGGGATTTCTCTCTCCACTAGAATTGAAGACAACCTGTTCATAACAAAGTCTCTTGGTATACTTTAGGAAAAATAAACTTACTCAATAGTTTTGATGCTTTAAAGCATAAAGCGCAAAATAAGGTGCAAAGGCACAAGAAGCAGCCTAGAAAAAAGCGCAAAGGCGCGTGCCTTTTGAGCCTCAAAGAGCTAAGGCACCGACTCTCGAGCCTCACTGTGCTAGGCCCCTAGGCACGCCTAAGGCGCGGTTTTTATAACTAAGGTTGGAACTCTCAAATATTTTAATTTAACGCTTCTTGAGATCATAATTGTCCATTAATGCAAGAATCTCACTCAAATTATTCTTCATGATGTTATTGTGAAGGATTAATCTCTACCTAAACGCAATTTTTAGCTTTTTTTGGTCCTTGATGTCTAAGTCAATAAGGTGTTCTATTAACTCTTCTCTTTGATGCATGTGTGGGATGAAGCTTTGGATTTAACTGAATTAGATTCTCGCCAAAACTCAAGGATTACATTCAAAGATTGCTAGGTTTTCAATTGTTAATTTCTAGAAGTAATGGAAGGAACAAGGAAATGTGAGCGATATGAATTTAATCTGTGACATATAATATGAATTTAATAGAAATCAGAGACTAGCTCCATTATCTAACAATTAGCAAAATACTACAAGATCCATATTTACTCCACTTGGGTTCTCCTTTTGGAGGAAATCAACATTTGAACTCTTTTGATGAACTCTCTATTTCAAGGATTCATTAGAAATTGATTGGAGTAAGGTCTACTTTTCTCTTTCTGGAAGCATAGCTTTGATCATAAATTTTAGCTGGTCTTGTCCAAGATTTTGGCTTTTATTGAAAATAAGATTGAGAGGATGAAGAAGAATATATTTTGTCCTGGCATCTAGCAACACAAGGGATGATAATCTTGTGAGTTGGGATTAGGTGTGGTGTGGTAAGTGAAGGTAAAGCAGATGGCCTTAGGAAATTGGTGTCAAAAGGTTTTGGCAGTTGTAGGATTATGGTTGTGATGTTTCCTTGTGATTCTAATTTGCATTGAGTCCTCAAGAAAATCTTGCATGACAAAGGTGGGATGCTCAAAATGCCTTTATAGTGACACTTGGTTCTAATTTGAAGTTTGTTTGATAGTTTTCTATTCTTTTCTCATGTTTAATGAGGTTCTAGATAGGGTATGTTTGTGGTATTCAATTTTGGGAAGATGCTTGAAGGGAAAAGCAGATGGTTTTTCTTTCGATAATGTTTTGGATTTACAATTTTGAAGGCTAGTACATGATAGGGAGTTTCAGGGGTTCTCTTCTTCAGTGAAGGCTTTGGATTTTCACTTAGTTGTTGTGGAGGATCCTAGTGTATGGATTGGTGATTCATGACTCTTTTTCTTGTATTTTTATTTATGTCGCTTGAATTGACCCCAATTTCCAGCTTTTCTTGTAGCAAGCTTCATTTGGAAGGTGAAGAATCCCTCTTAGGCTTGCCTGGATTTGTTGGTATTGGGCCGGATTAATCATGGAGCAATAATTATGGGACTCTAAGTCTCTAACTAAGCCTGGAATGAGGGAAAATGTTTGGGCCTGAAACTATTGCCACCTAGATTGAGACGGTCTGCTACATTTCATAACAAAGGTCTTCATTTGACTTGTTTAAATAAAATCTTGCATTGTTGCTTTTTGAAGAGGAAGTTTTTTTTTGACATTTACTTAGAACCTTGAGGGGGTTGCATGAGAATTGCTTCTGCTCTCTTGATTTATATGCTGTTTGTGCTTGAGCTGCTTGAACTTTATAGTTTTATGTTTTTAATGGATTTATAACCCCAGTCTGTTTGATTTGTAGGACAATTCCTTTTGCATGGAACCTCCTAACAGCTGGTTACACTGAACAGACAATATATGGGGTAATTGCACTGTTCATTTCTTCCTGGCTATAATAGTTATTTCCATCTATCCTGGATGACTCTGCTTATCCAAATATTTCTTTTTTTTATTTAAATTCTAAATTTTAATATCTCCAGGTGGCGATTAGTGTATTTGCTCTGCTTTTCATGGGCAAGCTGCTTGAGCCGATCTGGGGTTCTAAGGAATTCGTGAAGTTCATATTTATTGTCAACGTTCTTACTTACATTTGTGTCTTCATCACGGCAATAGCTTTGTACTATGCAACTAGGCTGGAAGTTTATCTGTAAGTGCTTTGAAATTGTCAGATTACTGTGACTTTTTTTTTACTTTGTTCTTGGTTTATGTGCTTATCATGTAATAGCATATTTTATGTGTTTATTAGGTTTTGGCCTTTGGCAGAATATATGTATACAAAATCCAATGTGTCCTCTATCTCATTATCAACTGTCCCAAGTTGACTGCACATAAATCAAGGGGAAAAAATGGAGGAGCAATAATTAAGTGCTACATGTTATTAAAAAACCTATTTTGAGCATGTAAAAAGATTATGTAGTACATGAGTTTGTGAGTTAATTTGATTATGTGTATCTTTGGAGTTTGGACAAAAGGGACTGTTGATATGGAGTAGATTGGGTATTTTTGATAAATGGGAGCAATTTATCATTTTAAGTTTGGTAGTTGTGTGTTACATGTTCATTCTGTTTGTCTCATTAAAAACTCTCTCAACCATTGTTTGATTTTCAATAGTGTGGTCCAGTTACCCTGAGGATACCCTCTACCTCATCACTATGTTTGTACTTCTGTTGATGAAGATTAGAATCTTTTATTGGAATTATCCATGTCAGAAATTGGCATCTTTCTAAGCACCACTTGAATGCCTTGAATTTATGTAACTGAAACTAAAATAGAAAGCCGCATTAGCTATTTTAAAGACATAATGTAACTTAAAACTCTGACTTTGATAGTCAACATGAGGCAATCAAAGCAGCAAGGCTTTCCTGTGTGATGGTGCTCCCTAGCATCTTTAGTTTCTTGTGTCATTGATGCCTAACATGCTATTTTTAGCTCTGCCCTGGACGTAGTATTTTTTTTGTTGATCAATTCTCCTCCTTTACTCTCTAACTCACTTTTCTGCCTGAGTTCTCTTCTTTCAGCTATCTCTCCACTTTGTCATCTCTGTCTTGTCCTCATTATCCACTCTTGCGACCCTTGAGCTACATCAGATATCTTTTGGCGCACATGTTTGTATCTTGTATGATTTTTGTACCCAGTATTGCTCTTCCATTCATTTAGAGTTCATACAAACAAAATTATGCTACCCAGTTCCAGGACTTTGCACTTTGCCAGCAGCCGGTATATTTTTGGTTGTGGTGTTACTGATAGAATTAACAGTTTGTTATCACTGGATTTTTCAATCTAAATTTTATTTTTATTTTTAAAATTTATGGTTCTTAAAAGATCTTATGGTTTTAATAATTTCTTGTACTAATTAGGTTTGACTAGAATATTCTCCTGCACAGTTAAGTATGAGTATTATACCTTTTGTAAGCAATTAATGTTGGGTCTTGAAAGTCCTGAAAATAGGGATCTATGATCAGAGTGTATCTGTATAGATGCCTGTCCATTATTGTCATTTTGGTTTAAGGAAGTGCTTGATTTTGACTTTAGCCAACTTCAGTTACATTACTTGTCCTAAACCTTATCTGGATGTACAAAATCAGTTTCTTGTTTATCCCTACACTGCATTAAGCTCTTTCCATTTCATTTACTGATACATTAACCTTTTCATCTTCTGCAGCTATATGCCAATCTCTGGCTTCCATGGAGTGCTTGCAGGATTTTTGGTTGGTATCAAGCAAATTGTCCCAGATCAGGAGCTTTCTGTAATTAGCATCAAGGCTAAGGTATTTTTTTACCTCCCAACAACACTATCCTTAAAAAGATTTACAAAATTTAAAAACACCTAATTATGCAAAATATATACTGAAACATAAAATTCTGATTATATCACGGCTTTTGTGTTATTATAATGCAGTGGCTACCGTCTATCATGATTCTCCTGTCGATCATTGCAAGCTTTTTCTTGGCAGATTCGGCAGCTTACCTTCCCATCTTTGGTACATATATGAGCTGGATCTACCTGAGATACTTGCAGAGAAGATCAGAGACTAATTTCAGGGGTGACCCAAGTGATGAGTTTGCATTTGCCACTTTCTTCCCAGAATTTATAAGGTAACATCATGTTCACCTATTTAGGTATCGAAAAGTGAGTTGCACTTTAATTATATCTTCATTTGATCCTCTTTTGTTGCTGTTAACCTGCAGACCAGTTATCAATCCTATATCATCTATTTTTCATCGGATGTTCTGCGGAAGATCTGATATTTCTAATGATGGCAAGGCTTATGAAATGGGAGGTTTTCCACTTCCTGGTTCTGATACCTTTGAGGCATCAAGACGAAGGTAATATGTGTTCTTTTTTCTTTCACAAGCAATTGTCCTTGCTATTTCCTGCATCCAATGCAGATGCTCTGTCATTGTGTTTTGACTTCTGTGATTTTCATGATAGTTAAAGCCTCTTAGGGGGTGTTTGGTTCTCGGAATATAGGTATGAGGTATGGGTTTGGATTGACTAAAACCCATACCATATGTTTGGTTGTCAAAAGTATGAATTTTAAACCCATACATCAAACCCATGAGGTATATGGGGTTTAGAAACCTTGGGGGGAGGTGGGTTTGGCCCATTCCATTCCCTTAGGTATCAAATAAAAGGAGGGAATCGTGAGAGATTCCATTCCAGAATTGAACCATACACATGGTATTAAGTATCGAGTTCCGACCTGATACCAGTTAAACCCCATACCACTATGTGAACCAAATGCCCCCTTAATGATTTAAACTGTGCTAAGACTTGTGTCTTATTTATGATTTCTATTGCCGTAGCATTATATGTAAAGTTAATGTTGCTAGGGAGATAGATTGGTACCATATGTATCCTCCAGTTTTAGTTTGTACTATAGATACGTAAGCACCAGAGAGGTGTTCTCACATGAGCCTCTCCCTATATATATATATTTGTCTTCTCCGCCCATGAAGAGTCTACTTTCATCACCATGCCACATTTATTTGCAAGGCTTAATGTACCAAATCATGCACAGTGATACCTGATTGCATCTTTTTAACGGTTATCAAAATATGCCTAATAAGTCACTCTGATCCACCTATTTCTATTCTTCTATTTTCTCTATTCTAAATTTCTTTCAGCCTCATTTGCTTTCGTTCCCAGATGTGCAGCCTTCTGGCACATAAAATCTATATGTCACAATTTGTTTTCCTTCCTCTCTCTCTCTCTCTTCATACCTCAAGCCATTCATTCCACTCCCCCAGCACCTATTGCAGTCATGTCCTTTCGTGTAACATTAAATTGTACCTATGAGGGATTGATCATTTTAAAATAGTAGAATGTTCACAATCTGAAATCCCTTATTTTTGTGTGCTCACAAATCACAATAATATACTTCCTCCGTTTCTATTTAGTTGACACGTTTAATTTAGGCACGCATATTAAGGAGAGGAGAGAGAATGAGAGAAAATGATAAAGCAAGTGGGGTACACTAGTAAGTGGAAGGTATAAAAATTACCTCAAAAGGAAACGTGTCAACTAAAAATAAACTTCCTAAAAATTAATACGTGTCAACTAAAAAAAACGGAGGTAAGTAGTAGGTAGTGAAATTGTTTTTTTAAACCCAAAAACCAAAAGAGATACAAAGTATAATTTTGGATGTCCATATTAAAGAAGATGTGAGAAACTTTGAGAGACAAAGGGAGAAGCATTGTTACTTGTGTGTCTTTACATTCTTTACATTTAAAAATGATATTATGACATTAAAACAGGATTAAGTAATTGTGGGAGATATAATTCTAGACTTCCAAAATTAATGACCTATAGTACTTGGACTCAAGTACCCATGTTCGACACGGGTACGTGTTCAAGTGTCCGACTTGGCTTTTTTTGTGAAAACTATCTATGATTTTGAACTAAAATAAAGTGGTCGAATTGTCGTACTCATGACTGAGTGTCGAGGGTCTGACATGGGTACTTGAGGTGAAATGAAGAGTTGGAGCATCATAGTCAATAACTGAAGAAGAGGGTTAAAAGAAGATGAAGCCGGATTGAAGTTGATGGTTACTTGGCTAAATTTGAAAGAAGAATAGCTCAACCTTTAGTCTGATCAAAGATCCAAATTGAAATTCATGTGATTAATTCTGTACTTCTCAAATCAATGATGATTCTACCTGTGAGTGTGACTGTATGAGCTGCTTTATAAGCGGCTGCATTTTAGTCCTTGGGGTTGATATGTCGAATAGAAAACCTTAAATTATGCCATACATGGATATATGATTCTACAACTTTTTTATCAGCACTTTGCTGAGTCAGGCACTTTGAGATGTTTCTAAGCTCACACTATAACTAGAAGGTATCTGTGTTGTCCGATTTTGATCTCCCTGAATCCAAAATCAGCACTTTTTTCCTTTCTGAAGCATTTCTGTGCAGCAGTGCAGTATACCTGTTTTTTGTTTTTTCCTTACTGTTTTGTTTTGGCTTGCGTTTATGTTGTATGTTTTTTCCTTTTCCACTGGATGAACTGTCATAGTCATCTTTGTGCTTAACCTCCATTTGTTTTAATATATCAGGGAAAGAGGTGCTCGAGCACTGGAAGAAAGGTTAGCAACGGAAAAGTTGCCTGTTGCAACAAGTGCAGATGGATCGCATATTGATGCCTCTGAGGAAGTTTGAATCTGAACTGCTCCATTTTCAGCAAGCAGCTGAATGATTGTGGTAAATTTTATGGAGGTGGATTCCTTAATTTTAGTTAGAGAAGTAAAAGTTTTGATATTGTCTGACCTTTGAACGATAAACTAAATGAACTCTTTGGTTTCTTGGCCTTTGGGTATAATTTTTAAAAGGAATACTTGTTCATATCAAGTCGTTAGGAACTTCATAGTGCCTTGCGCATAAAATTCCTAAGAGCATGAACTGGCTTCAAATTTATGCTTATCTTTGATAGGAAAACTCGCTAGTAAATGAAGTCCGACTGAAATTACCGAAGTACTAAAAAAGTGCATTTATAAATGTTTAAAAATTTTCTTTAAACTAGTAGCTCACGAGAACCCCGTCCACCTCATGGCTTAATTATCATAGCCTTGATTTCTGGCAAGGCCTGCGTCTAGCCCCCTCCATTTTTTGTAGCCTAGCAGGCTAACTGCAGTAGCTTTCTCATGTTTATGGTACTAGCATCACAGTATCTGTAAGCTCCGATTTAGTCTTATCAGCCTCTTGGTTTAATCAGGCAAAATGCAATGGAACGGCACCTTTGATATATGGAAAATTGGAAGACATCTTTTGTCTCATTTTTTTGTTCATCATTCTCAAGATGGCCATCGTGTGGACAAAAGCTATCATGTGTGGCTTGTGTCCTTTTGCCTTGCTATAACAGCTCGCAATGTAAAAAGCTCTACTAAACAGCTAAATGTCAAATACATCTGCTTGAACATATGATGAATAAAATATTGATGTAATTGGTCTGCATTACCTAGCATGAAGATCAACATTATCTTTCAAGTTGGCTCCATAGTGTTTCGGATTGCTTGACTTGCTTCTATCCTATCCCACAGATTTTGGGTTCATAGCAACCAAGGCAGTAATTGAAATATGATTTACTTCTGGGTATTGGACATCACCCCAAAATTCTATTCAACTAAACTAGTTGACATAGGAGGCAAACTTCTTCAGTCTACTTACTGCTTTTGCAGTGACATGATAGGTAATTTGCATCATCAGCCAGTTTATATAGTCCATATGTAACCATTAGGATTAGGTACACTTTGAGTTTAGCTCTAAGAAGTATTGTGTTCTGCAAATAATACAACAGTTCTTCCTGTCAATCGGTAAACTATGACTTGTTTGTATTGACTTTCAGTGCTGCTAACTTCGCGTTGTATTCCTGAAGTTCTCTTTTATATCTTTCCTTATCCCTTTCCTCTATATTCTGATGCACCTGCACTTGAACAAATATCAAAGCAAATTTCGTAAATCAATCTTCTATATTAAGACTTAAGAGCCATATAATAAGGCCATATGCTTCAATAATTGACTAACCTTTCGCTCTTCAGAGTTGAGATTGTTCCATAATTCTCCTATCATTTAAGTAAACTCCCTCTCTCGACTATTAGGATTAAAGGGATTTGAGGACTGAATGCTTCTCTGAAAAGAAGAAATTGTAGCCACTTCTGTTGGGTTTTGGGTGGCTGGGATCTCCACTCCATCGCTTCCTCTTACGCCTTCTCTTTCCTGATAGCTGGCGAGGTTGCTTATTGGGATCGTAAGGGATGATTTCCATGCTAAGATCAACAGCTGGAGAGGAGTAAGCGCATTGCTTATCTACAGGATGGTAAATCACTCCACTCCGCAGTTCCCGTCCTAGTCTGATTGAGACTAAATACTCGCAGTCAAATTTCCCATGAATTGTTCCTAGTGCTGAAATGCTCAAGGAACTAGAATCTGGAAAACAGAAGAAGAATTTTTACTACTAGCAGGAAAATAGGAGAATGACAGTGTTCTGTATATATACACTTCGGATTTGTACTTCATTCGTTTTACTTTGATTTTCATTATCTATACTTATTAGCCTTATCAAAGCTTGTTGACCCTTACCTAAACTCGGTTTAGTTGTACTAATTTCTCAACATGTACTAGGGACCAAATGGGCATTGATCAATCACCTGTAGCAGTAGGAATCAAATTTACAAGCTAATTTTTTTTAACCTTAATTAAGGATATGACATGATTTTACAAGAAGATTGTATTGTGACAGACGAGTCACTCTAATTCTTTATCACTTAAAGTTGTTGTGACATACTTCTTAGGATTAGAAAAAAGTTTATCATAATCTATTTTGAGGATTATTTAATTTAATACTTGTACAATATATGCAACTATTAATTCTGAACAATAAGAGTATATTAAAACAGTTCAAGGTGTATTGAAAGAGAAGTTGAAACAAATAGGCGCGACACCTGATGGAGGAGTTGAGAATACAGGGCTCTTTGTACATTAAAGAAGTAAAGTTGTTCATACTGGTAGAGAAGGCATGGAACTATTAGAACTTTTGCTCCAGTCTAGAATTTCTCTCTCAATTTGTAAATTGCTTAATTGAATAACTGAGGATATTCATCACGCTGCGGGGTGTGAGGACCTTAGGAGTTTAATTAGAGTGGTTTATAGATTGTTTTCACTTTTAATTTAAGCTCTTCCATCTGATGGAAGAGGCTAATCCAATTCAGCCTGTAGATCATAAGGATGAACAAATGATCGAAGCTAGTACGAATGAAGTGATTCCAATTGCAACCCCCACTATTTCTTTTAGGGAAGTTGTGGCAATCTCGTCTCAATGGTTTAATGAAGCACGTAACATTGCAATCACTAGCCTAGAATGAGATGATGTTTCTAATGATTTGCCGAGAACAGTGTGTGCTTCTCTTTTGAAACACTGACAAGATTACGAAAGCCATGGAAACTCACTTTAATGGGAAAGTGTCTAGGTTTGAACATTCTCTCTTCTTTCATGGCTACTCAAGCTAAGATAATGTGGAAAATCAAAGGTACACTAGAAACCATTGATGTGGGTAACAATGTTTATCTTTTTCGTTTTTCTTCCTTAGATGACTACGAACGTGCTTTATATGGTGGTCCATGGTTTATCCTAGATCACTATTTGGTTATTACCAAATGGAAGCCTAATTTCAGAGCTTCAAGCACAAATTTTGACATCATGTCAATCTGGATTCATTTTCCTAAACTCCTAGTTGAATATTTTGATAATGAAGCTCTCTTTGAAATAGCAAAAAAGGTAGGTATTCCTATTTGAGTTTATTATGCCACAGATAAACTCCTCTTTGGAAGGGTAAGAGCCAAAACTACAAAGTTCAAAATTAGAACTCAAAATCGAGTTTTTCTGGGGGTATTTCGGGAGAAAAAAAAACTCACAGCAATACCAAGCCTCATTTAATGCCAACCACATCTACTCAGAGTATTAATGCACATAAGATACTTGCATTCAAGACGTTCCTTATATACACTCCTCCCCTTCTTTAGTTTTTACTCAAAAAGATATTGTCTCTACTATTAGCTCACCTACTTCTTCTATAGCATTCAATACTTCTTCTTCTCCAAAGCTTTCACCATCAAAAAAATGGAAAAAGAAAAAATAATCCTACCATCATCTCTGAGTCTAACTTAGGAAATTCCATCCCCTAAGAAGGGCAGAAACAATAGTGAGTAAAACAAAGAACAGATGTCCGACTAAAAATCCATTTCAAATAATTGGAGCTAACACTAAGGCTTAATGTTCCAAATTGTCTACTTTATCTAACATATCAAATTATGAGAGCTTAACATTAAGGCATTGATGCAATCCATCATTATTCATTGGCAATATTAAATATGCATGTCACCCTTGTGAGAGATATCCCTATATGCTATTTGTTGACAGACGCTTAATAAGAGTTTAGAAAAAATAACCTTCCCGCAACATAATGATCTCTTGAGTACTTGACGCTATATTCAATCACACTCCAACCCAACAAAATCATAGCAAAGAAACACACGGTTTCCAAGACTCCGATAACAATGGCCAACACATTCTTTTGAAAGAACTCTAAAACGTACCATAAATACTAAAATAGTTGCTGAGAATGTATAATAATATAAATCTGGATGCAAAACATTGATGTCCATCCTACGTTCCTACTAACACCACATTTCAACAATACATATTTGTAATACTTTGTATTTTTATGTGTTTTTATAAAGTATTTAAGTATTTATAAAATATACTTTTAAGAGCTCAAGTACTTTAATTACAAGGTTTTATAAAAGTAAAATATATTTTGGGTCAACGTTTATTAATTATTTGGGCTTATTTAAAATATCGTATGTAAACTAGTTCTACATACTACTATTGGAATAACCCATTTCATTTTAATAAGCCCAACCCTTTATTTGAACCCTTGTGGGTCAAATATTCCATAACTCAAGCCCATTTATTTACCAATTCCAAACCTACCCTATATTCTTTACTCTATAAATAACCCTCATAACCCCAAAATTCCCCCACACAAAAGAGGCTCAAAGAAATCAGATTACACAATGTAAGTACTTCTTTTTTTTTTCTTTCCTCTTTTTTCTTTATTTTTCTTATTCTTTCTTTTGTGTTTCCTTGATGTTGTGCGTGGGAATTAGACATGAGGTCCAACACCGCTGCCACCTCACGCCTGCTGCTGCTACGTTACCAACCACGTCGCCGGACAACCACCTCCCGCCGGACTACCCGTGACCAACCCGACCACCATCCATGGTGGTACTACCCTCTCTCCTCTTATTTTAATTATTATTCTTATTTTACTTGGGTTTTGATTGATAAAATTATATTACTATATTGTATAATTATGTTTTGATGATTAAAGGTTGTAAATTTTAGAGTATAAAGTGTTTTATTTTCAGATTTTATAAAGTATTAAAAGTTAGAGTTTTAATTATAAAAGAATTGATTTTTAGGGTTATAAAAGAGGTTCTCCCTCTAAACACTTTTGCTCTCTTCTCTCTCTTGTCCCAACAACCAGCAAACCCTTAGGAACTCGTCGGAGTTCTAGCGCCGCAGCCAAACTCCGGCGAGTTCCTATTCCTTTTTTTCCCCTCTGTTTTCTCACAAATTCATCCTCCTTCTCTCACAAACAAATTTTTCTTTTTTCCCTAGCCTTCCATTTCTAAGAATTCAATCTCTTCTTAGATTTGTTTTTTAAAGGTGTGTTTGTAGGTTTTTATCCCAGTTAAGAAGACGAGGGGAGAGTGCTTTTGATCCACAACTTTGTGTCAAAGAAAGATTTCCGTCGGCGAAACAAGGGCAAAGGGCTAGGCCTAATGCCGCCGTCAGTGGTCATGGTGGTTTTGATCGTGACGGAAACGGTGAAGTTAGGGTTAGGGTTCCGGGTTCCTTGCGTTGGATAGTAACGCCACCGTCACGAGTGTTTGTGACGGAATTGGTGAAGTTAGGGTTAGGGTTTTGGGGTCTTTGCTTTGGGTAAAGATCGTTGGGATGCCGCCGTCACGAGCAGATGTGATTTGATTGTAAAGTATAGCAATATTGTATTGATGAATCGAGCAGATGTTAATTTGATATTAAAAGCTACTTTCAATAGGAACTTAGATCTTATAAATTACGAGAGCCTGTTAATCATGTTATATGTGCAATGTTAATTATTGATTGTTATGTTTTATCCTGGTATATTATCATTGGTGAACCTTTGACCCTAGGCTTTCTATTATTGATTTCTCCCTATTTTTAATCTCCGTAGTATAATTTCCTTTTAATAACAATATTTTGGTTACTTAATAGTTTAGATTATATTAATTAAATAGGTTTAGAAAGACTTGTTTCCCTGTGGATTCAACCCTACTTCCCTATCTACATTAGTTAGAGGACTTAAGTATACTTTTGATTAGGTGATACGACTTTAGCCTATTAAAATCCGTTTGATGCGTAATCAAGTTAAATAAATAAATTAGTTATTTATTGGATGGTCATGTGGTATGTTGTGTGCTTGTAAACAGGTGCAACACGATAAGTTGTGTGATGATAGAGTGAAAGCATGTTAGTGTGTTTTATTTACGCTTATGTACTCAGCATTGCTAATTGTGTGTTTTTTTGGCCTTGTCTATACTTTGGCCCTACAACGACCCATTTCTAATGGCGAGTTGTTGGGACAAATAGAGATGAGCTTTTCAGGTGATGAAGCATATTCATGGTGGGCATGAGTAAAGAGCGAATCATGCTTAATTTCCATAAGATTATGATATAATTTATTGCTTTATTGATTATATCATTATTATGCTTGTGAGACTAACACAAAGGTTTTCAAGTCTTTTTTGGTTTTAGTGAGGGCAATGGTTCCAATTTATAGGTTGTTTTCGTTTGACTTTAATTTCGTTTGGTTGACTTTTAAGTTGACTTATTTTGAATGGTTTTAAATAGTCTTCCGCTGTGTGTCTTTGATAATTGCCTTAGCCGTTTTCGTGGTGGCGGTAATATCTTAGATTTTCCTATTTTGAGTTTTAAAGAGAGCAAAACATGTATTTTAAAGGAAAGAAATTTCTAGGGTGCTACAAAGTGGTTTACGAGTCATCTCTACTCTAGCCGGTCTAAGAAGTCATCCTCTTTCCCACTGCAACCAAATATCTTTTATACACTAATTAGTTAGATATCATCAACTTAGGAAGACAATGTTTAGCATATGTTAGAATCGATAACACTACCTACAATTTTCTATAATAATTCCAACACACACAATAAAAAAAATAAAAAAATAAAAAACATACATCTTAGATAGGGAAAGGAGGAAATCATTCTAGAAAACAATGTGTAGCATATGTTAGAGCAAATAAACCTCCTAGAATTTTCTTTTATAATTCAAACACACAAAAATAATAATTACGATTAGGAAAAACACCAAATCTGACTATGAGATTAGCCATCATAATAATCGCATTATTGAAACCATTGCATGCAAAATCAAAGATATACACTTGTATATCCTCAACCATTGATTGACGAGAAAAATTCCAATCTATTAGTTGAAACTCCTCACCTCGGGTGAAAAAACATAAGGCAACACTGCCCTCCCATAAAAGATGCATCTGGTTGAGATTTTTCCCAATTAAATCCAACCTATTAGCACTAGGAAAAACTTTTCTAATTTCTCCATAAGGTACCAAAGAATCTTAAATTCTCAAACGACAACTAGATTGAAACAACTGTCGACAGATAAAAATAGAGGGAGAATAACTAGTATTAGATGTTCCCTCCTTAAATACAAACCCAAAAACTGATATTGTCTCCGAATAAATGAGCTCATGGAAATTTGCATATCACGAAGTTGTCGAACCAATTTTTCTTCATTAGCAGCAATATCATGTCTGATCACTTAAGGTATAGTGGTGAGCATGGACAGATCTAAATTCAAAGCAACATAGTCAATTGACCCAACTTGTATTTAACTAAAAATTAAATGAAATAACTATGTAAGATATAATATTTATGTAGTTATACATAATTTGTTATTTTATAATAATTTCACGTAATTTGTTAATGCATAAATTATTTTAATACTAGTATTTTATATTTCAACAACTAACTTTATTTTAATTATATAAACACCGAATTAATTATTAATAAAACAAAATTGTGCTCATAATTATTTTCATAACAAAATTGTTTTTCATTGATTATATTTGTTTTGTAAGTCATTAGAAAAATGCATTTAAATGTTTTTAAATGATTCATATAATTAAATTTATTTTTATTTGAATCATGAATCCACTTATAAAAGATGCTAGATTCGCCCCTGGTAGTGAGTGATAAATTGTAGAATGTGCAAATCTTTAATCATGTTGGGACCTCCAATGACAATAGTGGGCTCTAAAATCGCATTATCAATCGTAGCCATGACAACTCCCATCACATCCTCAATGTTAACCTCAAGTTCCCGACTAACGGTCGCTACCAAATTGAAAAGAATTCTCCCATAACACCAACACAACAACTTGAAGCCAATTTACTAAATTGTGCCACTTTAAAGTTTGAACTCAATAATATTCCTTGCCCTATTTGAAGATAAAACTCTCGAACAAAATAAAAAAATTGAATCATATGCCAGATTTCATAGCCAAAACAACTAGGACATGATGAATTAGTTACTGAATTGTTGTTCCTAAAGAAAAAAAAATTGAGGGTTTGATATTAGAATATCCTTAGGTTCACGAAGCAAGTTAGATAACTTGTTGGTATCCATGGAAGGGAATGGAGAAAAGTCAATGATCAGCTTTCTGTAGTCGACATGGTTATCATGTAGACAAATTAGACTTACAACTTTCTCCTAATGAGATAGGTCAACATTATTAGGCTCCAATTATTTGGCTAGGCTTCAACAACTCTAAATCTGGACAAATAATCACAACATGGGCATACATAATTACATTGACGTTGTTTATTTGAAATTGAAAAGTAACTTTTGGGTTATGACACGTATATATATCAACGAACATTTGATTGAATTCTGGCTCTTGAAAAGGCATATTTACTGGTAGAAAAACTCCAACCATTAACCTAACAACCATTAATTGACACCTTTCTAAAATAGCATCATCGACATCAATCACAATAAATGGTTTGAGAGAAAACTGTAAGCCAATATATATGTGGTTAGCATCGCTAGTGGACCAGACCCTATACATCATATATTTGTTAAATCGTCAATATGTGTTACCTGAAATTAAAAAATTTGGAAAACATTAAAATAGATAAGAATATGTGGAACCATTTTGTTATATTGTTGTATAATAATAATCACAATTTCACATGCCATGATATTTATAAGTCGCATAACATTAAACAAAAATAAATAAATTGGAAACATTAACGAAATAATTATACCGCATTGAAAATAACAATTGGTTTATTGTTGTCATCCTGCCCATCAATTGTCTTATTGTTACCATCCTTCCCATCTATTGTATGGAACCATTGCAGTGAGAAGTAAAAATTAAAAGAATTATTAAAATTTATTAATTTAAGAAAATTGTGAATTACTTTTTGTTTAAAATAAACTGATTTTAGATAATTAAGTGTCTCATTGCCTATTTAAAGTGTAACCCATTTCTAAGTAACCATGGGCGAATCTAAGTTCAAAGCAACGAGTCAATGTATGTAAGATATAATATTTACGCATTTAGACATAATTTGTTATTTTATAATAATTTCACGTAATTTGTTAATGCATGAATAATTTTAATATTATTTTGGTATTTCATATTTTAGCAACTAATTTTATTTCAACAATAATACAATGGATTACACAAGTTTGAAACTATATATATATATATATATATATATATTTATATTTATATATATATAATAGAGTTACTGTATTAATTATATAAACATATAATACATTTATATTTAACACAAAAAAAAGTGGCAATGTGTTTTGCCACTGGTTAACCGGTGGCAATATTGGTTTTTGCCACTAGTTAACCGGTGGAAATATTGATTTTTGCCACCGGTTTTTAACCGGTGGCTTTTTGATGGAGAATTGCCACCCCTCAAATGCCCAGCGGTTCAAAACCAGTGGCATAATGGGGTTTTGAACCGGTGGCATTTACTTTTTTCAAACTAGTGTTACCTTTTCAAGATACAAATTAGTCAATATCTCAAAGTATTCAATAAAAGGTTGTTTTGATTCTTCTAGTCCCCTTCAGTGACCAAAAATAAGGATGGAGCCATTAATGTAACCTTTGTCGATGTTCCTTAAGAAAGATTGCAAGGATCAACCTCAAACTCTTGAAATGGAGGATGGTAAATTTTTGTGCGTCCATTAGTACCCTTTACGTTGAAGCCCTTAAGTATATCAGGTCAGCCCTGAAAATAAGATGAATTTAGTTAGATATACAATACTGATATGACTAATCACATCCCATACTTGCTTAAGTGTACAACTCCTGTCAAAACCGAGTTTTATCAATACCTTCAAAGTAAAAATAAAATGAGGAAAACACAAATGAGCAAAGAGCAAACGAAGAAAATTGTATCAACATCAGTTTTTCACTCACTTACTAACCAACATAAAATGCTAGAACAATTAAGTACTACTGACATTCATGGACAAAAAATGCTACTGACGTGTTGAGAGTAACCATTATCTAAAGGAAGTGCTCAGAAGAATACAAAGAAACATCAGAATAATTTTAAACATTGGTAACAAATTATTCAAGGATTGTACCAAGAACAATACAATCTACAACTAAAGAATTAAGCAAGAATCGAATATCAAGCATGTACACCAAGAGCTTACCAGTTTGTATGTGAGCATATCACATGAAGTTTAACATCCCTCTTCTTGGGAGTTAAACCAACCTAAACAATCTGAAGTTGCCATACACTCGATACAATCACCAGATACATATCCATGTAGTTCCTTTTCCCCCAGGCACAACGCTTCACCATAATTTAATGTTACATAGTTTATCAGGAAAGCTGCTAGCACATCCACATTCCACATCACCCGGATACTCCTTTCCAAGCTATAGGACCAGTTGATCCTGTGATGTTCACTAATATAAAAAAATTTCATTAGATAAAAAAGGACCCCACATAAGAGAGGAAAATAATTTTATCTTGGTAAATAGAACAAACATAAAGCACATGTGCTAAAACACATCTAAAAGATCCCGTCACAAACAGATAGATTTGTTAAACATTCAGGGTTTTCTAAAAAGATGTCAAATCTACATCAGATAAGCTATAAGAGGCGTAGGTCCAATGGGCAATAGAACACTTTTAACACCAGGCAGTCCTTCATTATGAATCCAGTTATTACATTAACACTTTTAACACCAGAAATGTAACTAACACTGCACTCGTATACTCTATTTTTGCACCATGATATTATGAATTCAGCTATTACATAAAAACAAAACCAATGTGGCGTCAGATATCAAGGTCAAAAATTGCATATTAGCCCATTTTTACATTAAAAATTGAATTAGAATCCAGTTTATTTCTTACTACAACATATATTAAAGTAATATGATTTGCCAAAAGTGTTTCAACATCAACATAACAAATTGGAAAACTAAGGACTCCATGAAATGAAGTACAACACAGAACCAATAAGAAAAATAACATACCTCATCCTTATTCCTTAGACAAGAAATCAAATGGGATAGCACCTCAACAATCACATGCTCACTTGCTGACATAATTTGAGTAAACAGTTGTTTCAAGGCATTTTTATCTACATCTTCCACATCTTTTGGGGTGATGTTCAGCGGTTGATCCACAATTGCAGCACCAACCAACTGGATATTTCTGAAACACCTTTAAGAATCCTTTGGAGTTCCTGAAATACAAGAGGAAACTAATGAATGAATCAGCCTAAAATAGGTTTCATGTTACAAGTTACTCATTGATTTCGTAAAATCAAGGGTGGTGGAGATTGCACTTCTAAGAGATTACTTCCTATAAGAAAATTTAACTATAACGACCTAAAGATAAAGACAATAGCGGTCCACAGAAATACATGTATAAGAAAAGAAGACAAAAGTTTCTCGATTATGTTTGAGTTAATGTATCTAATACACTACTATATCAAACAAACAACAACATATGAGCTCCTCATAAAAACTTTTAACATGTTAAAACAGCAAAGACTTCTAGTTTACTACAACTTTAGTTTCAAGCACTTTTTCAATAGAAACTTAACTCTGAAAATTCAGATAATCAGTAATAGAGATTAATGAAAAGGAAACTCGGGCAAGCTTCATACCTCGATACTGACAAAATCGCAAAGGATATCAAACTTTGTTACTACAAGAGCCCTTTTTGCTTATGATTGACAATCTTGTATACAAGTTAGTCCCTAATGTGCAATTTCTTTGCCAACTCCTTGCATGGATGAGCTTGTATCAACAATGTCTTTGCGATCGACAATGCCTATAGAACTTCAAGCTTCTGGATTTTTTGCACCGAGAGAGAATGATCATTGTAAGTAACTGATTCCCTAAGAATTGACTACCTTACAACTACATATATTTTCCTGGTTTAACTTCTTTATTGCAATTAATAATCAAGTTATGTAAGAAACTGTCGTAATTTCTTTATTGCAAATCTCGATGGATGATAAAATGCTAATATTATGATTACTTGGGGAATTGCAAATCTTGATGGATGATAAAGGCTAATATTATGATAAGAGCGTGTACTCTACCCCTAAAAATAATAACCATAAACAACATCTTTTTTCCTTCACTTAGATACAACAGCACCCTAAACAACTATGCACCTATAAGTAATTTATACCTATTTATAGCCTACTTATAGCCTACTTATAATCACATTCAATTTAATAAACAACATTATTTATATAAAGTTATATGTATAGTGATTTTTTATATAGTGACCATACCACCCAAATTTATCATAGCATTATTATTTATATAGTGATTTATAGAGGCAAATTATCTTGATTATTGTAGGGAATATTTCAAGCATTACCCCAAAATTGAACCCCACTGTGATCATACACTTAAGCATGGTGGTGTCCAAAGGGAAAGAAGATAGAGAAAAAGAGTCGCCAACAAGTTTTAGGAACTTGTAAACCGTTCACAAGGTGAAGGTTACACCCCTTCACGATCTAGGAGATCGTCAACTCCAATAGGTCTGGAACCATGACTGGTAGTTCGGGGATGAAGGTACAAATCCAACCTAAAAGAGATTGAACCTGCCCTAATTATAGGCCTCTACTTTATTCTGGTCGTATTCATGTGCGCTTTCTGACTAACATGCAATCAATAGGATTAACCCTAAACCTGTTTAATCTATGTTGGTTGAATATTAATGCACAATGATGTGTCTATTTTATATAGTATTTTACCCCCGTCCCTTGGTCATAATTAGTAGTGTTTTTGGCTCTTTAGAGCCACTTTCATTACTAATTGGTGTTTTCTAGTGTTTTCGTAGATTTGGTTGACTTTTGCAGGGATTTATGCTTTTGGAGTATTTTCCTGAGATATTTTGGAGCAATCACGAACATTGGAGAAACACGACCAGATTCTATAGCCCAGGGCCGGTTAGAGCCATCGAACCGATGATTAAGGGCTCGGTATAGGTGATACCGGGGCACTTGGACCGAGTATTCAAGACCGGAAGAGGAAATCCAGATTGGCCCGAAGAATTGGAGCCCAATCGTAGTCCAAATAGTGGCCCAAGTGAGCCGCCCGACCAAAGAGGCTGGCGCCCGGAGGCGCGCCCGGCCGGGCGGGAGAAGCTAAGGTGGTCGCCCGGTGACGCGCCCGGCCGGGCGTGAGATTAGTATTAGGAACCAAAAAGGCGCGCCCGATCGGGTGCGGGTATTTAGTAGGAGAAGATTAGCGTCATTTTAATTTGTTTTAGTTTAGGATTTGTACGGAGTATAAATACTCCTCCTTAATACGATTTTAGCTCTCTTCTTCTTCCTTTGACTCTTTCTTTACTCTCTTAATTGTTTTTCTTAGATTTTCTCTCTCTCAAAACCTTTGTTCTTAATCTACTCTTAATTCCAGATTTGTTTGGTAACGATTTCTCTTCTCTTAATCTTAGTTGTTTATTTTATTCCTTTCATCATGACTTGCATTATTGCTTTGATTAGTTTAGTTTTTACTATGTGTGAGTAGTTCTATTTCTAGGGTTTATGGGGATCCAAAAACAATATGAAGGGGTAATTTATTGTTGTTAATTATCAATGCTAGATTAATTCTCTATTGATTGGTTTAATGCTCTGTGACTAGATTTGCGCAGATCTTTTATGCATGAGTTTGACAATATTGATTCGAGATTCGACAGATGAGAATTGATGTTTAGGTCTAGTTTCAATAGGCAGATTAATTTATAAATGGTTAAGTCGAGATTCGAGAGATGAGATTTAATACCGGTAGATTAATTCTGTGATTGTAATACGTAGCGAAAGCCCTTTACAATCTGGTTAATTGATGCATTGATGATTGACTATTATTGGTTTTTGATATTGCATGATAATTTCTTATTGAATTGTTTTAACGCTTTACAATTATGGCTTGTAAAAGTATAGCAATATTGAATTGATAAATCGAGCAGATGTTAATTTGATATTAAAGGCTATTTTCAATAGGAACATAGATCTAGTAAATTGCGAGAGCCTGTTAGATCTATGTTGATTAATAAATTGCAAGAGCCTGTTAATCATGTTATTTATGCAATGTCAATGATTGATTATTATGTTTTACCCTGGAGTATTATTTATTGGTGAACCTATGCACTAGATCCTTTTATATATTGTTTTCTCCCTATTCTCAATCTTCGTAGTTAAGTTCATTATTCAAATATAAATATTGGGTACTTCATAATTTAGATTAAATTAGTTAATTAGGAATAAAAAGACTTGTTTCCCTGTAGAGTTTGACCCTACTTCCCTATCTGCTTTAGTTAGAGGACTTAGGTATTATTTTTGATTAGGGGATACGACTTTACCCTGTCAAAATTTGGTGCCGTTGCCGGGGAAACGGTTTTTTTTTTTTATTTCTGATTGTTTTTGTAGTCTATATTATTTTCCTTTTGTCTTAGAGAGCGTTATTTCTCTGAGGCAAATCTCATATTTGCTTCTAGTTTTTGTTTATGCCCAGGTGTTCCAGATCAGGGTACATCCCATTAGATCCTGAGACGAACGTTCCTTTCATAGACAGAAAAATCTCTACAAGCAAATTCTGGCGGATTCTGGTGACAATAATAATCACCACGATCCTCCAACTGGTTCTAGCGATTTAGAGGTATCATCAGACGCAGAATTAGAGATGGCGGTTCCAAAGAAGCTCAGTGATTACTCACAACCTAAGCTTACAGATTTTCCACATCTCACCCCTACTCCGGCTCTTGATGGGGTTCAATTCGAAATTAAACCTCAGTTTATAACGATGATAGAGAGGAAGCAATTCAGTGGAGCTAAGGGTGAAGACCCGAATCTTCACATTGCCGACTATTGTCAATATTGCAATACCATCAGGCAAGCCGAGGTCACTCAAGACCAAATCAGGGAGATTCTCTTTCCCTTCTCTTTAACTGGAAAAGCTAAATTGTGGTTTAATGGCTTAAATATAACTGCACTTGGTATAACTGACTGGGAAACTCTTGTTTTGAATTTTTATAACAAGTATTATCCCACAGAGAGAACAGCCGTACTACGGAGTGCGATTCAGAATTTTGCCCAAGAAGCCGATGAATCTTTATATGAGGCTTGGGAGAGGTTCAAGGATCTTCAAAGAGACTGCCCCCACCATAATTTAGCACAACGGCAGTTAATCCAAGCCTTTTATAATGGCCTTGGAAATTCTTCTCGAATAATTTTAGATTCTGCAGCTAGTGGGAGATTTATGAATCTTGATGTTGAAGATGCAGGTCAGGTTATTGAAGACATGGCGATACACAATTCCCAATATGGGAATCCTAGAGGATTTGCTAACAAGGGGAAACATAGTGTTGACTCTGTATCCTTTTTGCAAGCTCAACTGACCTCTATTTGCCAAAAATTAGATAATCTAAGCACTGCTAATGTAGCTAATGTTTCTGCGATTAATAATAATTCTAATGAGGCTTTCTGTGAAAATTGTGGTATTATAGGTCATTGGGAACAAGATTGCAGGAGTTCCGTGGAGCAAGTAAATGCCTTTCAAGCCTATAAGCAGAATAACCCATACTTCAACACCTACAATCCTGGGTATCGGAACCATCCGTACCTTTCCTACCGGAGTACTAATGTTCAGAATCCACCACCACAAGAACCACAGGCGCCACAACAACAGCAGCAGAAATATTACATCCCAATGCTAGTCAGAAGAACCAACCACAACAACCTTCCTCATCTTCTGACCCTTCTCTGGTGGAAATTAGAGCAATGTTGGCTAATATGCAAAAGCACATGGAGAGTAGAGATGCGACAATTGATCAAATTCTAGCACATAATAAAATTGTAGATAATCAAATTGCGCAACTTTCCGCTACTCTACAAGCCCGCCAACAGGGGGCTCTATCGGCACAGCCGACCCGACCTACGGATCAAGCATTTGCAATTACTCTAAGGAGTGGTTCAAACTATGAAGGGCCCCCTATGCCCAAAGTTGATGAACCTGTTTTATTAAATAATGCTAATCTTGATTCCGTTAAACCAAACAATGTAGTTGATAACCCTGCAGAGCTAAAGGACAATACTAACATATCTAATTCTACATTGCAGGGTACGACTCCAGAGAAGGTGGCTACTCCAGAAAAGAGCAATAATGCTCCAAAGCCAATTATCAAACTTCCATTCCCCAATCGTCAATTGAAGACAAACTTGGATAAGCAGTTTAGTAAGTTCCTGGAGGTGGTAAAAGATTTGAAGGTAACAGTTCCCTTCACTGACTTAATCACACAAATCCCCTCGTATCCAAAATTCATGAAAGAAATATTGACGAGGAAAAGGTCTATTAGTTAAGTAGAGACAATATCTTTCACTGCAGAGTGTAGTGTCGTACTTCAAAATAAGTCTCCACCTAAATTAAAAGATCCGGGTAGTTTTTCTATCCCTTGTCATATTGGCAATCTCTTGATTGATAATGCATTATGTGATTTGGGTGCTAGTGTTAGTGTCATGCCATTATCTGTGTGTTCTAAGTTGAATATGGGTAAATTAAAAGCTACCAATATAACTCTACAAATGGCCGACCGTTCTTTCAAATACCCCTTAGGTGTTTTAGAGGATGTCCCCGTTAGAGTAGGTAAATTTTATATACCTGTTGATTTTGTTGTTCTTTATATGGCTGAGGATGTGCAAACCCCAATTATTATGGGTAGACCGTTCCTTAACACTACAGGAGCAATCATATATGTGAGAAGTGGTAAGTTAACACTATCGGTAGGGGATGATAAAGTTATTTTTAATCTTAATAATACCCCTAAAAACTGAGGATGACTTCAAGTAAAATTATTTTCAACAGCGTTCGCTAAGATTATGGAAGTTGTCACCAAAGATTTGAGAAGATAGCACGAGATGGGCGGTCTTCGACGACATTCGCTAAGAATGTGGAGGTTGTCACCAAAAATTTGAGAAGATAGCACGAGATGGGCGGTCTTCGACGGCGTTCGCTAAGATTGTGGAGGTTTTCACCAAGATATGAGAAGAGCGGATGATGAGGCGATCTTCGACGACTTTTTCTATGATTAGAAAGGTTGTCACTATGATTCAAGAAAAGGCTCGAGATGTAGCAACATTGATCGACGGCGTTCCCTAGATTGCGGAAGATTGTCAAAACAAGCAGCAACTGAAGGTGATTTCAGGCGAAGTTATCTTCGATAGTATTCCCTTGGACGTGGAATATTATCAATACGGATGAGGATTGTTTCAAGCGAAACAATCTTTGATAGTATTCCCTTGGACGTGGAATATTATCAATGCGGATGAGGATTGTTTCAAGCGAAGCAATCTTCGATAGTATTCCCTTAAACGTGGAATATTATCAAAGCGGGAGAGGATCGTTTCAGGCGAAGCAATCTTCTGAATTGGGAGCAGTCACAAGCGTAGCAGTTTTCAAGCGGGATGACATTCTCTAGCTTGCAGGAGGTTATCAAAACAGTAAAGCAGCAGCAAATCGGTTACTTTCAGAGACGTGTGCTCGACGGTGTAAGATACGCGTTTCATAACTCTTTTATCTGTTTAACTAACGCTAGTTTGCAGGTATCGACGTTACAGGAATGGTTTAGGATCGCAGAACGTTCCGGATCATTCTCTGTCCCTATCGATACTTTGACTTTTGTTTTCGAAACTCGCGTTTCTCCAAACTCAGTCAAAGTGGAGGCTTCTGTAGACACCCATTTGTGTCTCCCCAAAACCAAACCCAGTGATGAGTACCTTTCACGTCGAATCATAATCGAATGAAGTGAAAGTGTGGAAAGTTTAGTGTTGCGGATAATTTTAATTTCTTTTCTCTTCTCTCTGTTTTTGAAAACTTATTTTAAGAAAACAGCCAATCCATTTTGGTTGGTCCATGATATGGGTCCAATAGTAGTGTAGTTGGATGGGGCTTGACAAGAGCTTTCCAACAATATATTATAAGCCCAATTCCGATGAATAATGAGGAAGTTATGACCAATTTACTAAACTGGGCCCGATTTGAGCCTTATACGCGGCCCAATGATCTAGGGGAGGGCCTAATATGATTTATCATTCCTAATTCAATTAGCATTGATAAATTGACTTTTTTTTTACTTTTCAGAGTGTTAATTAAAATCAAAGAGCATTTTTTGAGGGAAATACGATTTTATCCTCCTGTACAACAATTTTTATCTGATTTTAAGAAAACGTGTGATTTTTTGAATCAGCGCCAAACGCCAGCTGTAGCGCCTGGCGCTACGCTTGGCGCCAACAGCCAGCGTTGGCGCTGGTTCGTTTTTTTGTGCGCCAGACTCTATTTTGATATTTTTATCTTTTTAGCTGATTTTCTCTATAAATAACGTCGTAAAAACTCCGTTTTCATTCACCTACAACCAGTTTTCATCAACATTCACCTACAACCAATTTTCATTCTTTTCAATAATCATTCACCAACTCTCATCAAGATTCTTTTGATCTCTCTCTCTCCTTTTCTAAACTAGTTTTTTACACATACAAAATTCCGCTTTCATTAGATCTAGAAATACCTAGCCATATTCGAAGTTGCCTTCGCCCTAGACGTGAAAGGTTTAATTTCTGAGGGTTTGGTTCCAAATCTCTTTTTCCATTATTTAATTTAATTGTTTTGTTTATTATTTTCCTTGAAGTTACTAACGTGTGTATTTTGTTATTAGAAAGAGGTACGAGGCATTAAAGTAAGTACCTTAATTGGTTTTTATTGATGTTATGATGTAGAAATCATGTTTAGATTGTTATTATGATTCTTAGTATCATGTCTAGGGTAACTTTAATATCAAATATGATTAAAAGTATGATGCTTCCTATGTTCTTCCTAATGTTTATGATTGTTAGTATCATGTTAGGGTTAAAACTTTGATTTTTATTGTTTAGTGACATGCTAGGGTTTGTTATTAATCTTGTTAGTATCATGCCTAGGATCTTGCTATGCTTTAACATGATTATTATTATAATTATTAATATGATTGTTATTATTATAATTGTTATGATTATAATTTCATTATTATTATTATTATTATTATTATTATTATTATGTTTCTTGATATTTATTGTTATTGCTTGATCACACCTTTTATGCATGCTTAAAGGGAATTTGGTATTTGTAATCACGCTTGATAAGATATTTAATAATCTTGTTTAGGATTAATTTGATTATAATTCAAGTGATTGTCAATAATAGATTTATTTGTGCATTAATATTCAACCAACATAGATAAACAGGTTTAGGATTAAACCTATTGATTGTATGTTAGTCAGAAAGCGCACATGAATACGATCAGAATAAAGTAGAGGCCTATTATTAGGGCAGGTTCAATCTCTTTTAGGTTGGATTTGTACCTTCATCCCCGAACCCTTATTTGGTTCAAGACCTTATGGAGTTGACAATCTCTTGGATCGTTAAGGGGTGTAACCTTCACCCTGTGAGCGGTTTACAAGTTCCTAAAACTTGTTGGCGACTCTATTGCTCTATCTTCTTCCCTTTTGGACGCCACCGTACTTTAGTGTATGATCACAGTGGGGTTCAAGCTAGGGGTTAATGCTTGAAAATATTCCCTACAAAGATTCATGGTAAAGATTATAAAACCTACTTCCTCCGTTTTTAATTATTGTCACACGCATTTTTTCACGGCATTTAAGAAATGTGGGGTTCACATGATATAATACACTTTAAAATGAGGTAAGTGGTCGTTAGGAGTATAATTTAGTGGACCATGTGCTTTAAATAAGGGAAATAGTACATCTTTTCCCAAAAATAACTTTTCATGTATAGTGTGTTGTAAGTATTATGATATTTCTATTTTAGGAAAGTGTTGCAAGTATTAAAAAACGGAGGAAGTACAACTTAACAAGTCTTAAAAAATAAACCATGAATTATCTACAACAACATAGACATGTAAACATTAGGTACTCAACATATAGCTAATAGAAATTAATCTATAGCAATATCCTAATATATATACTCCCTTCTTTTTTAAATACTTGTTCCATTTCTCTTGAACACACATGTCGTCGATGCTAGTCTTTGATCACTAATATCATTTAATTACCAATAAGTATAAATTCTAACGATTGAAAATTAATAATCTATTCATTGATATGATTCCAACAAGTACCCACATGACTATATTTTTTCTTATGTATAAATTACAAACATTAGTCAAAGTAGGACAGATGAATAGTGCAAAAAAAAAAAAAAAAGAAATGGAGCAACTATTTAAAAACGGAGGGAGTACTTTCTTAACGAACAAAACAATACATATGTTCAAAAAAAAAAAAAAATTGGTAAATAAAACCAATTAACATATTTTTAAGTACTAAGTTCAAAACAAAAGCATAGAACAAAGACATAGAAATCATCATACCATGTAATATCACATATGTATAACATGGATTATGCTTAAGCCTATAAACTAATAATCATGTAACAAATAATACATTGTGGATAAAATAATCATCCAACATTATAATGCCAAAAATCACAACTCATTCATATAGGTAAAAAAAAACATGACTATTAGAATTAAAATCACATTCTAAGCCTTACCAAAATTAAAATCAGTTTAGAAAGGACCTCCCTTGAATTAAATCAAGTGACAAAGATGAGCATTCTCCGTAGTACGCTCAAATATCCTCTCCAAAATAGCAGCTCAAATATATTGTTATAAATCCAAAACGTGAGCAGATATCAACAATCCAACCGTTGAAAATGAAGCCTCGTAAGTCTCGAACAAGCTCCCAAAATTTCAACCAAATCCAACAACAAATGACCTTTGCAGTGGCGGATCTTGAAAAATTTTCTTTAGGGGGCCGATCAAAACTGAATGTGTTACGCCATACACATAAATACAAATTAAAGTATAGAACTTGAGTAATAAAAACAATAATCTTCATTGGTTGGGGTTGTATCATTCTGCGGCGCTTTCCTCTTAAAAAAAGAGGTAATTAATTTTGTTTGTTCATAGTTAATCTGAAATTTATTTTATATTAAATTTATTTGTTATTTTGTATTAAATTTATTTGTCACAAATCATATAAACTCATAAACAAATACGAATATCATGTTAATATTTCATTAAAATACATAAAACTAAAAAAAATCAAAATTTATAAAATTAGAAATTGAAAACATTAATAAATAATAATAATAATAATAAAAAGCACAGTAAAGGATTTAAATTTACCTATGGATTCTTGATTTGGTGCAAAAGTAATACTCATATTGTAATAGTGCTAGTCTTCCTAAGCAAATTGATGATAATAAGTACTAGTAACTTGCTTTGACCGTGTAGTACCTAGGGTTTATTAAAAAATTAGGGCAAAGAAAAAAGAAAATAGGCCACTAGGGGTAATCTAGAAGGGAGGTAGATAGGAAGTCAGTTACACGGTCAAAGCAATTACAACAAATTTGGGCCTCTACATGTATTTCTTGAACTATTTAATACACCAATACTCATCCTATTGAGCTAAATTTTTTTTTTGGGCTAGTACCAGGGGCCAGGCCCATGATGGCCCCCCATGAAGGTCCGCCTCTGGACCTTTGATCGAGGACCATCTTTGGGACTGCTCCTAAAAAAACGTGAACAGAATTTGCTTTCAAAAATTATTTTTTCTTCACACCATACAATCTTTCAATCAGTAGCCATTGAAAATTAGGAATTCGTTTTCAAAATTGTTGTAAAATAAGTGTTTCAAAAGCTACAAAAATATAAGAATAATGTTATGTGTTTGTTTACTCAAAAGGAAGATGGTGTGGCGTGACTTCGTCATCACTGACTTTGAAAACGAATTCCGACGCAACCAGGGTACACATTGTATCGCCAATACGTTCTCTAAGGTTACACATCACTCTCTCAAAGACTTTTTTGGGTGAGAGGTGGAGCCACATAAACTTATGCCCAAAAGAAGAAGAAATGTGTTTACCACTTTGTGGATAAGTATATTGTAGTACATATGTTCTCTAGAGAAAATGTTTCCAAGCAATATATATAATTCGCAAGGAGATTCAAAGAATTGAATGAATCTAGACACCAAAGGAGTGATTAAATCAAAATAATTATTCACTTTAATGGGGGGTTACAATGGAATTTAAGAGGAAAGAAAAAGAATATCAAGAGAATGACTTTATACATCAAAAAGTCTACTCTACAACTCGCTTGTGGGCAATCGTAGTTGGTCACAACCCACTTGTGGAGTAAACTGATTTCTTTCTAGAATAGACATGAAACAGTCTACTCCACCATCCACCATCGACTATTAAAAAGAAGAAGAGAGGAAGCAGGGATGACTTGGGCTCGCCGGTAGCTAGGAAAGTGCAAAAGGGAGAGGAGAAGGCGAGAAAGAGGAAGCACCAAGGGTGGGAGTGTGTGCGAGAAAGAGGAAAAAGCAGATGTTCGAGGTGGTTGTACAATTCGCCGGCGGTGGATGAAGCCCGGTGGTGATGGTTTGAGGTTTAATTAGGGATAGGAGAAAGAGTTACATTTTTAGGGTTTGATGGCAAAAATAGTATTATTACATAACAATCTGTACATCCGTTTTTTGCTGTGGCGTTTTCTCTCTCTCTTTTTTTTTTAAAAAAAAAAAAATCTTGCTTTTTCCTTTTTTTTTTCTTTATCTTTTTCTTTACAACTTTACTTCATCCAAATTTTGTACTTGTATGTTGTTTACCTTATCCAAATCAAGATATAATAAAAATCCAAGATAATCATATATACACATGATATAAAAATTAAGATATAAATTTAAGTTGTACGTTAAGATATTATTTTAAAAAGATTTAAATATCAAACTTAATGTTTTATGACAAATTCTCATTGTTTTATGAAATGAGTATATTGTTTTATTATCAAATTAAATTAGTAGTAATTGTAGAAGTATATACAATACAATAGTATACGAATCTCTAAACTCAATGTTTTACAACGAATCTTGATTGTTTTATTAAATGTGTATATTGTCTTGTTATCAAATGAGTAGTAATTGTAAAAAGTATATACAATTCGATGGTATCCCAAATCTATTGAACTTAATTAATGTTTTATTCATAAAACTCAATGTTTTACGACAAATCTTAATGTTTTATTCGATGGTATCCCAATCAATCTATTGAATTTTTTGAACATATAGACATTCCTCTTTATTAAAAAAATTATGAAACGAATAAAATAAGGAGACAAACAAAAAAACGAGGTTTACCTGAAATGTGGATACAAGATATAAAGATATTATATAAAAGGATATAAAACTTAAATTATTTCAAAAATAAATCTAAGTTAATATTTTCATCCTATGCTTTATTTATTTATTTATTTTTCTAATATCATAAGATATTATATCATGTACTGTATATCCATTAAAAATGTACATTAGATTTGAACATATTTGCTTTATTAATTTAAATATAATGTTAAATAAAAAGGATGTACACATGATGCTTATACATCCTGTTCCACCATCCACTAATTCCTTTGATGGTCGGCGAACATTGGAAAACAATGCACTACTAAGTACTTGAAAGTTAGGGTTTGTTTGACATTGTTTTTTGTTTTCAGTTTCTAGTTTTTTTTTAAAACCAAAAACCAAAAACAAGAAAGAACAAATAAGAAAAAGGTGTTTTCATTTTTTAGTTGTCAGCTTTCAAAATTATCGTGATTTTAATAAGTTTGACTAATTTTTGATTCATTACATGATATATATCATATGATTTCAAAAAACAAAAAACCATAGTGATGCCAAACAAACCTTTTTTTTTTCCCAAAACTATTTTAGTTACACCACTTTGATTTCTTAATTAAAAAAATTTACTTTCAGTTAAACACATTCATATTAATTCCTCGTCTGTAAGTGTACGTGTGACGAACTTCCCTCTAGGTTTTCCTTGGGAGGGCGATTTTTCTAGGTTATACTAGTCGATTTTCCTTCTGATCTCGAAGGTTTGATCTCGGTTCCTCCGAGATTGCCCTTAGTCCTTATGGAATCTTCTCAGCAATTGGCTCTTGACTCAAGTCTTACGAAAAGAGGTTTTAAAACTGGAAGCACATAGGATGTGGTTAGAGAAGGCTTATAGATTGATTGGGTGGTGGACGTGGAGGAGGAAGAGGATGCGAAAGTATCCCTTGCTATCGTTGGTAAAGTTCGGACTGAAAGAAAGGTGAATGTGAATACCATAATGTCCATGATGAAAAGGCTTTGGAACCCTAAACATGGTTTGGAAGCCTCTTGCATTGAAAAAATGTTTTCTACTTTAAATTTCATCACTGGAAAGATAAAGAGAACGTCATGGAGTCGCAACCGTGGCATTTCGATCGTCACACTATGGTGTTGAAAGACATTGAAGATGATTCGAAACTGTATGATACTCCGTTGTGTGATGTTTAAGGATTTTAACGAAATAGTCTGTTTGGAGGAAAAGGAAGGGGGAACCACTAGAAGCGAAAGAGCAATAGATGGTTTTCGTGGGGCAATTGACGAGTGTGAATTGAGGGACTTAGGGTTTAGAGGTAGAATTTTCACTTGGAAATGGGGCAATGATCCTACTACTTTCATTAGAGAACGCCTGAATCGCTTTTTGGGTGATACAAATTGGTGCCGACTTTTCCCGTACTTTGATGTTCGACATTTTCCAATTTATCAGTCGGACCATGCTCCAATTATCCTTACTTCTAGTGATCAAAGGGAGGATCATAGAAATAAAAACAATTCAAGTTCGAAGCCCTTTGGCTTTCGAGTGATGAATGTAGTGGTGTGGTGAATAACTCTTGGGAAGGAAGTCAAGGTGACCTTGTAGCTACCAAAATTACGAGATGTGTTGATGCCTTATCTTCATGGGCTGTTGCCATGTACGGAAATATTAAGAAGCAGATCAAACAAACCGAAAAAAACCTGAAGGAGGCCCAAAGTAAATGTCCCGATGCTGCCATGCTCGAACAGTGTAAGTTGCTTGCTTCTGAGTTAGATGATCTTCACCGTCTTAAAGAATCCTACTGGCATGCTAGAGCTAGAGCGAATGAGATGAGAGATGCTGATAGGAACACATTATTTTTTCACCAAAAAGTAAGCATTCGGAAACACTATAACCGCATATTGGGTCTCATTGATAATGAAGGAGTTTGGAGAAGCAGGAAAGTGGAGCTAGAAAAAATTGTTGCTGACTACTTTGGTAATCTATTTAATAGTGCCCAACCATGTGACTTCGAGGCTTCCATGGAGGGTCTGGAAACGGTGATGTCCAAGGGCATGAGCGTGAGCTTGGACGAGGTTTCGACAGATAAGGAGATTAAAGACGCCCTTTTTCAGATGCACCTTAATAAGGCCCCTGGCCCCGACGGTATGCACGCCCTATTTTTTCAGAAATTCTGGCATATTGTTGGTCCCGATGTGATTAATTTGGTTAAAAATTGGTGGCATGTAACTTTGATTTGACTGAAATTAACAAAACATGTATTGTATTAATTCCGAAATGTGAGCACCCAATACATATGAAGGAATTTAGACCCATTAGCTGCTATAATGTTCTGTATAAAATAATCTCAAAGGTGATGTCAAACAAGTTAAAACCTTTTCTACATTAAATTATTTCAAAGAACCAGAGTGCTTTTATCCCAAAGAGAATGATCACTGACAATGTTTTAGTTGCTTTTGAGATTTTTCATGCCATGAAAAGAAACGGGGAAGGTAGGATAGGCTCACTTGCGATGAAACTTGATATGAATAAAGCCTACGATAGGGTGGAATGGGTGTTCTTGGAAAGGGTTATGTTCAAAATGGGGTTTAGTGACAATTGGGTTCGCAGAGTTATGAATTGCCTATCTAGTGTTTCTTTCTCCTTCAAGATAAATGGGGCAATTTCAGGGTCGGTAACTCCTACTCATGGTCTGAGACAGGGTGATCCAATATCTTCTTACTTGTTCTTGATTGTGGCTGATGCTTTTTTAACACTTCTTTCGAAAGCTGCTAGAGAAAACAAAATTCATGGGGCAAAAATTTGTAATGCGGCGCCTAGAGTCTCACACTTATTTTTTTTCGACGACAGTATCCTCTTTGCTAGGGCAACAGTTAATGAAAGCTCGGTGATAGCTGATATTATCAGCAAGTATGAGAGAGCTTTAGGTCAAAGTGTTAATCTAAACAAAACGATGTTGTTTTTAGCAAATGTGTGAATTACCTGGAAAGAAGGAAAGAAATTGTTGATGTTCTTGGAGTTAAAGAGGTGGAAAAACATGAGAAGTACCTACGCCTTTTGACAATCATGGGAAAATAAAAAAGGTCATCTTTCCATGCCTTAAAGAGAGAATTTGGACGAGAATCCAAGGATGGGAAAGCAAGCTACTATCAAGATCCGGTAGAGAGGTGCTCATCAAGGCGGTTGCACAAGCAAACCCAACATACATGATGAGTATTTTCAAAATTTCCGAGGGACTCATCGATGAAATTCACTCTATGTTGGCTAGATTTTGGTGGGATTCGAATGATACCACTAAGAAAAATGCATTGGCATAGTTGGGATGCTCTTTGTCGACCGAAAAATATGGGTGTTGTGGGATTTCGTGACTTAAAAGTGTTTAACCAAGAGCTCTTGGCAAAACAGATATGGAGGTTGCACAATAGGCCTGATTCCCTCTTATTCTCAATTCTTAAAGCCCGATATTTTAGGAATGACTCTATTCTTGATGCCCAACGTGGGTATGACCCGAGTTATTCATGGCGCTGCCTATGGGGTATCAAATCTCTTTTGTGTGATGGCTTGAAGTGGCGGGTTGGTAATGGATATCTTATTAGAGTATGACTCGATGCTTGGCTGCCAGGTAACTCAAACTCAGCAGCTCCAACTCATGGACTTGTCTATGACCCAATGCTGAAGGTCTCCGACAATCCTTTCCTAAAGGCGAACCTATTGAGGGAAAGTTGGTGTACACCCTTTCCATCCCTCATTCATTCATTCCACTTGAACTATATAGGAAGTCGAGCTAATGACCTTTAAAAACAAGCGCTTATGGAAGGCAACCTATTTTCTTTCAGCAATCCTTTATTTTGTTTCGGTAAAATATTCGAAAGCTCCCCTCTGCAATTTCATCTAATTGATTGATTCGTAATTGATTGATCTGATGGATTAATCTTTGATTTTGGGCATTGATGTGAATTGATTGCTGCCATATTTATTGACAATTGAGAAGTGTGATTCTAGGGGTTGGAATCGAATCACTAGTAAATAATTAACTTTAAGTAACACCCAAAAAGTGTTACATAAGGTGGTAAAAGTGTTATCATAGACAATAGGTAACACTTTAGTGGGTGATACATCCGCCCATGTTACCTAAGGTATTATGTACCACTTTGGGTAATGTATGGTAACACTTTAAAAAGTGTTACTATAAACCGTCTTATGTAACACATTTTAGATTATTAGTATCACTTTTAAAGTGTTACTTTTTTATTTCTTATGTAACACTTACCTATCTTTAGTATCATTTTTCAATCATATAGTAACACTCTATTAGACATTGCGGGCGTATCACTTTTGCAAACTAGTGTAACACCTTATTGATTATTAGATAACATTTTTCAATCATCCTTTGACATATAGTATCACTATATTCGACAATATGTATCACTTTTTGCAAACTAACATAACACATTGTTAATTTATAGGTAACATGTGTTAGGATTAGTGTGGAGATGCATCAATATATGGAGGCATAAGGAAGAATCAAAGAGAAAGCTTGTTGAAGGAAGTTCGACCGAACATACTATGAGGTTCGGTCGAACCTTGAGACAGAAACTTTTGCGTTTTTAGCAAAAGTGGAGGAGTGGTCGAACCACTGCCTGTTCGGCCGAACCACCTTGAGTTCGACCGAAGCCTGGGTTGGTTCGGCCAAACCTCTTTGCGACTCTGTTTTGCGGTGCGATTTCAGTCCGTATTACTTGATTAATTGCTAGCCCTTGGATTGCCGTGTTTTACCTAGACTATATATATTCTTTGTTTTGCTTCTTCCCCAAGCATTCACAATCTTTAAACACTAATAGAGGGTTTATGAGAGGTTTTGTGAGGAGCATTGGAATTATATACAATTCATGCTTGTAATCTTGATTCATTCATCATCAATACTACTCCATAGTGCAAGGTGGGTTTTTTCTCCTGGTTCTCGGGTTTTCCCACGATAACTTTGTCTCCCTTTTATTTGCTTTAATTTCTTCATGGTTGTTCTTAATTGTTGTGCTTGCATGTTCTTCATTGTTGTGGGTTGATTGCAATTAGTTTGAGCCCTTAATCCTTTCAATTGGTATCAGAGCCAGGTTGAATCTTTGGTGTTTTAGTGATTTTGGGTTGTGTTAAACTTGAATTTGTGATTGAGTTACAAAGTTTGGGTCTTTAGGTATTCAAAGATTGAATCTTGGGTGTCAAGTTGCATTCTTTGTTGTTGAAACCTATTGTGAACTTTGTGTGTGTTTGATTTGCAATAGAGGAAGGCAAGTTAAAAATTGAGAAGTTTGATGGGAAGGACTTTGGGTTTTGGAAGATGCAAATGGAGGACTATTTGTATCAAAAGAACCCATTTTTGCCTCTTTCTAGTAAACCATCGGGTATGAAGGAAGAAGAGTGGAAAATATTGGATAGACAAGCTCTTGGAGTGATTATGTTGACATTGGCAAAGAGTGTTGCTTACAATGTCAAAGATGTGACAACGACGGTCGGTGTGATCAAAGCATTGACAAATATGTATGAGAAACCATCGGCTATGAACAAGGTGTTCTTGATGCGTCGTTTGTTTGAAATTGAGATGAATGATGGTGGTTTCGCCCCGGAACACATAATTGAATTCAATTCGATAATTTCTCAACTAGCTTCAGTTGAGATCAAATTTGATGATGAGGTGAAGGCCTTGATTTTGTTGTCATCGTTGCCTAGGAGTTGGGATACCGTTGTAGCCGCCATTAGCAACTCCTCCGGGAATACGAAGTTGAAATGTGATGATGTGAGGGACTTAATCTTGAGTGAGAGCTTGAGAAGGAAGAACTCGGGTGAGTCATCGGGTGGTGCATATTCTAGTGAAGGTAGGGGACGTGGAAGACAACAAAGAGGTGCTCAAAAGGGAATATCGAAGTCTAGAGGGAGGAGTAAGTCGAAAGGGAAGGTGAACATTGTGTGTTGGGGTTGTGGTGTGAAGGGACATACTAAGAGGGATTGTCCTAATCCCAAGAAGAAGGGTGGTTCAAACCACAAGAACCACGATGATGCTAGTTCATCGGTTAGCTTGGCATCAAGTGATGAACTTGGTGATGCATTGATCTTGAGCGTTGATAGTCCCATTGAGTCTTGGATCCTTGATTCGGGAGCTTCATTTCATTCTTCTCCATGTAAGGAGATTTTCCAAAACTTCAAGAGTGGTAAGTTTGGAAAAGTGTACCTTGCGGATGATGAACCGTTGGATATTGTGGGGAAGGGAGATGTTATGATCAAGACTTCAAGTGGGAGCTCATGGAAGCTTGAAGATGTTAGGTACATACCTAAGCTAAGGAAAAATTTGATTTCGGTGGGTCAACTAGACTCAAGCGGTTTTAGAACCATGTTTGGTGAAGGTACTTGGAAGGTGTCAAAGGGAGCTATGGTGGTGGCTCGGGGCACGAAGACCGGCACTTTGTACACGACCTTAGGGTGTAAAAGCATGATTGCTAAAACCGCAAATGATGAGACTAAGCTTTGGCATACTCGGCTTGGTCACATGAGTGAGAAAGGGATGAAATTGCTAGCTTCAAAGGGTAAGTTGTCGGGGTTGAAATCAATCGACATGCAATTTTGTGAGATATGTGTTTTTGGGAAGCAAAAGAAGGTGTCTTTCACAAAAACCAAACGGTCCTTGAAGAAGGAGAAGCTAGAACTTGTGCACACGGATGTTTGGGGCCCATACCCCATCAAGTCCCTTGGTGGTTCTCACTATTTTGTCACTTTCATTGATGATTCAACCCGGAAGGTATGGGTATATTTCATGAATCACAAGTCGGAAGTGAATGAGAAGTTCAAGACTTGGAAGGCGGAGGTTGAAAATGTTTCGGGCAAGAAGATTAAGGCAATCAAGTCCGACAATGGAGGAGAGTATGAGTTGGAAGCTTACAAAAACATTTGTAAGGAGCATGGCATTGTTTTGGAGAGGACCATTCCCGGTAAACCTCGCCAAAACGAGGTAGCGGAGCGGATGAATAGGACTTTACTTGAGAGGGCAAGGTGTATGAGGTTGTTTGCGGGCCTCCCAAAATGTTTTTGGGCGGATGCCGTTAGTACCGCGGCTTACTTGATAAACCGTGGACCTTCGGTGCCCTTGGATTTCAAGATACCGGAGGAGAAGTGGAGTGGTAAGGAGATGTCCTACACTCACTTGAAGACCTTTGGTTGTGTGGCCTATTTGCAATCCGAGAAGAGAGATAAGCTAGACCCAAAGGCCATCAAATGTTACTTCATCGGGTATGGATGTGAGAAATACGGTTATAGATTGTGGGATCCTAAGAATCGAAAGATTGTTAGGCATTGTGACATCACTTTTGATGAGAGTTCTTTGTATAAGGACAACTTTGGTGGAAAATCCGTGGAAAGAGAATCAATAGGAGATGAGTGGAAATATGTTGAGCTAGAGGGTGAAGTTAAAAGTGGCAAGGAGTTTGAACAAGTAGAAGTTGAGGTGCCAATTCAACAAGCATCTCCTCAACATGGTGCTCATGTCCCGGTGGATTCGGATTCCAGTGATTCTGATTATGATGATCATTTCGAGACGGATGAACGAGTAGTTATGGGTGAGCCCGTTGTGGTTCAAGGAGAGCCTTCTACACCACCAACGGTGAGAAGATCATCAAGACCAATCAAGCCACCTAACCGATATTCTCCATCCTTGCATTATTTGTTGTTGACGTATTCCGGTGAACCGGAATGTTATCAAGAGGCAATGGGCATGGGTGACTCGTTGAAGTGGGAGCAAGCAATGGAAGATGAGATGTCTTCATTAGAGAAAAACAACACTTGGGTGTTGGTTGAATTGCCTAAGGGCAAGAGAGCACTTTTGTGCAAGTGGATATTTCGAAAGAAAGAAGAACCGGATGGTACAATTCGGTACAAGGCAAGACTTGTGGTGAAAGGTTTTTCACAAAAGGAGGGCATTTATTATCATGAGATCTTTGCTCCGATTGTGAAGTTGACCACTATAAGAATCTTGTTGGCTATAGTGGTTTTGGAGAACTTATTTCTTGAGCAAATGGATGTAAAAACCGCGTTTTTACATGGTGATTTGGAGGAGGAAATCTACATGAAGTAACCGGAAGGGTTTCAAGTTCCGGGTCAAGAGAACTTGGTGTGCAAACTCAAACGGAGTCTATATGGGTTGAAACAAGCTCCGAGACAATGGTACAAGAAGTTTGACAATTTCATGCTAGGCAATGGTTTCGTGAGAGCGGAAGGTGATCATTGTTGCTACTTTCAAAGGTATGACAATGGCTATATCTATTTACTTTAGTATGTTGATGATATGTTGATTGCGGGAACTAGTATGCAATTTGTCAATGGCTTGAAAAAGAATTTGTCTAGAAGATTTGAGATGAAAGACTTGGGTGAGGCCAAGCAAATACTTGGCATGAGAATTTCTAGAGATAGCTCAACGGGTGTGTTGAAGTTATCTCAAGAGGAGTATGTCAAGAAGGTGCTAAAAAGATTTAATATGATGGATGCTAAGCCTCGAAGCTCACCTCTTTCAAGTGAGCTCAAGTTGACAAAGGAGGATTGCCCAAAGACAAGGGAAGAGAAGGACAAAATGGCCATTGTTCCTTATGCTTCGGCCGTTGGTAGCATGATGTATGCTATGATTTGCACGAGGCCCAGTATTGCTCACGCAGTGGGAGTTGTGAGTAGGTTCATGTCAAATCCGGGTGAGAGACATTGGGAAGCCGTGAAGTGGCTATTGAGGTATTTGTTGGGTACTTCAAGTATGGCTCTTTGATTTGGAAGAAATGGAGTTGTTTTGGAAGGTTTTGTTGATGCCGATTTTGGTGGATGTTATGATTCAAGCAAAAGCACTTCGGGGTATGTGTACACTATTGGTGGTACGGCCATTAGTTGGATGAGCAAGCTCCAAAAGTGTGTCTCTATGTCTACGACGGAAGCCGAGTATGTGGCTATGTCGGAAGCGGGAAAAGAGATGAAATGGTTGAAAGGTTTTCTTGAAGAAATGGGCATGAAACAAGATGTCTGTGCGTTGTATAGTGATAGCCAAAGTGCGGTTCAATTGGCTAAGAATCCTATGTTTCATTATCGCACTAAACACATCAAGAGACGCTATCACTACACTAGGAGTTTGGTGAAGGATGGCACGATGTGTTTGAGGAAGATTGCCGGTTCAAAGAATCCGGCGGATATGCTCACTAAGGTGGTTTCTAGTGACAAATTGAGGTTGTGTAGGACCTCAATTGGACTCCATCATTAACTTGATGGAGTGTTGCGCTATGGTGAAAAATTGCTTTGATGAATGCGTTGAGTGCTCTTGAGGAAGGAGTGTATATATGGATGTCTATGGTGTATGCATTATTGATCCTATCTCCAAGTGGGAGATTGTTAGGATTAGTGTGGAGATGCATCAATATATGGAGGCATAAGGAAGAATCAAAGAGAAAGCTTGTTGAAGGAAGTTCGACCGAACATACTATGAGGTTCGGTCGAACCTTGAGACAGAAACTTTTGCGTTTTTAGCAAAAGTGGAGGAGTGGTCGAACCACTGCCTGTTCGGCCGAACCACCTTGAGTTCGACCGAACCCTGGGTTGGTTCGGCCGAACCTCTTTGCGACCCTGTTTTGCAGTGCGATTTCAGTCCGTATTACTTGATTAATTGCTAGCCCTTGGATTGTCGTGTTTTACCTAGACTATATATATTCTTTGTTTTGCTTCTTCCCCAAGCATTCACAATCTTTAAACACTAATAGAGGGTTTATGAGAGGTTTTGTGAGGAGCATTGGAATTATATACAATTCATGCTTGTAATCTTGATTCATTCATCATCAATACTACTCCATAGTGCAAGGTGGGTTTTTTCTCCCGGTTCTCGGGTTTTCCCACGGTAACTTTGTCTCCCTTTTATTTGCTTTAATTTCTTCATGGTTGTTCTTAGTTGTTGTGCTTGCATGTTCTTCATTGTTGTGGGTTGATTGCAATTAGTTTAAACCCTTAATTCTTTCAACATGTATTATTACTACTATAATTTGTAGGGTGTCTTATGAAGATGGTGTTATGGAGAGTGGGCCTAAGCGGCTAAGCCTTGCGCGGCCGTTAAAGGGACTCAGATTATGGTATATTTTGTTAAAACTTTGATTAAATGAGACTATATTTTTATTGTTTTGTTACCAAGATTGAATGTTGAGTTGCCTTTGATGTTTATAAAGTAGGATGACCTCTATTTGCTGAGTTGCTGAGCTTTGATACTATTCTGCATACATTTTAATGTTGCTATATTCAACTCTTGTTTTTATGGGTTTCTAGATTTACATTCAACTATTTATTGCTCCTCTGTAGCTTTAAAGAGTCTACTCTTGTTATATTATTACTAAAGATTCTTGCATTTTGCTTTATATAATTAGATTACTGTTTAGAAGTTTGAGTATCATATGAAGATTCAACTCTTATTATGTTACTAGATGATTATTTTTATCTCTTGATGATGGTTACACCTTAATATTGCCTTTTGAAGGTAAGATTTTGTTTTCTGAGTTTGTTTGTGTTTGGGAATGAACTTTCCTAATTAAGATTCTGGGTTTTGTAATTAATTATGAACCGAATTTTTTATCCGAAAAGTTGCTGAAATCACGAAATGGTTTTTGATTTGATCAGAAAAGGAATTGTAAATGAGGATAATCATTTATCATTATTGCCCCTAAAAGGTTAGATCTTTTACCCATGATCTTTGTTTTGGAATTTTCCTCATTTGAATTTATAAGATTAAAATTATAATTATTGTACTTGTGAAATTTGCACGTATAACTATCATATACAATTATTGACCAATAGATTTACTGAGTTATTGATGCATTGTAAATATTATGTAGAGAGTGCTTGATGAATGATGTGCTGTCAGTAGTGTTTTTCTTGCATTTTGTGTTATAAGTACGTTCATGTTGTTGTTCTTGAAGAGGTTGTGGTATTATTGAGGTTTTTTTATGGTTTTCATTTAGTGTGACACATAATCTTCTGTTATTAAAGAAAGGGGAGGAAGGATGTGAGAAAGAGAGAAAAATGTTGGATTGTTGAGTCATCTTGCTGTTTTTTTTTATTGCCAAACAAAATTGCTTGTATTACACTGTCTTTATGTATGTTGAGGAGGCTAAAGATTGAGCATTTGAGCAATTCAGCTTGAGTACATGCTTCCATTTTTATTTAAACTCGAAATCCAATGTTTGATTTGCTGTGTTTCCAAGTGAAATGCAAGCTTCTATGTCTTAATAGACCAATAGAAGCTCTATTTAATTATTCACTGGATCCTTGCCATTTACTTGTCTGGGTTTGTCCTAAATTACAATTTTGCAATTTGCAGGTTCAGTATATAAGGATTGAGCTGAGAGTGCCTGAGCATGGATGGACTTTGCAGAAGTTTTTTAATCTTATGATTTTCATTGTGATTGGAGGCGATTAGCTGGATTATTTATTTTCTATAGTCCAGATAATGTTAATATCTGTTTTGACAATGAGCTCTATGTTTTCAGTTCAGGCAATCATATTCGGGTTCCTCAATCCTCAAGCAAGTATTCAGATTAAATTCCAGGGTATGTTCTCTTCCATGGCTTAGATTGTCCTTTCTTTCGCTGGTGCTTTCATTTTGTGAGAAATTGTGGTTCACACCCTTTACTCTTTGATTTGCAACTAATCATGGATTTAAAAACCATAATAGCTAGGAAACCACATACCACACACAGTAACTTGACAGCAATGAAAGCCTTTTATCATTTTAATTACCATGTACTCGTCCTTGTGATATATATGATCTCCCAGTCACTGCCATGCAGATAGAATTGTAATGATTATTGTGAGATAGAGATGTTTAAAGGAAACCCAATTGTGCCCAATTTAGATGATTTGCAGGTTTTTTGGTAGTCAGAAACCTGAATGTGATGCGCAGGAGAAGGTGGTGTTATCACTACTTAGCTATGACCTTATCATAGTGATTATTGTTAACACTTTGTAAATTTGTACCAAAAATCTATATGATGGATTCTCGTAAAGTGGAATATGTATAATTGGTGTTGCCTCTCAACCTGTCAAAGACTGTCTGCAAATATTGAGCCTTGGAATTTGTAATTGAAATGCTGGTAGCTGCCTTTTTTTTTTTTTTTTTTTTTGAGGAAATTCTGGTAGCTGCATTTAAACTAACTAATTTAGGTCCTGCAGGCATGATTATAAGATCTTGATGTATCAAAGCTAATGCAGAAATTTGTTTCATGTATTTCTAAGCATGAATGCAGGGATCTGAGGATGAACTCATAGATGCTGTGGCATTTGTCCGTCCGGTGAGTGTGGCATTTGAGGTTGTTGATGGATTCAGATTCTAAAAGAAGAGAGTTTACTCAAGCACAACTTGTGGCAGCATACCTATGGTAAGTTTCCAGATTGATGCATAACTACACATCCCTGCAATCATTTAAGAGATGAACAAATTTTTTACTTCGTATTGCTCATGAATGAACATGTTTGGTCCTTTCAACATATTTGTTTTTCTTTATATCTTCTAGTTTGTTTTTTTAAGAGGAGGGGTGACAGATAAGTTAGGTGCTACATTCTCAATTTATCACCAGCTGACAGCCCGTCGTTAGTTGTTAAAACTTTTATATATGGTTCTGTTTTGGATGTATTGCAAAAATGGAAAAAAAGGAACTAATAAACTTTTTTGGATTGATACTTAATAGTAGGGAAATTATCAGTAACAAAAGCAAGAAGGAAGGAAAATATGATATAGAAGGCTAATCAATGTATTACTTAAAACACTACTTTGAGATGTGAATATGTTTGATTTTACATTCACATATTCCCATGATGTCTCACTGACTCACTCGCTGTTCTTTTCTTGTTTGCTTTGCAGCTTTGGCAGGATGTGAACCATGCTGTTCTTGCTGTTGGATATGGGGTCGAAGATGGAGTACCGTACTGGCTTATTAACAATTCTTGGGAGCTGATTGGGGTGATGATGGGTACTTCAAGATGAAGATGGGCAAAAACATGTGTGGTAAGTTCAATAGTTTTTAACTACTCATTCAGTCAAATATTTTTAGCAAATTTACTTGCATTCGTCAGGTTTTTTTAAAGGGGAGAAAAACCATTTTTCTAATGGTGAAAAATTGTTATTTGAAAAACATGGAATACCATGATTTTCCATCGCCTTTTCATTTTCCTCTTTACTTCTGGGTATCGGACATGAGGAAATCACTCCAAAATTTTTATTCAACTAAACTAGTTGACATATGAGGTAAATATAGACTCCTAACCTTGTTCAATCTACTTAGTGCTTCTACAATAACATGAAAGGTAATTTGCATTATCAGCCAGTTTATATACTCCATATTTAAGCATTAGGATTAGGTACACTAGCTCTAACAAGTATTGTGTTCTGCAAGTAATATAGCAATTTCTTCCAGTCAGTCAGTAGATTATGACTTGTTCGTGTTACCTTTCATTGCAGCTAACTTGGCGTTGTATTCCTGGAGTTCTCTTTTATATCTTTCCTTATCCCTTTCCCCTATATTCTGATATACCTGCACTTGAACAAATATCAAAGCAACTTTCGTAAATCATCACAATCTTCTATATTAAGACTTAAGAGCCATATGATAAGGCCATATGCTTCAATAATCGACTAACCTTTCTTTCTTCAGAGTTAAGATTGTTCCATGATTCTCCTATCATTTTAGTAAACTCCCTCTCTCGACTATTAGGATAAAGGGATTTGAGGACTGAATGCTTCTCCGAAAAGTAGAAATTGTAGCCACTTCTGTTGGGTTTTGGGTGGCTGGGATCTCCACCCCATCGCTTCCTCTTACGCCTTCTCTTTCCTGGTACCTGGCGAGGTTGCTTATTGGGATCGTAAGGGATGATTGCCATGCTAAGATCATCAGCTGGAGAGGATGAAGGGCATTGCTTATCTACAGGATGGTAAATCACTCCACTCAGCAGTTCCTGTCCTAGTCTGACAGAGACTAAATACCCGCAGTCGAATTTCCCATGAATTGTTCCTACTGCTGGAATGCTCAAGGGACTAGAATCTGGAAAATACAAGAAACTTTTTACTACTAGCAGGACAATAGGAGAATGACAGTATTCTGTCGATATGTACTTCATTCTTTTTACCTTGATTTAATTTTTATTATCAGTACTTATTAGACCTTACCAAAACTTATTGACCCTTACCTAAACTCGGTTTAGTTGTACAAAGTTAATTTTCACAGCATGTACTAAGGAAATAGTGACAAAGATAAATATCTCTATCAAGTGGACTTTGAACTCTTTTGGGTGTAACTTTCTTATGATTATCACTAGTAATAGGACCAAATGGGCATGGATCTGCAGAGATAGGAGTCAAATTTTACAAGCTAATCCAATAATTGCTCTCTTTGTCCTCATACAATAGTTGGATTATTTTAATATTTAATTTATTAAGGATATGACATGATTTTATCAGAAGATCATTTGACATACTTCATATTGGAATAAAGTTTATCATAATCTATTATTGTTTAAGGAAGCACCTTTCGAGGATTTCCTAAAACAATATATGCGACTATAAATTCCGAACAATAAGAGTAAACAGTTTAAGGTGTATACAACGCTAAGTTGAAACAATTAGGCGCGGTACCTGGTGGAGTTGAGGATACAGGGCTTTGTACATTAAAGAAGTAAAGTTGCTCATACTGGTAAAGAAGGCCAAGGTAATGCTTTTTTAGCACAGATGAAGCACTTGTGGCAGTGACAGAAAACTTGAAAACTGAACTTATTTCCCTCCATTTCTTCTCTGAAACAACCTATAATTACACAAAATTCTGTAACATTAAATTTTAATTAGTAAAATAAAAAAGTAAAAGAAAAAAAATGGGGTTAAACATGTATTATCAACCTTAATATAGCCACCTCTCTTAGTAACTTCAACATATAACACATGCAAATCTAGCTCCCTTCTTCCAATTACTGGTACCCTTTTGGTAGATAACACAATAAATAAAAAAATTAAAAAAATAAAAAAAAAAAAAAAACATTACAACTTATAATTTTCGTGATAAATCAATTATGTAAAAGTAATTTAAAAATTTAGATAACACAATAAAAAAAAATATATTATAACCTTATAATTTTCGTGATAAATCAATTATTAAACGAGTAAAAATAAAATAAAAATTTAGATAACACAATTAAAAAATATTATAACCTTATAATTTTCGTGATAAATCAATTATTAAACGAGTAAAAGTAAGATAAAAATTTAGAGTTACGTAAATTAGATTCTAGAATCGATAATATGATATATTATAGATATTTTAGATGGCGTACGTGAATTTGGTGCCCAACATAGAATGGAGACTTTTGAGTGTATCAAAGAAGAGCTGAGGTTGGCTGATAACTTCTTCATGAGTAGCAAGTGGAGAAGGGTAGTTGTAATTCTCTTTTTCCGACGCTTGTATCATTGGTTTTCACCGGAAAATAATTATTGAATTATTTAATTTATGGTAATAGTTGGACTTTTGAGTGTACGAAGTAGTGTAAATGAACAAGGTGGTTACTTGGTTTCTAGATAAGATAGTGATTAAGACAATGAGGAAATTTTCTGACCCCAAATATAATTTAAGGAAATAAGTAGTCATAAATATAAATGGCATATGTAGTTGGTGTCAAAGGTTTACAATTACAAAAATTTGGCACTTCTTCCTCTTTAAGAGCATAGTTATCAAAAACTATTAATCCGGCTGCAATCCAATGATAGCTCAAGATATCCTTGGGTCTTACTGGCCCGTGAGGCCGTGACACTAAACAATATACATACACACATAACTCATTGGATAATATTTATCTTTACAAATTTTTGTATGCGGCTAGTCATGTGATGCGGCAGGGGTTACATATAGGGTGTTACTGGTTTTGTCAAGGGTTACTTGTAGGTGTTACTTGTATTCTGGGGTAACTTATATTCTGGGGATACTTGTATGGGTATTACTGGTTTTGGTCAGGGGATATTGTAAGGTGTTACTGGTTTTGTCAGAGATTACCTGTAGGTGTTACTTGTATTCTAGAGTTACTTGTATGGGTGTTACTGGTTTTGGTCAGGGATTACTTGTAGGTTGCTACTGGTTTGGTATGGGGTTACTTGTATGAGTTACTCAGAATACAAGTAACTCCACGATACAAGTAACCCATACAAGTAACTTCATAATACAAGTAACACCCTACAAGTAACTCATACAAGTAACACTAGAATACAAGTAACCCCTGCCGCACTATGTGGCTTGCCGCACTGAAAAACCTCTGTGAAAACCAAGGTGAGATCATGTGAGAATCAAGGTGAATAATAGAAACTGGGAACTAATCTCAGCCATTGATCACACTCCGTCTAATGGCTCACATTGCACCCGCTCTCATTAATGGCATTCTCATAATTTCACTGTTTTCAAATTTTTAAGGCAATTTCATTTACTTTAAGACTGATTTCATTTACATTTACTAAATTTTCATTTACTTTTGAGGAATGAAACCGGAAACTACGTTATAAAGTTAAAATATTACAAAAATGTCATTAATGACACGGGAAACATGTGAGTCGTCTGATTAACATGATCTAAGGGCCTAAATTAGTTCCCAGTTCTTATTTTAGCCTTGGTTCTCATTATAACTTGGTTCTATATATAACCAAGTTATAATGAGAACCAAGGCTATAATAAGAACTAGGAATTAATCTAGGGTCTTAGATCATGTTAATCGGGCGGTCGACATACATCCTGTGTCATTAATGACATTTTTGTAATAATTCAACTTTACAAAGTGATTTTCAGTTTCATTTCTAAAAAGTAAATGAAAAGTTAGTAAAAATAAATGAAATCATCAGTCATAAAGTAAATGAAATTCCCTTAAAAGTTAAAAAAAAATTGAGAAATATATAGTTTAAAAATTCGCAAAATTTACAAAAATGTCATTAATGAATACGGGTGAGATGTGAGCCGTCGGATGTAGCGTGATTAAAGGCTTAGATTGGTTCCTAATTCCTATTATTCACCTTGGTTCTCGCATGATCTCAATTCTAGTCCCATGTGATGACTCGGGGATAGCCCAAGTTCATATTAGTTATATTATAATGGATGCAAGGAAGAACAAATATTGAATGTAAAATTAACAAGAGAAATAGACAAAAATTTACGTGGTTCACCAAGAATGCAGCTACGTCCACGGGCAGACGAGATTAATGGTTTTTAATGAACTTGTGGAATACATATTACTGGTTCAGAACAACTTTAAGACTAATCTTGAAAACAGATTTATTGTCTCTAGGATTTCTAATGTTATCAGTCCTAGAATTCACAAATGAGAAATAAACACAAGACTCTCAGTTTTCTGAATAATCACTCAATTAATAATTGTTGCGGAACTCAAGAGTATTTATATTAACCTACAGACTAGAAAAGATATACTTTGTAATTTATAAGGTAATAAAGCCCAGATACGAAGTAACCAAAATCGGTCAAAACCAAATTTTATGTATATCTATCTTATAATTTTGTGCATTCTAGGTTCAACCCATTAAGCATGGAATCATTGACACAACACATAGGCTTGTGCAGCCTAGCTTGTACCTAATTCTACCGTTGAATTTGTGTCTTAATTGTGTCTTCTCAACAATTCTATGCATATCTATCTATATCTGGCCTTATATATATACAATAGCATAGACTAGATATTCTAGCTAGCACATAGGATCGTATGCAACAACATACTTCGTATATCATAATTTTATTTATGTATTACATTGGAAAAGTATAGGCTTCCAAATAATAAATGATCGATACTCATTGGTACTCTTCATGATTTTCCAGTAATTTCAAAGATAGATATACATAAACTTTATTCTAGATATTCCATATTTAAAGCTTGACTCTTTATTCCACGAAATGATCTTACTAGGTCTTGCATGCTAGTCACCTTCAGCTTCAGAACAACGTCACCCTGCAAATCATTGACACAATTATGTATTTTTACAAAATATCAATTGAATAATTATTGAAGACTAAATACGTAGTATTATTGTTACCGGACCATATCAACCGTAAAAGTTTAATCTAATGGTTAATCTCTAAGAATATGTTATATACTCTATCATAATGTATCACTTATGTTCAAGTTTTTTTTTTTACCATGAACTCAAAATCCAAGTAATTATATTGAGTGAATTTTATTTTCTAGACAAGCTAAGATCGAGTAGTATAGTAATACATACTTATTGCAATCAATATCGGGGCTGATGTTGATCTTGTAATTGACACCACACGCCTTAGGGAGCTTGTTAGCAAGGTCATAGTTGATCCCATAGGACTTAGCGGCGGGTTTGATGCACTTACAAGCTGCCTGGCGATCAGGCCTAGTCTTAGCCAAGTTAGCCAAGTTCTTAACCCCTCCACAGCAATTCGCTGGGATGGATCCACCTTTTTTCAAGTAATTGAGGCATGGCATAAGCATTGTTACCACCTGCCCACATGAAAAGGCTTGCGCGGCATGAGGTGCAACCACTATCATGGTTATGAAGATTAGGCATACCGCCTTTTTAGTCAGCATGGTTGAGCTAGCCATCATAAATTGATCGGTTGTAGATATTTAATTTGGCAAAATTTATTTTGTGTAGGGCAACTAAGGTTGCAACAACGTTTATACCGTACTAGCTAGTTTAATTTGTACGTGTTACACAAATGATTTGATGAATCCGAAAGAAGATCCTTGAGATATTTATAGATGGAATTTTATTGTGAGCAAACTCAAAGAGGAAGAGTCCCATTGATAACTCCAAACTTAAGAGTAGTATGATAACATCACATGCTCTATGTTTACTCATTAGTTACAGAACGAAATAGTATTTGTGTTTGTTTGTGTATCTTTCTTTTTTCTGTTTTTAAGGGGAGAAAATGGTTTGTTAGTGTAAAGGTAATGCTTATATTTGAGCTTTTTGTACCAACTGATAGTTATGTTTTGATTTCATACTTGGAGGTGACAAACACTCCTTTAAATCGGGTTTGATACAAATCGCGTGTTATATTATGTTCAACTATAGATCAGCAACTATGATAAATCAATTGTAATCACATAAATTTGTGGTCTGAATCATGTTAATTATAGAGTATTAATTTTGATTATTGTTAAAACCAAGTCATTCAAGTACAATTCAAGTTTAATTTGAATGATATTAATCGTATAATTTGGTATGACATGTCTCTGGTACCGGAATACTAGAGAACTTTAAACTCTAAAAGTGTTGCCAAAAAAAATAGTACATTATAAATGGAGGGAAAAGCATGGTTTGTTATGTGTAAAAATTAGTCCTGTTTTGTAAAAATAAACCTAAGTGTGTACTCCCTCTATATCCAAATAATGGTTACACATTGGATTTTGGCAACATTATTCATAAGCTCTAGTTTGGCCATCATGTGTGATTTAAAGATAAGGTAAAATATTGTTACAAAAGATCTTGTTGTATTCATCTCAAACATATGCATTTTTAAAATATCAACTATTGTATTAATAAATTTAACATATACATAATTATAGTACGTCTTAGAGATTGTATTCATCTCAAACATATGCATTTTTAAAATATCAACTACTGTATTAATAAATTTGACATATACATAATTATATTATGTCTTAGAGATGATAGTATTCATAGTTAAATAAATTGACACACATGAATGAAAAGGTGAAGTGTTAAAATTCAATTTGAAACAAAAGAGTACTCAGGTACTCTTATAGTCCTATCTTCTTAGAGATTTTTCAAATGATATACTATAATCAACTTCTTCTTTTTTGAAGGGATATACTATAATCAACTACTTTATTTATTATATTTGAAATTTTTTTTAATCATTCCTTACACCCATCACATAGTCCAAATAATCGGGGTTGTCTGACTTCGTTCCTGGTCGTGTTGTGTCGGCGGCGGCTCAGCAGAAGCGGGACAAGTATGGGGCACGTTGCAGGGCTAATGGCTATGGTTTTCTTCCTTTCTCCTTTTCTTCATTAGGGGAATTAGACAAGGATGTTATTGCGTTGCTGAAGCGGGTTCAGGCGTTCGCTAAGACTCAGGATATTGGTGCTCGTGCAGCTACTCATATCTTCAGTAGGATCGGGTTCGCTATAGCTAGAGGGGTGGGAGCCCAGATTGTATCTCGGCTCCCTACCAATTTCTTGTAAATTGATTGAATTTGTAGGTTTTTAAATTTTATAATAATAATAATACTAATAATAATAATAATAATAATAATAATAATAATAATATCAGTAACAATATTTATAAACAACTTTCTCTCACCTACCTAAAAAGTAAAAACAGAGATCCATTGCCCACATCATTTTATATGAACATTGAATGAAAAGTTGGTTCTGGCTAAGGGTGTTTCTTGGAAAGTTGGTTCGGGTTCTCAGGTCCGCATTCTTCAAGATTATTGGGTTCCTGGGGACTCAATTTCATTTCGAGGTAATTGTGAGACGCCTCTTCCGTCTCATGTTTCTTCTATCATTAATCCGCGTTCATACGCGTGGGATACTTCTCGGGTTTATCAGTTGTTTGATTCCTCAACAGCTAGCCGTATTTTGGCTTTAGAACGTCCGAGTAGACCAATGGACGATTTCGTTTACTGGAAATATTCAAAGGACGTGGTATTTTCTACTAAATCAGCCTACGCTATGTTGTTAAGAAATCCAGACTACTCTGCTGGGGTTTCAGCCTTCCCTTCTTCATAGTGGAAGGTTTTCTGGAGCCTGCCCCTCTTGCCAAAGCTGCATCTATTCTGCTGGAAGCTTCTTAATAATGCATTACCTCTCACTGGTATATTACAACAACACGGGATTCCAGTGGATACCACTTGTGTTCTTTGTCTGGGAAATCACGAATCGGTTGAACATCTTTTTAGAGATTGTCCTTTGGTTAGGGAAGTCTGGGTGACTGCTCCTCTTATTGCGTCGCTTCAAGTTCGTCGAGACATTACTTTCTCTGCTTGGTTTGTTGAGATAGTTTTGGATTTACGACGAAATAAGTCTTGGGAAACTTTGGTCAACTTAGTCTCTTTTCTTTGGGCCATTTGGATTGCTCGCAATAACAAAATCTTTCGTCGGGCTGTTATTTCTTCTAATTTTGTTTGTCATATAATGCAGGAATGGGTTTCTCGTAGTCTTGCGGCTGAGGATTTTAAGTCTGCTATTCGATCATTAGGGATGGCTTCAACTGCCCTTCGACATCATGTTTCTTCGTCATGTCTTTTACAAGGCTCATCGGATTCAAATGTTGATATATGCCTTGTGTTTGATGGTGCTTATACTCTTCATGACCATACTGCAGGGGCAGGTTGGATTTTTAGATCTTCGGATTCAGACATTGTACTTGGTGGTGGTTGTAGAGCCTTCACTTCGTCCTCGACTTTTCAGTCTGAGTTGCAGACTTGTTTGTGGGCTCTTAAGGCGGCTGATCGTCGTGGTTTTAGGCGTTTGCTTATCTACACAGATTGCTCAACTTTGTTAACTTTCCTTACAAATAAGAGATGTCAGGATATCTCTTGCTTATGGTTGCTTCAGGATATAAAGGTTATCCTTACTCGGTTTTTATTCTGCGAAGTTCGGAAAGTTCCTCGTCAGTGGGTGGCCCCAGCTCATTGGTTGGCATCTCAAGCTCGTCAGCGTCGTATGTTGTTATGGTCCTGCTAGTTTTTTCTTTCTTTCTTTTGTTTTTTTTATTTCTTAGCTCGTCTTGTCAAAAAAAAAAAAAAAAAAACATTGAATGAAAAGAAATAGAAACAATTTGCCATCATGTGTTAGCTTTGAAGCTCCCCAACCCGAACATTTTCGAACAGTAAATACCTAAATATGACACATTTATTAAATGAAGATTAGGCATCTGGATAGGTATGCCTAAATTCATGAATAGACAAATAGTACATAGCCCTATATGCACACGATGCATGTGTTAATTAGAATAATAATGCGAACTGAATAAATGTGTTGTTCCTAAGTAGTTCTAGTTTCGATTTTTGGTGCCTAGAAATTTTGTTCACCTACCTGCAACACAATGTTTATTATATATAGTTCTTTTTTATCTACACTAGTCGTTGGAGCACGCGCGTTACGCGTGCCCCCCCCCCCCCCCCCGACGGCAAGATAAGAAAAATTCGTGGATGTGTTCGGTTGTTGTGATATTCGTGGTTGTGTTCGGGTTTTGTAATAGCAAGGATGCATGAATTTATAAGTACTGAGAAGGAGTAGTGATAAAGTTTCTATGGGGAAATATCTATGGAAAAACAATTGTTATAAGTGAAGTTATCTAGAATTTGATAATTTAAAGATTCTTAAAAAAAAATATACTATTGTTTTAGACATTATTGTAGAACGCAAAATAGTTTCCTATTGAGGAGTACCTAAATATTTTTCGAATAGCTTCGTCTTAGAATGATTGTGATAATAAGGATTAGTTATAAGGAAATGCACCACTAAGGGATAAAGTTATGTAAAATGGATTAAATGTAAAATATACAAAAGTATTGTATATTTGTTTGTTAGACTATTTAAAGTAGAAAATTTTCGAGTGGTTCTTCTATTGAAAATTTTAGTAATTAGAGTTTGTAATCGATATGGAATGTATAAAATGAATGAGAAATATCATATGTTTATATATTAAATTTTATTTATTGGTTATTTATCTATAAATCATTTTATGTACGATTTCAACGATTGTAGTTCTTAGGCTCGCATGTAAACGGTAATAGCATCTTAGTGTTTGACGCATTTAGTGAAATGACATTTATTGTGTACAGTTATTATCTTTAAATATTGTACATACTAATTTATGTACTAATAATCTTTCTTTCCCCCTTCCCTTCCTCCTTTTCTTTTTCGAGATATATATAGCTATTTATGACATTCTTATCAAATAATTATGAGACATGCAAAGGCATATCTTTCTATATTCGTGGCCCTACCAAATTTGACAAATCTACACGCGTGGTCTCCCAATTTGGTGAAATAAATTGACTTACTACTCTCAAGAACTTTTTTTAGCAATTGAGCGTCTTTGGTTTATGACAATAATCACTAATTCTTGATACATGTTTATTAGGATTTAATTAATAGGTTTATAATAATTTTAAGTTTTATTAGCTTAATTAATTTTTATCTTCAAATTTGTTTTCTAATTACCATAATAGGATGTTCTTGTGTTGTTTTAGGAAAGAGAGTTAAGGGCTTTGAACAATAGATTAAGTTCAATTTTAATTTGGTGCGTTGATTAAATATGTATTTTTAATTGTGCATATGTAAACATGAAATGCATGATAATGCGTTTTCTTTCTTATATAACTACTCAATGGCTTTTAAGAGTACTAACTAATAATCTCTCTCTCTCTCTCTCTCTCTCTCTCTATATATATATATATATATCTCCCCTTTTCATTTAAATTCTTTGCAACTTTATCTCCCCATTCCCTTTTTTAAATGGATTTGAAATTATAAGTTCACTTGCTCACATTTCACTCGTTTTTCCTTTATTGATGGCCCAAACTCCTTATCTATCTATTTCTTCTGCCCTAATCCTTCTTGTCCTTGTTCCATTCTAAAAAAAGGCATTTAAAACTATAGATTATACTTTCTCGCTCTCCTTTTCCCCCAACATCTATCTTTCTTTCGCTTTCACCTAAGCCTTCTATCTCTTTCAGCTTCTATTTATCTCCCTCTTTCTTTCGGCCTCTCTCTCTCTCTCTGTCTCTCTCTCATCCTAGATCATTTTTCTCATCACTTGGCTCCTCTCCCCCATCTCTTGGTTCCTCTCTCCTAGCCCTTCTCTGTCTATCCTTCGACATGCCCTTTACTTTTAGCTCATGGGGTGCCTTTTCTCTTTCCCTTTTAAACAACTTTTTCTCTCTTTTCATAGCAGCTTTCTCTCTGAGGCCCTCTCCCCCCCCCCTCTTGTGACCTTGTCTTCTCTCTCTTTCTTAGCACCTTTATGTCTCTCTCTCTCTCTCTGCGTTGCCTTCTCTATATATCTATCCATTCTTTCTCTTTCTCCTAGACTTTTTTTCTCTCACGATCCTTCTCTTCCTCTTTTCCTGCCCTTTTCACTCTTGGCTCCCTCCCTTTTTTTTCCTCTCTCGACCTATAGCTTTCTTTTCTATCCGCCCTACTTTTTTCGATCCCTCTCCTCCTATTTATTCCTTTATATCTCTCTTCCTCTCCTCTCTCGAGTCTCTCCCACTCAATTTTGTAGTCATAAATTTGTAGCTCTATTCTTGTCAATTTTTCTCGTAAGGTTTTTCAAATTATATTGTTGTTTAGTAAATGTGAGTCGAATTCATTAAAATGGTGGTAATTAATTGGTGCAATGTTATGTATTAAGTAATAAAAACGCTTTTGATACATGTTTATTACATTTTAATTATTAAATTTATGATAATTTTAAGTTATGTTCACCTAATAATTATCCTCAAGACTGTTTCTTATTTAACATTAATAATTTGTTCTTTTATAGTTTTACAAAAGAGCTTCTATAGGTTTGAATAATAGTATGTTGACTTTGAATATAGTTAGTTAATTAAACATGTAACTCTGGTAGTACTCAAACTAAACAAATCTTCTTTGAGTTTTTTCATGTGAATTAAGTAGGTTGTAGATTCCTTAAATTTATTATTGAGGAATGAGTATACATGTGTAATTTGGAGTTAGAGAGAGAGAGAGAGAGAATTTAGTTGGGAATTACATCCTTCGTTTTTTTTTAGTTGGCACCGTTTGACTTTTACAGTATTCACCCAACACACTTTAATTCGCTTTTGTGGTTTATAAATACGATAAAAAATATTCATGTGAGATCTTGTTTGAATCATTTTAATGTATATTGTATTAATATCCACTTTTTATAATTTTGCAATGATGCTAATTTAATTAGAGATATTAATCGTAAAAACATGCGTTGGCAAACGTGGTAATAGAAAGGTGTTATAGGGAGGGAGGAAGAAACTATTGGGATTGATATCAAAAGACATTATTAGTACAAAAAAAAAAAAAAAGGTAATATTGTCAAAAGTATTGAAATAGGTTTTTAATTTTGCCTTCCCTAAAAAAGAATGCAGACTTTGTAATACTACCTCCGTTTCTTTTTAGTTGACACGTATTCCTTTTTAGGAAGTTTTTTTTTTAGTTGACACGTTTCCTTTTAGGGTAACTTTTTTACCTTGCATTTACAAGCTACCCCACTTGATTTTTCATTCTCTCTCACTCTCTCTCCTCTCCTTAATACATGTGCCTAAATAAAACGCGTCAACTAAATAGAAACGGAGGAAGTATGAGATAGAGGAAGCAGTACCTAAATTAGTGCTTAATTAAATAAGTCTCATTGTAATCAAACTGAGCCAATTTTGAATGATTCCAAAATTCATACTATTGTTAATGACTGTAGTAATTAGTTAATGATTACAAAATTGTCACTCTTATTTATAATAACTTTGTATACGGGGTATATTTCAACCCTATTGGATCTAAGAAACTTATCTTTCCTGTTTGCTCCTTGAGGCTTATTTCAAAGCTTGCAACAAATATATATCCGCCACTTTCTTTGTGTACAGGGACAGTCTCCAAAAGAACCTTTAATTTGTCCTCAACCTTTTGTTTCTGTCATCATGAAAAAGTAAGTTTAGGACCTTACCAGACATACAAAATAGAGATAGATAGATAGAGAGAGAGAGAGAGAGAGAGAGGGGGGGGGGGGTAGGGGTGGCAAACGGATCAGGTCGGGTCATATTCGTGTTCGGGTCATTTCGGGTTCGGGTTGAAACCCCCTGACCTGAACCTGATCTGTTTAGCATTTCGGGTCGAAGTTCTTGACCCTAACCTGATTTATTCGGGTTCGGGTCAACCCGAAGTTGACCTTATTCAACCTGATTTTTTTTTTTTTTTTTTTTTTTTTTTTTTTTTTTGGGTAGATTAAAGAAAAATTTATCACCAATAAAAATCTTAAAAACAAAAAGAAATCAATACAAGTTGAATCTCAACTTTAAATCTGTAAATCATAAATAAATTTAAATGTAATAAATTTACAACCAAAACTTCCAATTAAAGGGATTTGAAACTTAAATTTACAACAAAATTTTAACTTCTCAAAATCCTTCACATGCTGGTTTGCTGTTCGTTCTTTCCTGCAAACAATAACAAAAACACATTAATAAATATTCAAGTCATCAATTTAGATTATATAAAATACAAAATCAACTTTCAATAATATGTATATTCAATTCCAAAACAATTCAAACCATAAACACTACGACAAAGTAGTAGAAAGTAGATGCAATTTTCACCAATTTCATAAATAGCCATCTTAATATAAGAAATATCAAATCAAACAAGTAGATCTAGATATTAAAATACAAGCTAAGAACATCTAGATGTAAAAAAATTAATAACTAATGATGAATTCGAATATAAACAGCAAATGACTTCGAAATTAAACAAAAATTAACATGTTAAAAACGAAAAAAAAAAAAAACCTGAAAGCATGTAAATAAATTCAAGAGGAAAATTACCATGAGATGATGGAGAAGGTTAAAGGAATGATTGTCGGACTGAAGGAAAGGAGTGAAGGAGACACAAGTGAGGCAATGAGACAAGGAGAGAGGAAGAAACTGAAAAACGGCTGTTTGCCTGTTTCAGAAGGAGAATGTGAGGGTTTTAGGGTTTTTCTCTTTTATTAGGTGGATTTTTGGGCTTGGGCTTAAGAGTTATTTTTCGTTTTTTCTTGTTCGTTCTTTTTTTTTTTTTTTTTTTTTCGGGTTAGATGGGTCATTTTCGGGTTGAAAATTTCAACCTTAACCTAACCCATTTAATTATCAGGTCGGGTTCGTGTCGACCCATTTAAGTTTTCGGGTCAGAAATCTCAACCCAAACCCGCTATTTTCAGGTCGGATTCGGGTCGTGTTTTCGGGTCGGGTCAGTTTTTGCCAGCCCTAGGGGGGGGGGAGGGGAAGAGAGAACAAATATTAAGACAATAAAGTTCTTCATGATTTCATTCATCCCGTGTAGAATGAAATCAAAGAGCCAGTAACCAATCCATCTAAACTTTCAGATAATATTATGATGCTCTATATTCTAATAAGTTTGAATTACCAAAATATACCATATACAAATAGAAAAAAAGTCGTCAAACACAGATAAGTGCACATATATATATATAGGCTGAATAAAATCATCACAAAGGTATGATATAAATTCATCCAAGAAATGATGGTTGTCATAATATGCAACCAAGGTCTGCTGGCCTAGCCCTACCTAATCTGGTCAAAGTACCAAAATCAAAGACCAATGATGCTCATTTGCAAGCCCATTTAACTTGGTGATGCATGCATTAACTCAACCAAGAATAGGTTTCATGCGACTCTCAATGCCATGAAGACATTCTACTTAACCATGTTCCTCTTTTCATATCTTTGAAGCTATGAATATATACTTCTGATTAACTAAATATATCCAAAAATACTTTCCTACCTTGTATTTAAACATGACAGCATGACAGAATGAAGAATGATGCATCCATGTAATAAATGTATAATCAATTTGATTCTCTTCAAGTGCAAGCCTTGCCTTTTGGCTATCCACAGAGAAGGGGTGATGATATAACTACATTGTATCATCAATATCAACTCCAAGGATGTAATGTAGGTAGCATCTCAAAACTTATCCGGTCAATCAGGCAATAACAAACTTCCTGTTCAATAACAAACGGACAATCCACCACCCAAATAAGAAACAATACACAGCTAAAGGGTTTAATTAAGCTTAGGACTTGGAGTTCTGAATAGTTCATGAAGTCTGACATTACATTGAACATTTTAGGCTATATACAACTATACTACATTGAGTATAAGATTCAAGCAAATAATATAGGCTATATACAACTATACTACATCGAGTATAAGATACAAGCAAATGGTTTTGCCGTCACATTGAACGTTTTAGAGCTTTATCTTACTTTCACCACGACCTCGTCCATACAATAATAATAGCACAGCAATCTCAGGCAGATACTAAACATAATCCATTAATTAGAGATATTTTTTAAACCTCCCAAGTCAGCCAACCATGTTAATTGTGTGAAAAAATATAGAATGTGAGTTTCATTGGTATGTCAATTTTAATCCATGAAGATCACATTGACTGGAAAACTGGCATAATCTCCTTTTAATTAGTGAAGATCCTATACCAAATCAAATAGAAAACTTTTAGCAATATGATATTCTACTTCTATCAAACTAATTACAAAAAACTAACTTATTCACTTCTGCCAATAAAAAGGCATGCCTTTCTATAACTAAGTTCCTCCAATGATATTAGCATCAAGCTTTAAACACAAAAACACCTAGTAAAGCTGAATTAAATTCAGAATCAATATTAAATAAATAAATAAAAACCCAGAAAATCCAACTGCATAAAAACCCAGAAATGAACAAAAATTTAATCAGTCTAACATTCAAATAAAAGGAAAAATCTAAACGAAGAGATGAACATTGAACCAATTAGAACAAGAGAGAGAAAGCAAAAAGAACTATACTTGGACGTCGGATCGGGAAATAACCAAATTACCTTTCAAGTTACTTCAATGGAGAGGAAAGTTATTTTGCTTTAGTGGGGGGTTAGAGAAAGCTCTGAAGTATATAAAAAAAAAACCAAATATAAACTTCCCTGGCCATTTTTACAAGTAGATTCAACATAAGAACACAACATTAAGAAAATTTGAAACCAAATATAACAACAACAGTGCAAAATAAACCCTAACTTAAGCATTACCAAAAATTATTGACTTCTCCATCCATATGTAAATAAACACTCAAAACTCTCACTAATTCACTTACCAATCCACTAAAAACACTTCAAACTTCACAAAAAAATTGCAGAGACACCATGAAAAATACGTCTTGATTTACCTCCGAATATTAGAACATCTCCAGATTCTAATTTAATCTTATCAGCCTTTTCAGCATCTGCCTGATCACCATATAAAAATTCTGCAGAGTCACCAATGGAGAAAGACACAATAGGTATTCCTTTCCCAAGACTCTCCCGACTCTAATCCTTGTCCTGAAACAAGCAGATGAATGTATCAATCAAGGCAATGAGGTCCTAGAGCTTCACTTTGCTTGACATTATAGACTATAGAATCGTATAATTGTAGAACAAAAAAGCCAAGTTAATTTCCAGATAGGCAACTTACTCTTAACCTATTAAGGTGTTAGTTCCTTAACTTATTAAGCTGACAGACACTTTGGCCCTGTAGTATAGAGGCTATAGAGCATAAAGCAAGTCAGCAAACACCAGTTTCCTAATTTTATTCTACCTTTTGGGAGATTAGGTGGTCATTACTTATTAGAGACTATGAGTAAAGAAGTTGGAGTTTTTTTTTTACCAAACTTCAAAAGATGTTCTTTATTGTGTGATACAATGCCCATTAACTTCAATTTTGGAGATCATTTACTTGTTTCTAAGAATTAACAAGATCCCATTTGACAGCAAACGAACAAGCAAGCAAACAAAAAAGGTCATAGCAACAGTAAGACAATTTCTAATAGGTATTATAGAAGAGTTGTCCAGATGTTTCTTCAACATGAAAGTGTTAGTTGTCACACTGAAAGCTAAGCCATGTAATTTAAATACAAGAAAAATCAGATAAAACTTTCGAATTACGAGCCTGATGTAAACCAAGTTGTCCAGTTTGTGTATAATAATTTACAACTGGGAGAAGAATGTCTTCTACATTATTTGCCTCAGACTGTTTATCTATAAGAGAGTGAGAGTCATTGATGGCTCTTTCAACTAACATTAGAAATTCATGTGGAAGTGACGGTGGTTTTGCTTGATCAATTGGCCGATTTTTTACATATTTGCTGGCATCAGGATCCCAAAACTGACCAAAACACATCATGCTCAAATGCAACTTCCCTCCCTCTCGAAAACAAGGCTCATAGAAACCTACAGGGCCCATTCCATGGTCACGACATTTCTTTAAAATGTTTGCCTACACGATACAGGATTTACCCATGTTAATATATTTAATTCCTTGTATTAAGTTAAAGTTTAAAAATGATGCGGAGCAAATTCTGCATCAGAAGTTCCTCTCCTCCTCCATAAGAAAGGAATATTAAGTAGTGTGTTTGTAACACAACAAAAAGAAGTAAATTGACCTCATTTTAAATTAGAAGAGTAACAATTTATTATTTTTTGATGACAAGGAAGAGTAAAATTTTAACCTAAGGAATAGTGACAATTTTATTAAAGCCAATGGTACAATACTACTCTACTGATCATTTAAACGGTTCTGATCTTATTGGCCACCATTAGGCTTGTCACATAAACATGATTTTACATTCTTATAAATGATCAGGTTAGCAGCATTAGGTGGCATGATATATTTACCTTCCAATGAAAAACAGAATTTCCAAATTTCAAAATATGGAGTGTTTCATCTCATCTAATGTGACAACAAAAACAAAGGAAGCTAAAAAAAATAGTGGCACCTGTTCGGAGGTTGAAAAGTAGCCCTTTAGTAGAACCATTCCAGATCTCAATCAATCAAATTAAAATTCCATCAATTCCACAAAACAGAAACAAACATCAACAACAACACACAAATCACAACACAGATAAGAAAATCATTACAGATGTCCTAACATAAGAAATAGCTTTAGAATGCTTAAACCACCCCAAATATTTGAACTAATTAAATTAATTCGGAAAAGCTCCAATTTTAAAATGACCATAATTGAATCGAGAAAACCCCTAAATTTATGAACGGAACTAAAATATGGAAAAGCCTGAAATTTCATCAGATTGAATTGAAAAGTTCCCAATGTACAGACGAACTAAATAGAGGAAACCATGAGAATGAACAATGAAGAGATACCTTTGTAGCTAGTTGCTATGTAAGAGCCATTTGATATCAAATTCAATCGAAAACTGCAGTAAAGCCCACAAATGAACCACCACATAAACTACATTAGTTTCGTCTTGCATTTTTATAAGGGTTATAGATTGAATCAAAACCACCCCATAATTCTGAAATAATTTTTCACCCTCCATTTCTGCATATATAGAAATTAAAGCACCGCTCATAATCAAGGTACAAGAAATACAACGAAAAAAAGGGAAATGAACACAACCTTAAAGGAAGAAACAATGAAGCCCACCCAATCTTCATCAAACAATTACTCATACATCACTCATACAAAAGAACACAAAATAAATAAATTTCAAACCGAATTTAACAATAATGGTACAATCGTTCAAATGTACCACTTCATATTTGACAAAAAAAAAGTAGCCTAACATCAACTGAGCTTGTTTCTCAATCAATCAAATTAAAATTCCATCAATTCCACAAAACACAAACAAACATCAACAATAACACACAAATCACAGCACAGATCATAAATAAATCATTACATTCTAGAAATTAAAAACAAATCGACCATGCAATAATGTCTGAGTGTCTTCACCTCAAACTCGAATCCACCAAACCTTGCTCCGTCTTACTCCTTCCGCCTATTTTAGAAAAAAAAACAGAGAAACTGGAGGATGAGAAAAAAAAAAAAAAAAAAAGACATTCATATTAAAGGTTAGATGAAAATTGAACCAATTTGAACAAGAAAGAGAAAGGGGAGATAGAATTGTACCTGGAGATCAACAATTCTGTTACAAATCAGACAATAATGCTACTAACAATATAAAAAATCAACCCAAAAAACATAAATCAATCAAATTCAACCCAAAAAAAAACCACCACACAATCGAAGAAGCACTAAAATTCAACCCAAAAAATGAAAATAAATAGAACAAATAAACCCTTAAAATATCGAAAAACAATAGAATAAATAAACCCAAAAAATCGAAAACAAATCGATCAAATAAACTCCTATTAAAAAAGAAACGATTTCGCACAAATACACCCACAAAGATTCAACCAAAAACATTCGAAAACAACAGGAACATATTAATCTGCAGTTTGGTAATAAGAGTTTTGGAATGAGGGTCCCAAACCTGAATTAAAGTTTTTCATACCAAAACAATTAAAATAAAAAGGTTGTTTAATTTTATACACACAATACTTGGGATTGTATGTTAAATTATTTGTTACTGGTATTATCGGCAGTTCTAGCTATATATTGATATATGGTTCATCACAAATGCTTCATAATTTTAAACATTTAATTTAACATTAATATGATAATCTATTAATTGTTATAATTATATACTTTGAATTCTAACATAATTATCGGCAATGACGAAATACCCATGTAATTGATTTCCATTGTTTGTATTGATTCTGAACAAAGTTTGGGTCTTAAAATTTGATTGTGGAGGAGGAAGGGGAGAGAGAAAGTACCTGCTCGGAGGAGGTCTATGTTGTATGGAAAGGAGCCGCAAATGGCAGCGACATTGATTATTGGTTTCGCTGCTGCGTCCGCCTCCATTCTTATAAGAGGAAAAATCTAATCGAATAGATGAACAAAAGAAATAAACAAAAATTAAATCATAAATTCTTTTGTTTTGTACCTCAGAAACTGCTCCAATGGAGGAGATAAAGAATGGGAGCGCCGAGAGGAGAAGGAAGAAGCCTTAAGAGTTAAGAGAGAGAAGACAGATGGCGACAGCCAGGCCACCAAAGAAACAAAACAATAAAGGGCAAAATCGGCAATTCAATGAATTCAAGGACATCTCTGTAATAGCACCAGCGGGTACTATTCATAAGCTACAGTTAAAACTTTTGCATTTTTATAAGGTTTAAGGATAGCATATTAAATGAGGCTTATTCTTTCTATGGAATTATTGATAAATATATTGAACGAGATTAATATCTTCTCATATAACATAACTATACGACACAAATCGAACATGAAAAAAGTAGTTAGTGTCAAGAATTATTTGTACCCGTTTAATTTCAAACACGAAGTCAAAGGTCACGAATACTAACATGACACGATACGATTGCCATCTATTGGCACTTGCGCCGGTCCAAGATCCAGCCCATCTCTGTTGTGAGTGTCCAAACCTTGGACATTCTATGGGTCATTATTTCATCAATTTTCCTCGCTCATTTTTTTTTTTTCGCCTTCCCACTTGTACGTTGTTCTATTTCTCTCCTCCCTTGAAGCGTACTCTGAGGTCTCCATTGAAGCGGCTTTGCAGCTTTCTTTCCTCCATTGAAACAGCTTCTTAGGTAAGATTAATTTATTGTTTCAATCATTGAATATCAGCTTTATATTCTAGGGTTTAGGTTTATGGTATTGTCAATTTATTTTTTTAGTAGGGTTCTTCTAATGTAGATTAATTGAACTATTGAATAGAATTACTGAACTTATGAAAACTAGAGATTTTGCTGCTGCAATTTTTTATGTCCAATTTACGTTGATATGCCTTAAAATTATGTGATTTTTCGAGCCTAATTTGACGATTGAATCAAATTTGGTTACTGATGTACTGGAGAACCCTTAAATGTTAGGATGGAATTATAAAAATGGACCGTTTCTTTCTGGGCCGCCTTCCCTGGCTCAGGGACAGGCCTGGTAAGATGTTGGCAGATTTCCATATAATTTCATGAAGGATGTGGGGTTTTTTGTCAATCCAAATTTGGGAAGCGATTTGATTGTTGAATAATTTCAGATATTTTGTCAAACATTGGTTTTGTAAAATCCGCGCCGTACCCATTTTGTGAATTTGATTTTGCTGTTATATGGCTGTTTCAGTCCCTGTATCTGCTACATTGCTGCTGAGAAGGTGGGTTTTGGATCTTTAGCTCGTAGTTGAACCTTGTTTTGTTCTTGGACTGATGTTGGTCATACAATCCCTCAAGTTGATGTAGTAAGGCAAAACCCCAAAACCCAAACTGTGTACTTTTTCCAAGTGCAAGCTAGTGGGTTCTCAGCCGGACTTGTATGTAGAAGGAATGCTTTTACTAATTTTACTGTAGATATTGATGTGTGGAAGAGATTTAAGTTACATCTATAATGGTGAAGTAGCAGAATTGGTGTCCTAGCAAAATCCAACAGCTATGGCTGACTAGCCATAGCAGGTTGGTGTATTTAGAATTGTTGATTTGCTCGTTTTAGAGGAAAAGAGAGAGAGAGAGAAATGGAGAGGGGGGATGGGGGCGTTGTTGGATACCTTCTTAGCAAGAATGAGTTGAGTGTTCGAAAGAGCTATAACTTCCATTTGTGTTGAGATGATTGATGGATTGCTGGTAGTTGGGAAGGGGGTCAAGGATTTAGAAAGGGAAAGATAAGCAGTCATAGGTTGTGACTTGTGACTTTGTGAGATGTAAATGATAAAAATTAAGGTAGTATATGGACAATGGATTTACATAATATTGAACCTTAAATGAAAGTTTGTAATGTCAGAGAAACCAAAGGCATCTGATTCATCAGTCCTGTCAAATGTGTTATGTTGTCAGGCAATTATACAAAACTTCTGATAGAGTAGCTAGGAATTTTTCCGAGTTATCAAGTATATCAATCATGGTTTACTGAAGGAGAGCTGCATGAATTTAAGCTGCAGTTTCGTACTCCTTACTTTTTAAAGTTTTATGTTTGCTGAAACAGCTGTTCATGTTGCTGTATATTTTTGTGACAGGAAGAAGAAATGGCATTGAATCATGCAAGGTCATTGAAAATTGCCATGAATTCAATGGAGCCAATGCGGATGATTGGTTCGAGAACATATGCTGCTGGGAAAGCAAAAAAAGGGTCTAAAGGAGGTGGAGCTTCTGATGCTCCTAAGGTATCATCTCTCAGCAAAGAAATTAAGGCTACCACTGTAGTGGGAGCTAACATACTGAAGGAGGGCACAGATCCTAAGCTACGACCAGACTCTGAGTACCCAGATTGGCTTTGGCACCTTCTTGACAAGCGACCAGCCTTGAGTGAGCTGCAACGGAAAGAAGCTGAAGATCTCCCTATTGAAGATCTTAAGCGCTATGTTAAGCTGGACAACCGAGCAAGAATCAAGGAAAACAATTCAGTCAGGGCTAAGAACTAGTTGAGCAAACCTTTTTTGCATAACATCATCTTTGGAAAGTTGGAGGCAGCAGCACACATGCCGGCTTGATTTCATAAGTGCAAAGTGAAGCTACTTAGAACAATATAGTTACCTGCCTTTGTTTCCAGTTGCAACTAAACATGGGTATGTTATTCCCTTGCTGTATCCAATTTTTTATAATCTATTTGTATTGGTGCAATTCAAATTTTGATAGTTTCCAATGCTGTGGGATACTAGCTCTTCCCCTTTATATATGGGTTGGACCGTAGTAGTATACTGGTTCCTTGTTGAGACTAGTACAATCATGGAGATAAATTCCTAGAGTTTTCTGTTACTGAGATATCTGCACTATCATCTGAGTTGTCTAAATCCCAATTTCAAATCCTCTGTCTGAAGATAAAGTCCATTTGGCTACTGAGAACTTGATGTTTGTGTATTGCTTGGCTAGATTTTTTAGTTTAATTATGAGCACTCTATAGTAGAGATGTACCTGGAACTAAGTGAATTATGAATGTAGCGACATTGTACAAATCTGGGAACTAGTTTACTCAGTCAGCCAACTAGCATCATCTTAAATGGTAAATATTGCATAAATTCCTTGCCAACACCCCCCTCACAAAATATAATAAAAATTAAAAAATTGCAAAAATTAATGTGAATAATATATAGATCTGAGAACTGGTATACTCAGCCAATGCTCTAATTCAATGACCTATAGCTAGAGATTGCATTCACTGAAGTACTGAACCACCAGCATACATTGATTTTAGCCTTCAGTTTGCGTGCATATGACACACTAACACGAGTACTGCTGGCCAGTAGCTTAAGCTTAGCTAGTGTGGATTAGGAGTGATCCATATGGGTGACCCCCAATATAAAGGCAAGCTTTCATCGTCTGGAAAACAGGGCAACGAACAAATGCATTTCTCCTCCAAATCAAACACCCCAACATCATTACTATTACAATGATCATCGGTGAAGTAAACACAATTTGCCTTACAACCAGGAAAATCTGACGCTGACAATGCCAAGGAGGCACTCTCACCTACAAACACCACCCCATCTCCCAAACTCCTCACCGGCTCCCAACACACACACCCAGGTTCAAACTCACAAAACCGATACACCTCAAACCCTACAGTCCGGTACAGTTCACAATATGTCCTGATGTCAACTTCTGTTTCCAAACATCGGGTTAACAGCATTAGCTCCCCATTAAACAACACCAAATACCGCAGATCACATGGTATCAGACTCACAGATTGCCAAATGGTTATATCACAAACCCCTTCAACACCAACTCGGAAACTCCCAACATCCCCTACATGATTAACAGCATAAAACAACCCTTTAGATTCATTGTAAATCACATCCTCAGCAGTAAAATTTGAAACCGGAACCCACATCCAGTGATCCTCAGAGGTGTTACAGAAAACCAATTCAGTTGTTTTATACAAAAAAGAAGTGGTAATACCGAAGGCAAATGATGGAGACCCATTTGAAGGAGGAGAAGAAAGAACAAGTTTCCGAATGAAATCATCCCTCATTTGCTTCAACTCAAGAGGGTAAATCTGACCAGTTAACTGATCTTGAATCAAGTATTCTCTACCAACATTTGAAAACCTGAAGGAGACAACACCAGGAAGAGCCGAAAGAGGTGGTAGGAAAACTTTAGATTTGCTAAGAGGATTAAGGCAGAACACTTCAGGGGTGCCAGTGGTGAGTATAAGATTTCCATGGCAAGAACCAAGGATTCGACGAGGGTAGGATGACTCAGGAAGAGATAACGTATGTAGCTTATTAGTAAGGAAGTTGTAGAAGGTATGACGAGGGTCAGTATCAGTGACAGTTAAGTTAGTATAAGGGGTGATAGACGTAGTAGGCGGCGGAAGAAGCAGCCATGGGAGTTGACACGGGAGAGTTTGAGGTGGGGCTATAGGAAGAGATACTCTCCAGTTGGAACAAACCGCTCAAAGGCGGATGTAATCGGAGTAGATTGTGACAGTTTGCGCGATTTTAAGGAGGATATCATCAGGGATTTCAGACCAATCTACTTGAATTTCTGTGTTTGCCATATGAATTTATTTGTTGGGTGTATGAGTTTTGAGAGATTATTTGGAGTTGATGATGGTAATGCATGATGATTAAAGACGTTATATTCGTGGACTTGTTAACTTCTTACAAATTCAAAGACGTTGTGTTCGTGGAATTATTCATTAAAAATAAATAAATAAAAAGAATTTGTGGACTTGGATTAACCACTCTTTTGTTTTTCCAAATAAATGAATGGTTTGTGAATGCCGACACCAACCCAAAAAAATTGATCCATAGCTAGCAAATTTAAAACTTGTCCCACCCTCCATTAGGATTATATATTTAGGGTGTTGATGTTGTCAGGACTAAAAGAATTAAAATTTGTCAAACTTTAATTTAATAAAATATTTTCACCTTCCCGTCAAAAAAAATAAAAATAAAAATAAATAAATAAATAAATAAACCAACACCGTCCTTACCACCCTACTATCCATTATCCAATGCCACAATAACAGTGCATAAATCAATAATAATAGAATAAAATCAACAATAACAATATAATCACAAACATTAAATAGTTTTTTTTTTTTTTTTTTTTTTTTAATAAAATGATAATATTTAAATTAGACACATGAAATATTCCAGAAAACATAAAGCATATAAACCTAGATTCACATTTATGAAAGAACTTTTTAACAATTTGAGTAAAGTAAAAATACCTAAAATTTAATAAAAATGTATATCAAATATGCTACAACCATAAACAAACCAACAATTACAGCATACAAACTAATAATAACCGAAATTAAAATAAATAAATAAAATAAAATTAATATAACCGTTTACAAAGAGGGCGTCCCCATTGATCTTGTACATAAACAATTTTTGTTTATCTATAGGGAAAACGCTACTTCAAAGAACGGTTCTACTCTCATTTTTTTTTACGGGACGGTTCTACTCTCTTTCAATCAAAAAAAAAAAAATAGCGATTCTGCTCATAAACGGTAAAAAAAAATCCATAAAAATATCACGTGTTTATAATATTACCACAATATCACTAAATAAACAATTTTTGTTTATCATGATGATCACCTTGAAGGTTTTCATATATGAATTTTTTATGTTAGAGGCGGATGTACCAAACTTATTGGTACATCCAACCTTTCAAAAAAATTAATAATAAAGTGGAACGAACATATAGTTGTTTTACAAAGAACATATAGCTTTATATGTTCATTTTGTATAGCTCTTAATATGTTTTTAAGTTATTTTGTATATCTTTTGTTATATTTTTCATGTTCTTTTGTTTTATCCATTATGTACTTTTTCTAAGTTTTTGTTTATCTTGTATGTGTTTTATTTCTGTCGTTCTTTACAATCAGCCTTATGTTCTTTGAATTTAACTATTATGGTCTTTGATTTATTGAACTATCATAATAGATGGTTTAACATAATTAATTCTTAAATTAGATTTTAACGTCATTTTTAATACGAAAAAAATTAGAAAATAACACTATAATTTTACAAAAAAAAAACTGAATTATAACACCACATAATCTCAAATTTTTATAATAACACCACAAAAGAAATCAAAAAAATTAATTTCACCACTATCTAACGGATTTTTTGGATGATGGGCTCCGTATAAACACGTGTCACTGATTGATTTGTTTTTTTAAAAAAAAAATAAAATAAAATAAAAATGTGGGAGCTCCCTTTACTCCTTTAGTGCTTTAACTGATAAAAATGTTTCACCTAATTTTTTAGTGAACTGTTAAACATCGCCCGCAAATTCCTACATAAAGCCCACAAAATAAGAGTGAAATGACACTTTTGCCCTCAAACTAAAAAACACAATTTCTCTCTCTACTCTCTACTTCCACTTTCTCTCTCTAAATTATTTCCAGAGCTATGTCGAGGCGGCCCGGCAAGGAAGTGGCGGCACCGGCGGTGGGCGGAAGGCGGTTTGCCGGCCAGAAGGTAATTTTTTAAATTTTTGTAATTTTTTTTAAAAAAAAAAAACCTCCGGCGACGGTGGGGCGCCAAGGCGAGACGCCACCACCACGGAGGAAGCGCCTAGGCAAGACGCCCATACGGTGGTGGCGGCGCCTAGCCCAGACGCCACTACCACGGCGGCGGCGCATAGGCTAGGCGCCACGGCCGTGGTAGTGGCGTCTGGGCTAGGCGCCGCCACCACCGTACGGGCGTCTTGCCTAGGCGCCTCCTTCTCTTTTTTTTTTTAAATTTTTTTTTTGTTTTTTTTTAATTTTAAATTTTTTTTTCGAATTTTTTTTTTTTTTTTTTAAAAAAATTTGTTTTTTTTTTTTTTAAATTGTATGTTCCCTTTTTTTTTATCTATTTTTTTTTTAAATTTTGTTTTTTTATTTGTTTTAATTTTATGTTCTATTTTTTTTTTTAAAAAAAAATTGTTTCTGGTTTTAATTTTTAATTTTATGTTCCTATGTATTTTTTTTTTTTTTTGAATTATATTTTTGTATGTAAAAAAATTATAAGTTCCCTTTTTTTTTTATAAATTTTCTTTAAAATTTTGATGTTCTTCTTTTTTTAAGTTTTTGCAATTTTAAATTTTTTAAGTTTTGTTAGTTTTTTGTTTTTGGTTTTTTCTTTGCATTTTTGATTTTTTGTTTTTGTTTATGTTTTTCATTTTTTAGTTTGTTGTTTATATTTTTTGTTTTTGGTTATATATTTTGTTTTTGGTATATTGTTTTGTTCATATTTATATTTTTTTATGTTTATATTTATATTTTTTATGTTTTTATTTATATTGTGTTGTTTATATTTTTATTTTTTATGTTTATAATTTTATTTCCGTTACTTGTTTATTTGCTTTTGTGTTTATTTTCGTCCTTTTTTGTATTTATATTTTTTGTTTTTGGTAATATTTTTTGTTTTTGTTTTTGTTTATGTTTGTTTTTTTTTGTTTGTAGTTTATATTTTTTGTTTTTGGTATATGTTTATGTTTATATTTCTTATGTTTATATGTATATTGTCTTGTATATATTTATATTTTTTATGTTTATAATTTTATTTCCGTGACTTGTTTATTTGCTTTTGTGTTTATTTTCGACTTTTTTTAATTTGTTTTCGTTATTATGTTTCGTTATTTACTTGGAGTTAGGCATCGCAATTTGGACCTGGTGCGGGGAAGAGTATTGACGTCGTGAGGAGTACGATCTACTCAATGGAGAGCTCGGGGCCCAGACACGTTAGATCCCGTGGTATTTCGGCCTCGGCCCGCAGAGAACGGGTGCACTGTTCTGCGGACGATCAAGATGATGATGATGATGATGAGGAGGAGGAGGAGGAGGTCAAGGAGGAGGAGGTCGAGGACGAGGATGATGCAGATGAGGATGTCGACGATCAGAGTTCACGGTGAACCGTATGCGGAACAGCATGCTCTCCGATAACGAGCGTCCGCCAGAATGGATGAACCTGATCGACATGTAACGACGCCCTGTCTTGCGTAATTACGCGGTGAATGGTGCATGCACAAGGTAATCCATGAGTCACTGATATAGCACATCCGCACCGAATAGCCACTTCATCGCCCAACTCCCTCATCCTGGTATACTCGCTCAGAATCAACCCCAAACAGTGGTGTGACACACGACCGTGGAGAATCTTAAATATGAAATGGCCATACAACATGCCATGTCGTCGTCTGGAGTCTTCGAGATAGTTCTTGATACCGTTCCTCTGAGTATCAATAGCCTTGTTTATTCTCTCGAACAGTGTATCCAGAGCAGCCGTGGAAAATCAATCCAGTCCTTCAAAGCTCTATGAGCGCTCTCGACTCTGCATGTCGTAGTGTTCCCAAAATGAAGAACTTGGTTCGTCCAATATTTGACAAACTTTTCCCTCTGAGGTACCCACTGGTGCATCACATAGTCTACGATTGGCGGGCACCACTTGTACGCATCCTTGAAGTTTTCCAAGGCTCGATCGTACTCTGCCTCTGTGGTAGCTTGCATGATCTTCCGCCACTTACCATTTACCAATGTCTCTGCTGTTACTAAATTCTTGTTGAAAAGATTGTAGGCTTTGACTTTCACGCAGTTGTTGATGTGCCATGTGCACAGTAAATGGCTCGACTCCGGAAACAGCTCCGCTATAGGGGCAAAAAGACCTCCCTCACAATCACTTACGATGGCCGATGGCTGTACATTTGGGCCGATGTAGTTTCTCAACTTTTCCAACACCCAACGGTAACTCGCAGCCGTCTCATCCTTCATGACTGCATAACCAATCAGAAAGTTCTGGTTCGTTGGAGCCATCCCAACCATCTCAACCAGTGGGAACTTGTACTTGTTTGTCTTGTACGTTGAATCGATCAAAATCACATATGGCCAAGACGAAATCATATCAGCACAATCAGGATGGACAAGGAACAAATGAGTTACCTCCGATGTGTCTTCGTCAGATTCAAACCAGTAAAGGTAACCACGTGCTTGTGCCTGGTGCAGAAGCTGCTGTATAGGGTTTCCTTCCCTCTGACCGTTCAAACCTCAATTTCTGTCTGACGTTGTAGATGTGTCTTCGGTTTGGCTGGTCTTCGGGGAATTTCTCTAACACAGACGCTAATATTTTAGCGGGCTTCACTTGAGCATCACTCATTTCTTTTACAACTAGTTTCGCAGCTGGACTTAGGCCGCTTAACTGCCGATGCCCCACTTTGTATGTTATCAGCTCATGGTTGTGATATCCCCATTTGCCGTAACCCTTCACTTCCCAACCGTCACGCCTTTGATGTTGTCGAACCTTAACTCGGAACTGACACCCACAACCTTTCCGCTTTGAGTCAAACCGAATCGCTTTACTGAAATCTCGTTCTTCTCTTTTGCGATAACGGTCGCATCTCAAAATGCGATCCATTCTACCATCCCGTTGAGATTTATGAGTTGCTACTACTAAACAAAAGCCTGATCTAATTGCAACCTGTTTTGCCCAATCAATCGCTTGTTGAGCATCTTCGAACAGGCCATCATGTACAAAAATCCCACTGTAATCATTTCCGTCTCCACCATAATCCTGTAACAATAACATATAACGTATAAACATAATTACATTAAGATTAAATTAATACACTTAACACAAAATTATCACAAACGCAATTTCTAAATTTTAAATTTCTAAATATCATTTTTATATTTAACGCATAATACATTTAAAAAACAAAATAATAACACACATTTCATTTCAAATTTATCAAACATAAATAAACAAACAAAAAAAACCATAATAAAAAAAAATAAACAAATACAAAACAAAATAAAACAAAATAAAACAAAATAAAACAAAAACAAACACAAAATAAAAGATGCATTAAAAAAACTTAATTAAAAAAAAAATTAATTCCCTCCAAAAAAAATTAAAAGGAAATAAAACAACACAAGCAAACAAAAACAAAAAAATTCCAAAAAAAAAAACAAAACAAAATAAAACACCACAAGCAAAAAAAAATCAAAAACAAATCAAAACAAATAAACAAAAAAAAACAAAACAAATCAAACAAAAAAACAAAAACAAAACAAAACCAAACAAAAAAAAAACAAACAAACAAATCAAAAAAAAAACAAAAACAAAACAAACAAACAAAAAAAAACAAACAAACAAATAAAAAAAAAAACAAAAACAAAACAAACAAACAAAAAAAAAACAAACAAACAAATAAAAAAAAAACAAAAACAAAACAAACAAACAAAAATAAAAATAAACAAACAAATAAAAAAAAAACAAAAAAAAACAAAAAAAACAAAAAAAAAAGGGGATTAAATTAAAAAAAAAAAAAAAAATATATATTCCCCTAGTGGCGCCTGGCCAGGACGCCGGAGCCACGACCTGGGCGCCTGGTCAGGACGCCGGAGCCACGGCCGGGGCGCCTGGTCAGGACGCCGCCGCCATGGTGGCGGCGTCCTGGCCAGGCGCCCTGGCCGTGGCTCCGGCGTCCTGACCAGGCGCCACTACCATGGTCGAGGCTTCTCCACCAGGCGCCGTTACCACGGTGGCGGCGTCCTGGCTAGGCGCCACAACCACGGCATGGCCTTTTGGCTAGGCGCCAGCCACCATTTCGTCCTTACGATGCGTTACGAACCTCGTTTGCCGATGACGACGGCGATTCTCCGGTGATCCTCGGCGATCCGGTGCTGCTCCACATTTTTTTAGTGCGAAAAATTTATCTTCGGTTAAAATTATAAAAAGGGAAAATTTGTCAAAAAATTATAAAATGTGGGCTTTATGTAGAGATTTGCGGGCGATGAATAACAAGTCCCTTTTTTAACCCCTTTACTTTTCTTCCTTTTTTTTCTTTTCATTAAGGTAATGGGCATATGCTGTCCACCGTACTCTTTTTTTTTTTTTTTTTGACAAAGTGTCCACCATACTTGATTACTTGGTAGTTACTTATTCTTTTCGTCTTAGACAAATACAGTGGCAGTGCCACTCCACACTTGATCAGGCAACATCTCGTAGCAACTTCCTGTCTCTGATCACCGCCATCCGTCTTCGACTACCGACGAATATCTTGAGCTTAGTCTCATCTCTTTCTTTTTTTGGGTAAATAGACTCATCTCTTCATTCTTTTTCCCAATTGTTTGCTCTACATTCCAGAAATCCCTATCACCTTATGTTTAATTTATGTGCTTTTTGTTTATTTCTGTTTTTGGCCTTCATTTCATTAAAATCATCACACTTTATGATTTAAGAAGTCTGGCAGAGTAATTATAATGTTTAAAACAGAGTTTTATTATAGCCTAGCTCCACTTTCCATGATTTTGCTCTACATTAATGCTTGAAATATCTTATGTGGTAGTTGTACGGGATATACCGGTAGAATCATAATATGCCGGTAAAAGAGTGTCGTGCAGTTTAAAGCCCTTGTTAATCATTGAATAATTCATGTCCTTACCGGCATTAGTCTCTACCACGTGGAGAGCTGCTTCTCGGAACGTGGCATGTCCCTCTGACATGTGGAGAGTTGCTTGGTGCCGCGTAGGCACCTGCTACTTACAAGGTCGGTGTGCCACCTATTTGTATAGGTGGCACCTGCTTAGTTGTGCTCCTATAAATACCCAAGCAGATCCTCATTTCAAAGGTAGAATCTCTCTCTCTCTAAAACACTTTCTCTCTCTTCTTTCACTTTCTTCACTTTCTTCTCACAAAGGTACTGACTTTAGCATCGGAGTGGTTATTCCCGGATAACCCCCAGGCTAGCTAATCTGTATTGGCTGTGTAGGTGAGCAATTGGACGGTAAACCATTACCAACCCTCAGACATTAACGGAAGCAGAATCCAGCAGGAACAATTGGCGCTAGAAGGAGGGGATAGTAATAACTTCTATCGTCCAACAGGTTCTCTCACAGTCATGGAAGGAAGTAAGGAAACTTTAGTACCGGTGCCCGAAGTTGATAACCGGCAATATGACAACACGAATAAAACCGTACTACCAGAAATCATGGTCGAAGATGAAACTCATCTTCTTCACGGTAACACAATGAACAGGCCCATAACACCTGACCGTAGTAGAGCATTAACCCCATATCCCTTGGAAGGGTTTATCCCGGAGGAGCTAGAGATAACGGCCAAGGTCATGCGGGCTATGTCTAAGAAAAGAAAGGAAGTCGAGTTAGCGACAGGGGGAATGCGGGATGAGGTACTGACAAAGCCGCTGATAGTGAACTTGGAGAGTCAGTTCAATCAGGTAGGAGAGCAACAACCGTCAAGAAACCGGGGCCGAGAGACCACACCGGTCGAGCGCCAACTCACACAAGGCGCCCAGGTGGGGGATTCAGGTTCTTACCGGCATGAGGTTTCTAGTGGCTTGGAAAGGCGGGCAGTCAGGGCGATTATCAGCCCAGAATATCTCCGTTCACACAAGAGGTACTTGACCAACAAATGGAGAAAATAAAGATGTCGTCCTGTACGTATGACGGTAAGGGGGACCCAAAGCGGTATGTGGTTGAGAGTCACATGTTGCTATATACCGACAGCGATGCTGTGTGGTGTAAAGTTTTCCCTACGACTCTTACCGGCGCAGCTTCGGATTGGTTCTCCAATTTAGAGCCGGGATCAATTGACTGCTTTGAGACCCTGGTGGAGTTGTTCACAGGTTAGTACATAAGTAATAGTGCGAGACAAAGGACATCTGGCGAGCTCATGGCTATTCAGCAACGAAAGGATGAGTCGCTGATACGACTGTCGCGTGTCTACCAAAAATAAACCTAACTCCAACCTCCTAAAATGTAGTAGGGTAAGCTAGGGTCGATCCCACAGAGAATTGATTTATTAAATTATAACTTGTGTAAGTTAGAAACCCTTGTTCTGAAGAAATAGTACTACGATCTAATAAATAAACTATTATGAACTATGGGACAAATAAAGTACGAAAGAAAGACTACTAAAATTGAAATATGATAAAAATCAATAATAATAAAACAGGGATCGGGAGACATATTAGAACATTGGAGTATTTGTTGATCATCGAATTATAAAAATTATGTTCTTATCTCAATGTTAGCCGATGAACACAAACAAACATTCAACACTTCCCTTAATTGCAAATAAACCAAACATGCTCTTGGAGTATTGTCTAACTAACTAACAATCTAGAACAAGCTCTCTAGACTCGATTAATTAGCAGCATTAATAACTAGGAAGTAGCTAACTTAAGCCACAAATCTCACAAGCTCGGATTCGTGCAACTTAAAGAGCTGATAATCATAGGCATCAGACAAGTTTCAGTCACCTATTAAACACCTAAGTGCTACTAAGGAGTACTAACCGGACAATTACGTATCATAGATTAATATTCTAGCATTTAAACTAGCAAATTATACTAAAGATGGTCGGTCTAAAATATAATCTGGTAATTCATACTAATAAAACAGATTATCAACCCAATTAAGAAATAAACATAATACCCAATAATTATAACATCTCTATTCTCACAACAAAATAATCCAATGCATAATATATATCCCTACCCTAAGAAGAATTAGCCTAACATATTAAGAGTTGAAATTACAATAACAAGTACAAAAAGAAACTTCATAATATGATATAAATAATTAAACATCGAAATTGATAATGCTAGCAGTAGCTAAACGAAGCACAAAGTACCAACATTTAACAAATGCCATAAACTACCAATGATTAGCTTAATAATAAAATTCAATCCTATATCTTAATAAGAAATCAAACTCTGACTATTATTACCAAAATGAAATCCAATACAAAGAGTAAAAGGAGATATTAAACTAATTTAGTATCAAAACCAATTTGATGATTACCGAAGACTATGACACGAGTTGCAGTGCTCCAAGGAATTTCTTTAATTTTTATTCATGAAACCTAGCCCAGAAAAATCCCGTAGCAAATGACAAATTCCAGAACACAGCTAAGTCCTCTCGACTGATGTTGTTTCTCTTCACCGCTACTACACTGCTCTGAGTTCGTTTTCTGATTTTTTTCCTCAATTCGCTGCCCAGAAGATCGCCTCCTCTCGCATGCAATTCGGCTTTACTCCAAAAACAGTCCAAAAAAATCTCCCCCCTTTCAATCTCAAAAACAACCCCCTTTCTTCCCATTCGGCATCCCAATCTTATCACCCGGAATCTTTGATCCCGAAAGCTCTCATCCTTATCTGATTTCATCTCTATCTTTTCTAGCTTGACAGTTTGGTACCCATAAAAATCGCTCAAGAAATTTACCTCACTGCTCATCGAAATAAAGAGAAAAAGATTCTGATGAGTATTGTAGGTTTGTAGCTCTCTTTCCTCTAGTATGCCCATTCGCAATAATATCTTATTGGGCTTGAGACAAATGTGACTTAATCTGGTCATGTGGTCTTGGTTTCTTTTAATCCGAGTGTTGGTAAAAATGTAATTTAGTGCCGTAATCTTCCTTCCTATAGCCAAATAAATAAAATAGTAGTAACTCAAGTCTACGAAAGAAAATTACTTATAATACTCTTAAATTATCAAATGTCAATATAAAATCAAGAGTTTAATATATATAAAAATTATATTTTACGACCCTATCAGTCGCTCAGAGATTTCATTAGACGCTTCAACAACGAGGCTAACACTGTACCAAAATTGCAGCAAAAAATTGCCGTGATGGCATTGATGAATGGGCTAGGTGACAACGACTTCAAAAAATATATGTCGCGAAAGTCTTTCCCAAACTTAGGGGTAACATTTGCCAAAGCTCATGAATACATAAAAAGTGAGGAGCTGCTGAAAACGAGCCGTCAGATATCGTCGGCAGAGCCCTCCAGAAGGCAAAGTGATAATAGCTCGAATTCTCAGATGGGTGGGGTAAGCAGGACGCTGCCGCAAGGCCAGCAGAGATCCGGAAGGCCGACAAGGGGATTGGGTCGTTATAGTAGTTATACGCAGTTAAACACCCGAGAGCGGCAATATATTCAATAAACCAGAATAGAGAAGATCGGAGTCGACCGGCACCGATGATAACGAAGGGCCGGGACGTGAAGAAATATTGCATGTTTCATAGAGATGTTGGTCATTACACCGAAGAATGTGTTCAGTTAAAAGAGAACATTGAAGATCTCATAAGGAAGGGGCGATTATCCCAGTATCGTACCCAGGCAGGTCCCAGCCGACAGCAAAATTCACAATCTAGGCTAACCGAGTACCGAAAGCAGGGAGATCCATCAATGCAAGATGATACTTACAGGCAGAATCATGCGGAAACATCTAGATAGGGAGGTAATCCGACAGGGCGCAAAATAACAATCGACGTTATTATGGGAGGGCCAGTATATGGAGGTTTCGTAAGCGGGGCCAAGAAGAGTTTGTCGGAATACCGGCACCTAGTGAACGCTTTGAGCGTAGAGAAACGACCTCGGCCTTCTTCCATGCTTTCGATATCTTTTTCGGAGGAGGATGCTAAGGGAATAATTTACCCTCATGATGATCCGTTGGTGCTGATATTGACGGTAAATGGAGCAGATATCAAGCGGGCAGTCGTTGACGGCGGAAGTTTCGCAAATATCCTGTTTGCTAGGGCTTTTGATGTCATGAGGATTGGCCGAAAATACTTGACGCCAGTGTCCTATCCCGTTATAGGTTTCAACGGATCGACGGTAAGACCTGAAGGTAGTATTGTTCTTCAGGTTCGAATGGGAGAGGGTCCGACAGTAAGAGACGTCATGGCGGAGTTTTTGGTGATTGATGTGCCATCCGCTTACAACGCCATTGTCGGTAGGCCTTTAATTCATGACATGCAAGCTGTGGTCTCAACGTACCACTTAACAATGGTGTATGTATCCAACGCGGGAACGACAGAGCGCGTACGGGGTAGTCAAACTATGGCAAGAGAGTGTTATGTATCAGCACTGAAGCAGCCAGGCCGACAACCAACTTGTGAACAGAACCAACCAAGCGAGAACGAATTCCCTCCACACATGACTTTGCTATGGAAAATTTTGACACTCGGCCGGTAACTGCGCCACGTCCTTCCCCAGGAGGCGAGACTGTCGAGATCGAATTGCAGCCCGGAGTGCCCGGTAGGGTAGTGCGTGTTAGATCCGATATGGATGTCGACACGCGCTTCCATTTGGTGGAATTGTTGCGAGAAAGTGCTGACGTATTCGCTTTCTCGGCTGACGAGATGCCCGGGGTACATCCCGACGTCATAGTACACAAGCTCAATGTCGACAGGAGAGCAAGACCTGTTCAACAGAAAAAAAGGAACTTCTCAACAGAGAAAATGGAGGCTATTCAGTCAGAGGTGAATAAATTGCTAGCGGCCGGGTTTATCGAACCCTGCACATACCCCGAATGGTTAGCAAATGTGGTTATGGTAAAGAAGCCGTCAGGGAAGTGGAGAATGTGCGTGGACTTTACGGACTTGAACAGAGCGTGCCCAAAAGATTGTTATCCTTTGCCGAGGATAGATAGATTGGTAGATTCAACTTCCGGTCACGCGCTATTGAGCTTCATGGACGCTTTCTCCGGGTATCATCAGGTCAGCTTATATGAGCCGGATCGAACCAAAGCGGCATTCATTACCAATTCCGGAGTTTTCTGTTACAGGGCTATGCCGTTTGGATTGAGAAATGCAGGGGCCACGTATCAGAAACTGGTCGACAAGGTATTTGCGAACCAGAAAGGAAGGAATGTAGAAGTGTATGTGGACGATTCAATTGTGAAAAGCCGTTTGGCTACAGATCACGTCGCTGATTTGAGGGAAACTTTTGAAACCCTTCGACGCTACCGGATGAAGTTAAACCCGGAGAAGTGTGTGTTTGGCGTTCGGTCAGGAAAGTTTCTCGGGTTCATGGTGAGCGAAAGGGGTATAGACGCTAACCCTGATAAGATTGAGGCGATTCTTAGCTTACCAGAACCAAAGTGCATAAAAGATGTACAAAAGCTGACCGGTCGAATGGCTGCGTTAACGAGATTCATCAGCAAGTCAGCTGATAAAGCCCTACCATTCTTTGTAATCTTACGTCAAAACAAGCTGTTTGAATGGGGGAAGGACCAATCCAAGGCGTTCCAGGCTGTGAAAAATCACTTGAGGTCCTTACCCGTCGTCGCAAGGCCGGAACAAGGAGAAACGTTACAGCTTTATATCTCCGCCTCAGCAAAGACGGTAATAGCGGTGCTCCTAGTAGAACGGCAAAAAATCCAACTGCCAATTTACTTCGTGAGCCACGTTTTAAATGCTGCCGAGAGAAGGTACCCGGTAGTAGAGAAGATCGCGTACGCAGTAGTTGTGGCTGCACGAAAATTGCGTCCTTACTTTGATGCGCATGCAATTGATATCTTAACGAATCAGCCGTTAGAGAAATCTTTGCAAAAGATGGAAACATCTGGCCGCCTGCTTAAATGGGCGATTGAATTGTTTTGAATATGTTATTACATATAAACCAAGGGTATCAATCAAAGCCCAGGCTTTGTCTGACTTCATTGTCAAAACGTCCTATTATGAAGAGGAGGATGATGCCGGCACGTGGAAAGTATCAGTTGACGGCTCATCTGCTTCAACTGGCTCAGGAGCTGGGGTAATTATGATCTCTCCCCAGGGAGATGTGTTCGAGTATGTTGTTAAGTTCAAGTTCAAAGCCTCGAATAATGAGGCAGAATATGAGGCAGCGTTAGCAGGGATACAGCTGTGCATATCTGCGGAAGCAAAGCGCATTGAGATGACAACTAACTCGCAGCTAGTGGCAAATCAGTTCAATGGCACTTACGAAACTCGAGAGCCAAGCATGAAGGAATATTTGGCAAAACTCAAGAGTGTTACTTCTGGTCTGGAATACTTCGAAATCAAGTTGGTTCCTCGAGCAATGAACACACAGGCAGACGCCTTGGCTAAACTCGCAAGTTCAAGCTTCAATAACTTAGAGAGGACGGTTATGGTAGAGGTTTTGAAAGAAAGAAGTATTGATGAACAACCTCCTAAGGATGTATATTGTACAACTGCGGGACGAGAATGGTATGACGATATCTTGGCTTACAAGGTACATATTGTCCTTCCTGCCGATAAGACGGAGGCAAGAAAGGTCCAGAAAGATAGCATCTGGTTTATCATGTTTCGAGGTTTGCTATATAAACGGGGGTTTTCATTACCGTTGCGACGGTGTATAACGGCTTATGAGTCGGCAAGACTGATAGAAGAAATACACGAGGGTGATTGCGGTAATCATGCGGGGGGTCGGTCAATGTCCTTGGAAGCAATGAAGCGGGGTTATTATTGGCCGACAATGAATGCAGATACCATGGAATATGTTAAAAAATGTGATAAATGTCAGAAGTACGGGCCGGTGATTAATCAACCTCCAAATGATTTAACACCTATTCTTAACCCAATCCCATTTGCTCAGTGGGGGATGGACATTATCGGGCTGTTTACGTCAGCAACAGGTGGCCGTAAGTTTTTGATTGTGGGGATAGACTACTTCACCAAATGGATAGAAGTAGAACCGGTAGCAAAGATTACAGTGAATGAGGTAAAAAAGTTTATCTGGAAAAGCATCTTTACGCGATTCGGACTGCCGACAGCAATGGTGTTTGATCATGGATCACAATTTGACTGTAGCCCGGTAAAGAACTTTCTAAGCATATACAAAGTGAAGTTTGCATATGCGGCGGTATGTCACCCGCAGTCAAACGGCCAAGCTGAGGCCGCTAACAAGCAGATACTAGGGGCAGTTAAGAAAAAAGTAGAAGACGCTAAAGGCTTGTGGGCAGATCTGATACCTGAGATTTTGTGGGCGAATCGTACGACAACAAGAGAAACTACGGGGGAATCTCCTTTTAACATCGCTTTCGGTTCAAAGGCAGTGGTTCCGGCGGAAGTGGGACTACCTTCTTTTCGGGTACAACACTTCTGCGAAAGTCAAAATGATTTGTTGCTTCGACAGCAATTGGATTTTCTACCAGAAGTAAGGTTGACGACTCTGCGGCATACAAAAACCGAATGAGCCACGCTTATAATCGACGCTTCAATTATCGGCCCATGGAAGATGGTGATTTAGTTCTGCGTAGAACGGTAGCAACCGGCAAAGGGAACACAGAGGGTAAATTTACTGCAACCTGAGAGGGGCCTTACTAAATATATGAAACACTTCGGCAAGGGTCTTATCGGCTAATGACCCTTGAAGGTGTACCCCTGAAGAATGTTTGGAACGCTAGTGTATTAAAGAAGTACTTCATGTGAAATATAAATGTGTTCTATTTTATGTAGTATAAATTTTGATGACATGTTGTCATACGTACGTTCTTGGCATTTACTGGTATTGTAACCTATTTCAACACTTATGAAATACAATCGCATTACCTACTTTCGATACGATCTGACAACAGCCTAGCTAGCTGACTCGGTCGTTCAAGTGAGGAAAGAATAATAAAAAAAAATATAATAATGGACCTCAAGGGGAGTTGAAAGTGCGGTCTGATCCACTGCCTTTGCTCAGCCTGACAAAGGTTGGATACTTTATCTCGGTATGTTTTATATCCGATAGTCAGCACAGGCATTACAGAGTTTTCCCAGAATTTGTTTACGAATAAATTCTTCCGAAAAACACGGGGAGTATTATTGTTAAGGTATATCTTAGAAATACCGATAACAAAGTATTATTGGTAAGATATATCTTGAAATACCGATAACAAAGTATTATTGGTAAGATGTATTTTGAAAATACCGATAACAAAGGTGAATGCATTCTTCGGTTTTCCAAAAATTTTATTCGCAAATAAAATACCGAGAAGTGTAATTTTGAAAGCCGAAAAACATAAATTCGTGTCAATAACCAAGAGAATAACTACAACACGATTCAAGGAAGGCAATCATTAAGTGTTAATTAAAAGGTGAGTTAACGACCATAGCATAAACAACATACGCACGACAGTGAGGATTATGGTAAAGAAGTAAATAAACTAACTGTTCAGAAATAATTGTTTTCAGTGCAAATGTATACAGATAAAATGTTCAACGGGTAAAAGAAAAAACAAAATGTTGCATAATACAGACGGACATAATTGTTTGAAACATAGAACAGATACAGACAAGCATAAACATTACAGCCCAGAGATGACTGCCCTCCTGGTTAATTCTTGTCGGCCTCCTTTGTTGATTCAGCCGCGTTAACGGGCTCTTTCTCAGCTTCTTTGTTGGAGGGACCGACAGACCCATCTTTACCAGCCTGAGTGGTAATAGGGCTACGGATAAGGGCGTCATCAAACTCCACTTCCGGCAATTCGCGTGGGTCTAAATTTGTTATCACAGCATGCGGGGGAAGCTCGTCAAAGTACTCACTCTCATAGCTGGTAGGAGAGTGGTTCATTTCTTCGTTTAAAGCCCTCTCGACAGCCTGCCATTTCGTCGAATCCCACCCCCCCGCTTTGCACACACAGCGATGCACAGAGACCCAGCCGGCAGTATACCGGTCAACCAGCAAGTTGGCGTAAAGGTCGGTCTGCAGGAACCGATTAACGGCTCGGCGCCTGATTCCCGGCTTGTCACGCTCCATTTCCTCAACCTAGCTGGCCAGCTTTGCCTTAGCATCCCGCTCGTCCTTCAGACTCTGCTCAAGGCTGGCTACCTTCTATTGTAACAGCTCCTGATCCGTCAGCTTCCTGTTTAGCTCAGCCACTTGCTTTTGCAAGGTCTTCATGTCAGATCTAACCTTGTCGCGCTCCTTGACGACGAGCTTACAAGCGTCGTCAGCCTTCTTCAGCTTGGTCTCAGCGTTATCGGCGACGCGCTGATAATGCTGGTACATGTGTACCACTTCGACTGCAGAGTTGACGGTCTAGTAAACGATAACAGAAATTGCCGTTAATAATAAATATAAACAGGTAAGAATATAAACGGTCTAGTAAACGAAAAAAAAAATGGTTACAAAAAATATATAATAATAAATATAAACAGCAATATAAATAACAAAAATATGTTACGTAGAAATGATACGTATCTACAGGTAAGAATATTGTATTACCCGGAGCATATTGTTCATTAGCTGACCGTAGGGAGCAGCAGCACGGTTGGCAGGCCTGTCAGCTGGCGTCGCCAAGTCCTTGAGTACCCTCCACCCCATGCTTCCGCCGGTCGCAGGGTCATCACAGAGAACACTCTCCGCGATTGACGTTGATCCGGGGGTGCCATGGGTCACCGGCAGCACCAGAGGGCACACCCAACTCGTCAGCGACGTCTGCCGGGATTTTGACATGAGGAATCTCGATAAAGTCACTGACGCCGGCCAGGACGAAAGCATTCTGGCCTAGGCCGCCAGTGTGCCCCGAGATGATTGTTGTCTCCATGCTTGGAGGCTTTTCAATGCTGGCCATCTTGCCGGTTCTGACCTCGGTGCTGACCCCAAGACTTTTTGGATCTCTTAGGGTGACCGTCAGCTTCTTTGCAGGATGGGGTTCGGTCTCGTCCTCCAGGTTGACAACTCCTTCCGGCCAAGACTCCTGTGCCTCCGGACGGAGAGGGACTGTATCGTCGTCATGTTTTTTCTGCTTCTTCTGTGGCTCTCGGTCGGAGGGCTCGGAAGTCCTCTTAGACGCATTCCCGCCACCCCTTTTCACAGCTAGGGTGCGGGGCTTGGTAGTGCGTTCGGTAGGAGCCATATCTTGTCGTCTTGTTCTTTTTCTTTTGGACGCTCTGGTAGCAAAAGAGGGCAGGGTGTCGTATGACTTCTTTGGCCGATCCAGGCAATGTTGCTTCACTCTCCCGTCAGAGGGCAACCCTAGTCGGCTAAAGTCAAGCTTGTCGATACCTGGCGGAAGACAAACCGATAATAAACGTCAATAAACCGATATGGTAAAGGTAAGCTTGGGCGTAAAAACAAGTGTAAGTAAATACACACAGGCAAGTACGAGAATAAGCAGGAAAAACACTTATAAATTAATTCCAAATCACGAGTACAGTGAAGGTAAATATAAGCAAATGTATATAATTTATAAATGCATCCATACCAAAAGCATCGGTATGGCAGAGACCGACATGAGAAAGAGGGGCGTTGCCTAGTATATAATTACAATGGGGCAACCACACCCCCGTAACGGCTTTATTCTTCTTACCAGCGCTAACATATGTACAATTAAACCATTTAAAAGCTTTTTTCTCCATCGGTCCTAACGCTCTCGACCGTATGGTCTCGAACATGCTGTGTGGATGATGAAATGTCCTACGGACGGTAAAATCGTCAGGCATACTCATAAAATAAAATTCATTCTTCCAGTTCTTGCAACTGGTCAATTTTGGCCACATTGTGCATTTACCGGGAGCGGTAAAAAGGGACCACCATCCGGGTGACTGACTATCTCTTTTTATCCAATGTAATCTCCGAAATAAGTTCAGGGTAAGGGGAAAGTCCATAAATATCATAACCCAGACAAGAGACACAATATTTCGGATAGTCGGAGGCGTTAACTGTGCAATTGAAACATTCCAAGCCCTGAATATTTTTTCGATGTAATGATGGAGTGGAAATCGTAAACCAAACTCTAAATGTTTTGCATACACAACAATGTGGCCGGCAGGACAGTCCAAAGCCGTCTGACCATTACTTGGTAGTCTCAGTTCGTAAACGTCAGGGAGACGGTAGAAGCGTTTGCCATGTTGGCAATAATCTTTTTCGGCGGCTGTCTGCAACCACACCGGATCCACAACTGACTTAGATATTTCATAGCTGCTGGGAATTTCTTGAGGTTCTAGATACTTTGGATCATCTTGATCTGAGTCGTATTCCTCGTCGAGACGTTCCTCTTCTGCAATCTGAGCAGCAAGGTTGAAATCTGTAGCAATTTCCTCGTCGGTCTCGCTGTTTTCTTCCTCATCATCTTCTCCCTCCCCAACCTCTTCTGACCCATCTGCATCGTCTTCGTTACCGATGCTTTCACCCCCACTTTCTTGCCAATCTAGGCTATCTTCGACTGACCGGATATCTTCTTCTCGGATATCCGAAGCTTCAAGCCCAGGGTCAACCATTTCTTCATCAACAGAAGGTCTACTGCTTTCACCAACCTCACGTTGGTAACTGATATGTTTCGTTCTCGGCATCCTGTCAATATTAGTGTCGTATTGATTAAATAAATCCAAATTTGACCTCAAATGATATTGAACGCTAATAGGCTCAACATCGGCAATCTCTATGTCCTCTGGAATATCAGGGTTGGTAGGACGCAAAGCCTTCTCAGCGTCAGCCAGAAACTTATGACGGTAATAAGCTTCTCTTTCTTCTACAGAAGTTAAGGGTGTACAGAGTTCAGCCTCATTGGCTTTACCCATGTTTGCATGCATTCCAGAACCAGACATTCACAAATAATGAAATAAACGCAAAATCTACTTAACCACAAACCAGTGAGAAATCGAAAAGAAAGTTAGGGTTTTTTACCTCTTTTTGAACTCAACTCTTGAAAGCGTAACTCGAGAATTAAGTCTCCTCCGTTTACAAACACCGGTCACAACACAACTGAACAAACCCTTGACAAATTGAGCCTTGAATCGCAGAAATATAAGCGCGCTACGAGCGAAGTGAAGTAGAAATTTTTCGAAATTTTTTCGCAAAAGACATGAAGGGTCAAAAGTACGAAATTTGCTATTTATACTGTCCAAATGAAGCGGTTGATGTGACATTTACTGCATGCAATCCAACGGCTGTAATAAAACGCCTTTTCAAAAATAACCTACTTCGATGACTGACACGTGCCCCATTATTTTACTACATTTTCCCGCCAAATCCAGGGGGATAAATTTTTAAATGTGTGAAATCGTTTTAACTCCTATTTTTGGTTTTAGTATTTTATTGAGCCAAACCATGTCGGCATTTTGCTCGGTAATTGAGTAAACTACTATCGTCAATTTGCTCACTTGAGGGGCAAATCGTAGATTTTTTCATGTATTATTGAGCAAAGTACTATCGTCAATTTGCTCACTTGAGGGGCAAATCGTAGATTTTTTCTTGTCTTATTGAGCAAAGTACTATCGTCAATTTGCTAACTTGGGGGGCAAATCGTAGATTTTTTCATGTTTTTATTGAGTAAATTACTATCGTCAATTTGCTCACTTGAGGGGCAAATCGTAGATTTTTTCATGTATTATTAAGCAAAGTACTATCGTCAATTTGCTCACTTGAGGGGCAAATCGTAGATTTTTTCATGTCTTATTGAGCAAAGTACTATCGTCAATTTGCTCACTTGGGGGGCAAATCGTAGATTTTTTCATGTTTTTATTGAGTAAATTACTATCGTCAATTTGCTCACTTGGGGGGCAAATCGTAGATTTTCTTTTCGTTTTTTAAACATTCTTGTATGACATATTGTACATACCACCACCGTGTTCCATCGCAAGTGAGCATGTCAGTTTTACTAACGCCCTCACTTGGGGGGCTAGTTGTACGGGATATACCGGTAGAATCATAATATGCCGGTAAAAGAGTGTCGTGCAGTTTAAAGCCCTCGTTAATCATTGAATAATTCATGTCCTTACCGGCATTAGTCTCTACCACGTGGAGAGCTGCTTCTCGGAACGTGGCATGTCCCTCTGACACGTGGAGAGTTGCTTGGTGCCGCGTAGGCACCTGCTACTTACAAGGTCGGTGTGCCACCTATTTGTATAGGTGGCACCTGCTTAGTTGTGTTCCTATAAATACCCAAGCAAATCCTCATTTCAAAGGTAGAATCTCTCTCTCTCTAAAACACTTTCTCTCTCTTCTTTCACTTTCTTCACTTTCTTCTCACAAAGGTACTGACTTTAGCATCGGAGTGGTTATTCCCGGATAACCCCCGGGCTAGCTAATTTGTATTGGCTGTGTAGGTGAGCAATTGGACGGTAAACCATTACCAGCCCTCAGACATTAACGGAAACAGAATCCAGTAGGAACAGTAGTAGTGTACAATCAAATACCCATTTAACATATTTTTCCATTTAACAATCACACAATTTCAAAATCTTTTAGTTGGTAGGAAACTCACCTTGTGACTTTGAAGTCACAACTTCGAGCCCCACTAAATACAAAATGCTTGAGAGGTAGGGGGATTCCCTTACCCCTCCCCCCCTCTCGTTTGCTGCTTTAATAATTCTTTAGCTATCGTTTTAATTTGCTGCCTAATAATTGTTCTTCATGAAATATTAGTTCTGTGGCAAACATGGCAACACCCAGGATGCCAGTACTCAAATGTCTAGAGAGATACGAAGATCTCAATGACTTTGCTATGCAGGATTTTTCGAAGGACGATTGGACGGATGATATGGTATTATTTGAAGATGCACTCCCTCTCACAGTTCTCTCTAAAGAAGAAACAACTCAAGCGATCAAACGAGTGATCAGAGGGATTTCTGTAGCAATGACAAAAAAAGTTGCTTATGATGTGTTGCTGCTGGCATGGAACTTAAAATCCGAATCAGATCCTAGTACAAGAGTCTTTCCTGCCAGTTCTGCTAGACCTGTCACTGGAAACCCTTTAACACTTTCAGACCTCGAGTCTGCTTCAGCTGGTATTGGATCCCAAATTGTTGATCCAGTAGGGGTTGTGAGAAATTCACTCGAATTTAACCGTGCTGGTTGTTACTATGCTGCCTCTATGCTAAGGTTGTTTACCAAAGATGCTTCCTCTTGGGTAAAAGCACAAGAGCATATAAAGGAAAATTACAAGAGATTTACCGGTCAAAGGTTTGATTTAGGGGAGTTTGACGTCTGGGGTCCAAGTGTAGATGCCCTCAGGGGACTGTATCAAACAAACTTGATATATCGTAAGACTCTAGGACAAATACTCTACTTTGTAAATGGCATTGAGGAAGGAAAACAGATGACTCGATTGCTTTTTGAACAACATCTCTCTTTTACAGGAATGCATATTGTTGAGCTATTCTGCAGAGGATGTACAGGACTCAATGCAGCTCGACCAGATCTTCTGAATGTACTGTATCATCGCGGTAATCAAACAACACTTGAGCAGTTAGAAAAAATCCTTAAGGAGTATATGGGATCAGAGGATGAGGCGAAGAAAAGAGAAACATATAAGTTTGCTCGTCTCTATGATCCAATGATTTCAAACAAAGAATTGTGCTGAAACGGTATGTGTTCTTGCTAATATAGACAAATTATGTGGGAGTGTTAGTTCAGGAGATGTTATGGGAATTGCAGCTATTTCTGTAATGGGTGATCTTCCTAAAAAGAGATGTAGGCAAGTTGCACAGAAAATCTTTGATTACTATTCAAAACCTGGAATGAAGGATAACATCCGTGTGCCGTGCCATTTTAAATGATAAATCTTGATCAAGATCAAACCCCGTTCGGCCCTCAGTTGAGAAATTCGAACCCGTTGGTATCTGTGGAGGTTGAATCAGTGAAAGTATTAGATATGTGTTTATGATTATTGACTGTTATATTGCATAAGTATCAATTATAGAATATGATGAATCAAATATTTACATTTGTATCAATTATTGACTCTGTTATTTTGCAGACTTAAAATATGTGTTTATACTTTCATCGCATTCTATATACACATATTTTTGACTTTTTCGAAGTTAGTTAAACAATTATGGTGCCTGCATTAGATCAATTTTCATCAACAATTTGGAACCCCCTGAAGATCTTTGGGTGCATCAACAATTTAGCTTGAACATATTAGTAAATAGCAAAACACGCTTGGGCATTAATCTAGTTTTATTTCAAACGACATCCAATTAAGATTAAATTCATAGTAGTAAACAGCAAACTGATGACATAATCACAATGGAAGAAACCTAATTCAATCCTGAGTTTGCTAAAATTTCCAAGCAATATCAACTGCATCACGCTTCAAGAAGGACGATAACAGGGAAAACAAGAGCAACAATTTCCCATTTCACATCTCAAGAATTGTGGGATCTTGCTTGCCAACAATAGAAGGTCTTTATCCCAATCCTTGGCATTCCTCTTGCCACCAACACGTGCATGAGTCATATTAAGGTAAGTGAGATTCTTTTGGCCTTCCAATATTAGTGATAGACCATCGTCACTTAATTTACAATACTTGAGTGACAAATGTGTGAGACAAGGAAAATCATTTGCAATAGAAATTGCTTCATGCACCTTTATATCACCATACAACTTTAATTTATGAATTTGATTCCAGAGCAAACCGATGCCTCGAACGCATGATGCATCACAATCCACTTCTACCAAACCTTTCCAACATGATGCAAAATCCCGAAATTTAAGTAGCTTAGGCAAACCAATGTTGCAGATAGTCAGGCTCGTAATTGAAGGCAACCTACAAGGCCAAAGCTTGATGTCATTGCAGTCATCATCATAGAAGGTGTTATATCAAATCTATTAAAATAGATTAATCTATAAAATTAAATGGAAACCAAATTAATCAGGACATTGCTCGGGGCAAAAACTAGTTATATCCAAAAACTCAAACCTGCAGTAAGTAATGGGGAAATGCAGGAAGGAATTTGACAAGCAAGCTTACCTTTGAGCAATGAAACGATAGGCATATATAGTTAAGTTCCTGTGGCGGAGTACAAGACTTGTATAATAATGTTGTGTGGGTAGGTTGCGATTGAGATGAAGCTCAATCATCTTCCACAACCTGTTGCGCTTCCGATATTGGCAATGAGATGTAGTGCTGAACACAGAGCAATCGCGCAAATCGAAGGCATGGCATGGTGGGAAGAGTGCATCGAGGGTGGCATTGAGCCAGGACTTGGACACTAAGCAAGTTGACAGGAGAAGCATATTCAGACCCAATCGCTTCATAATGCTAACCAATATTTCATGGTCCATGTCATCCCAACTTCTTCTAATGAGATGATTGTCACTCGGACTCTCCCCATCAACCTCAACAACTACATTTCTTCTTACATGCTTCCTCAATGGCAATGGCCTTTTGCCAATCAGGTCTTGGCCTTTTCTTTGGGTTTGAGTAGATCAGCATCAATGCAGTAGTTAAAAGCTACAAGGAATTAAAAATCACATTTAGCATCGGAGTAAACAAGTAAAAATCACAAGTAGAGAACAAATGGATCACATTTGCAAGCTATTACTCCCTCCGTATCAGAAAAAATGCAACCAACTTGCTTGGCACGGACTCCTAAAGACAAATTGCTAATTGTGAGTTAAGGGTGTTTTGGGGGGAAATTAGGAGAATGGGTTAAGCTGATTATGAACCATCATAATCAACAATTCAACACCACCACCTTAATCATCAACAACCACACAAACCACCATCATTGGTGGATCCAAGTTTTTTTGGATGCTGGTCTGGGTCACCACCGACTACTAATCAATAATTAATGCAAGAATATTATAAAAGCTAATAATTATTTTATTTTTAAAAAAAAGTTACATTCCAAAAGATATTAATATCCATATTACACCAAAAAAAAAATTACAATTGCTCTCTACGAGTTTTCATGTTTTAATATTGATCTAGAATATCATTAATGTCAACATTAACATATCTCTCTATATAAGTAATCAAGCAATCATTCAACGTTCAACATTTGGAGGAGGAGGATTTTGTGGAGGAGGGGGATTTTTCGGACCAAAGAAACTTGTGATATCACACATTTTTTTTCCTTTTCATTATGAAAATTAAGTTACATTATCAATTAGATTAAGCAAACCACTATTGCTTCAAAAATCCAAGTTAATTATACACACTAACTTGATAATAAAGTAAAGCTAAAACACTAATAGTAAGCTTAGCATTGAACATATACAAATTCAAGGCAATTATTCAAAATCACTAATCACTATATCCAATTGGCCACTACTAATATCAAATTCAAAAAATCAGAAAAGCAATTATCCAAACTAATCAATTCCAAAACAAAAATCAGAAACCCAAGGTTCTTAAATCTTACATTCTTACCCCCTAATTTCATAGATTAAATATGAAATCATCAATTTTACTAGTCCATTGTCAATTCATAATATCAATGTCAAAGAATAAAAAAATTAACAATTCAATATTATCAATTCCTAAAAAAATCAGAAACCCTAACTCCCTAATGTGATAAATTTAATAACAAATTAACAATTTCAAAAAACATACACACTAATTGACTAGATTAAATAATATAAACAATTCAATTAAGCACAAAATCAACGTGTATAATACGAAATTAAAAACTTAAAAATCAATTAAGTTACATAGAAGAGTCTAAGGGCACACAAGAAGGTTGTAGGAGTGGAGTGAAGCTATGCGGACGGAGATGGGTGGAAGTTGCGGCGGCCGGCGGGGCGGTGCGGTGGTAGGAGACAGCGAATCAGTGGTGTCAGTGTAGCGAGAAGAGTATGTTACGGAGTATTATGTCAATGTTTTGATTTTTCCCCTTTCAATTCCTTCGTTCAGCTTTTTTGTTTTTTCAATTTTTTTTATTTTTTTTTTTAGCTAGGTCACGGGACCCACGTGACCAAGGGTGTTTCCACTAAACATGGGCATGGGCCGTGCCGGCACGCGGGCGGCACGGGCTCGGAACGACTCCGGCCCGGACCGGCACGGCGGCACGACTCTGGCCTGTGGGCCGTGCCGTGAACACTTTTTTGGAAATCGGCACGGGCACGGCACGTAACACGGCGGGCGGCACGGCCGGGCACGGCACGGCACGAGCCCACCATATAATAAAATAATTTAATTATTTTGTATTATTAAATTATCGTATCGGCTACCGTCATATAATAAAATAAGTTATTCTTCAATTTTTTGTGTTTTCGGATTATCGCACTCGTATTTTTTTTTTTTATGATATGTGATAGATATTATATTTAGGATAATATTTGTCACAAGTTTAGGATATATTTAATGTATATTTTGTATGTTGATCGTATCTAGGAGTCCTTATCCTAGCGTTGTAAACTCTATTTATTTGATCAATGGTACACACTCCAGATTGAGGAGTTTTCCCGAAATCTAACATGGTATCAGAGCTTAGGTTTTGATCCTAGGAATAATTTTTTCAACGCTTCCGTATTTTCCCCTTTCTTTAGCAGCAATACCCTTTCTCTTCCATGGCCAAAGACTCGGATTCACCGCCACCTCCTCCCCCTCCGGCCAATGAATTTCACCCTGCCCTCACTGTTAACAACAACAACAGCCGTCCACCGCCGGCAGGGGTGGTGGCGGCGCTGGACGCGAGCGCAGCAACGGGGGAAGGGGCCGTGGCAAAGGCCGAGGCCGCGGTGGACAGGGTCGTAGCAACTCCCCTGGCCAGCAGCAGCAGGGGTCGACTTCTAGCACCCCTCAACAAAATTGGCAGCCCCAACAGCAGCCCAATTCACATGGGCAACAATGGGCCTCTCAACCTCCTTGGCCCAGTCCTCCATATTGGCCACAAGGGTGGGCTATTCCACCAGCTCCATTTCCAACTAATGGGCAGTACCAACCAAGGCCCAATTATGGTCGCGGACCACCTCAGCAAGCTTATACAGCAGGGCCTCCCTCTTACGGGCCTCCTTTGACTCCAACGGAGTTTGGCAGTGCTTACTCCTAGATGAACCTCACACCACCGGACAACGGTTGGTATATGGACTCCGGTGCTACGTCTCACATGACCAATAATACCGGTACGCTTCTTCCCCTCTTTAATTTAAGCACTAATAATCATATTTTAGTAGGTAATGGTCATCGCATTCCAATCACTGGTTATGGTCATACAACCCTCCCTAATAATTCCCTAACCTTAAAAAATGTTCTTCTTGCACCCCAAATTATTAAGAATCTTATTTCTATGCGAAAATTTACTTCTGATAATTCGGTGTCTATAGAATTTGACCCTAATGGTTTTACTGTGAAGGATCTTCGAACGGGGAGGGTAATAACGAGATGCAATAGCACCGGGGAGCTTTATCCACTCACCTCAAGCCCACCAAGCACATGTCTAGCCACTACTCTCTCTGCAGTCACCCCGTGGCATGATCGTTTAGGACATCCCGGGGCTTCTTCTTTAAGTTTTCTTAGGAGCAACAATTTTATTTCTTGTAATAAGGAGCATGACTCCACGTTTTGCAATTCATATCAATTAGGGAAACATGTTAGACAACCTTTTTATGATTCAAATAATAATACTTTTTCTGCTTTTGACATTATTCATGCTGATTTATGGACATCTCCCATTCGGGGCATCAATGGCCATAAATATTATTTAGTTGTTCTTGATGATTTCACTCATTATGTGTTGGCCATTCCTTTAGCTCAGAAATCTCAAGCCTACCAATCCTTCCTTTACTTTAGACAATATGTGCAAACTCAATTTGAACGTCCTATTAAATCGTTCCAAAGCGATCACGGTCGCGAATTTGACAATGACCCATTCAAAAAATTTTGCCTTGATAATGGTATGGTCTTTAGATTCTCTTGCCCACACACATCTTCTCAAAATGGAAAGGCCGAACGTATGATTCGGACCATAAATAATGTCAACCGCACCCTTTTATTTCATGCCTCTTTGCCTCCTTCCTACTGGTCACATGCTCTAGAGACGACCACTTATCTTTTAAATATTTTTCCCACTAAATCTCTTAAGCACATGACTCCGGCTCAGGCTTTGTTTCATAAAAACCCATCCTATGATCATTTACGGGTTTTTGGTTGCCTATGTTTCCCTAATCTTTCTGCAACGACTCCTCACAAACTTGCTCCTAGATCTACTCCTTGTGTATTTTTGAGATATCCCTCTAATCATCGTGGTTATAAATGCCTTGACATTGCAACTCGCAAAGTAATCATTTCTCGCCATGTTACCTTTGATGAGTCCACTTTCCCCTTCAAAAACTTGGAGTATTTCACACTTAAAGATTATGAGTTTTTGGGTTTTGATGACACATCTCCATTACTCACACACCACTACCTGCAACACTTTTCTACCCAATTTCGACACCAAGCTGGCCCAAATGCAGGTAGCCCAAATGCAGGTAGCCCAGTTCGAGTACTCGACCCACAAAACTCCCCTACCCGCACCCCACCTAGGCCCCAACCCGCACCCCAGCTGCCTTGCGGCCCACCTACCCCCTCACCAGCCCAGGTACACACTCCTGCCAGCAACCCCGCCAACCCGACCCAGCACCCTACACCTGCCAGCAGCCCGGTTTTGCCGGCACAGCCTTATACACAACCTCCTTTGCGTGGCGCCCCCCCCCCCCCTCTACAGCCCACACGACCTCCACCTCCCTCCCCTCGAGTCACCCGTAGTCAACGGGGCATATTTAAGCCTAACCCAAAGTACAGTCAAACCTCTTTGATCACTTCGGGTTCTTCTATTCACAAATCACCAATTCCAAAAAGCTATAAAAAGGCCTTACATGACCCTAATTGGAATGCGGCGATGTTTGATGAGTATAGTGCTTTAATTTAAAACGGGGACATGGGAGTTGGTGCCTAGGCCAACGGGGGTGAATGTTGTTAATTGTATATGGTTGTTCAAACATAAATTCAAGTCTAATGGTGACCTTGAAAGGCACAAAGCTCGTCTTGTTTGTGATGGCAGGTCGCAGGAAGTTGGTATAGATTGTGATGAAACTTTCAGTCCGGTTGTTAAACCGACCACTATTAGAACTGTGCTGAGCTTAGCTATGGCTAAGAAATGGTCGATACATCAACTAGATGTCAAAAATGCATTTTTACATGGTGACTTGCAGGAAACGGTTTACATGCATCAACCTCCGGGTTTTGTTGATCGGAGGGCTCCCACTCATGTTTGTCGGCTACGCAAGGCTCTCTATGGTTTGAAACAAGCTCCTAGAGCTTGGTACCAACGCTTTGCAACCTTTCTTATTAAATTGGGTTTTGTCATTGCTAAAAGTGACAACTCTCTCTTTACTTCCCGGCAGGGAGATGATATGGCATATTTGCTATTATATGTTGATGATATTATATTAGCTACCTCATCTGACAGGTTGCGCACAGGAATCATCTCTCAGTTGCAAACTGAGTTTCCTATGTCTGACTTGGGGTCTCTTAGCTATTTTTTGGGTATTGCAGTAACCCGAAAACCCTCTTATATGCTTCTTTCGCAGGAGAAGTATGCACAGGAAATTTTAGAGCGTGCAGGAATGGCCTCCTGTAAACCTGCCACTACTCCAGTTGACACTAAGTCAAAACTTAGTGCAGATGCAGGGCCACCTTTTCAGGATCCTACTTTGTATCGCAGTTTAGCAGGTGCTCTTCAGTACCTCACTTTCACCAGGCCAGATATTTCATATGCGGTACAACAGGTGTGTCTATTTATGCATGATCCTCGGGAACCTCATTATGAGGCATTAAAACGCATTCTGCGTTATGTTTAGGGTACCATTGATCACGATATACATTTATATCCTACTGTTTCACATCGACTGCGTTGTAAACTCTATTTATTTGATCAATGGTACACACTCCAGATTGAGGAGTTTTCCCGAAATCTAACAATATGCATTGTTGTTTTTTGCTAAATTAATAAAATTGTTTTTATTTGTTTATATAAACTTAAACATAATTATTAATTAGATAAATAATTTATATAACCTAAATTAAAATAAAGTTGTTCAAAAAATGTAAACAAATTATATTAACATTAACATAAACATAAATTAATCACATATATTAAGTTGTACTAAAAAAATATATATATATCGTTTAATTCGTTTTTTTTTCATTTATTAAAAATAAATAAAAAAAAATTAAAAAGGGTGGCACGATTTGGCCCGCGGCCCGGCACGGCACGGCCCTCAAGGCACGTGGGCCGTGCCGTGCCGTGGGCTGGGGTGTGCCAATTTCAGGCACGGCACAGCACGGCCCCGTCGCGGAGCCGGCACGACACGGCCCCCACCGCTGTACGGCCAGGCACGGCCCGCGGCGGCACGGCACGGCCCGTTGCCCATGTTTAGTTTCCACCATGGATTGGGTGTAAACCATATAGGAGTAGGATCAATGTACTCAGTTTCCTTTGCAACATAATCTGAAAAGTATATACTCTCTTTGCTGCTGCGAAAATCAGAAGCCTGAAATGACAAGGATGAATTCAACCCCAGAAACAGCAGCTTACCATGTAATGTTTCTTGTGACACCCATGAACTACTGATTGTATCAAACTTATAAACAACAATATTTTCAACGTCTTTGTTGATATACCGCGATACAAGTAAAAGCCCATCGTCATCCTCAGAGCTGACAAGATAATCGCGCAGCCTATTATCAGGCTTTGCACGAGGAATTTGAGCATCGATCACCTTAGTTGTTGGCTCAGAACTACGAAGGTCACAAATTGTGAGTTCATCTCCATAAAGTCCATAAGATAACGCTGAAAGTATACCATTGTAATATACAGCATCCTCAGTGGATCTGTGTGCATCAGGGATAAAATTCAAAGGAACAAAATTCCAACGTGTATCGCCCCTTTTGCAATAAGCTAATTGACTGCCAGATTGAATGATTGCAAGGGCGATGTAATCAGCTCCATCTGCAGGATAACAGGACAATATTATCTTCTTAACATACCAGTCTCTCATCTGAGTTAGACTCAAGTTTTGTGGGTATCCGTATTGGTTGCTTATCCTGTAATAGGCCTCAGGATTATCGAACAATTCAACATCAGGGAAATCAGAGAGCCGAGGCAAATTAATCCTGTCCTTGGAAATTGGGTTTAGGCAAAAGATTTCACCGGTTAACCCAACTATGATAAGGCAGCCATGAGATGAGCCAACAATTCGGTGAGGAGGAAAAACTTCAGGAAGGTTCAGATAGTATTTGCTGTCATCAGAAATAATGCTAATAAAATGACAGCATCTTTTATCTTGTGAACCTGCAGGCTCCTGCAGTTGTTGTTCAAGCAGCATGAGCAGAGGAGGGATAGCTACACGGTGGGTTGGAAGCTTGGGCAAAGTCGATGCCCAATCTTGACAAACCAATCGGAGAGACCGATAATCAGAGATTGTTGTGAGTTTATCTGCTATGTTTCCTAGACAATCGCCACAAATTTCAGACCAGGCCATCCCCAATCCACTCCAATATAGGACCATTTGCATTTTATTTATAGGCATAACACTAGTTATGCTGACCTTTTCCATTTTGAAAGTTAATTAGCACTCGAAACCGGGTTTTATGTATGAAATTTTCTGCTTGCAATAAAGCTTTTTCTTCAAAGACTGTTCTTGCTGTTGTTTTCTCAGACGTCAAAATGATGAAATCTATCATAATTAATAATCTATTTAATTCATCCACCCTGCTTTCTACAATAACAAACCATTTTGTGCTCAACTTGCATAATAAAACTGTAATATAAAGTTAATAACATAATGTTATTTGAGAATTCGCAATAAGACACCAAAGAGTGGAAAACAATACCACTAAACAGAACATGTTATTAGATGATTTCTTAGACCGTCTAACAAAAGCATCGATTAATACTATTCCCAAAAATAGGATTTACTACTCCAATCCACTAGTCTCAAAGCATTATAACCGACTTAGGCTTGTATGTGATCAAACTTGCCTTCAACACGAGCTTCTATATGGTGGCCCATTGAAGATTTCTATAGAAGGTGATATAATGTTACCTTTCAATGACTTGTACAATAATTATATTCTTTTGGCTTTGTTAAATGCACCGTCCAATAATAATAAAAGGAAAGAACTAGTCGTGTTATACTTTTATGACAAGATAAATTACAGATCAACTAAGGCATATGATAAAATCATTACATATTTACATCAGTACAAGAAGATTTCTCTATTAGTAAGCCAAGTTCACACTAATAATGCAGTAATTTTCATATGATCAATTGACAATGTCACATTTGATCAACTAGCTTCATCATAGCTGAACATGGGCGAACCAAGATTTTCAATGGCTTGGCTTTCTGCAAGTTAAACCCAGGCGCTGTGGTCATATCAACCAGGTTGTGATCAACCTTCTCCAACTCGAAACATTGGGTTAACGAGCCAATGGTTAGTCCAATGATTCGAGTAGCCAAACCTTCTCCAGGACAACTCCTTCTACCAGACCCAAAAGGCATCATTTTGTATCCTATCTTATGACCTTCCACTCCTTCAAATCTCTCAGGCCTAAAACTTGTAGGATCATCCCAAATCTTTGGGTCATTTTGTATAGCCCATAAGTTGATCTGTAGCATTGTACCTCGAGGAATATGATAGCCTCCGACGGTGCAGTCCTCTGATGATTCATGAGGGACTAGATTAGGGGCAGGGGGGTACATTCGGAGTGTTTCATTAATAATGCATCGTAGATAAGGAAGATGGTTAAGATCGGATTCTTCGAGCAACCTTTCATAGCCTATATGATTGTTGATTTCGGCTTTGGCCTTGTTAAGAACTTGAGGATGGTTGAGTAAGAGTGATAATGCCCATTCCATTGTCTCAGCTGATGTATCTGATGATCCTATTAGTAGATCCTGAAAATATACACAAATATTGAAGAATTGAATATACTGTTATATAGACAACTTGTTACTTGAACATCTTTTATAAAATTTTAACAAGCTAAGACATCAGTTTAGTTCTCTTTTGATCTAGATAACGATTGTCCTATAATCCCCTTAACTTCAATTATTAGACAAAACACTTTGATTTTTGAGGTGAACAATAAAAAAAAAAAATTAACATCTTTCAATAAAATATGCTAAAAAAAAATTAAATAAAACCTTTATTAACATCTAATAATAATAATAATAATAATAATTGAAATTTTTTCTGTGGAGGCGGATGCACCATGCTTGGTGCATCCAGTGTTCTTTAAAAAAAAGGTGGAATGAACATTTAGCTATTCAGTAAAGAACATATAGTTGTTTTGTAAAGAACATATAGCTATTTTATAAAGAACATCCAGTTTTATATGTTTTTTTTGTAAATCTAAAGAACATTTGTAATATTAGTAAAGAACATGATTATATTAAAGAACATTATTCATATAGTAAATGTACATTTGGTATAAATGATCATGTATGTATATGAAAATGTACATTTTACTGTATTATAATGTACATTGTATTATATTCTAATGAACATATATGTTATATTGTTGGTTACATGTTTTATGTACATTGTATTATTTGCATCATATAAGTATATGAAAAAAGAACATTTTACTGTATTTTAATGTACATTGTATTATTTGGATCTAACTTTTTCTAAATTTGTCTATTTGCTTGCTTTCTTCTTTGAAAATATATTAATCGGTTGATCTTCTACAAGAATTTCATTTTATTTCTCATTGCAACAACAAAATTATATCAAAATCGCAATTAATTTTCAATAAAATCAAATATAACAATTTTCAATCAAATTTATAAAAAACAAACACTCAAACTCAAAATAAATAAGTATGAATGTCAAATAAACAAGTATAAATGTCGAGTTTGGTCTTACCTTTCGTTTTTATTTGTCATCTTGAACAATTTTGGGCTCAAAATTTTGAAATTCGAAATTTTGTTTGAGGTTTGAGGAATTTAAATGGGTTTGAAGTTTTGTTTGGAGAGAGAAAGTGAACTTTTGGTAAAAAAAAAATTGAAATGATTTGTAATTAATGTATGGTAAAAAAAATTAATTATAGTACTATTTATCTATTTTATTATACAAAATTTCTTTTAAAAAAAATATATGTACAAAATTGTTGCATAAAAAACTGATGTACATTACAAATGAACACTATGTTCTTTTATGTATATGTCCATGTACATTATAAATGACTACTATGTTCTTTTATATGACCATGTTCATTAGTATATATCTGAATGTTCATTCCGCCTTTTTGTATTTTGGAGCGGATGCACCATGTGGATCGTGCATCCGCCTCCACGAACCAACTATTAAATAATAATAATAAAAAAAATTTGTCTGGAAGGGATTTATATGTTCACTATTTTGTCTGGAAGGACCTTATATGCTGAAAGTTGTCTAAAAAGACCTTATAAGTATGTTTTGTTGTTTGGAAGGACCTTGACATCGAAATTCGGCATTTGACTTTGATTCTCCGGCATTGACCCCCCACGTGCATGTCACATGGCATTAAAAAAAAATACTCTTTCCCTTATTTTCCCCTTAACATTGGAATCCGGCGTTTGACTTTGCTAGTGTTTTGAATGCTAGGGTTGGAGGGAAAAGGGGGAAAAAGGGAGAGGGTAATTTTTTAATGTCACGTTACATGCACGTGAGGGGTCAACGCCACAGAATCTATGTGAAACGACGGATTCCGATCAAGGTCCTTATAAACAACAAAACATACTTATAAGGTCCTTTTAGAAAACTTTCAACATAAAAAGTCCTTCCACACAAAATAGTGAATATATTAGTCCCTTTCAGACAAATTTTCCTAATAATAATAATAATAATAAATCTTATCAAATTTGTCACTATGTATATAATATATTTAAATTGTACAAGTATATGAACTAAGGGTCTGTTCACATTTACTTAATTTCAGTTCACTTTAGCTCAGTTCAGCTCCAATCAGTTCAGTTCAGCTCCTAATTTCCCTCTCTCATATAATATTCATTTCATTTCAGTTCAGTTCAGCTCAGTTCAGTAAATATGAATAGGCCCTAATTTAAAGTGGTTGATCATATTAATAAATTGTAGTTAGTATATCATTAAGTACTGTAAAAGTTTCTAATGTAGTCGAGGTAAATTGTTAGAAGTAAATAAATAAATAAATTGTAAGCACATACCAAAATGATGCCAAAGATGATATCATCCTTGTAATACTCTGGCTCTGACTCTTGGAGCTTAAGCAACACTTGGATCAAGGGCTTCATCACCACCATTGACTTCCCATCATCTCCACCTTCAACCTTCAACTTCTCCCTATGTTCCTCCATCACCTCCCTCAAAACCACCCCTCGCTCCGCCTCGAATCTCTTTAGCTCCCTGTCTTTCCACCAGTCTAACCACCAAAGACATGGCACCATATCTCCTATACAAGCATCATTAAACAACCTCAACATTTTAGCCAACATTTTCCTAAACTTTTCACTCTTTGCAACAATCTTTGGATCATTAACCTCACCTCATCGGAGCGTATGCTGGCGAGTAGCTTGAGCCGGTGAGACGAGAAGATTTCGATGGTGGAGATCCTCCGTAGGTTTCGCCAGTGAGGTCCAAGGAGCCCAAATGAGGCTGGTATAGTCATAGGCTAAGTGTTTTGCGGTGAGGAATACACTCGGACTGTTGCAAAAAACGACGTCGTTTTTGGCAAGGCACTCCTCGGCGGCTGAGGGTGATGAGATAAGGAGAACCGGACGTGAACCGAACCGGAGCGAGAGGATTGGACCGTACTGGTCCGCAAGGTTGGCTAGGGTCTTGTGAAATGGCTCCTTGAGAATGTGGAAATGACCAATTATGGGAAGACACGTGGCGGGGCTCGGAGGGCTTTTTTGTAAATTTTTTCGAAAGTGGTATTTTAATAGGTAGAGAGCTATGATTAATAATAGTATACTGTACAAGTATGTATTAATCTCCATGTTTAAAGCTAGATTAATGTGAATTTACTATATTTATTTTTCTTAAGTTAACTTTGGAGATATAAGGAGGAGATTAAGACAATATCTTGGAAGTTACGTTAAGTCGTTAAATTATAATGTATGATTTGGTATAAGGGTACTTGAGTTGTAATATAAAACTAAGGAGATAAAGATCTGCATATGTATGTCACATTATGGGTTGACAAATTCATGTGTTTATGCTTTCTTTTCTATCAAGTAATTAAGGTTTGACCAAAATACTATACATAAATAAATAAAATGAGAAATATACCACTTGCCACCTTCATGGTGGCCTCGTGGAGGTTGCATGAGAGACTACTTCTTTTGATGTAGACATGTAGTGCAATGGTCTCATGTTAAGAGGGGTCTAGGGGTGTTAAAAAAAACCCGATCCGATTGATCCGTCCCGATTACCCGATGATCCGAGAAAAATCCGATGGGTAATTTGTCAAATTTTAACATTTTTTCGGGTAAGGTATCCGACCCGACAAAATAGCCTGGTCACGGGCCGGGTCATGGGGCACACTTTGGTTAACTCGGGTACCCGACTACCCGTATGTATCAACAACAATATTTTTAAAAAAAAGCCACCTAGGGTATTAATTTCAAGAAAACACAACTAGGCGCCTAGCCTCTCCTCTCCTCTCCTCTCTCTCCTTCTCAGTTTCTCACTCTAAAACACTTTTCCATCTTTTATTCTTCAATGTTCTTCTCCTACCTTGCTTATAAAGTTATAATACAATATTTATTCCTCTTAACTTCTGTAGATCTCGTGATTGATTATTTATTTGCATTTTGGGTCTTATTCGAATTATGGGGGGAGTGGGTGGTTCGATTTGTGAGGGCATCTTCACTTTCTGGGTTGTAATCGAGGAAAGGTGGTGGACTGGACTAGTGGCAGGGGCGGACCCACCTTTAGTCATAGTGGGTCCGGTGACACAGTATTTTTTTTTTAAAAAAATATCAAAGAGACCCCTTATTATAGATAGGTGGTCTCTTTGATGCTGCTATTGGTAACAACAAACAATATCAAAGAGACCTCTTATTAAGATAGGCGATCTCTTTAATGCTGCTATTGCTACAAAAGACTTGCTGTGGTTTTTTTTAAATATTAAAGAGACCTGTTATTTATATAAGAGGTCTCTTTGATGCTGCCATTTCACAATTTTTTTGCGCTACTTTCTTTTTTCATTAAAGAGACCAGTTATATTTAATAACTGGTCTCTTAAGTTATCTCACTTTTTTTGTATAATTTTTTAATAATTTTTTTTCCCTTTTTATATCTTATATTTGTACAACCAATTTTAATATTTCCCCATAAAGCTTATCAATTAACTAAAAAATCATAAAGTTAATTCAATATAATAATTTTATTGTACCATTTGTTTATAACATGTTATTTGTAGTATTTTCGACTTGTAAAATTGAATTCTTAAGTACTGTATTTGGTTGTGGTATGAATTTTTGTGTCCTATTTTTGGATTGAAATCAATTTGGTGAAATATATATATATATATATATATATATATATATATATATATATATATATATATAATTTTTGGATTGAAATTAATTATGAACAAGACATGGAAAAAAAAATTGTACTTTCACAAATGATCAATAATTGATGGTGACACACTATCTCGGAAATCCTGGATCCGCCACTGACTAGTGGTGGTTGATCGTGGGTCTTCAATTTCTGGGCAAGAATCGAGTGGTGCCTTTTGATGATGAATAATGATTTTGATGATGGTTGGTATTGATGATGATGTAAATGACGGTGGGAAGAAGACAACTACTAATGAAACTGAGTTTCATTTTTTTATTTTTCTTTTTTATTTTGATTAAATCTTCAATAAAGATCTATTTTTAGTTGTACACGTATACTTCTAATTGTGTATAGTTTTAGTTGTACTTATTCTAATTTTGTGAAGGTTGGGTAGCAGATTCTTGATTGTTTATCATTTTTCATATTTTGGGCAAATTATTATCATATTGAATCCGGGTACCCTATGATCCGACCCGAGAAAACCGGGTACTCGAATCCCAAACTACCCGGTTTTCTCAGTTCGGGGCATGGGCCGAGTTTCAAACTATCCGAAGATTCGGGTACCTGCTGTTTCGGGTACCCGAAAACTCGGGTACCCGGATTTGAACACCCTAGGGATAGGAACTTTATAGCCCACCACCTCATTAGATTAGTGTCTTTTGGGGAGGAACAAGTGTTGGTTAATCACAAAATAAGTGTGGGTTATATGTGCTTTTTTTTTTACTAGATATATGTGCCCTTAGGTTTACCAAATTGTCATCCAATTTTAGGGCTTGTTCTCATTGACTGAATTCAGTTGAACTGAACTGAGTTGAGCTGAACTGAACTAAACTGAATTGAACTGAAATGAATATTTTATAAGAGAAGGAAATTAGGAGCTGAATTGAACTGAATTGAACTGAATTGAATTGAGCTGAACTGAACTGAACTAAATTTCAACGTATGAGAACATACCCTTAATGTGTGTACAACATGTTGCATAATAATCACAATATTTCACTATTTATAATTTTATATTGCTAAGTTGATTATATCTTTACTATATGTTATCATGTAAAATATTTTTAGATTAGTCAATACATTTGCTACTATATTAACACTACATAATCATTTTAACGTCATTACATTGGATAAATGAATCAAATTGGGTCGAATTTGGGTTACTCACTCCGTACTTTAATAAGTGTTATATTTTGACCAACACATATAACTTAATACAATTTAATTGACTTAAATAAAATAAGAAATAAGTGGAGTTGTTGGAGTATTAAAAAATGATATAAGAAAGATACTACCCATACTGGGGTTGATAATTTATGGAAAACTAATGAATATGACGAGAGAAATAATAATAATAATAATAATAACACTAAAAAAAAAAAGTAATAATAAATTTAGGTAAGGACCATGAGAGGAGAAAGAAATATAACAATAAATTGTACTTTGTAGCTTTTTGTTTAAAAAAAAAATACTCCGTAACACTTATTTAAAAGACACTCGCATTTGATACGTGTAGTAAATAAAGGAGCAATTCTCATCCTCAACTAAGTTGAGGCATGAATGACTCAACTAAGGGTATAATGGGAATTCCACATTTAGGTTCTGAAAATTTTTCTGTAAAGTGAAAAGATTCTGAAAAGTGTGTGGTCCCCACACCCACCCACCCATCTTCCTGATTAATTAATTTAAAGTGTTAAAAAACATCCAAAAAATTTGAAATTTAAATCTGTAAAAGAGGAGAGAGAAAACCATTTTCCCAAAATTTCATTTCGATTAAAGGAGAGTGAGAGTGTGCGAAAAAACAAACCGGTAAAAAGTTGCCAATTTCGCGTTGTTTGGGTTTGTATTCAAGCAAAACTTGGAGCATCGTCTGTGGGTTTCTATTCAAGGAGACTGTGTGATTGCATTTTCGCCCTAAATTGGTCGCGCCATCAAATGTAAGTATTCTCCCTAGTTGTTTAAGTTTTGAAAGTTTAGTTTTTTTGTTAGGTTTTTGTAGTTCTTAAAAGTTGTCTGTGTAGTAGAAGTTGTTAAAATATGTGTGATGAATTTGTTGAAATATGTGTGATTAATTTGTGAAAAGTTAGGGTTTGAATTTGTCAAAAGTTAGGGTTTTTACTTGAAATCATGCCCTTTATTTGTCGATTAATTTTAGTATTAACTGTTGGGAAATTATTGAATTGTATGTTTAAAATTGTTGAATTGTATGTGAAATTTGTTATCTTTGTATAAGATTGCATTAGATGGCAATTAAACTTATCTTTGTATAAGATTGCATTAGATGGCAATTAAACTCATGTATTTGATGGGGAATGGTGACTGCAATTTAGTTTGGCGAAGTTACATGCATTTCAACTAATGTACTCATGGTGGGATAAATTAACTTGGTTGAAATCATGAGTACATCGTTTAGAGTGTTGAAATTGGTAGAAGTTTAATTATTTGTTGAATTCCTCTTAGAATGTATTAAAAATTTCTGTTGAATTCCCGTATGAATGTTGTTGTTGGCCCCTAAGTTCTAGTTTTTTGGTTGTTGGTTGATACCATAATTTTCTGTTTTTGATACCAAATAGGTCTATGTTTGATACCATAATCAATGAGTTACGATACCATGTTGGTACCTGTTGGTACCTGTTTTAGAAACCTTTTTTAAGGTGTTGTTGGTACCTGTTTTAGAAACCTTTTTTAAGGTTTTTGTAACCATGGAATTTTAAGAGTTATTTTTCCTCCAAAGTAGTACATTGATTTTGTAAAATTTTTTTCCCGTGTGTTGTAATGTAGTTAGTGATGTCGGAGCAGTTGAATGAGACTTCTGTAGGATGCAGAAGTAATTGGGGGGTATGTATGTGTAGATACCCATTTGTGTCTTTCCAAAACCAAACCCAGTGATGAGTACCTTTCACGTCGAATCATAATCGAATGAAGCGAAAGTGTGGAAAGTCTAGTGTTGCGGATAGATTTTAATTCTTTTCTCTTCTCTCTGTTTTTAAAAACTTATTTTAAGAAAACAGCCAATCCAGTTTGTTTTGTCAATGATATGGGTCCAATAATAATGTAGTTGTATGGGGTTTGAAAAGACCTTTCCAACGATATATTATTAGCCCAATTCCGATGAATATCGAGGAAGTTATGGCCAAAATACTAACTGGGCCTGATTTGAGCTTTATATGCGGCCCAATGATCTAGAGGAGGACCTATTATTAATTATCATTCCTAAAGCTATTAGGATTGATTATAGTCTTTTAGAATACTCTACTCTAGAAGGTTTCTTAAAATCCTAATGGAGTTAGGATTGATAATTATGTTTTAAAGAGTTTGAAATTGAATAAAACTACTCCTTTTAAGAATCCTTGTTTTGTATAAAGTGGAATAAATTCATATTTTATTTTCGTGCCTCATAATATTTATCCAAATTTTATATGGTTGGATAGATCTTGAAATTATCTTTCCAATGATATATTATAATATTAAATCCGAGTTATAACGAAAAAGATATGAATGAGACATGAAACTTTATCCAAAACTGACATCCTTCCACTATTTTGGCCATATCTTTTTATCTAAAAAATATTTTAATCTGATTCTAATTGGGTTGGAAATTAGACTTTAAGAGCTCTTTAACGACATATTATATGCCTTATTTGGACTTCCGGATCAAAAGATATGATAAAAACAAAAAACGCGTGAATTTCTGAAATCAGCGCCTGGAACCAGGCCTGGTGCCTGGCGCCAATTAGCTGGTGCTGGCGCCAGCTCTGTTTTGTGTGCGCCAATCTCGTTTTGCGTGCGCCAAGTGCTCTGTTTTTATATTTTATCTTTTTGGCTGATTTCTCTATATATAACATATTAAAAACTCCGTTTTCATACACCAATCCTCACGAATTCTCATCAAGATTTTCTTGATTATTCTCTCTCTCTTTTCTTACTTTGTTTTTACATACAAAATTCCGCATTCACAAGATCTAGAAACACCTAGCCATATTCGAAGTTGCCTTCGCCCTAGACGTGAAAGGTTTAATTTCTGAGGGTTTGGTCCCAAATCTCTATTTCAATTATTTAATTTAATTGTTTTGTTTATTATTTTCCTTGAAGTTACTAACGTGTGTATTTTGTTATTAGAAAGAGGTACGAAGCATCAAAGTAAGTACTTTAATTGATTAATTGATATTATGACGTAGAAATCATGTTTACATTGTTGTTATGATATTCCTAGTATCATGTCTAGGGTAATTTTAATATTAAATATGATTGTTACGATGCTTCCTATGTTTTTCCTAATATTTATGATTGTTAGTATCATGTTAGGGCTAAAGATTTGATTTTTATTGCTTAGTGACATGCTAGGGTTTGTTATTAATCTTGTTAGTATCATGCCTAGGATCTTGCAATTATTATGCTTTTATATTAACATGAACATGATTATGATTATAATTGTTATAATTTATGATTATGAATATTATTATTATTATTATTATTATTATTATTATTATTATTTTGATGATAATTATTTTATTTATGATGATATTATTATTATTATAATTATTATTCATGATATTGATTATTTAGTGTGTTGCTTGATTATTTATATTTATTGTTTGATCACGCCTTTTATGCATGCTTAAAGAGAATTTGGTACTTGTAATCACGCTTAATAAGATAATTAATAATCTTGTTTAGGGTTAATTGTGATTATAAATTCAAGTGATCGCCAATAATAGTTTATTTGTGCATTAATATTCAACCAACATAGATAAACAGGTTTAAGGTTAATCCTTTTGATTGCATGTTAATTAAAAAGCGCACATGAATACGATTAGAATAAAGTAGAGGCCTATTATTAGGGCAGACTCAATCTCTTTTAGGTTGGATTTGTACCTTCATCCCCGAACCCTTATTTGGTTCTAGACCTTATGGAGTTGACGATCTCTTGGATCGTTAAGGGGTGTAACTTTCACCTCGTGAACGGTTTACAAGTTCCTAAAAACTTGTTCGCGACTGTTTTTCTCTATCTTCTTCCCTTTTGGACGCCACCGTACTTTAGTGTATGATCACAGTGGTATTAAAGCTAGTGGGATTTAACACTTGAAATTATTCCCTACAGTATGCATGGCTGATTTTAATTTGTATATATCTAGAAGAAATCAATGTATTTATTTGGCTGTTTTTTGTATGTAGTGTACACTGAAGCAAATAATGAGGACTAGAAGTGGTACACCCGCTGCTTCTTCTAGCAAACAAGCAGAACAACAAGTAGAGAGCAAGAAAAGGAAAATGGAAGCGGTTGTTGTCGAGGATGTTGATGATGAAGATAATGACTACTACGAAGTCTTCAGTGGAGCGGATGATGATTCTAATGATGCAGACTATGAGGAGGAAGTTGAAGAACAACAGTACGCTGAAGACGATTTATTTGGTGGTGATTATGAGGTGGAGTCATAGTATTTTGTTACTGAGCACACTGATAATAAGCAAAAAATTGTTTCACAGAGACCCCCACAGAGATCCCTACAGAGACCCCCACCACAGAAACAGACTAGAGTTGTGAGAAGAGTTCAGAGGCCCTTAGTAATTAAAGAACAAGATAATACGATGGATGAGGTACAAGGAAGAGTGATTTTTTAATTGGTTTGTCCTGTTATTGTCAATTGGTGACTTTTTGATATGTTTTTCTGTTGTAATTTTGTTTGTTGATTATCTGTAGTTTGTTGTTGGACAACCGGGGCAGACGTTAGGTGAGTCTGCCAAGCAAAGAGGGTTGTTAGTTGCAACACAGCTGAGGAATTGCAGCTGGAAGGTATAGTTTATTAACGATAATCTGTTATGTAATTATATGCTGTAATGTGGTTGTTGAAGTGTATTTTTCCAAATTGTTTCAGCCAACAAACTTCAATTGTCGAGTCAGTGCATTTGTTGATCTTATCAAGGCGATGAAAATAGATGAGAAGAAAATAGAGTTGTTGCAGGATAGTGGGTTTGGCTCCTTGGTTAAGCTACCTTCAACGAAGATTGATCGCAGGTTCTGTTACTGGCTTATGGGAAGGATCGATCCCGAGAAGAAGGTTCTCACTGCAGGAGATGGAAGGGAGCTACCCTTGTGCCCTGAACAATAATGGAGGTGAATTTTTGGGCTTCCTCGTGGTACAAACCAAGTTCCTGTTAAAGTAACAAATGCAGCCATGCAAGTGAGGGTTGATAGGATAGTTCAGCACTATGGTGAGGTAAATCCAGATGGTACATGTCACATTAAGATCCAGCAGGTCGTTGATGAGCTGCCTTTAATACCGATTAACACAGAGCATGAGAAGGATGAATTCATGAAGGCGTTCTTGCTAGCGTTGTTGGGACTGCTAATATGTCCCACTACAAGAAAAAAGGTAATTAGCGACGGCCAAAGTAGTCGCAAATCCGTCGCAAAGCAAATCCGTCGCAAAAATGGATTTGCGACGAATTTGCAACTACTTTGGTTCGTTGCCAAAAACCTCGTCGCAAATCCATTTTTGCGACTAATTTTTGAACAGTCGCAAATTTAGTGACAGATTTGCAACGCCTTTGCAACTATCATTTAGCGACTAACTTTCAAATTTTAGCAACTAAATTATTGTCCGTCGTAATATATTTGCGACGGATTAGCAACAACAGAGATCAACATTTTAAGACTACTTTTGCGACGAATTAGCGACTGCAAGACCAAATTTTTGCGACTACGAGACTAAACTTTTGCGACTACGGAGACTAGTTTTATTGTTACGGATTTGCGACTATTGAGACTAATGTTTTTTGCGACGGATTAGCAACTACATACGAGACCAAATTTTTGCGACTGCAAAACTAATTATTTATGACAGATTAGCGACTACTGAGACTAATGATTTTGCAACTAACCAATTAGTCTCTAAACCAAATTTGCAGTCGCTAAATATTTGCGACTAACTATCAATATTTGAGACCATAATTAAGCGACAACCAATATTAATCAAAAAGAAAAAAAGGTACCCACGCATAAATTCAAATAACTAAAATGTTAATTTTATTCAAATATCCAAAATATCAATCAATTTTTTTATCAATGTATTAAAAAAAAATATTTAACTTATAAGACTAATTGTTCCAAAAGTCACCTTCCATATAAAAAAAAGCTACTTCAAACAAGAATTAATAACAATGTAAAAGACCAGTTGTTCATAAAATTACCACTAAGAAAATAAAAATCACTTAGTTGTATCACGAGAGCGGGTGACTGCAGGCATAGGAGGCTTATAAGGACGGTAAACTTGTTTTACAAGTGATGCCATTTCCTGCAATGTTTTTTGCATAGCTAATTTTTCCTTCTTCCATGTAGCTTTTTCGATCTCATGAGTTTCGACGAATTCCTTAGCACATTTTAAGTTCTCTGCCGCTATTTTTTGGCTTTCTTCTACCTTGTTATGGTTTTCTTCCGCCATCTTCTTTAGTTCTTCAACTTGAGAACTTAATTGAGAAATCATGGAAGGAGTGGAAGATGATGCAGTAGATTGAGAAGTAGGATCACTCTTGTAATACATTTGTGAAGCACTCCCTAAACCGTAGACTTTTCCTTTCTTTTGCCCACCTACAACCTCTAAGTAGACTTTGTCGGGGTTTATCTCAATTCCTTTGTTCTTATATTCCTCAAGTTTTTCCATATATTCTCCCTGCATTAAGATATGTATTAGTAACTATTATCTCAAATGTTAAAACTTAAATAAACTAAATACATTTTAAAAAAAACAACTATAATAAAAATACAAGCAATGACTCGGGACATCGTCCGGGATAAAAACTTGTTTGGACTTCTAAAACATAATTTAATTTAATTGCTTTAGAGCGGCTAATAGAGTTACAAATAATTTAATTGTTTTTTTTAAAATAAAAAAGGTAACACTTACAGCAAAATAATTTATGTAAGCAGTTATTAGTAAAAATTTCGGCAGAGTCTCCTTTGTAAATTGAAGAATCCCCTCCTATAGGTATGGCTTCAAAATAAACCTGTCTCAATTCACATTGTGCCATACCACATTAATCATATGATTAATGCCGGCAAATCATTCTCATCCTCCAACTCAATCACACAAACAAATAAACAATCTATAATATCTCCAAACATTAACTACCACATATTTTTTTTTGTAATCTTAGCAAAATATAGAAGTATACTCATACCATGACTTTTTGAGACTTGTCACCTATCAATTCAACTTCATTGCCCACACAAACAGAATGAGTGCTCTCATAAACTTCAGCAGCAGTTGGTAAAATTCCATCCTTTTTCTTTGCCTTGTATTAGAAGAAGTTGTTAGCACTAAAAAAAATACAACAAAAAATAGGGGACATAGACTACAGAGCAATTGTAATAAAGACTAGTTATTGTCATCTCTTAGTGGCTAAAAATTTTCTACTTGCTTCAATCTTATATAAAATCACAAGTTAGCTGCTAAAATCATACACTTACCATTTTTTTTAACCACTTGAGGAGTAGATACGCTACCTTGGCGATGGCCAGGGTCAAACTTCTCTAATGTTTGACCAGATAACCGATTATCTCTTGCTTGGTTAGAACGTTTCAGATTATCAGGATGCTTACGCTTATTTATGAATTCAGCTCGAACAGTGTCAGTCATGAAACTAACTTTCTTATTGAGAGGCATTTTGTAAACTTGGTTCAATGTGCCCCTAAGTCGGTCCCCAGCTTTTTTGTCAAATTCTCTCCTAGCCTTAGCATCGAACTCTGTTGTCCAAGTATATGTACGCTGCACATAATTAACATGTAAATATTATAATTTTAACTCAAAATAGCATATTATACATAAATAATTTTATTTCTAATTTACAACCTGATATGGCTGCAGGAGTGCAGGATATTACACAACAGCACATTATAGTAAGCCAAAGCTCAATTAACTACCAAAGTTTAACGATCTATCTCATTAAGATACACTAAAATATTGGCATGACGAAAACCATGGGCAACTTGTGAATCAATACTCTAATAAGCTGTAACCTAAGTTTATACTCACAAATGAAAGATTACTACACATTTTTCCAGCTGTCCCTCTTCTCTAAGTATTTTCCAAATTCCTCATTAGTCTCATTCATGTGAAAAGATAGGCCTTGGATTTTCAAGAATTAAACAATGGATAAAAAATCAAAGATACCAACTTTAGTGGAGTGTAAATTGATCACTTTCCCAGGTTATTATTTTTCTAAAAGTTTTCGTTTTTAGCTCAGTTTTAAGTTAAAATTTGTGTTTTTTTTTCTGTATGTTTGAGTATGTCAATCGAACTGTTTATTTTAGTTCAAGCATAGGTGGTTGATTCTTGACATTCTGATATGGGTATGAACACTTTGACATTTTATAATCTAGCCAAGTATGAACACTTTGACATTTTTTAATCTAGCCAAATCAACCAATAGGTCCTATTTATTCTGGTGGCATTTTGTTTGTATCATTAATCAGTCTGAACCTAGCTTTCAAGTAATTTATCAACCTTTTTCGACTGCTCATAAGAGTCATAACGACATGAGCTATTAAGATTGCTTTTGGAAATCGAAATTACAAGGAGCTATATGCTTATGGTCAAATTTTGCAGATTGTGGTTGGCGGCAGGAACAAGTATCTGATTAATGGGCACCTTGCCCAACCTAGTAGGGTACAAAACCTCTTCCTTTCAGTGCAGCTCAATATGAATAATCCACATTTTCTTATTATGCAAGGGCGTATTACAAAAGTTTTAAACATGAAGCCTCCTGAAATATTGTCTATGCTTGAAGAGGCTGCTGGGACAAGGATGTATGAAAATAAACTTAGAATAGGAAGACGAATGAGCCATCCTAGATCATTCACTATGACTCCAAACTGAACTACAGCCAAGAAGAAAAATATTCTTCAGAATTTTATGTCAAATTCACAACACTACACTCATAAATAGCTAGAAAAACTAGAGTACGCAATGCTGCTTATTCACTGCAAATAAATAAGTAACCTAATCAAGACATAAAATTGAAGCATTCTCTTCATATAACAGAGTTTTCAAACAGTTAGCAATGATGCAGCAAATAGGAGCAAGAAAGATAGAGTTTTCAGCAAGATCCTACAACGAAATTCGAAAGAGCGTGACCTACCATAAAATTTAGAGGTACACATTTGGATTGGTACTTAAAATTTCTTAAAACAAACATGGCATGGCTGTTGGAATACACGAATGTTGTCTCTGGTGGGGTTAGAAGTGCTGCTGCTGTGGGTTGTTGCTGTTGGAGGTGCCTTGCTGCTGGCACTGTGCGCATCAACGCTGATGCAGCGGTGTTGGAAGGGTGGGGTGTGAGCTTGGGGGCTGTGATTAGGGACTCTGATGGCAGCATTATGGCTGTGATGGTTCGTCTTGTAAGTGCTCAGGTCCGTGTGGCTATGGCAGTGGCTTTCGCAGCACGAATAGGGGTGGTTTTGGCCACTGAGTTAGGCTGTCAGAGGGTGTAATATTCATAGCATGTGAAAGACACCTATCAAGATTGAGTCATCTCTAGCCTTAAATCAAATTTCTCCATTTTTTCTAGACTCCGTAATAAATATAACTATAAACAATATATACATAACAAAGATATCATAACCACCTCTTTGCAAATTCCAACTCCAAGGGTAATATAACTAACACTATAAAAATATCTAAGATGACAACTAAATTCTAAACATACCTTAAACTCAGTGAACCAACGATCCCTAACCATAAGTGGCACCTTAGTAAAATTCATGTATAGGTGGTTGTAGTGTGCCTTCCAAGATTTTGTGACATTTCCACTAACGGTATGGTCATCAAACCTGATGCAAGAAAGATTAAGTACAAGCATAAATAATGATAATAAGCTACTAAGACAACAAATATAATACATAGATAAATATAACTGACCATAGCCCATCCGGTGAGAGCTCAATCTTTCCTTGTTCCACTCCATTCAAATTTTGTGGTGCCACATCATTCTCAACAGCAACATCAGCATTAGAATTTACTTGTACTTGTTCACTAGAAGGTGGTGGTGTCGGTCGTGTGACCACAGGATTTTCTTGATCAACCGATTGATTATTGGCTCGGACACCGCCTTGATTACCTCCTTGGCCAAATTTTGAATTTTTCATGAAGGATTTCATTTCCAAAGAACTAGAAAGATTAGAAGCACAATAATTAATTTATACAAAATAACCCATAATAAAATTTTTTTTAAAAAAGTAAGCTCACAAATATGATCAACAAATTTTAAAACATTTATCATATATCAAACAAATAAGATAAACACATTGTCTATCAAACAAATAAGCCCATAACAAAGAAAACACATTGAAAAGTACAAGCTTAGAAATTATTCTTCTTCTTCATCCACATCATCATCATCATCATCCTCGTCATCGCTGTCAGTATATCCTAACTCTCCATCAACCTCTTCTTCAGATTCAGATTCAGTATCATCCTATTCATCTTCTTCATGTTGTTCTTCCTCTTCACCACCTGAGCCGTCCTCCTCCATTTCATCCATATCCTCGTACATAACACCATCATCATCATCCGACGAACAAAGGGTTGGGGTCTCAACAATGTCTACTTGGAAAATTGACTCATCGATTGGGGCATCCACACTTGACCTAGCTTTAGTCTTAAAAACAGCCCACCATTGACTCTTATCTTTCTTTAAGCTTGGATAAGAGGTAAAATACACTTGATAAACCTGATGTGATAGAACAAAAGGATCATATGAAGGGTATTTCTTAGAGTGGTTTACATCAACTAATCTATACAGCTCATGAATATTCATGCCATTCACTGAATCCATCTAATTACATTTAAACAAGACGGTTTTGAAGACATTTACGGTCCCCAAGTAGACCAGCTCAATGACTTCTTCTAAAATGCCGAAGTAATCAATTTCCTCCTCACTTATTACACCCACACCATAATTCATAGTTGCCTTGTGCTTTCCATAATCAAAAGTGTGAAACTTAAAGCCATTGATGTCAAATTGCCTCCATGTTTTGACTTGTCTAGACGGACCCATGGCAAGTGCTCGAATCACTTCATCAGTCTCATTAGATTCGATAACCTAATTTCAAATTCAAGCCATTAATTAATAAAATATATAACCTTAGTCATATTTAGCGAATGATATATCGAAACTTGATTGTAAAAACTTACAAAATCCTGAAACCATTTGGAAAATTCATGTGAAAACTTGCTCCAAATATCATGTAGGTCAATACTAGGATATTTTTGCATCATCGACTCTTCAAACTTCCTATAAACCTTAAAACGTTAATTATCTAGCAAATTGCATAAAATAACTACCAATTATAGAAATTTGTACCTTTCATATCCTCCTAACACCCCACAATTGGAAAGAACATAGTGGTGTGCATGCTTGACTTCTTTCGAATCTAAAAACCTTGTTTGGACACCTTTGCCACGACCTTTGCTAAATTGGAATAATTCTGGTATAGTTGAATCTAGATCATCATCATCAACAACATTGCGTCCTAGATCTCTAGATTTCGTATCAACATGAGGTTGAAAGTAATAAGAACAAAAGTTAGAAATCTCTTCTGCAAGATAAGCCTTGCAAATCGAGCCTTCCACTCGTGCCTTATTACCAATTTTCTTCTTCAGATGATTAAGAAATCTACATAAGTTAAATTGACTCATTCACATGTAAAATTATAAATCATATAGAAGAAACTTGAAAACAATGGAGTGGATTAGGAAAATGTATATTACCTCTCAAATGGATACATCCATCTGTATTGCACAGGACCACCCACTTTTACTTCATGTGGCAAATGAACGGGTAAATGCTCCATTGAATTGAAAAATGCAGGTGGGAATATTTTCTCCAACTTGCATAAGATTTCTGGAATGTTTTTTCCTAAACGAGTCACATCATCAACTTTAATAGTGTAAGAGCATAGATCGCGAAAAAATTGGCTGATTTCAGTGACTGCTTTCCAAACATTATTAGGAAGAAGTTCTCTCATTGCAATGGGCAACAACCTTTCCATGAACACATGACAATCATGGTTTTTCATTCCATGTATCTTACAGGCTTGCAAATCCACACATCTACCAAAATCAGAAGCATATCCATCTGGAAACTTAAGATCTTTTATCCATTCACACAACACTCTACGTTGTGCTTTATCAAGAGTGTATGGTGCTTTTGGGAAGATCAAGCTCCCATCATCAGATTCAATAGGCTCTAAGCTACTCCGCTTACAATATCGCTGAACATCTAGGAGAGCCTTATCTGTATCAACTGCGGTATCTTTCACATTCATTATTGTGTGGATGAGTTGATCAAAAAAATTCTTTTCAATGTGCATAACATCTAAATTATGTCGAATCAACAAATATTTCCAATAAGGAAGCTCCCAAAAGATGCTTTGCTTATGCCACCCTGTCTTAACCTTTTTTGATTTTGTCGAACAGATTTTTGGATCAATGGACTTTGGAATCTCCTTAACCTGCTCCCATAGTTGATGGCCCGTCAATATTGGAGGAGGCAATCGAGTTTCTGCTCTTTTTTTTTTGAAAAAAGCAGTGCGGTTTTTTCTATAAGGATGTGTAGGTGGGAGAAATTGATGGTGACTATCAAACCATGATACTTTAGAGCCGTTGTCTAGCCAAAAAGATCTATGCTTGTCCATGCAGTATGGACAAGCCATCTTTCCCGATGTAGTCCAACCAGATAACATCCCAAACACAGGAAAGTCACTAACCGTCCATAAAAGGGCAGCTCGTAACTTGAAATTTTTCTTTGTGGATACATCATATGTCATTGTACCTACTTCCCATAAAGATTTCAGTTCGTCAATCAAGGGTTGCATGTACACATCCAAGTTCCCTTTTGGGTTTTTAGGACCCAGAATGAGCAAGGATAAAAACATAAACGGCTTCTTCATACATAACCATGGAGGCAAGTTATATGGGGTAACAATTACTGGCCAACAAGAATATTGCCTTCCAAATTTTCCATGTGCTGAGAAACCATCTGTGCATAGACCCAATCTAACATTACGGGGCTCACTTGCAAAATCCTTGTATGTGTTATCAAGATGTTTCCATGCTTCACTATCACTTGGATGGGTGAGTGTTCCACTTACCCTAGGATTTTGTGAATGCCACTGCATTTCATGTGCAAGGTCTTTAGTCGCATAGAGCCTTTGCAACCTTGGCGCAATCGGGAAGTAGAATAACACTTTGTCCGGCACACATTTTCCACGAGAAGTCTTCTTATAACGCTCCCCCCCGCATTTCGAACACTTTTCAAGGTGAGCTTTATCCTTCCAAAATAACATGCATCCTTTAGGGCATGCATGTATCTTCTCATGAGGAAGTTCAAGGCCCTTTACCACCTTTTTAGTGTCATGGTACGTCTTGGACATTGAATTCTCATCAGGAATTACTTCACTAATGAGCGATGAAATACTATCGACACATCTATGGGGCAAGTTGTATTCACACTTCAAGCTCGTAATCCTTGAAGCCATCTCTAAAACAGATAATCGACTTCCTTCATACAATGGTTTTTGTGCGGCAGCTAACATCTCAAAAAACTTCTTAACTTGAGGATTAGGTTCTTCTTCAATATTCCGAATATCTTCATGCATTGGATCACCATCAACTTGACCAAATGCATCAATAATCATGTCAAAATACGGATCCGATGGCTCATCAGATGCTTTTAAAGAATCAAAATCCTCTCCATGACAAACCCATTCATAGTAGTCATTAAGAAATCCTTTTTTATACAAATGCTCTCTTACACTTTCAACTTCTAAAAAAGGAACATTTTTACACTTTGAACAAGGGCATTTGATCTTTGAAGATTCTTGAAAATTACGGTGTTGTTTAGCAAACTCAATAAACCCTCGCACGCCAATTGTGAACTCTTTTTTTAGTAGTCGACCTTCTAATCTCTCATACATCCATTTTCGATTCAATTTCTCCATGATCCTAACTGCTAAACGACATTGTTAATCATACACACATATGTAATATAGGATATCTAGTGTTAAGGAAACTACATACATCAAAATATGAAGCAACATAAATATGAGAATAGGATATCTAGTGTTAAGGAAAAATATTAGAAAAATAATCTAAAAATATTATATAAGGTTTTAAGTCAGTTTTTGTCAAGTGGTACAACTGGAAAATTTGAAAAACATGGTATGCTAGTAAGGAGTTGACAATGTCTTTTCTAATTACATTTTTGAGTTTCAACATGTTTCTATATAGGTCTACTCTTTTAAATAAAAATCATGAGAAATATATATATTTCTATAACTATTATACTACGTACTTACACTTTATTTTTTGTTGATCTCTCTCTCTCACTCTCAAAAAAAAAAAAAAAAAAAAATCTCCAATGGAGAATTTGGTAACATGGGCACGCTAAAATCACTTGATATGATAAATTATTATCTGAGAAACACATATTTAAACTGATGTCCCGTCTGTTTTGCTGATGATATAATTTGACTATGTGAAGCACTACAATCAAAGGTGGACATTTCATTTTCAATCTCACACTCAAATCTATGGTGTAGGACCATTAATTATGAGTAAATTCAAGTCAGATTCATATACAATTACATAGAAAACTAAAGCAAAGGACCATGAACACAAATTACAAATTGTATGATTTATAGACTTACATACAAAGATTGTCAGCATGACTTATCACTTATCAGTCACACACAACAGATTTAGCAATGAAATACCCACCAATTCCCCTGCTCCCTCTCGCACACAGCAGCCCACCAAAACCTTGCTGCAACTACCAACCACATCAGCCCACCAAAACCAATCAACATCCCCTGCTCCCTCTCCTTCACTCACGCATCAAGCCATCAACCACCACGCATTCCAGCCTTACCACCAACAACACCACACACACCAGCACCAACCACCGCCAAAACCTCCAGCATCTCCTAAAACTAATTAGCCACGCACTTCTCAGCCCACCAATTTCATCCATCATCCACCAGATCAACCCCAACTGCTACAGCAACAACAACCGCACCACCACAGCCCAAACCAGCCACGCAATCACACCTCAATTCTACCACCATCACCCAATTGCAGCCACACCACCACCTTCACGCGCAGCCGCAACAACAACCCAAGTATCCCCTGCTCCAATTCACCTCGCAACAACCCCTGCTCACCCTCACCAACACCAGCAGCCACCCAAACCAAACCAAAATCACTACAACAGCCCCTCACCAACACCACCGTCAACAACCAGCAACAATTAAGCAATTCGGCCCCTCAATTAAGCAAAATTTACTCACAATTTGCATAATCATTAACCAAATTTCACGAAATAAGGTTAGTCCAATTGCGCAAAAAACTAGCCACACATGATTCAATTATTCGTTACCAAGAAAAACTAAAGTAGCTCGATTGCAATTTCAGAAAAGGATCCAAATAAGCCTTAATTAAGCACACATAATTGAACCCAATCTCGACAAAACGGAATTCTAGCACCACGATTTCACTAATCAAAAGCATGAGTAAAAACCTAATAAATCAAAAGCAAAATTAAGCTTAAGAATTAGAAAACAAACCTTAAATTGATGATCAGTGGAGAACGTAAATTGCACTACAATAGAGATTCTGCTCACGGAAATAGCGATAAAATTGATATTTTTTTATGAAGTGAAGTAAAGAGAAGAGTATGTTAAAAGAAATAGCGATAAACTGCACTACAATAAGGAGTTATAGTTCTTTTTTTTTTTGGCGGCAACTACTTTATTATACTAAGGGTTTTCTTTTATTCTTTTTTAATAAATTAAAAAAAAAAAGTAGCGACAACCGTGTTAGTTGCAATAGTAGTGCAATTTTTAGAAAAAAATGATTTCAAAATTATTAACACTGGCAACTACAATTTAGTCGCAAATTATTATAAGAGTGTCGTAAATTAGCGACTGCATAACAACTATTATAAAATCGGTTGCAATTTTTTGTGACTACTCGTCTATTTCAGTTGCAAAAATACTTTTAGCGACTGATTATTATGGTAGTCACAAAATTAATCGCTAATTGGTGACCGCATAGCAACTACTACAAAATCGGTTGCAAAATTTGCAACTACTCGTCTTTTTCAGTCACAAAAATATTTTTTGCGACTAATTATTATGGTAGTCGCAAAAATCAGTTGCTAATTTCGCTTTTTCTTGTAGTGTCCGACTACCAATGGTCAGAGCTTGGCTACTTCATTACTGCCCGTTGTTTCGATAGGTGATGGTGTGCAGTATTTTGATTGGTGTGCATGTACACACAGTTGGTTGATGACCTGTGTAAGAGATTTTAGGAGGAGGCTTAACAAGAGATGGTATTCAGCCGGTGGTGGTGGATGTGTGTTAGTCCTTCAGGTATAATGTTATATAAGTTTATTTAAAAGCTCATATGTTTTTTTCTATGGTTGTTTAAAATGCATATTGTTGTCACATATATTTTACTTGGACCACATTGCATTGCCTCCTCTGAGTTGGGGGCATTTTCCTAGGTCGGAGGTGTGGACAAAGAAGAATTTTGTTGCTGCAATCCAAGCTGATTTGCTACCATCACTAGACTATGGGAAAGTGAAGGTGAACGTGTTGTACTTTAACTTGGTTTACTTTGTGAATGTGTTGTGTGAGCAATCTGTTGAATGTTTTTATTGTTAAATCATTGTAGACTATTGATGTTGCGTATGGGGAACGACATCCTATGGTTGGAAGGGACTCATGCCAACCGTTAGAAGTCCGCGTTGCAGAAGAGGTAAACTTTTTTTCTGTGGTTGGTTACAGACTATGATAATCTTATGTTTAAACTAATGTATTTATGTTGTTTTCAAGGTATTGGATATGATCAGGTCGTTGTATGAGAGAATGGAGAAGAAAATTGAGAAGATCTTTGAGAAGAACATAGAGAAGGTATTTGAGAAGTACATGGAGAAGGAATTGGAGAAGAATTTGGAGAGGATTTTGAAAGCAAGAAAAAGCGTACCACATTTAAGGGTACGCCGAAGGAAAGGTCTCTTGTTCGTAGGTCCCCTAATCCTAGTCATGGGGGCAGTTCTGGCTCAAGCTCAATCAAGGGGCGAGAGTTGGACAAGGGGGAATATATAAACTCTGTTTCTGATACTTTTAATAAGTTGGATGACTTTGTTGCTGTTGGGAATATGTCAATGAAGATTTCAGAAGTGGTTACGGGTGTGTCATCGAAGGTGCTTTATGAATTTCTTGATGATGATGATGAGGGGGGGAATGGGAATGAGACTGAGAATGGAGTTGGTGGGAATGAAGCTGGTGGGAATGGAGCTGCTGGGAATGATAATGATGGGAATGGGGGGAATGGGACTGTAGGTAAAGCTGCTGCTGCTGATGTGGGGGGGAATGGGACTGATGATGGTGGGAATGGGAATGGGACTCATACTGCATTGCCAAAGGGTGGGGACAACATTGTCCTGGCCATGAAGGAAAATGAACCTGAAGATGAAGGTGGCGATTATGTTGATGGGGAAAAGCAATGTAACCGGAGTGACAGCAAGAGGATCTAAAGCCGTCGGTGAAGGTCATTTCAAGTGAATTTGTGGGGAATCGAAGGGCTAGACTGTATAATCTTAAGGCACCTGATCTGAATCTTGTGAAGTGGATTTGAATGGGATCTTCTGCAAGTGCCAGGTATGTATACCGTTATATCACTGCATTCATAATATTTGCTTTCAATGATATGGTTCATTTTATGTGTGCATAGTTGTTATAGTAATGTTTAGCTTTCAATAATATGTGTTTTCAATGATATGGACTTATATATGGATTATTATATCTTATCTGGGGTATTATTAGATCATTTTGTTGACAATAAGTCCTTTAATTTAATCAGTTATACGTTAATGATTATACCATCCTGATAATAGATACCATCCTGATACTTGATAGTATGCAAGTATCATTGAGGTTAGATACCATTGTAGACACCCATTTGTGTCTCCCTAAAAACCAAACCTGGTGATGAGTACCTTTCACTTCGAATCATAATCGAATGAAGTGAAAGTGTGGAAAGTCTAGTGTTGCGGATAGTTTTAATTTCTTTTCTCTTCTCTCTGTTTTTGAAAACTTATTTTAAGAAAACATTCAATCCAGTTTGGTTGGTCTATGATATGGGTCCAATAGTAGTGTAGTTGGATAGGGCTTGACAAGAGTTTTCCAACGATATATTATAAGTCCAGTTCCGATGAATATTGAGGAAGTTATGGCCAATTTACTGAACTGGGCCCGATTTGAGCCTTATATACGGCCCAATGATCTAGGGAGGGCCTAATATAGATTTATCATTCCTAATGTAATTAGGAATGGTTTTAGTCTTCTAGATTCTTCTAGAAGGTTCTTTTCATTCCTAATTCAATTAGCATTGATAAATTGACTTTTGTTGACTTTTCAGAGTTTTAATTAAAATCAAAGAACATTTTTGAGGAAAAGATATGATTTTATCCTCCTGTACGGAAAAATTTATCTGATTTGAGAAAACGCGTCAAAAACAGGGTTAGCGCCAAACGCCAGGCATTGGCGCTTGGCGCTAAGAATTGGCGCCTGGCGCCAATAGCTGGCGTTGGCGCCAACTCTGTTTCAGTTGCGCCAATGCTCTGTTTTGTTAATTTTATCTTTTTGGCTGATTTTCTCTATAAATAACGTATTAAAAACTCCGTTTTCATTCACCAATTCTCATCAACATTCATCTACATTCACCTACAACCAGTTTTCAATTCTCTTTCATTCTCTTTAATCATTTGCTAATTCTTATCAAGATTTCCTTAATCATTCACCATCTCTCTCTTTCTCCCTTTTTCTAAACTTGCTTTTCAAATACAAAATTTCGCATTCACAAGATCTAGAAACACCTAGCCATATTCGAAGTTGCCTTCGCCCTAGACGTGAAAGGTTTAATTTCTGAGGGTTTGGTCCCAAATCTCTATTTCAATTATTTAATTTAAATGTTTTAATTATTATTTTCCTTGAAGTTACTAACGTGTGTATTTTGTTATTAGAAAGAGGTACGAGGCATCAAAGTAAGTGCTTTAATGGTTTTAATTGATATTATGATGTAGAAATCATGTTTAAATTGTTATTATGATATTCCTAGTATCATGTTTAGGGAAAAGGTTATAATATCAAATATATTAAATATGATTGCTATGATGCTTCCTATGTTCTTCCTAATATTTATGATCGTTAGTATCATGTTAGGGTTAAAGATTTGATTTTTAATGCTTAGTGACATGCTAGGGTTTGTTATTAATCTTGTTAGTATCATGCCTAGGATCTTGCTATTTTTATTATGCTTTAACATGATTTATGATTATTTTTATAATTGTTTTGATTATGATTATAATTTTATTATCGCTATTGTAGGGAATATTTCAAGCGTTAATCCTCTAGCTTGAACCCCACTGTGATCATACACTAAAGTACGGTGGCGTCCAAAAGGGAAGAAGATAGAGCAAAAGAGTCGCCAACAAGTTTTAGGAACTTGTAAACCATTCACAGGGTGAAGGTTACACCCCTTAACGATCCAAGAGATCGTCAACTCCATAAGGTCTTGAACCAAATAAGGGTTCGGGGATGAAGGTATAAATCCAACCTAAAAGAGATTGAACCTGCCCTAATAATAGGCCTCTACTTTATTTTGATCGTATTCATGTGCGCTTTTTAATTAACATGCAATCAATAGATTAACCCTAAACCTGTTTATCTATGTTGGTTGAATATAATCCACAAATAAATCTATTATTGGCGATCACTTGAAATTATAATCACATTAAACCTAACAAGATTATTAATTATCTTATTAAGCGTGATTACAAGTACGAATTCCCTTTAAACACGCATAAAAGGTGTGATCAAGCAATAAAAATAAATAATCAAGCAACATAATAATAAATAAATAATTAATAATAATCATGTTCATGTTAATATTAAAGCATAATAATTGCAAGATCCTAGGCATGATACTAACAAGATTAATAACAAACCCTAGCATGTCACTAAGCAATAAAAATCAAATCTTTAGCCCTAACATGATACTTGCAATCATAAATATTAGGAAGAGAATAGGAAGCATCACAGGAATCATATTTATTATTAAAATTACCCTAGACATGATACTAGGAATATCATAATAACAATATAAACATGATTTTTACATCATAATATCAATTAAAACCATTAAAGTACTTACTTTGATGCCTCGTACCTCTTTCTAATAACAAAATACACACGTTAGTAACTTCAAGGAAAATAATAATCAAACAATTAAATTAAATAATTGAAAGAGAGATTTGGGACCAAACCCTCAGAAATTAAACCTTTCACGTCTAGGGCGAAGACAACTTCGAATATGGCTAGGTGTTTCTAGATCATGCGAATGCGGAATTTTATATTTGAAAACAAAGTTTAAAAAAAGAGAAAGAGAGAAAGAGAGAATTAAAGAATTAATGATTGAATTAAAAAATTAATGATTGCGAATGAAAACCGATTGTTGATGAGAATTCGTGAGAATTGGTGAGAATTCGTGAGAATTGGTTAATGAAAACGGAGTTTTTAATACGTTATTTATAGAGAAAATCAGCCAAAAAGATAAAATATCAAAACAGAGTCTGGTGCACGAAAAACAGAGCTAGCGCCAACCCTGGCTAATTGGCGCCAGGCACCAACACTAGCGCCAGGCGCCAATGGCTAGCGTCAGGCGCCAAGCCTGGTTCCAGGCGCCAATGCCTGGAGTCAGGCGCCAAGCCTGTTTTTAACGCGTTTTCGAAAATCAGATAAGTTCGCCGTACTGGAGGATAAAATCATATTATTTCCTCGAAAATGCTATTCAATTTTAATTAAAACTCTGAAAAGTCAACAAAAGTCAATTTATCAATGCTAATTGAATTAGGAATGAAAAGAACCTTCTAGAAGAATCTAGAAGACTAAAACCATTACTAATTGCATTAGGAATGATAAATCATATTAGGCCCTCCCCTAGATCATTGGGCCGCACATAAGGCTCAAATCGGGCCCAGTTGAGTAAATTGGCCATAACTTCCTCAATAATCATCGGAATTGTGCTTATAATATATCGTTGGAAAGGTCTTGTCATGTCCCATCCAACTACACTATTATTGGACCCATATCATGGACCAACCAAACTGGATTGGCTGTTTTCTTAAAATAAGTTTTCAAAAATAGGGAGAAGAGAAAAGAAATTAAAACTATCCGCAACACGAAACTTTCCACACTTTCGCTTCATTCGATTATGATTCGACGTGAAAGGTACTCATCACTGGGTTTGGTTTTGGGGAGACACAAATGGGTGTCTACAGCTATAATAATTATTATTATGATTAATATGATTGTTATTATGATGATTATAATTATATTTATTTTTATAATTTTGATTATGATTATCATGTTGCTTGATATTTATATTTATTTCTTGATCACGCCTTTTATGCATGTTTAAAGGGAATTGGTACTTGTAACCACGCTTAATAAGATAATTAATAATCTTTTTTAGGGGGAATATGATTATAATTCAAGTGATCGCCAATAATAGTTTTATTTGTGCATTAATATTCAACCAACATAGATAAACAGGTTTAGGGTTAATCCTATTGATTGCATGTTAGTCAGAAAGCGCACATAAATACGATCTGAATAAAGTAGAGGCCTATTATTAGGGCAAGTTCAATCTCTTTTAGGTTGGATTTGTACCTTCATCCCGAACCATACTTTAGTGTATGATCACAGTGGGGTTCGAGCTAGGGGTTAATGCTTGAAATATTCCCTACAGTTTTTGGCGACTCCACTGGGGAGGATTTCTATTTTAATTCCTGAATTTGTTTCGGCAATGATCTAGAATGAGTGGATGAGACTCTAAACGTTCTAAGTATTTCATGTGCGTAATTTTGATTAACATTATTGTCATATGAATAAAAAAGATCTCATTGGAAAGACCATCCGTAATGAGTTAAAAACATAGGATTTTACACGTAGGAAATTTGAGAAATATCTTTCACAACTAGGACCGAAGTAACACCGCGCGAAACTGGAAAATTTTATCGAGCACAGAAAGCTACTGAGGCATGTGGGAAGTAGCGCCAATGACCAGAGCATTGGCGCCAGGCATTTAACTGTAGCGCCAGACGCCAGCATTGGCGCAAGGCGCTAAAGCTAAATCCTGGCGCTAGTCTTTGCTTGCTGGCGCCAATTTCCCCCAATACCGAGCCAGAAATATGTGTTCTAATTTCGACCGGTTTTTTCGTATTGTTTGCTCGATCCTACTTCCCGATTGAATTTTTTCTCACTTTTCTGAAACCCATATGTGTTCTACATATGGACATAACCCTCTGGGAATTCATGATCCATCTACCTGATTGAACTCTCCGTGCAACAAAGGGTACACTCGAGAATGTTGAATTCACCAAACCATGGAAGCGAGTTTTTCTAAACTCGCGGTGTCCCATCCACTCGCGCCAACCCTTCACGGTTAGGCTTTCGCATGGTGCATCCGGAAAATTACCCATGGACCCTCTATTGACTAAACCATATCCCGAACTTTAGAGAACTAGAGCCATGGTTAGGTTGCAAACGCATTGCATCATATTATGCCTACTTGACTAATTGTGCATTATTTGTTGTGCATATATTCTATGTTTCTCTTAACCTTTTGTTGACTTGTGTTGAGATTAAATAAATTAATGACTTAAAGAACTTTGCCTAATTAATTTAATTAATTAATTAATTTGAGTAAATAAAGTCTAATATTTTAATCGGAATTGACCTAGTACGACTTTAGGCATACCCCAGTTGATTAATAACACCGAAAACAATCTCAGATTGAAGCTCCAATATTGGCGCCAAAGTCTGAGCTGTAGCGCCCCACTGTGGAGTGTGGCGCCTGGCGAGAGCTCTGTCGTCTGGCGCCAAGCTACACAGTGTGACGCCAGTTCTGTCGTTTGGCCGACAGTTCGGATTATTGGTCGAGTCGTCACCTAGTGTCTAATTAATCAGTTTGCTAATTAATTCGGTTAAGTTTTGCTGTTAATAGTACTTGTTTGTGTCGTTAATCGAGTTTAGGCACTAAGTCCCATGGTCTTACACAAGATTCCAAGCATGTCACTTACACTCAACGCACACACCAATACACATACTTTGACCATGTCTAAGAGAGTCTCGCATGCGCGTTTTTCCATCATTTTTTAGGGGGGTAAGTCGGATATTAATCCTCCAATTTAAAAACTATACTTAGTTCCCTAAAAATATGTACATTATTTTTTGCCAAAATATGCACCCATTTTTTTTTCTTTTTTCCTCCTTAAAATAAACCGTAAAGTCAATTTGATTCGAGTCAAGTATTAAAACGCAAAATGGTTTAATTTACAGCGCGTGGTTAAGAAAGGAAGGACGGTTAATCAAAGACAACCTTTTCGTACAAGTCCAACTTTTCGACAAACCCATAGCTCGTAAGAGGAAAGCTAAGACTATAATGGCAACACAAGAAGAAGTCAACGAGCTTAGGAACCAACTGGTTACCGTGACTGAGACACTGAAGCTCCTAACACTCAAGATAGATGATCTCGTGAAGCAACAACAGATGGACCTCATGCAAGAGAGTCTAAGAAAGCTATCTAGCGACTACAAGTTTCAAGGGCTTACATCACAAGGGGTCTCGGTGGACAAAGATCTTCTTCCGCAGAAGTTCAATGCCAACGACATCCCTAAATTCAGAGCAACTGATAACCCTTATTTTCATTTAAGAGCATTCGAAACAATAATGAGTATTAAGGGTATCGATAAGAAGGTTTTCCCCTCTCTATTCTCACTATCTCTCGAGACCGTTTGCCAACAATGGTTCTTTTCTCTCGAGAAAGAAAAGACCTCTACCTGGGAGTCCATAACAAACGCTTTCGTGGATAGGTACAAGTGCAACATTCAAGTCCAGACTGACCATAGGGAACTTGAGATACTCAAGGAGAAAGAGAATGAAGGCTTCACCTCTTTCTTTAACAAATGGAGGGAAACCTCGGCTAAGATGATTGAGGTGCCAAGTGAAAAAGAGTCTGTAAAATTGTTCATAAAAAATCTTCAAGAAAAATATTCCAAGAATCTCAAGTATCAAAATAATCTCCATACCTTCAAGGTCGTCTATGACATTGGAATCAATATTGAAGACGACATGGCTAAGTTAAAAGCTGCCAACAATAACTTCAACAGTGGCTGGAAAGGAAAGAAGAACGACAATCCTTCTTCTTCCAAAACCACCCACTCAAACCATGTTAGCACTTTTAATTTAGGTGAATTCCTTGCTATAAACAATCAAGGACAGAAGAAACCATTTAGGAGGAACTTTACTCCTATTGGCATGAGTTATGACACCGCATTTGATCGATTAAATGCAAAAGGTCTTATAACTCCTATTGGACCATTTGGGGACCCACCAGTCGAAAAGAGGTCGGCTAATTGGAACCCTAATGCACACTGTAAGTATCACCAAGGTAGGGGCCATCTCATAGAAAACTGTTGGAAGCTTAAGGAAGCTATCCAAGACTTAATCGACAACAACAAGCTGCCGTTGCCTCCTGCCAGTAAGAAGCCAAGCATTGATAATGCACCTCTCGCTCATGCCCTGGCTATCTCTGATGAGGAAAACGAGGTTGACCCCTCATCTCTCATTAGACCTGTCAAAGAAATATATGCCACTGAAAAAGAGGAGGAAACCTTTTTTGATGTCAGGGATAACCTTCCAGAACCGGCAAGTAAGGAAGATATACAATTACTCACACTGTCTATGATGGAGGTATCACATTTACTACGTGAAGCTCTCAAAGCTATAAAGGAACCTAAAAGAAATATGACGAGGTTCCACTTCTGAAAGATAAATCTAAAAGAGAATTCACACCCATAGGAATGACCTATGATGCTACTTTTGATCATCTCGATGATCAAGGACTAATCAAACCTATTGGTCCAACAGAGGATCCAACACCATAAAAGCGATCTCCGAAGTGGGATCCCAAATCATATTGCAAGTACCATCAAGGAAACGATCATACTATAAATGAATGCTACAGGTTTCAAAACCTCATCCAAGATCTTGTGGAAGCTAATAAGATCTCATTACCTCTAGCTAGCAAGGGAACAACTTATGAGGCAAAGCGTTTTTCCTTACAAGTCACTGAAAAACCCAAGAAGAGTAATAGAATTTACACTCCAATTGGGATCCCATATGCACAAATGTTCGAAATGCTCTCCGAGAGTGGCAAAATCAAACCTCTCGAACCGAGACCATTTGAATCATTGAAAAAGACAGATAGGTATTACTGTCAGTATCATCAATCAGGGGGTCACACTATCGAAAACTGTTTCAAATTCAAAGATTTGGTTCAGAAAATGATTGATGAAAAGAAACTAGTCCAAGTTCCACAAGAATTCGATGCAACCATTAATGGAGTTTGGGATAGTGATGAAGAAGATGTCTATCTAAAAGGCATAATAGGATCTCCACCTTCTGTGTCATACGCCATGGATGACTTTTGGGCTGAAGAAGACTCATTGATAGACGTCCTCACAAGATCCGGGAGAATGCAACCTCCCGTTTCAACACAACCTATGCCAACCACACAACAAGTTCCCATACCTATCATTGAAGACAATGATATTGTTAAGCAGTTTAAGAAGACAAAAGTTGAGATTAATGTATGGAAACTCTTGGCAACATCTCGAGAACATAGGTTAGCTGTAATGAATGTCTTGGACAAAATTGGGATAGATTCTGACACTACTCCTGAGGGATTAGCCAACTTCCTCACAAGTGATCTTCCTAGTCCAATTAATTTGATCACCTTTTCTGACAAGGATTTACCCCCGAAAGGTGACAAACATTACAAGGCATTAAACCTCACAGTAGTTTGCAAGAGAATGAATGTTCCTATGACTCTTGTAGACAACGGATCGGCCATCAACGTCTGTCCACTTAGAAATGCAAGGATGCTAGGCATAAGGGACGAAGATTTATCTCCGTCTACTCAAGGAATAAGGGCTTATGACAACACTCGTCGTTAAGCTCTTTGTAAATTACCCTGAATGTAACTGCGGGAGCAATAGAACATGATACTACTTTCCAAGTAGTAGACATTAAAGCTTCGTTCAATTTGCTGTTGGGACACCCTTGGCTTCTTGACCTAAAGGCCGTCCTCTCATCTCTCCACCAACAAGTAAAAGCTATAGTTGGGGGAAATCCTATCACCATCGATGCTTCGCCTATGAGGATCAAGTCTATAGAAAATCCAATTATTAATGTGGAGCACCACGAGGATGATGAAGACTTATGGGGCTTTAACGAAGAAGTCTCCTTAATCCAGGAGGATGAAAGGACCCCTCTTTTCCATGACCCCCATTCCAACATGATTGTAAATGCCATGCTGAAGAAACAAGGACATTTTCCTGGAATGACCCTAGGAAATAAGAAAGGAATGGCAAAATCGCCGGAGTCACCTGGCCTCCCTAAGTTAGACACTTTCGGACTTGGTTTCGAATCGACTCGGAAAGATATCAAGCGAGCCCAGGAAAAGTCAAAGGCACGTAGGGACGCTCGCATTCAAAAGAAAGCAATCCCAATGGATCAGTACCCTCTTACACTTAATGGTCAATTCATAAAAGAAGGAGAGGACTATCCATGCCATGAATTTCCCAAACCATTTGTCGTAAACGGCATAAGGCAACCGGGATTTGAGATTTTCTTGGATTGCTACTCCACTGATGAAATCTCAACTCATGTCCACAAGGAGAAAGCACCCCCATGATTTGACTTTAACGTCATGGGATTACTGTTTGGGCGAGAAAAGAATGAGCCAACTTATAAAGAGGATAACTCCTCGCTCATTCAAACAGTCCTACAAAGCGAAAGCTTCGATCCATTGAAGTTAATCGCTCGAGCTGAAGAATCACTACAAGGGTGGCGCAAGACTATCAAGGTGACTACTCCAAGTGGAAGGAAGATATCCATCACGACAGGGCAAGGACCAATGTTTGAAGAGTCGTCTGAGTCAGAGTCAGAGTCGGAGTCTCTCCCTATAGAGTCTTCTAGGTCTTTAGTAGTAGTACCTTCCCATCCTATTTCTTCTCCTAGAATAGTTAGTGATCAAGTCCCTAAGGATATATCACTCTTTGATGTAATAATCTCAGAGTATAATAATATTTCTCCTTCTCCTTATTTCTCGTGTTCTTCTCTAACCAAAGATGACGAGCATTGCTTAACTAACAATGAAAAAGACAAAGAAATTATTAAAGCAATGGAAACACTCGAAAAGAAAACACCGGTAATTGAAGAAACTGAAACGGTTGATATCTCAAATGATTCAACCCATAAAAGAGAAGTTAAAATCGGATTAACACTGAATAAACAAGAAATAACCGATTTAATTAACTTACTTAAAGAATTTATCGATGTGTTTGCTTGGTCATACGAAGATATGCCAGACATTAATAGAGAAATAGCTCAACACACTATACCACTAATTCCAGGAATGAAACTCGTAAAACAAAATTTATGTCGAATGAAACTCGACGTAGCTCTTAAAATAAAAGAAGAAGTTCAAAAACAAATAACTGCATGTTTCATCAAGGTATCCAAATACCCCGAATGGGTCGCCAACGTCGTCCCAGTTCCGAAGAAAGACGGAAGGGTAAGAATGTGTGTCGACTATCGAGATCTAAATAAGTCAAGTCCAAAGGAAGACTTCCCTTTGCCACACATCGATATTCTGGTAGATAACACGGCAAATCACGCGCTCCTCTCGTTCATGGATGGGTACGCAGGTTACAACCAGATTCTCATGGCAGAAGAAGACATGGAGAAAACAACTTTTATAACACCATGGGGCACATACTGCTACACGGTAATGCCATTTGGGTTGAAAAACGCGAGTGCTACTTACCAACGTGCAACAACTGCCTTACTCCATGACATGATGTATAAAGAAGTAGAGGTATATGTCGACGACATGATTGTAAAATCAAAAGACCGTCCAGGCCATCAAGTAGCCTTAAGGAAATTTTTCGAAAGGTTAAGAAAATATAATATGAGGTTGAATCCAGCTAAGTGTGCTTTTGGAGTCACCCCAACCAAAATCAAAGCAATCATGTCAATGCCATCGCCCAAGACTGAGAAATAGATTCGAGGATTTATTGGCCGATTGTAATACATAAATAGGTTCATATCAAAATTGACGACAATATGTGAACCAATCTTCAAAAAGCTCAAGAAGAATGTACCAGTAATATGGGATGACGAGTGTCAAAAAGCCTTTGAAAATATCAAAGCCTATCTCGCAAATCCTCCCGTATTACCACCAGCACTTCCCGGAATACCTCTTAGGTTATATTTGACGGTTACCAAAAAGACAATGGGAGCTATGCTAGCACAAGAAGTAGAAGGCAAAGAGAATGAAATCTACTATCTAAGCAAGAAGATGCTCGAATACGAAGCACGCTATACGCCACTCGAGAAGTTGTGCCTCGCCTTGGTGTGGGCCACGACCAAGTTAAGACATTACATGTTAGTGCATACTGTCCTCGTAGTCTCCCAATTAGATCCACTCAAGCATCTATTTGAGAAATCTACACTCAACGGACGCATATCGAGATGGATAGTCAATCTAGCTCAGTTTGATGTAAGGTTCATGCCACAAAAAGCTATCAAAGGATCCGTGATGTCGGACTTCCTAGCAGTTTTTCCAATAGAAGACTCGACGCCAATACAAGACAATGAATTTCCAGATGAAGACTTAATGGTCACTGAAGATGATACTTGGACCTTATACTTTGACGGAGCCTCGAACCAAAAAGGATGTGGCGTTGGAGTATTACTAGTATCACCTAAAGAAGAGCATGTTCCAATCTCCATAAAGCTTGATTTCGACGTTACCAACAATGCTGCTGAATATGAAGCATGCCTGGTAAGCCTTGAAACATCTTTGGCATTAGGAGTAAAACAGTTAAGGATTTTCGGAGACTCTTCTTTGATTATCAATGTAGACACCCAAATGTGTCTCCCCAAAACCAAACCCAGTGATGAGTACCTTTCACGTCGAATCATAATCGAATGAAGTGAAAGTGTGGAAAGTCTAGTGTTGCGGATAGTTTTAATTTCTTTTCTCTTCTCTCTGTTTTTGAAAACTTATTTTAAGAAAACAGACAATCCAGTTTGGTTGGTCCATGATATGGGTCCGATAGTAGTGTAGTTAAATGGGGCTTGACAAGAGCTTTCCAACGATATATTATAAGCCCAATTCTGATGAATATTGAGGAAGTTATGGCCAATTTACTAAACTGGGCCCGGTTCGAGCCTTATATACGGCCCAATGATCTAGGGGAGGGCCTAATATGATTTATCATTCCTAATGCAATTAGGAATGGTTTTAGTCTTCTAGATTCTTCTAGAAGGTTCTTTTCATTCCTAATTCAATTAGTATTGATAAATTGACTTTTGTTGACTTTTCAGAGTTTTAATTAAAATCAAGGAGCATTTTTGAGGAAAATATACGATTTTATCCTCCTATACGGCAAAAGTTATCCAATTTGAGAAAACGCGTCAAAAACAGGTTTAGAGTCCAACGCCAGCCATTGGCGCCTGGAACCAAGCCTGGCGCCTGGCGCTAAGGCTGGCGCCTGCTCTGTTTTTCGTGCGCCAGATGCTCTGTTTTGATATTTTATCTTTTTGGCTGATTTTCTCTATAAATAACATATTAAAAACACCGTTTTCATTCATCAACAACCAGCTTTTCAATTATATTGACCTACAACCAGTTTTCAATTCTCTCATTCTCTCTAATCATTCATTCATCTCTTTTTCTCTCTTTTTCTAAACCTAGCTTTTTACATACAAAATTCCGCATTCGCAAGATCTAGAAACACCTAGCCATATTCGAAGTTTCCTTCGCCCTAGACGTGAAAGGTTCAATTTCTGAGGGTTTGGTCCCAAATCTCTATTTCAATTATTTAATTTAATTTTTTGTTTATTAATTTCCTTGAAGTTACTAACGTGTGTATTTTGTTATTAGAAAGAGGTAAGAGGCATCAAAGTAAGTGCTTTAATGGTTTTAATTGATATTATGATGTAGAAATCATGTTTAAATTGTTATTATGATATTCCTAGTATCATGTTTAGGGAAAATGTTATAATATCAAATATGCTTATTATGATTCCTGCGATGCTTCCTATGTTCTTCCTAATATTTATGATTGTTAGTATCATGTTAGGGTTAATGATTTGATTTTTATTCCTTAGTGACATGCTAGGGTTTGTTATTAATCTTGTTAGTATCATGCCTAGGATCTTGCTATTATTATTATGCTTTAATATTAACATGAACATGATTATGATTATAATTGTTATAATTAATGATGATTATGAATATTATTATTATTATTATTATTATTATGATTATTATTATGATTATTTTATTATTATGATTATAATTTTATTGTCATGATATTTATTATTATTATTATTATGTTGCTTGATATATTTTTATTGCTTGATCACGCCTTTTATGCATGTTTAAAGGGAATTTGTACTTGCAATCATGCTTAATAAGATAATTAATAATCTTGTTAGGGTTAATTTGATTATAATTTCAAGTGATCGCCAATAATAGATTTATTTGTGCATTAATGTTCAACCAACATAGATAAACAGGTTTAGGGTTAATCCTATTGATTGCATGTTAGTCAGAAAGCGCACATGAATACGATCAGAATAAAGTAGAGGCCTATTATTAGGGTAGGTTCAATCTCTTTTAGGTTAGATTTGTACCTTCACCCCTGAACCCTTATTTGGTTCTAGACCTTATGGAGTTGACGATCTCTTGGATCGTTAAGGGGTGTAACCTTCACCTCGTGAACGGTTTACAAGTTCCTAAAACTTGTTGGCGACTCTTTTGCTCTATCTTCTTCCCTTTTGGACGCCACCGTACTTTAGTGTATGATCACAGTGGGGTTCAAGCTAGGGGTTTAACGCTTGAAATTTATTCCCTACAATTAATCAGATATCTAAAAGGTGGAAAGTAAGGAGCGAAAGCCTAGCCCCTTACCAAACTTATCTGGAAACTCTTACAGATCAGTTAGAGAAGGTAGAATATACATATCTACCTAGGGAAGAAAATCAATTTGCTGACGCCCTGGCAAGACTAGCCTCAATGGTTAGGATTCCCACGGAAATCGAGCAAATGCCTCTAACTATAGAAAAAAGGCACAAACCAGCATACATCCAAGCTATATAAGACGACGAAGTAGTTCAAGACGAAGAAGTAGAAGAAGAGGAAGAACCATGGTACACAGATATACTCAATTATGTCACCAAAGGAGAATACCCTCCCCATGCTGACAAAAGAGCAAAACGAGCATTAAGGCTTTTGGCTTCCCAATATGTACTCATAGACGACGAGCTACATAAAAGGGTACCTAAGGGTCGAGCTCTCTTATGTGTAAGAAAGAAGGATGCACAAAGAGCAATGAGGATAGTCCACGAAGGAATATGTGGCACACATATAAATGGCAAAATGTTAGTCCAAAAAATAATGCGAGAAGGATATTATTGGACTACAATGAATAGGGATTGCCATCAATATGTAAAAAGATGCCCAAGTGCCAAATTTATGCCAATTTACAACATGTTCCTCCATCCTTGATCTACACCTACACATCACCATGGCCATTCTCTACATGGGGAATCGACATCATCGGCAAAATCACTCCCCCAGGAAAAGGAGGCCACGAATATATCCTAGTAGCAATTGATTACTTCATAAAGTGGGTCGAAGCGCAATCATACGCTAAACTCACTGCAAAACATGTAGCACTCTTTATCGAGAGAAATATTATTTGTCGATACGAAGTCCCACATGAAATGATAAGTGACAATGGAACTCACTTTCAAGCCGAATGTGAAGAATTGCTACAAAAATACGACATTCAACATCATCATTCTTCCCCTTATAGGCCTCAAGCAAATGGAGAAGTTGAGGCAGCTAATAAAAACCTAAAGACTATCATCGAGAAAATGACGGAAAATTATAAGGATTGGCCTGACAAACTTCACTTCGCATTGTGGGGTTACCGCACGTCAATTCGCACATCAACATGAAATACGCCATTTTCCTTGGTATATGGAATGGATGCCGTACAACCTGTTGAACTAGAAATACCATCTCTACGCATTGCGTTAGAGAGTAAACTCGATGAAGTTGAATGGACTAGGGCAAGATATGAAGAATTAATTCTACTCGATGAGAAACGACTAGAAGCTCTACATCACACTCAGTGTTATCAAACTCGTATGGCTAGGCATTTTAATAAGAAGGTCAAGACAAGAAACATCAAAGTAGGAGACTTGGTGTTAAAAGCACTAAGGAAAAATGTTTTAGATCTAAGGGGAAAATTTAGACCTAATTGGTCTGGACCCTACATTGTCAAAACAATCCTGTCAGGAGGTGCAGCAAAACTAACTGACATGGATGGCAATGAGTTCTCAAACATGACAAATCTTGACAACTTAAGAAATACTACCCATAATTACTTGAGTAGGATACTCAAGAGAGCTACGTTTGGCCTAATTCCTTAAGAAAGGATACGTAGGCAACCCTTTACGGGTGCGGCCACCTTATTTTTCGACATTCTCGCGTCCCAGAGTTAATTAAAAATTCGACAGAAGATCAGCGAAATATCGGCGTCGCAAAGAAGAATCTGGCGCCAGCCAACGACCCTTAGCGCCAGCCAACGACCCTTAGCGCCAGCCGATGGAACTGGCGCCTGGCGCCAGACTTCCCTGTCAGGCGCCAGTCGCAAATAAGCGGCACCAATTCACAGACAAATTCTGAGCAAATTTCGGTGTTTTTCGGAAAAATTTCCGACTTCCGTACTCGAAGAATTTCTGGAAAATTAATTTTTTCGGTTTTCATTGCTTTAATAAAATAAATTTAAAGTAAATAGTTTAATTAAAAGATGAAAATTTCATTGATAAAATAAAATTACATTATTGACGGAATTTTAATAAAGCTGAAATAAATTAACTTTAAATGAAAAATATAAACTAAGTCTAATAATTTGAAATTAAGCAATGCTCCTAATCTTTCTTTTCTTTCCTAGCCCTTTTCCAATTTTTGTCTGCTTCCTCCTCCTCATCCATAACCTTAGCTAGTAGGCATCCTTTAGAGGACCTACATTCAATCTTAGAATAGATGGTCTCCCATTCAGCTAGGATTCCATGCTTCTTTTCTACCCAAGCTTTTTTCTCTGTGGTGTCAGCTTTCCTTTTTCTTTTATCTTTGGTAGTACTTTTCTTCCTAGGCATTGCAGGTGTTTTGAATTCAACTCTTTCACCTAAGCGTTCCTTGGCGGGAATCACCCTGTCACCTAGACGACTCTTCACGTCAGTTCTACCCTGATTTTTCTTCGAATCCTTCGAAGGTTTCTTCAGCAACCACTTCTTCACATCACTGGGCAAGGAAGGAGGAACCTTTTGGGTAATTACTTCCCATAGAGGTCTGACACTCCAATAGGCATCAAATCTGTCTACTTCCTAGGAAACAGGGTACTCATAGGGAGGACGAAGATCCCGGAAGGGATATTCTGAAGCAAGCCGTATTGTCTTTTTACCCTGCAGGGATAATAATAAGTCATACGAGACAAACTTGGAAGACGACAGAAAGGTTCTTGTTGACACCAACCATCCTTTCTATTTTCCACCATGGGACGACCCACTTGATAGCAAAATTGCGAGTTTTGAAGACCTTTCTCCACCCATGGCGCCCAATTTAGGGAAGTGTTTCTTCCTCCTCACGAAGCAATTGGGAGTGTACTTCTCAATATTGTCCGGAGGGCTAATTAATTCTAGCCTTTCCATTAGCCATATCTGTAAAAAAAAAATTACAATGCAAATAAATTATTATTACAATACAAAAATATATTTTTTGATTTCTGTAATTAAAAATGTTATTTTTCTACCTGTAATAAAATTGGAGAGCCGCGAAAAGGTGCTTTTGGGTTCCTTTTCAATTCATCAAGACTAATCATAGTCTCTCCAACTATCAATGGCATTGGATTTCTCCCTGATTCAATTTGTTCTAGTATGGTGGTTATAATTGATTGGCCTTCATTATTGTTACCACTACTAAGAAAAAATTGATTAAGCATGTAAAATAAGAAAGCCCTTCTTCTATATATATGAAAAGACTCAGAAAGAGGTTTATCAAAATAATGGCGTGCAAATTCTTTCAAATTAACTATGTTGCCATCTACTATTTTTGATAAATCCCTTTCTTTTAAGTTGAAGAAACGCTCAAAATCCTTGTAATAATATGCATCTAATCTAGGGATTACTATGAGGTCTATTGTAGGGAAACCTAAAATAGCACCAAATTCTTCTGGCAAAGGGATAATCTCATCATACCCTATTCTAAAACAATGAATATCGACATTCCAAAATTCTAGAGCGGTGTGAATGAAATCTAAGTCAAGATCTACCCCTTTTATGCCATAAATTCCCCCCAAGTGAAACAAATCAAATTCTTTTATGTCTCTAGCATTAAGAGATCGACACCATTCATGGGTGTATTGAGTGAAAGTTTGGTGACTAGAGACATGGTATTATTTTCCTAAGGCGAAGAACTATTTTATTTGCTGCAATTATGAAAAGAATCGGCTGGGCAGGGGGGCTATTTATACACAAATTACGAGCAGTTTTAAGCAGGATGAAATACGGAGACAGTGCCAATTGGCGTCAGACTTCGTAATTGGCGCTAGACGCCAAAGCTTGGCGCCACACGCCAAGTGTAGCGCCTGGCGCTACACCCAATCGCGTGGCGCCAGCTGGCGCCAATTTGCCACGTCAGGCGCGCTTTCTTAAATCGCGTACCTTAAGTTCGAGTCGACTAATGACTTTACGACTCCGATTATCTTTTCTAAACATCTTTTTATTCTACTTTTAATTAATATAGCTATTATATTAATTATATTATTCCTTTTTGGATTTTATTTAGGTTAATTTCCAAGTTTTTTTAAACCCAACATTTTATTTGTCTTTTCCTTTTTTTCATTTTTTCTTTTGGGGGAGAGAGTCGGATACCCTCCATCAATAATAAAAATGACGGAATTTTTGGGCAAAATTGTTTTTCACACTTTTTCTTGCACACACAAACATGCACATAATAATAGCAAACAAAATAAACTCATAATAGTATGTATATACAAAATATGTCTAAAAATGAGTTTTAACTAAAAGGCAAAGTTATATACAAAGTCAAATAATAAAAAGCACAGGTACAAATCACCTCGCGCAAGAGCTGACAAAGAAATAAGTTAGTAAACATGCATAATATATGTGGACAAAAGTTGCAAATAAATAAGCTTACTCGAGTTTGGTGGCGAGGAATCGACTGCTCTACGAAGCGCGGCCGGAAGAATCATCTCCACAATCGGCCCATATGTCCCCCTAGTAATGGATAGACATACGGGGTGGCACGAACTCAGTAGCATCATTAGGACAAAGCAAAACCAAGTCAGTGAAGCATTACTTGGGGGCTACTTAACGAAAGATAAGAGCTGAAAAATCATACCGCCACATCCTCAGCCGGTACAGGAACGAGAGCTAACAACGGCAGTAGCTCCTCTACACAACATCGACCAGAGATCGTGCAAGATCACCAAGGGGGACTAGTTCCCTCTGACATGCTTAAACAACTTCGCGGCACCAGGATACTCAGCCACTCGATGGGGTTGTTTTATCTTTTTGCAATATATTTTGGGTTCCTTGATACACCAGTTATCCCCTCAAAACAATTTGACATGATTTTTAGTAATCGGCTTGATTGCATAAAGTGATCGACCTGATGAAAGATCGTCTCACTTAGCTTAAAGCGCCTAAGCATTGGCTCATTGAAAAAAGGCACCGACATACAGGTTCAAAAGCAGAAAAAGCATCGACATACTGGTTCATTCGCAAAGGGCACCGACGTACATGTTTAAAGCAATGGAAGCGCCGACGTACAGGCATAGCAGGAGCAAAGTTCAGGTGTGCTTTTAAAGATCGACGAGCGGAGATCTTCGGTAATTTCCTTTGGAAAATTAGCATCAAATAAGGATGGCTTCAAGCGAGGATATCTTTGACGGCATTCCCTAGCTTGTGGAGAGTTGTCACAAACAACTGAAGGTGATTTCAAGTGAAGTTGCCTTCGACCATGTTCCCTTAGACGTGGAAGATGGTCATAATGCGGAAGGAGTTTGTTTCAAAAGAAATAATCTCCGATAGTATTCCCTTGGACGCAGAATGTTATCAATGCGGAAGGAGTTTGTTTCAAGAGAAATAATCTCCGATAGTATTCCCTTGGACGCGGAATGTTATCAATGTGGATGGGGATTGTTTCAAGAGAAATAATCTTTGACAGTATTCCCTTGGACGTGGAATATTATCAATGCGGATGAGGATTGTTACGAGAGAAATAATCTTCAATAGTAATCCCTTGGACGTGGAATATTATCAATGCGGATGAGGATTGTTTCGAGAGAAATAATCTTCGATGGTATTCCCTTGGACGCGGAATATTATCAATGCGGATGAGGATTGTTTCGAGAGAAATAATCTTCGATGGTATTCCCTTGGACGTGGAATACTATCATAGCGGAGGAGGATCGTTTCAGGCAAAGCAATCTTTTAATTTGGAAGCAGTTACGGGCGTAGCGGTTTTCAAGCGAGATGGCATTCTCTAGCTTGTAGGAGGTCATCAAAACAACAAGGATACAACAACAATCGGTTACTTTCAGAGACGTGTGCTCGACGGTGCAAGATACGCGTTTCTTAACTCTTTTATTTGTTTAACTAACGCTAGTTTGCAGGTATCGGCATTACAAGAGTGGTTTAGGATCGCAGAACGTTCTGAATCATTCTCCGTCCCTATCGATACTTTGACTTTTGTTTTCGAAACTTGCGTTTCTCCAAACTCAGTCAAAGTGGGGGCTTCTGTAGACACCCATTTGTGTCTCCCCAAAAACCAAACCCGGTGATGAGTACCTTTCACGTCGAATCATAATCGAATGAAGTGAAAGTGTAAAAAGTCTAGTGTTGCGGATAGTTTTATTTTCTTTTCTCTTCTCTCTGTTTTTGAAAACTTATTGTAAGAAAACAGTCAATCCAGTTTGGTTGTCCATGATATGGGTCCAATAGTAGTGTAGTTGGATGGGGCTTGACAAGAGATTTCCAACGATATGTTATAAGCCCAGTTCTGATGAATATTGAGGAAGTTATGGCCAATTTACTGAACTGGGCCCGGTTTGAGCCTTATATACTGCCTAATGATCTAGGGGAGGGCCTAATATAGATTTACCATTCCTAATGTAATTAGGAATGGTTTTAGTCTTCTAGATTCTTCTAAAAGGTTATTTTCATTCCTACTTCAATTAGCATTGATAAATTTACTTTTGTTAACTTTTTAGAGTATTAATTAAAATTTAAGAACATTTTTGAGGAAAAGATACGATTTTATCCTCCTGTACGGCAAAATTTATCTGATTTGAGAAAACGCGTCAAAAACAGGGTTAGCGCCAAACGCCAGGCATTGGCGCCTGGCGCTAAGCATTGGCGCCTGGCGCCAATAGCTGTCGTTGGCGCTAGCTCTGTTTCAGTTGCGCCAATGCTCTGTTTTGTTAATTTTATCTTTTTGGCTGATTTTCTCTATAAATAACGTATTTAAAACTCCGTTTTCATTCACCAATTCTCATCAACATTCATCTACATTCACCTACTACCAATTTTCAATTCTCTTTAATCATTCGCTAATTCTCATCAAGATTTCCTTAATCATTCACCATCTCTCTCTTTCTCCCTTTTTCTAAACTTGCTTTTCAAATACAAAATTTCGCATTCACAAGATCTAGAAACACCTAGCCATATTCGAAGTTGCCTTCGCCCTAGACGTGAAAGGTTTAATTTCTGAGGGTTTGGTCCCAAATCTGTATTTCAATTATTTAATTTAATTGTTTTAATTATTATTTTCCTTGAAGTTACTAACGTGTGTATTTTGTTATTAGAAAGAGGTACGAGGCATCAAAGTAAATGCTTTAATGGTTTTAATTGATATTATGATGTAGAAATCATGTTTAAATTGTTATTATGATATTCCTAGTATCATGTTTAGGGAAAAGGTTATAATATCAAATATATTAAATATGATTGCTATGATGCTTCCTATGTTCTTCCTAATATTTATGATCTTTAGTATCATGTTAGGGTTAAAGATTTGATTTTTAATGCTTAGTGACATGCTAGGGTTTGTTATTAATCTTGTTAGTATCATGCCTACGATCTTGCTATTTTTATTATGCTTTAACATGATTTATGATTATTTTTATAATTGTTTTGATTACGATTATAATTTTATTATCGCTATAATAATTATTATTATGATTAATATGATTGTTATTATGATGATTATAATTATATTTATTTTTATAATTTGATTATGATTATCATGTTGCTTGATATTTATATTTATTGCTTGATCACGCCTTTTATGCATGTTGAAAGGAAATTGGTACTTGTAATCACGCTTAATAAGATAATTAATAATCTTGTTTAGGGGTAATTTGATTATAATTCAAGTGATCGCCAATAATAGTTTTATTTGTGCATTAATATTCAACCAACATAGATAAACAGGTTTTGGGTTAATCCTATTGATTGCATGTTAGTCAGAAAGCGCACATTAATACGATCTGAATAAAGTAGAGGCCCGTTATTAGGGCAGGTTCAATCTCTTTTAGGTTTGATTTGTACCTTCATCCCTGAACCCTTATTTGGTTTTAGACCTTATGGAGTTGACGATCTCCTGGATCGTTAAGGGGTGTAACCTTCACCTCGTGAATGGTTTACAAGTTCCTAAAACTTGTTGGCGACTCTTTTGCTCTATCTTCTTCCCATTTGGACGCCACCATACTTTAGTGTATGATCACTGTGGGGTTCGAGCTAGGGGTTAATGCTTGAAATATTCTTTGCAACCATCAACATATATTGACATACTATCGAAATAGAAAGATGGTATACCATCCACATAGTAGAATGCTGTATAGATAGAATGTTGATGTGTTATGATTTAGCTATGATCTGTTATGGTTTGTTAGGACTAATAATATTTTTGTTGCAGTCCTGTTTTGTTGGAATGTGAAGGGGAGTATGCTGATAAGGAATGTTGCCATAATGTTCTGCACTGTCGCCGAAGGGTTGGGACAGAGTATGTATTTGTAGCATCCAAGCTGTATACAAAGGAATTGGGTATTAAGTATGATGGGCACAACAAAAGGATTATGCTCCATCTAGTGTTTTTCGTACGTAACCTTGGGCCTTGTTTCAGTTTTCATGTATGATAACCTTATTGAAATGATATACGTAATATTTATTCAATGACATGTTGCAGATTAAGCTGGTTACAGACATGGACGATGCTCATGCCTTGGCTAAAAAACATGGGCAACCATTGTGGGGGGTGGATTATAAGAAAATTGATGTGGTAAGAGCACATAATGATTTTGGTAATTTCAGACTGGTGTTAACAGAAAGTTTGCTTTTTATGGATATTATTGGTATTGTATATTGTTTTGATTATGCAGATATTTGTCCCTGTTCTAATTGGGGAACACCGGTGGTGTGTTGCGTTCTCCTTTAAAGAACAGAAGATATGGCTAATTGACTCCATGTACTCTTACCCTGCTACGAAACATGAACCTTTCTTACAGAAATTGGTAGAAACTTGTCCTTTATTAAATTATTAGACAAATTTTGTTATGATATATTGGTCATTGTCTAATGCATTTTCTGTTACCAGATTAGTGCAATGGAGGTGTTGGTTCACACCCATGACAACAGTTGGGAACAGGGTACTTTTGGAGGATGGCCTATTGAAAGCATTGAAGTTGTTCACCAGCCTGATCTGTGAGTTCACTACTGCTATGTACATTGTTCAGTTGTTTCAAGTTTGTTGTTTTTAATAACATTATTTTGTCCACTTTGCACAGTGTTAGTTGTGGGGTTATCATGTTGGCTTGCATTAGGGCTAGTACGGAGCGTTTTCAAACTAAGTTTCAAGTGGTAAATGTGATGTTGTTAATTTACTTCTGTATGGACTTTGAGTTTGTAAATTTAGGTTTTTAACATTGTTTCTGCTCATCTCACTCCACATGAAGGAGGTGTCGATTCCCAGGACATGGAATTCGCCCAGGCATCGCTACTTATTGAGGATTTGCGCTCCGTTTGCAATGAAAAGCGGGATCACTTAGATGGATTAGTTGTTTTGTAGTTTTGGAATATCTGTTTGTGATTTGATTTTGGTTCTAGACAGTGTGCAGGTTTTTGGTTCTAGACAGTTAGTGTGGAATTTGTGTTACTTAATTAATTTGGTTCAGGAAGAGAGGAGTTGGGATACCACACAACTTCCCAATCCTTTATGTAATGTTATCACAATAGGTGCTTTTGATACTATTTGTTAAGTATTTTGAAATGAAACTTTGTCTGTTTTGCGATTCCATTGTTACTGTATCTTACTTTTAGAATATACCAGTAGTGGAAATCATGTGTTGTAGAAATGTTTTGTTTGGACATAGTATACCATGTTGTACTACATGGGTCGTGTTAGAGTATTCTTTATTGATAAACCATTTGCAGGTCAGTGGTGTGGGAGTAATTAATGGCGTACCATCAAGAAGTCAGTATGGTATGATAGTAGTGTGTAATGGTATGAGAGTAGTTTTTGTAAAAAAGACAACAAATATATGTACACGCATCCTACTTTTACAAAGTGACCACCTCCTTGTCAACATATTATGTAGATAGCAAACCTACACAACATGTCCAAATGAGATATTCATATTATGGAGCAGTTCGTATTTATTATGGAGAAGTACTTTTGTTTTATTAGAATTTTTTGAATTATGAACCCCTTTAATAATTACCAAATACAGTCCTTATTAGGAATTCATCTGGACTTCATAAGGACTAACAATTTTGGAACTCGGTAATTAGGAATTCAGTAACACAATCCAATACCATTGTAGTTTGTATTGGCATCTATACCTGGTACTATTTGAAGAGTTGATGGTCTTCAGATTAAAGCAGCTAGTCGTTGGCAATGCATTAATGGATTTAATGCTTAAATGTGTGTTTATAAATAAGAAGTTAGTCATCCTTTTGAAATTATTTTTACAACATGGACAATACCTCCCCAAATATATGTATGAAACTTAAATCAACACAACTCTCCCAATCTAGACGTATTCCATACCATCCTCCTTATGTTATGTTCTTAAAGTCCCTAAGTAGCCGTGAGGTAGAGTTGAATATAAACCAGACATTATACTACTCTAGTTATGATGATTTTGAGACGGGTAATACAATAAACGTTGATGCTGTACGGGTAGGATTGCTTTCTTCTGCGTTGTATTCAGACCCCTTTCCGGGTAAGTGCATGCTCATACCACCACCAGATGTTAACATACTCCCCGTTCACCTACCTTTGTTATGTGATTCTTATGGGTTACATAGGGGTTTATGGGATTATTTGGAGTGGGAATTACAGAATTTATCACAAAATTAGACCAGCATGTCATAATACCTGAGAATTTACTGCTGTTGTTTGATCCAACACCTGAATACCAATTTGATACAATTGGTATATATGCCATACCAACTAAAATCTGTCCACTCTTTATTGGTTCATTTACTAATTGTATTCATGTCATGGAGCTAGCTTCTTTATCTGTTGTCTTGCATGTACAAGTTTTTTCTTCTTATTGTAAGAAATTTATGTTGCGCTTCCATGTTGTCAAAGTTAAGGCAACTCCCACATCACCAACATACAATTCACCTCCTATCATACCGAGAGGAAAGAAAGTTGTGTGTTAGAATGCTAGGGGGATGAACCGACTATGTTTTGTCCGCCACTTTCATGAAATTTACAATCGCTCAAGCCTTCAGTGTTGATTGTAACGGAGAGTCAAAATACGGTTAAAGACCTCCTTTTAATAAGACTACGTCTGCCTACAAAGTATGAAATGGCCAGTTTTGGTCCTCAAGCGTCACCGGGTGGGGTTGTTGTATTCTGGTAGAAGAACGAACTAATACCTATGGCAACTCCGCCTAAACAGCGGAAAGAGCCGTTCGTGGTCCACTTGTTAGATATTTCCTTCCACGTATGTATTTTATATTTTTATGATTTAAATTAATTGTTGATAGTTGAGAACATCACAGTTATTGTTAGTATGACCATCTGATTTAGTGTTGGTATTGTTTATCAGGGACATGGTGAAGCATCACCACCACCAGGCAGAAGGTCGATCAGAGAAGCATTAGATTATGATAAGTTTAACAAAAAAGGTGCAACACATGTAAGTGAATGACAGTCACTTGTAATGGAAATGTAATTCGTTATGTAACCTAACTATGTAATGGAATTCGTCGTGTAAGCTAAGTAATGGAATTTGTCGTGTGTGCTAAGTAATGGAATTTGTCATGTATAAGTAATTTAATGGAATTTGTCGTGTAAGCTAAGTAATGGAATATGTCGTGTAAGCTAAGTAATGGAATTTGTCATGTATAAGTAATGTAATTCGTTGTTTAATAACGTATATGAATGTTAGCTAACTCTGTTTAGAGACTCATTATATTCACATGTCACATGTGGTGAGGCAAACGAAATTTGAAATGTGATAATACCATTAACGTTTCTAATGGTACAAAAATCTAAACCAGTTTTTTACCGGTGGATACCTTTATGGAAATTGACAATATAGTACTCCCAATTGCTCTTAACCTTTCCCCTCAAAATGAATTGAATTGCTCTTAACCTTTCCCCCCAAAACTGAATTTGAAGTAATGAATTGAAATACTCTCTTAACCTATTAGAAAAGGCTTTGTTAATTTTATCTTATTGGCGGATTTTCTCTATAAATAAGGTCGTAAAAACTCCGTTTTCATTCACCTACAACCAGTTTTCATTCGCAATCATTAATTCTCTCATTCTCTTTTAATCATTCATTCATCTCTTTCTCTCTTTTTTTTTTCTAAACCTTGCTTTTTACATACAAAATTCCGCATTCGCAAGGTCTAGAAACACCTAGCCATATTCGAAGTTGTCTTCACCCTAGACGTGAAAGGTTTAATTTCTGAGGGTTTGGTCCCAAATCTCTATTTCAATTATTTAATTTGATTGTTTGTTTATTATTTTCCTTGAAGTTACTAACGTGTGTATTTTGTTATTAGAAAGAGGTACGAGGCATCAAAGTAAGTTCTTTAATGGTTTTAATTGATATTATGATGTAGAAATCGTGTTTAAATTGTTATTGTGATATTCCTAGTATCATGTTTAGGGAAAAGGTTATAATATCAAATATGCTTATTATGACTCCTGCGATGCTTCCTATGTTCTTCCTAGTATTCATGATTGTTAGTATCATGTAAGGGTTAAAGATTTGATTTTTATTGCTTAGTGACATGCTAGGGTTTGTTATTAATCTTGTTAGTATCATGCTTAGGATCTTGCTATTTTTATTATGCTTTAACATGATTTATGATTATTTTTATAATTATTTTGATTATGATTATAATTTTATTATTGCTATAATAATTATTATTATGATTAATATGATTGTTATTATGATGATTATTGTTATGATTATGATTATAATTATTATTCAGATTATTTTTATGATGATGATTATTATGATTTTTATTATTGTTATGTTGCTTGATATTTATTGTTATTGCTTGATCACACCTTTTATTGCATGTTTAAAGGGAATTGGTACTTGTAATCACGCTTAATAAGATAATTAATAATCTTGTTAGGGTTAATTATGATTATAATTTCAAGTGATCGCCAATAATAGTTTTATTTTTGCATTAATATTCAACCAACATAGATAAACATGTTTAGGGTTAATCCTATTGATTGCATGTTAATTAAAAAGCGCACATGAATACGATCAGAATAAAGTAGAGGCCTATTATAAGGGCAGGTTCAATCTCTTTTCGGTTGGATTTGTACCTTCATCCCCGAACCCTTATTTAGTTCTAGACCTTATGGAGTTGACGATCTCTTGGATCGTTAAGGGGTGTAACCTTCACCCTTTAAACGGTTTACAAGTTCCTAAAATTTGTTGGCGACTCTTTTGCTCTATCTTCTTCCCTTTTGGACACCACCGTACTTTAGTGTATGATCACAGTGGGGTTCGAGCTAGGGGTTAACGCTTGAAATTTATTCCCTACAGTTTTTGGCGACTCCATTGGGGAGGATTTCTATTTTAATTCCTGAATTTGTTTCGGCAATGATCTAGAATGAGTGGATGAGACTCGAAACGTTCTAAGTATTTCATGTGCGTAATTTTGATTAACACTATTGTCATATGCATAAAAAAGATCTCATTAGAAAGACCATCCGTAATGAGTTAAAAACATAGGATTTTACACGTAGGAAATTTGAGAAATATCTTTCACAACTAGGACCGAAATAACACCGCGCGAAACTGGAAAATTTTATCGAGCACAGAAAGCTACTGAGGCATGTGGGAAGTAGTGCCAGGGGCCAAAACATTGGCGACACAATTTTAACCGTAGCGCCAGACGCCAGCATTGGCGCCAGGCGCTACAGATAAAATGTGGCGCCAGTCTCTGATTGTTGGCGCCAACCTCTCCCAATACCGAGCCAGAAATATGCGTTCTTATTTCGACCAGTTTTTCGTATTGTTTGCTCGATCCTACTTCCTGATTGAATTTTTTCTCACTTTTCCGAAACCCATATGTGTTCTACATATGGACATGACCCTCTGGGAATTCATGCTCCATCTACCTGATTGAACGCTCCGTGCAACAAAGGGTACATCCGAGAATGTTGAATTCACCAAACCATGGAAGCGAGTTTTTTCTAAAGCTCGCGGTGTCCCATCCACTCGCGCCAACCCTTCACGGTTAGGCTTCCGCGCGGTGCATCCGGATAATTAACCATGGACCCTCTATTGACTAAACCATATCCCGAACTTTAGAGAACTAGAGCCATGGTTAGGTTGCAAACTCATTGCATCATATTGTGCCTACTTGACTAATTGTGCATTATTTGTTGTGCATATATTCTATGTTTCTCTTAACCATTTTTTTACTTGTGTTGAGATTAAATAAATTAATGACTCAAAGAACTTTGCCTAATTAATTAATTAAATAATTAATTTGAGTAAATAAAGTCTAATTTTTTTAATCGGAATTGACCTAGTACGACTTTAGGCATACCCCAGTTGATTAATAACACCGAAAACAGTCTCAGATTGAAGCTCCAATATTGACGCCAAAGTCTAAGCGGTAGCGTCACACTGTGGAGTGTGGCGCCTGGCGACAGCTCTGTCGTCTTGCGCCAAGCTACACAGTGCGATGCCAGTCCTGTCGTTTGGCCGACAGTTCGGATTATTGGTCGAGTCATCACCTAGTGTCTAATTAACCAGTTTACTAATTAATTCGGTTAATTTTCGCTGTCAATCATACCTCGTCGAGTCATTAATTGAGTCTAGTCACATAGTCTAGCCACATGGTCATGACACGAGTCTTAACATGTCACCTACACTCACTATTCTTAGTACACACTTTGAGTACACATCACCATGACCATGTCTTAGGTTCATGTATGGGTCGGTCTTTTCCGTAATCTGAGTTGGGGGGTACATTCTAAATCTTCTTCACATTCTATTCCAATCTTTATTCACTTCCTCCATCCATTGCATGTTGAATAAAGTTTGAGTCAAATAATTAACAATGAATATCCCCAAATTCCTTTTCCGCAGTACTTGGTCGAGGAGAGAAGGGCGATTAATAAAGGACAACACCTTTGTTCAAGTCTTACTTTTTGATAAACCGATTCGTCAAAAGAGGAAGGCTAAAAAGATAATGGCAACTCAAGAGGAAGTCAATGAACTTAGGAGTCAATTGACCAACGTGACTGAGACGTTAAAGACTTTAACCCTCAAGATCGATGATCCCGTGAAACAACAACAAATGGACCTCATACAAGAGAGTCTAAGCAAGCTATCTAGAGACTATAAATTTCAGGGCATGAGTTCACAAGGGGTCTCGCTGGACAAGGAACTTCTTCCGCATAAGTTCAACGCCACTGAAATCCCTAAATTCAAGGCAACAGATAACCCTTACTTCCATCTAAGAGCTTTCGAAACTGTAATGAGTATTAAGGGTATCGATAAGAAGGTTTTCCCCTCTTTGTTCCCACTATCTCTTGAAACCGTTTGCCAACAATGGCACTTCTCCCTTGACAAAGAGAAAACCTCTACCTGGGAATCGATAGTAAACACTTTCATTGATAGGTACAAGTGCAATATTCAAGTTGAAACCGATCATAGACAACTTGAGATGCTAAGACAAAAAGAGAAAGAAGGTTTTACTTCTTTCTTTAATAAATGGAGGGAAACTTCCGCTAAGAAGATTGAGGTCCCCACCGAAAAGGAGTCTGTGAGGATGTTTATCAAGAATCTCCAAGAGAAGTATTCGAAGCATTAAAAATATCAACACAATTTGAATACTTTCAAGGTCGTTTATGACATCGGAATGAAATCGAAGATGACCTCGCAAAGCAAAAAGCTACTAACAATAGTAACCGCGGTGGCTGGAAAGGAAAGAAGAACGACAATCCTTCTTCTTCCGAAAACGCCCACTCTAGTAACAATGTTAGTACCTTTGATCTCAGTGAAGTTTTAGCCATCGATAACCAAGGATCTAAGAAGCAACTAAGGAAAGACTTCACCCCCATTGGGATGAGCTACGATACTGCCTTCGGTCGACTCCATGCCAAAGGACTCATTACTCCCATTAGACCTATTCAAGATCCCGCACCTGAAAAGAGATTGCCTAGTTGGAATCCAGACGAACACTGCAAGTACCATCAAGGTAGGGGTCATACTACTGAGAGCTGTTGGAAGCTAAAGGAGGCTATCCAACATTTGATTGATAATAACAAGATTCCCATGCCTCCAGTTAACAAGATGAGCGAGTGATGATAAAGGAAACAACACAAGACAAGAGGCGAGCTTCAACGACAAGATTTCGTGACCTCTTTTTTCTATTTCTTTTTTTTTGTTATTTACCCTTTCCCTAATAAGTCTAGCATAGGCACCTTTTTATTCTCCTTAGATTTATTCTGTAGAATCATTATATATTTTCTTTTAATAAAATGAGCATTTATTTCCTTATATATGATCATTTCATTATATTGCATTAATAATAAAAAAAATAAAATAAAAATAAAAAAAATCCATGTCGAATTAAGCACAAGGTATACCAATGATTTAAGGCACCCCTTGTAGCCGCATCTTATCTCCTTTCACCTTTCTAATATACAATCCTTTCTTCATAAACCACTTTGAACCTCGTCTAACGATAGACCTTTATTTTTTCCAACCTACATCTACCTAACCTTGGGATGGGATGGTGTGTAACTTATGCAATTCTAAAAAAGAGCTTGAGTAATTCGAAAAATAAAAATAAAAGCAAGTGTACAAAAGGGCAAGTGTTCCAATGTCTCTGATATGAAAGTATCTTTGATATGAACACGTCTCAGATTGCGTCTCTTATCGAGTGCTCGGTACCGTGCCTGAGAAACATGAATGCCAAGTGAGTGATAGACCGCATGATCGGGATTGCCCACACTTATTAAAATAAAATAAATGCTAAAGAAAAAAGAGCTAAAAAGAGTAGGAACTCAAGCATAAAAGTAAAGATTCAAAAGTGAGGTTGCACACCTTGGGGGCTAATTTAGGGTCTTGAGCCTTTATCCCCTTCTTCTATAAACTTTAGCTTAACCACGTCACAACCCTTAGAAAGACCTTTTTGAGGTATACACATACTTGTGCGAGGTTCAGCTAGAGCTACGTTCGGCCTGATTCCTAACGGATACGTAGGCAACCTCACATTGAGGTGCGGCCGTAATAAAAATGCATTCATATTCACATTCACACACTTACACTATGATCATATCTAGGAATTTCCAATGCTCATCCCTTTTCACGTAGAGCTAGACTTGGGGGCTTGATCCCTACATCATTAGCTTACCTAGCCTAAGAGTCCATTTGACTCTTTTCAATATATTTTTCCACACACTTAGCTCTTGTGGCCTAACTTTAGTGTCACTATCACACACATCACAGATACATGATCAAATACTTCCCTTAGGAACCCTTTGTCATGGAATCTTAACATAACGCTGAAGCATGCCTTGTCATATCAACATCACTCATCCATCATAATCATCATTGCATCACGAAGTATGAAGTGCTTAGCCTCCATGCCTAAGTTACCTAAATGCTTTCATCATTGAGTCAACAGTTGAGATAGCCTAGGATGGATTAATCCTTGCACCTTGAGAGATAGTATCAAACAACATTTGACTAAGCTCATTCAACATGCACTTTCAAAACTTCGATTTTTTTCGCGTCTTTCTTTTTTGGGAGAAAGTCGGTACCCTCCACAAAAATGACGGAAAATTTTTTCTTTTTGCATTTTTGAGTCACATTGATTCAACACTATGCACACACGGGTCTTGAGTCACACGTGTCATTTTACTTTGAGTCGAGTCAACCTCGAGTCAGTCAATCATAGAGAGTCAAGTTTATACCTTGAGTCGTGTCAAGTCGATGAGTCAAGCAATGCTAAACCTTAGGTCAACCCTAAGATAATTAAAGAGATTGGCAAAGTTCTATAGTCAAAAATAAATACAGGTGCAGCAGAATAGGGAAGACCCTACTCCAATTCCTGGCGCCAGAGATATTCCAGCAGCGACAGAACAGCAATTTCGGGTTCCTTGGTACGCCAGTTAGCCCCTATAAGCAATTTGACATGATTGAGTAGTCGATTTGATTACAACCGCAAATAAGTGATCGACCTGACAAAAGATCGTCTCACTTAGCTTAAAGCGCCTAAGAATTGGCTCATCACGGAGACACCGACATACTGGTATTAGCGGAAGCAAAGTTCAAGCGAGCTTTAAAGATCAACAAGTGTTGGTCTTCGGTAATTTTCTTCGGAATATTATCGCAACAACTGAGGATGACTTCAAGTAAAGTTATTTTCGACAGCATTCGCTAAGATTGTGGAAGTTGTCACCCAAGATTTGAGAAGATAGCACGAGATGGGCGGTCTTCGACGGCATTCGCTAAGATTGTGGAGGTTGTCACCCAAGATTTGAGAAGATAGCACGAGATGGGCGGTCTTCGACGGCATTTTCTAAGATTGTGGAGGTTGTCACCCAAGATTTGAGAAGATAGCACGAGATGGGCTGTCTTCGACGGCGTTCGCTAAGATTGTGGAGGTTGTCACCAAGATATGAGAAGAGCGGTTCATGATGAGGTGGTCTTCGACGACTTTTACTATGATTGGAAAGGTTGTCACTATGATTCAAGAAAAGGCTCAAGATGTAGCAACATTGATCGACGGCGTTCCCTAGATTGCGGAAGATCGTCAAAACAAACAACTAGATGGCGTTCCCTAGATTGTGGAGGGTTGTCACAAACAACTAAGGATTGTTTCAGGAGAAGCAATCTTCGATAGTATTCCCTTGGACGTGGAGTATTATCATAGCAGATGAGGATTATTTCAAGAGAAGCAATCTTCGATAGTATTCCCTTGGACGTAGAGTATTATCATAGCGGATGAGGATTGTTTCAAGAGAAGCAATCTTCGATGGTATTCCCTTGGATGTGGAATATTATCAAAGCGGAAGAGGATCGTTTCAGGTGAAGCAATCTTCTAATTTGGAAGCAATTACAGGCGTAGCGGTTTTCAAGCGGGATGGAATTCTCTAGCTTGTGGGAGGTCATCAAAACAATCGGTTACTTTCAGAGACGTGTGCTCGACGGTGCAAGATACACGTTTCTTAACTCTTTTATCTGTTTAACTAACGCTATTTTTGTAGGTATCGGCGTTACAAGAGTGATTTAGGATCGCAGAACGTTCTGAATCATTCTCCGTCCCTATCGATACTTTGACTTTTGTTTTCGAAACTCGCGTTTCTCCAAACTCAGTTAAAGTGAGGGCTTCTGTAGACACCCATTTGTGTCTCCCCAAACCAAACCCGGTGATGAGTACCTTTCGCGTCGAATCATAATCAAATGAAGCGAAAGTGTGGAAATTTTAGTGTTGTGGATAGTTTTTTTAATTTCTTTTCTCTTCTCTCTGTTTTTGAAAACTTATTTTAAGAAAACAGTCAATCCAATTTGGTTGGTCCGTGGTATGGGTCCAATAGTAGTGTAGTTGGATAGGGCTTGACAAGATCTTTCCAACGATATATTATAAGCCCAATTCCGATGAATATTGAGGAAGTTATGGCCAATTTACCAAACTGGGCTCGGTTTGAGCCTTATATGCGGCCCAATGATCTAGGGGAGGGCCTAATATGATTTATCATTCCTAATGCAATTAGGAATGGTTTTAGCATTGATTAATTGACTTTTGTTGACTTTTAAGAGTTTTAATTAAAATCAAAGAGCAATTTTGAGGAAAAGATACGATTTTATCCTCCAGTACGACAAATTTATCTGATTTTCGAAAACGCGTCAAAAACAGGACTAGCGCCTGACGTCAGGCATTGGCGCCTGGAACTAGGCCTGGAGCCAGCTATTGGCGCCTGGCGCTAATGTTGGCGCCTGGCGCCAATCAGCTGGTGTTGGCGCCAGCTCTGTTTTAGTTGCGCCAATACTGTGCTTTGTTAATTTTATCTTTTTGGCCGATTTTCTCTATAAATAACGTCATAAAAACTCCATTTTCATTCACCTACAACCAGTTTTCATTCGCAATCATTAATTCTCTCATTCTCTTTTAATCATTCATTCATCTCTTTCTCTTTTTTTTTCTAAACCTTACTTTTTACATACAAAATTCCGCATTCGTAGGATCTAGAAACACCTAGCCATATTCGAAGTTGTCTTCGTCCTAGACGTGAAAGGTTTAATTTCTGAGGGTTTGGTCGCAAATCTCTATTTCAATTATTTAATTTGATTATTTGTTTATTATTTTCCTTGAAGTTACTAACGTGTGTATTTTATTATTTGAAAGATGTACGAGGCATCAAAGTAAGTTCTTTAATGGTTTTCATTGATATTATGATGTAAAAATCGTGTTTAAATTGTTATTATGATATTCCTAGTATCGTGTTTAAGGCGCCTAAGCATTGGCTCATTAACAAAAAGCACCGACATACTGGTTCATTCGCAAAAGGACACCGACGTATAGGTTCAAAGCAACGAGAGCGCCGACGTACAGGCATAGCGGAAGCAAAGTTCGAGCGAGCTTTAAAGATCGACAAGTATTGGTCTTTGGTAATTTTCTTTGGAATATTATCGCAACAACTGAGGATGACTTCAAGTAAATTTATTTTCGACAGCATTCGCTAAGATTGTGGAAGTTTTCACCAAAGATTTGAGAAGATAGCACGAGATAGGTGGTCTTCGACAGCATTCGCTAAGATTGTGGAAGTTGTCACCAAAGATTTGAGAAGATAGCACGAGATGGGCGGTCTTCGACAGCATTCGCTAAGATTCTGGAAGTTGTCACCAAAGATTTGAGAAGATAGCACGAGATGGGCGGTCTTCGACAGCATTCGCTAAGATTGTGGAAGTTGTCACCAAAGATTTGAGAAGATAGCACGAGATGGGCGGTCTTCGACGGCATTCGCTAAGATTGTGGAGGTTGTCACCCGAGATTTGAGAAGATAGCACGAGATGGGCAGTCTTCGACGACTTTTGCTATGATTGGAAAGGTTGTCACTATGATTCAAGAAAAGGCTCAAGATGTAGCAACATTGATCGACGGCGTTCTCTAGATTGCGGAAGATCGTCAAAACAAACAGCAAGATGGCGTTCCCTAGATTGTGGAGGGTTGTCACAAAAAAAACTGAGGATTGTTTCAAGAGAAATAACCTTTGATGGTATTCCCTTGGACGTGGAATATTATCACAGCGGAGAAGGTGGTTTCAGGCGAAGCAATCTTCTAATTTGGAAGCAGTTCAGGCGTAGCGGTTTTCAAGCGGGATGACATTCTCTAGCTTACAGGAGGTCATCAAAACAAATCGGTTACTTTCAGTGACGTGTGCTCGACGGTGCAAGATACGCGTTTCTTAACTCTTTTATATGTTTAACTAATGCTAGTTTGCAGGTATCGACGTTGCAAGATTGATTTAGGATCGCAGAACGTTCTGAATCATTCTCTATCCCTATCGCTACTTTGACTTTCGTTTTCGAAACTTGCGTTTCTCCAAACTCAGTCAAAGTGGGGGCTTCTGTAGACACCCATTTGTGTCTCCTCAAAACCAAACCCAGTGATGAGTGCCTTTCACGTCGAATCATAATCGAATGAAACAAAAGTGTGGAAAGGTCTAGTGTTGCGGAAAGTTTTATTTCTTTTCTTTTCTCTTCTCTCTGTTTTTGAAAACTTTATTTTAAGAAAACAACCAATCCAGTTTGGTTGGTCCATGATATGGGTCCAATAGTGGTGTATTTGGATGGGGCTTGCAAAGACCTTTCCAACGATATATTATAAGCCCAATTCTGATGAATATTGAGGAATTTATGGCCAATTTACTAAACTGGGCCTGGTTTGAGTTTTAAGTACGGCCCAATGATCTAGGGGAGGGCCTATATGATTTATCATTCCTAATGTAATTAGGAATGGTTTTGGTCTTCTAGAACATTCTAGAAGGTTCTTATCATTCTTAATTCAATTAGGGTTCTTTAGAGTTTTAATTAGTTCAAATAGCATTTTCGACTGAAATTATATTATTTTATCTTCCAGTACGGTAAAATTATCAGATATTCGAAAACGTGTTAAAAGCCGGTTTGGCGTCCAACCCCAGGCCTTGGCGCCTAGAACCAGGATTGGCCCCAGACGCCAGCCATTGACGCCTGGCGCTAGCCAGTGGTCCTGGTGCCAATGAGCCAGGGCTGGCGCCAAGTTGTTTATGTGATCTTCAGACTCTGTTTTGATAAATTATCTTTTTTTGGCTGATTTTCTCTATAAATATCGTATCAAAAACTCCGTTTTCGAGGACAGATTATCATCTGTCATTCACCACTTCTTTTATTCTTAAGTCTTAATAAAATTCGTTTTTGTTCCCCTATTCCAAAAAAACGCCGATGATCCAGAAGTCTAGGCTTTTTTGGATTCATCATCTACAATCTTCAATCGTCAACAAATTAGTTTATGAATCATTAATCTTTCGTTCATTCTTTCTTTTCTAATACTTTGCTCTTTAATACAAAATTCCGCATTCACAAGATCTTGATACACCTAGCCATATTCGAAGTTGCCTTCGCCCTAGACGTGAAAGGTTTTAATTTCTGAGGGTTTGGTCCCAAATTTCTCTTTCAATTATTTAATTGTTTTGTTTATTATTTTCCTTGAAGTTACTAACGTGTGTATTTTGTAATTAGAAAGAGGTACGAGGCATCCAAGTAAGTACTTTATTGAATAATTGATTTTATGATGTAGATATCATGCTTAGATTGTTATTTATAATTCCTAGTATCATGTATAGGGTGTTTTTAATATTAAGCATGATTAAAAATATGATGCTTCCTATGTTCTTTCTAATATTAATGATTATGATTGATGATGATTATTTATTATGTTTCTTGATATGCATATATATTATATATTGTTATTGCTTGATCACCTTTTATTGCAGGTTAAAGGGAATTGGTATTTGCAATCACGCTTAATAAGATAATTAATAATCTTGTTAGGTTAACTTTGATTATAATTCAAGTGATCGCCAATAATAGTTTATTTGTGCACTAGTATTCAACCAACATAGATTAAACAGGTTTAGGGTTAATCCTATTGATTGTATGTTAGTCAGAAAGCGCACATGAATACGAGCAGAATAAAGTAGAGGCCTATTATTAGGGCAAGTTCAATCTCTTTTAGGTTGGATTTGTACCTTCATCCCCGGACCCTTATTTGGTTCATGACCTTATGGAGTTGGCGATTTCTTGGATCGTTAAGGGGTGTAACCTTCACCTCGTGAACGGTTTACAAGTTCCTTAAAAACTTGTTGGCGACTCTTTTGCTCTATCTTCTTCCCTTTTGGACGCCACCGTACTTTAGTGTATGATCACACTGGGGTTCAAGCTAGTGGGATTTTTAAGGCTTGAAAATATTCCCTACAGTTTTTGGCGACTCCACTGGGGAGGATTTCTATTTTAATTCCTGAATTTGTTTCAGCAATGATTTAGAATGAGTAGATGAGACTCGAAAAATTCTAAGTATTTCATGTGCGTAATTTTGATTAACATTATTGTCATATGCATAAAAAGGTTCTCATTGGAAAGACCATCCGTAATGAGTCAAAAACATAGGATTTTACACGTAGGAAATTTGAGAAATGTCTTTCACAACTAGGACTGAAATAACACCGCGCGAAACTGGATGATTTTATCGAGCACTGAAAACTGCTGAGGCATGTGGGAAGTAGCGTCAGGGGCCAGAGCTTGGCGCCAAACCTTTAGCCGTAGCGCCAGACGCCAGTATTGGCGCCAGGCGCTACAATTAAAAGTTGGCGCCATTCTCTGTTTGCTGGCGCCAATTTCCCCCAATACCGAGCCAGAAATATGCGTTCTAATTTCGACTGGTTTTTTCGTATTGTTTGCTCGATCCTACTTCCTGATTGAATTTTTTCTCATTTTTCTGAAACCCATATGTGTTCTACATATGGACATAACCCTCTGGGAATTCATGCTCTATCTACCCGATTGAACGCTCTTGGCAACAAAGGGTACATCTGAGATGTTGAATTCACCAAACCATGGAAGTGAGTTTTTTCTAAAAAACTCGCGGTGTTCTATCCACACGCGTTAACCGTTCACGGTTAGGCTTCTACGCGGTGCATCTGAACAATTAACCATGGACCCTATTTGACTAAACAATATCCCGAACTTTAGAGAACTAGCGCCATGGTTAGGTTGCAAACTCATTGCATCATATTGTGCCTACTTGACTAATTGTGCATTATTTGTTGTGCATATATATTCTATGCTCCTCCTAACCGTTTGTTGATTTGTGTTGAGATTATAATTAATGACTTAAAGAAATTTGCCTAATTAATTAATTAGTTAATTAATTTGAGTCAATAAAGTTTCTTTTAAATCGGAATTGACCTAGTACGACTTTAGACATACCCCAGTTGACTAATAATACCGAAAACAGTCCCAGACCGAGGTTCCAAAATTGGTGCCAAAATCTGAGCTGTAGCGCCACTGTATGGTGTGTAGCGCCAGACGTTTACTAAAAAGTCTGGCGCCAACCACCATAGTGTGACGCCAGTCTTGTCGCTTGGCCGACAGTTCGAATTATTTGTCGAGTCATCACCTAGGGTCTAATTAACCAGTTTGCTAATTAATTCGGTTAATTTTCGCTGTCAATAACACCGTGTCGAGTCATTAATCGAGTCTTGATCACATAGTCTAGCCACATGGTCATGACACGAGTCTTAACATGTCACCTACACTCACTAGTCTTAGCACACACTTTGAGTACACATCACCATGGCCATGTCTTAGGTTCATGCATGAGTCGGTCTATTCCGTCATTTGAGTTGGGGTACATTCTACTCCTAATCCTTCATATCCCTCCATCTAAATCCTCTTCACCTTCTATTCCAATTTTTCTTCACTTAATCCATCCATTGCATGTTGAATAAAGTTTGAGTCAAATAATTAACAATAAGTATCCCCAAACTCCTTTTCCACAGTACTTGGTCGAGGAGAGAAGGGCGATTAATCAAGGACAACTTCTTTATTCAAGTCTCGCTTTTTGATAAACCGATTCGTCAAAAGAGGAAGGCTAAGAAGATAATAGCAACTCAAGAAGAAGTCAATGAGCTTAGGAACCAATTAGTTACCATGGCTGAAACACTGAAGCTACTCACCCTCAAGGTTGATGATCCCGTGAAGCTACAACAGATGGACCTCATGCAAGAGAGCCTAAGCAAGTTGTCTAGCGATTACAAGTTTCAAGAGCTTACATCATAAGGGGTCTCGCTGGACAAGGAACTTCTTCCGCATAAGTTCAACGCCAATGACATCCCAAAATTCAAGGCAACAGATAACCCTTACTTCCATCTAAGAGCTTTTGAAACTATAATGACCATTAAGGGTATCGATAAGAAGGTTTTTCCCTCTCTGTTCTCACTATCTCTTGAAACCGTTTGCCAACAATGGTTCTTCTCCCTTGACAAGGAGAAAACCTCTACCTGGGAATCGATAGAAAACGCTTTCGTTGATAGGTACAAGTGCAATATCCAAGTTGAAACCGATCATAGACAACTTGAGATGCTAAGACAAAAAGAAAATGAAGGCTTTACTTCTTTCTTTAATAAGTGGAGGGAAACTTCCGCTAAGATGATTGAAGTCCCCACCGAAAAGGAGTCTGTGAGGATGTTTATCAAAAATCTCCAAGAAAAGTATTCGAAGCACCTAAAATATCAACACAATTTAAATACTTTCAAGGCCGTTTATGACATCGGAATTGAAATCGAAGATGACCTTGCAAAGCAAAAATCTACTAACAATAGTAACCACGGTGGCTGGAAAGGAAAGAAGAACGACAACCCTTCTTCTTCCGAAAACGCCCACTCTAGTAACAATGTTAGTACCTTTGATATTAGTGAAGTTTTAGCCATAGATAACCAAGAATCTAAGAAGCAACTAAGGAAAGACTTCACCCCCATTGGGATGAGCTACGATACTGCCTTCGATCGACTCCATGCCAAAGGACTCATTACTCCCATTAGACCTATTCAAGATCCCGCACCTGAAAAGAGATTGCCTAGTTGGAATCCAGACGAACACTGCAAGTACCATCAAGGTAGGGGTCATACTACTGAGAGCTGTTGGAAGCTAAAGGAGGCTATCCAACATTTGATTGATAATAACAAGCTTCCCATGCCTCCAGTTAACAAGAAGACTGGGTGATGATGAAGCAAATGACACAAGACAAGAGGCGAGCTTCAACGACAAGATTTCATGACCTCTTTTTCTATTTCTTCTTCATTTTTTCCTTTCCCCAATAAGTCTAGCATAGGCACCTTTTTCTTTTCTTTTAGATTAATAGGATTTTTTCCTTTTTCCCTTTTTAATAAAATGAGCATTTATTTCCTTGAATATGATCATTTCATTACATTGCATTCAAAAAAAAAATAAATCCATGTCGAGCTAAGCACAAAGTATACCAATGATTTGAGGCACCCCTTGTAACCACATCATATCTCCTTTCGCCTTTCAATTTACACATCCTTTCTTCATAAACCACTTTGAGCCTCGTCTAACGATAGACCCTTCCTTTTTCAACCTACATCTACCTAACCTCGGGATGGGATGGCGTGCAACTTATGCAATTCTAAAGAGAGCTTGAGCAAATTCAAAAGAAAGCAATAGCAAAAAATAAGCAATAATAAAAAAAAACAAAACAAGTGTACAAAAGGGTAAGTGTTCCAATGTCTTTGATATGTAAATATCTTCGATAAGAACACGTCTCAGATTGCGTCTCTTATCGAGTGCTCGGTACCGTGCCTGAGAAACATGAATGCCAAGTGAGTGATAGACCGCATGATCGGGATTGCCCACACTTATAAAAATAAAATAAATGCTAGAGCTAAAAAAAAACAGTAGAAAACCTCAAGCATGAAAATACAAATATTCAAAATCAAGGATGCACACCTTGGGGGCTTATCTAGGGTCTTGAGCCTTTATCCCCTTCTTCTTCAATCCTTTACCCTAACCACGTTACAACCCTTAAAAGACCTTTTTGAGGTATACACAAACTTGTGCGAGGTTTGGCTAGAGCTACGTTCGGCCTGATTCCTAACGGATACGTAGGCAACCTTACATCGAGGTGCGGTCGTAATAAAAATGCATTCATATTTACATTCACACACTTACACCATGATCATATCAAGGGATCCCCTGTGCTCATCCCTATTCATTTAGAGCTAGACTTGGGGTCTTGATCCCTACATCATTAGCTTACCTAGCCTAAGAGTCACTATTATTTGGCTCTTCTAACAATAATATCTTTTCACACACTTAGCTCTTGCGGCCTAGCTTTAGTGTCACTATCACACACTGCACAGATACATGACCAAATACTTCCCCTAGGAACCCTTTGTCATGAAATCACAACTTTGAAGCATGCTTCGTCGAAATCACTCATAATTCATCATTGCATCACGAAGCATGAAATGCTTAGCCTCCGTCCCTAAGTTACCCAAATACTTTCATCATTGAGTCAACCATTGAGATAGCCTAGGATGAATTAATCCTTGCACCTTGAGAGATAGTATTGAATGACATTTGACTAAGCTCATTCAACATGCATCTTCAAACATTTGATTCTTTTTCGCGTCTTTCCTTTTCAGGAAAAAGTCGGTACCCTCCATAAAACTGACGGAAATTTTTGCATTTTGCATTTTCGAGTCGCACGAGTCATGTACACACTTAGTCATGTCGTGTCATATCACTTTGATTTGAGTCTAACACATATGTCAAACACTTTGAGTCGAGTCAACCTCGAGTCAATCACAGCGAGTCAAGTTTTTTCCTTGAGTCGTGTCGAGTCGATGAGTCAAACAATGCTAAACCTTAGGTCAACCCTAAGATAATTAAAGAGATTGGCAAAGTTCTATAGTCAAAATAAATAAAGGTGCAGCAGAACAGGGAAGACCCTATCGCAGCGTTCGCGACGAACAGAGAAAGAAATAAAACGGAAAATTAAATTTAAAGGAGAATCCGTGCTGGCGCCAGTCCCTAGGCATTGGCGTCACTTTCTGTACTTGGCGCCAGACGCCAATTCCAGCGCCTGGCGCTAATGCCATATGTTTGGCGCTGATTGATTTTAAGCGACGCTAAAGCAGCCAGCCACCTGTTGGGGTTGTGCTAGCCTTCTGCAATATATTTCAGGTTCCTTGGTACGCCAATTAGCCCCTATAAGAAGTATTGACATGATTCAGTAGTCGATTTGATTACAACAGCAAATAAGTGATCGACCTGATGAAAGATCGTCTCACTTAGCTTAAGGCGCCTAAGCATTGGCTCATTAACAAAAAGCACCGACATACTGGTTCATTCGCAAAAGGACACCGACCCATTTGTGTCTCCCCAAAACCAGACCCAGTGATGAGTGCCTTTCACGTCGAATCATAATCGAATGAAACGAAAGTGTGGAAAGTTTTATTTCTTTTCTTTTCTCTTCTCTCTGTTTTTGAAAACTTTATTTTAAGAAAACAGCCAATCCATTTTGGTTGGTCCATGATATGGGTCCAATAGTGGTGTAGTTGGATGGGGCTTTCAAAGACCTTTCCAACGATATATTATAAGCCCAATTCTGATTAATATTGAGGAATTTATGGCCAATTTACTAAACTGGGCCCGGTTTGAGTTTTAAGTACGGCCCAATGATCTAGGGGAGGGCCTAATATGATTTATCATTCCTAATGTAATTAGGAATGGTTTTGGTCTTCTAGAACATTCTAGAAGGTTCTTATCATTCTTAATTCAATTAGGATTCTTTAGAGTTTTAATTAGATCAAATAGCATTTTCGACTGAAATTATATTATTTTATCTTCCAGTACGGTAAAATTATCAGATTTTCGAAAACGTGTTAAAAGCTGGTTTGGCGTCCAACCCCAGGCCTTGGCGCCTGGAACCAGGATTGGCGCCAGACGCCAGCCATTGGCGCCTGGCGCTAGCCACTGGTCCTGGCGCCAATGAGCCAGGGCTGGCGCCAAGTTGTTTCTGTGATCTTCAGACTCTGTTTTGATAAATTATCTTTTTTTGGCTGATTTTCTCTATAAATATCGTATCAAAAACTCCGTTTTGGAGGACGGATTATCATCTGTCATTCACCACTTCTTTTATTCTTAAGTTTTAATAAAATTCGTTTTTGTTCATTCATCATCTACAATCTTCAATCGTCAACAAATTAGTTAATGAATCATTAATCTTTCGTTCATTCTTTCTTTTCTAATACTTTGCTCTTTAATACAAAATTCCGCATTCACAAGATCTTGATACACCTAGCCATATTCGAAGTTACCTTCGCCCTAGACGTGAAAGGTTTTAATTTCTGAGGGTTTGGTCCCAAATTTCTCTTTCAATTATTTAGTTGTTTTGTTTATTATTTTCCTTGAATTTACTAACGTGTGTATTTTGTAATTAGAAAGAGGTACGAGGCATCCAAGTAAGTACTTTGTTGATTAATTGATTTTATGATGTAGATATCATGCTTAGATTGTTATTTTTAATTCCTATTGATTGTATGTTAGTCAGAAAGCGCACATGAATACGAGCAGAATAAAGTAGAGGCCTATTATTAGGGCAAGTTCAATCTCTTTTAGGTTGGATTTGTACCTTCATCCCCAGACCCTTATTTGGTTCATGACCTTATGGAGTTGGCGATCTCTTGGATCGTTAAGGGGTGTAACCTTCACCTCGTGAACGGTTTACAAGTTCCTTAAAAACTTGTTGGCGACTCTTTTGCTCTATCTTCTTCCCTTTTGGACGCCACCGTACTTTAGTGTATGATCACACTGGGGTTCAAGCTAGTGGGATTTTTAAGGCTTGAAAATATTCACTACACCTACACTCTCATAATATAGATTATGTAAGATGGTATCGATCTATACCATCAAATTGTAGACGAGAAACTAATAGCATACCATCTATATATGCGTATACCAATACTATCAACATCACCTATTACCATGAAATTAAGTTCATACAACAACCTTAAATGCATATTGTGTTTCAAACTTACTGGGCGGGAAAATTGAGGTCAACCTCAAAAGATTTGAAAAGATACAACAACAAAGGGATTACTGAAAAGGGTAGGAGAGTAGCTGACGAAATAACAGAGTAGGTGGACACGTGCCCCTTAACAGCTGGGAAGCAGTATTTGAGTGTTTAAATTGGGATGGTGTGCATTGTATACCACCACTTGGTAAAATGGTATTACTCCCCATCATAAACACTACCATCCTTTTACTAGTATACACCAACCTAGTCGTAGATGGGATAACAGGCTAGAGAAGTTGTATTTGAGGTCATGTTATTTGTACTATAACTACATAAGTTAGACATGATCAACATAAAGAGTATTCACAACCCCAAACCTAAACTGAATAGAGAAACCTTACCTTTAATTTTAACACTATGTTTAGAAGAGTTTTTGGCCACTATGGTAAAAAAAAATCCATTAACTCACAAGTGTCCATGAATGAACTTAAGGTATACCTTTAATTGCTTGAGAGTACGTAAATAAAGGCATACGGTCACAGGAGTATGATAGAGATGGGTTTGAGCCCAAGTGGATGTTAAAACTAGGCAGCGGGAGCCCTGTTGTTGCACACCTCCCATACGCCCAAGATCATCCCAACATGCATCTTGGGTTCTGGGATTTTTTGGACTGGATGTCGTCCAAATTGAAAGAATCAAACTCCCTAAAATTGTATCCCGATGAACTACTCCCTGTTATAGATCCAACCCCCAGTATAAACGTTGAAAACCCCGTTGTCTACAGCTTCCCAGATTTCCTTGCCCCTTTATTTGTGGCTGAATACGCTGACTCGATTCATATGATGTGTATGGACTCTTTTATGCACTATCTATGCTTTAAAGTGACCTTGAAGTGGTTTTGTTTCCGTAATGGAAAATACCATGAGGTAGACATCCACTCCGAGCGAATAAACTATGATGCGAATGATTGACAGGGTAAAGTCGTATCCCCTAATAAAAAATAATTATCTAAATCACTAACTAAGGTAGATAGGGAAGTAGGGTCGATCTCCACAAGGAAACTAGTCTTTTTACTCCTAATTTATTATTATAATCTAAAATATTTAAGTAACCAATGTTTAAAGTTGAATGAGAAACTAAACTACAAAGAATAAGAGTGGGGAGATGACAATATATAAAAGGATCTAGGGCATAGGTTCACCAATAAATAATACTCCAGGGTAAAACAGGGTAATCAATCATTGACAAGGCATAGATAACATGATTAACAGGCTCTCGCAATTTATTAATCAACATAGATCTAACAGGCTCTCGCAATTTACTAGATCTAAGTTCTTATTGAAAATAGCCTTTAATATCAAATTAACATCTGCTCGATTCATCAATTTAATATTGCTATACTTTTACAAGACGCAATTGTAAAACATTAAAACAATCCAATAAGAAATTATCATGCAATACCAACAATCAATAATAGTCAATCATTAATGCATCAATTAACCAGATTGTAAAGGGCTCTCGCTACTTATTACAATCACACAATTAATTTATCGGTATTAAATCTCATCTCTCGAATCTTGACTTAACCATTTATAAATTAACTTGCCTATTGAAACTAGACCTAAACATTAATTCTCATCTCTCGATTCTTGAATCAATATTGTCAAACTCATGCATAAAAGATAGGCCTAATCTAGTCACAGAGCATTAAATCAATCAATAGGAAATTAATCTAGCATTGATAATCAACAACAATAAATTACCCCTTCATATTATTTATTAGATCCCCATAAACCCTAGAAATTAGACTACTCACACATATTAAAAACTAAACTAATCAAAGTAATAAAATAAATCATGATGAAAGGAATAAAAATAAATAAGATTAAAGGAAGAGAAATCGTTACCAAAATAAATCTGGAATTAATGAAAGAATTAAGAACAAAGGTTTAGAGAGAGATTAAGAGAGAGAAAACTAAGTAGAGAGAGAAATTCTAAGAGAGAGAAGGTAATAAAAATCGTATTACGGAGAAGTATTTATACTCCGTACAAAAATCCTAAACTAAAACAAATTAAAACGACGCTAATCGTCCCCTAAAAATACACGCGCCTGATCGGGCGAGGCACCGCCCGATCGGGCGCGCCTTTTTTATCTCTAATAGCAATCTCGCGCCCGACGGGCGCGTCATCAGGCGCTCCTCCCGCCCGGCCGGCGCGCCTCTGGGCGCCACCCTTTTTGGCCGGGCGGATCATTCGGGCCACTATTTGGACTTCGATTGGGCTCCAATTCTTCAGGCCAATCTGGGTTTCCTCTATGGCTCTTGAATACTCGGTCCAAATGCCCCGGTATCACCTATACCGAGCCCTTAATCACCGGTTCGATGGCTCTAACCGGCCCTTGGCTATAAACTCTGGTCGTGCTTCTCCAATGCTCGTGATTTCTCCAAAATATCTCGGGAAAATACTCCAAAGCATAAATCCCTGCAAAAGTCAACCAAATCTACGAAAACACTGGAAAACACCAATTAGTAATAAAAGTGGCCTTAAAAAGCCAAAAACACTACTAATTACGACCAAGGGACGGGGGTAAAATACTATATAAAACGGACACGTCAATGATACTAAATACATTCCGAAGGGAACAGTAGCGCTCCATTGGAATGCTCTGGGTGTAGATCGTCCTTCATTTATACCCCATTTCAAGGCCCTATAAAACAACTTCAAGCCATGGGTATGGGTTATCACTGAATCTCGAGTTAGTCGAAACACGTTAATTAGTGTAGCGGGTGAGCTTCCAGGTGATTATAGGGTATCGGGTTTTGGACCACGAGGATGCACTGGAGGTGCTTTGTTAATGTGGGATCCAAGACTAATCCTCCGTTTTGCTGATGCAGATCTACTTAACAATTTCGACATTTTTAGCGTTTATTTCCAACTTAGATAATACCATGCAGCTTGTGGATGGTATTTAATTGCCTTAATTGCAGGATAGTTTTAACTTATGTATTATTGCAATTATTTCAGTTAAAACGTTTATTTAATTTTTTGTAATACCATGCTGCATGTAGGTGCTTTTGTTCTATGTTTTATGTGATTAGTTATATAAGCAACGTTGTAGGGAATACCATAAACAACTTACATGGTACCTCTATTACCTTTAGTATACCAACTACAAATAAAATGCTTTAAATGTTAGGACATGCGCATTTCAACTTACTTGATGGATAACACCATTAAGCCCAAATTAAATAAGTGGTGTAAATTAAATAAGTGGTGTAAAATAATGTTTCTCTTTATGCGTGTTTTACGTGAGACAGTTTTATAACTTTCAAGTTCTAAATAATGTTTTACTTTAGGCCCAGGGTTTTAATATTTTCATACTATGTTGTTGTAAGTTGGTATATTAGAATGGTTTTAATATTTTCATACCATCTAGGCCCATGGTGTTAACACTATATGTGTAATTGTTATAATGTTTTAGAAATTTTAAGTAATGGTAATACAAGCATATCACTTATTGAAGCAAATAAATAACGTAGTTAGTCACTACTCTAAGTAAATTCATTGTAACTACTCCTCTCTATACTTTAATGCAATAACCCTTGATGGGAATAAAAGCATTAGACATCTAGTATTTCATTCACCTACATTAAATGAAGTAAAATCTGAAGTAGTTCCATTAAATGAAGACATAAACATAAAATATTTGTATCGACACCATATGCCAAGTGTTCAGACAGTACCGTAAAACAATTCTCAAACCTAAAGATTTGTAAGGTACTAAAAGGTACAAGGATGGTATAATGTAGTCTGTAGTTGGTATGTGTAGGGAATAATTTCAAGCGTTAACCCCTAGCTTGAACCCCACTGTGATCATACACTAAAGTACGGTGGCGTCCAAAAGGGAAGAAGATAGAGCAAAAGAGACGCCAACAAGTTTTAGGAACTTGTAAACCGTTCACAGGGTGAAGGTTACACCCCTTAATGATCCAAGAGATCGTCAACTCCATAAGGTCTAGAACCAAATAAGGGTTCAGGGATGAAGTTACAAATCCAACCTAAAAGAGATTGAACCTGCCCTAATAATAGGCCTCTACTTTATTCTGATCGTATTCATGTGCGCCTTCTTACAAACATGCAATCAATAGGATTACCCCTAAACCTGTTTATCTATGTTGGTTGCATTTAATGCACAAATAAATCTATTATTGGCGATCACTTGAATTATAATCAATTAACCCTAAACAAGATTATTAATTATCTTATTAAGCGTGATTACAAGTATTAATTCTCTTTAAACATTCATAAAAGGCGTGATCAAGCAATAAAAATAAATATATCAAGCAACATAATAATCATAATAATAATCATGAATAATAATTATAATAATCATAATAATAATAATAATATCATTATAGATAAAATAATCATCATCAAAATAATAATAATAATAATAATAATAATAATAATAATAATAATAATAATAATAATAATAATAATAATAATAATAATAATAATAATAATAATATTCATAATCATCATAAATTATAATCATTATAATCATAATCATGTTCATGTTAATATTAAAGCATAATAATAATATAAAGATCCTAGGCATGATACTAACTAGATTAATAACAAACCATATCATGTCACTAAGCAATAAAAATCAAATATTTAACCCTAACATTATACTAACAATCATAAATATTAGGAAGAACATAGGAAGCATCGCAGGAATCATAATAAGCATATTTGATATTATAACCTTTTCCCTAAACATGATACTAGGAATATCATAATAACAATATAAACATGATTTCTACATCATAATATCAATCAAAACCATTAAAGTACTTACTTTGATTCCTCGTACCTCTTTCTAATAACAAAATACACACGTTAGTAACTTCAAGGAAAATAATAATCAAACAATTAAATTAAATAATTGAAATAGAGATTTAGGACCAAACCCTCGGAAATTAAACCTTTCACGTCTAGGGCGAAGGCAACTTCGAATATGGCTAGGTGTATCTAGTGCTAATGTATGAGGAATTGTGTTTGAGAGAAAGCTAGTTTAGAAGAGAGAGAGAGAGAGAGTAATCAAAAGAATCTTGAAGAGAGTTGGTGAATTGAAATAAGAATTGATGAAATCTAGTTATCAAAAACGGAGTTTTAATACGTTATTTATAGAGAAAATCAGCCAAAAAGATAAAATTAACAAAATAGATTTTGGCGCACGCAAAACGAGATTGGCGCCATCCATTGGCGCCATGCGCCAACGTCAGCGCCAGGCGCCAATGCCTGGCGTGTGACGCCAATCCTGTTTTTTACGCGTTTCCCAAAATCAGATAAATTTTGCCATACAGGAGGATAAAATCGTATCTTTCCCTCAAAATGTTCTTTGATTTTAATTAAAACTCTGAAAAGTCAACAAAAGTCAATTTATCAATGCTAATTGAACTAGGAATGAAAAGAACCTTCTAGAAGAATCTAGAAGACTGTAGGGAATATTTTCAAGCCTTAAAAATCCCACTAGCTTGAACCCCACTGTGATCATACACTAAAGTACGGTGGCGTCCAAAAGGGAAGAAGATAGAGCAAAAGAGTCGCCAACAAGTTTTTAAGGAACTTGTAAACCGTTCACGAGGTGAAGGTTACACCCCTTAACGATCCAAGAGATCGCCAAATCCATAAGGTCATGAACCAAATAAGGGTCCGGGGATGAAGGTATAAATCCAACCTAAAAGAGATTGAACTTTCCCTAATAATAGGCCTCTACTTTATTCTGCTCGTATTCATGTGCGCTTTCTGACTAACATACAATCAATAGGATTAACCCTAAACCTGTTTAATCTATGTTGGTTGAATATTAGTGCACAAATAAACTATTATTGGCGATCACTTGAATTATAATCAAAGTTAACCTAACAAGATTATTAATTATCTTATTAAGCGTGATTGCAAATACCAATTCCCTTTAACCTGCAATAAAAGGTGATAAAGCAATAACAATATATAATATATATTTATATCAAGCAACATAATAAATAATCATCAACAATCAATTATAATCATAAATGTTAGAAAGAACATAGGAAGCATCATACTCTTAATCATGCTTAATATTAAAAACACCCTAGACATGATACTAGGAATATCATAATCATAATATAAACATGATGTCTACATCATAAAATCAATTAATCAATAAAGTACTTACTTGGATGCCTCGTACCTCTTTCTTTCACGTCTAGGGCGAAGGCAACATCGAATATGGCTAGGTGTATCAAGATCTTGTGAATGCGGAATTTTGTGTTAAAGAATAAAGTTTAGAAAGAATGAATGAAAGATTAATGATACATAAACTAATTTGTTGACGATTGAAGATTGTAGATGAATGAATGAAAACGGATTTTATTAAAACTTAAGAATAAAAGAAGTGGTGAATGACAGATGATAATCCGTCCCTCAAAACGGAGTTTTTGATACGATATTTATAGAGAAAATCAGCCAAAAAAAGATAATTTATCAAAACAGAGTCTGAAGATCACAGAAACAACTTGGCGCCAGCCCTGGCTCATTGGCGCCAGGACCAGTGGCTAGCGCCAGGCGCCAATGGCTGGCGTCTGGTGCCAATCCTGGTTCCAGGAGCCAAGGTCTGCGGTTGGACGCCAAACCGGCTTTTAACACATTTTCGAAAATCTGATAATTTTACCGTACTGGAAGATAAAATAATATAATTTCAGTCGAAAATGCTATTTGATCTAATTAAAACTGTAAAGAATCCTAATTGAATTAAGAATGATAAAAACCTTCTAGAATGTTCTAGAAGACCAAAACCATTACTAATTACATTAGGAATGATAAATCATATTAGGCCCTCCCCTAGATCATTGGGCCGTACTTAAAACTCAAATCGGGCCCAGTTTAGTAAATTGGCCATAAATTCCTCAATATTCATCAGAATTGGGCTTATAATATATCGTTGGAAAGGTCTTTGCAAGCCCCATCCAACTACACCACTATTGGACCCATATCATGGTTCAAACAAACTGGATTAGCTGTTTTCTTAATATAAAGTTTTCAAAAACAGAGAGAAGAGAAAAGAAAAGAAATAAAACTTTCCGCAACACTAGACCTTTCCACACTTTCATTTCATTCGATTATGATTCGACGTGAAAGGCACTCATCACTGGGTTTAGTTTTGGGGAGACACAAATGGGTGTCTACATAAGCCCCCACTTTGACTGAGTTTGGAGAAACGCAAGTTTCGAAAACGAAAGTCAAAGTAGCGATTGGGACGGAGAATGATTCAGAACGTTCTGCGATCCTAAATCAATCTTGCAACGTCGATACCTGCAAACTAGCATTAGTTAAACAGATAAAAGAGTTAAGAAACGTGTATCTTGCACCGTCGAGCACAAGTCTCTGAAAGTAACCGATTTGTTTTGATGACCTCCTGCGAGCTAGAGAATGCCATCCCGCTTGAACACCGCTACGCCCGTAACTGCTTCCAAATTAGAAGATTGCTTTGCCTAAAACCACCTTCTCCGCTATGATAATATTCCACGTCCAAGGGAATACCATCAAAGATTATTTCTCTTGAAACAACCCTCCACAATCTAGGGAACGCCCTCTTGCTGTTTGTTTTGACGATCTTCCGCAATCTAGAGAAGCCGTCGATCAATGTTGCTACATCTTGAGCCTTTTCTTGAATCATAGTGACAACCTTTCCAATCATAGCAAAAGTCGTCGAAGACTGCCCATCTCGTGCTATCTTCTCAAATCTCGGGTGACAACCTCCACAATCTTAGCGAATGCCGTCGAAGACCGCCCATCTCGTGCTATCTTCTCAAATCTTTGGTGACAACTTCCACAATCTTAGCGAATGCTGTCGAAGACCGCCCATCTCGTGCTATATTCTCAAATCTTTGGTGACAACTTCCACAATCTTAGCGAATGCTGTCGAAGACCGCCCATCTCGTGCTATCTTCTCAAATCTTTGGTGACAACTTCCACAATCTCAGCGAATGCTGTCGAAAATAACTTTACTTGAAGTCATCCTCAGTTGTTGCGATAATATTCCAAAGAAAATTACCGAAGACCAATACTTGTCGATCTTTAAAGCTCGCTTGAACTTTGCTTCCGCTATGCCTGTACGTCGGCGCTCTCGTTGCTTTGAACCTATACGTCGGTGTCCTTTTGCGAATGAACCAGTATGTCGGTGCTTTTTGTTAATGAGCCAATGCTTAGGCGCCTTATGCTAAGTGAGACGATCTTTCATCAGGTCGATCACTTATTTGCTGTTGTAATCAAATCGACTACTCAATCATGTCAATACTGCTTATAGGGGCTAACTGGCGTACCAAGGAACCCGAAATATATTGCAGAAGGCTAGCACAACCCCAACAGGTGGCTGGCTGCTTTGGCGTCGCTGAAAATCAATCAGGGCCAAACATATGGCATTAGCGCTAGGCGCTGGAATTGGCATCTGGCGCCAAGCACAGAAAGTGACGCCAATGCCTAGGGACTGGCACCAGCACGGATTCTCCTTTAAATTCAATTTTCCATTTTATTTCTTGCTCTGTTCGTCGCGAACGCTGCGATAGGGTCTTCCATGTTCTGCTGCACCTGTATTTATTTTGACTATAGAATTTTGCCAATCTATTTAATTATCTTAGGGTTGACCTAAGGTTTAGCATTGTTTGACTCATCGACTCGACACGACTCAAGGAAAAAACTTGACTCGCTGTGATTGACTCGAGGTTGACTCGACTCAAAGTGTTTGACATATGTGTTAGACTCAAATCAAAGTGATATGACACGACATGACTCAATGTGTACATGACTCGTGCGACTCGAAAATGCAAAATGCAAAAATTTCCGTCATATTTATGGAGGGTACCGACTTTTTCCAGAAAAGGAAAGACGCGAAAAAGAATCGAAAGTTTGAAGATGCATGTTGAATGAGCTTAGTCAAATGTCATTCAATACTATCTCTCAAGGTGCAAGGATTAATTCATCCTAGGCTATCTCAATGGTTGACTCAATGATGAAAGTATTTGGGTAACTTAGGCACGGAGGCTAAGCATTTCATGCTTCGTGATGCAATGATGAATTATGAGTGATTTCCACGAAGCATGCTTCAAAGTTGTGATTTCATGACAAAGGGTTCCTAGGGGAAGTATTTGGTCATGTATCTGTGCAGTGTGTGATAGTGACACTAAAGTTAGGCCGCAAGAGCTAAGTGTGTGAAAAGATATTATTGTTAGAAGAGCCAAATAATGGTGACTCTTAGGCTAGGTAAGCTAATGATGTAGGGATCAAGCCCCCAAGTCTAGCTCTAAATGAATAGGGATGAGCACAGGGGATCCCTTGATATGATCATGGTGTAAGTGTGTGAATGTAAATATGAGTGCATTTTTATTATGACCGCACCTCGATGTAAGGTTGCCTACGTATCCGTTAGGAATCAGGCCGAACGTAGCTCTAGCCAAACCTCGCACAAGTTTGTGTATACCTCAAAAAGGTCTTTTAAGGGTTATAACGTGGTTAGGGTAAAGGATTGAAGAAGAAGGGGATAAAGGCTCAAGACCCTAGATAAGCCCCCAAGGTGTGCATCCTTGCTTTTGAATATTTGTATTTTCATGCTTGAGGTTTTCTACTTTTTTTTTTTAGCTCTAGCATTTATTTTATTTTTATAAGTGTGGGCAATCCCGATCATGCGGTCTATCACTCACTTGGCATTCATGTTTCTCAGGCACAGTACCAAGCACTCGATAAGAGACCAATCAGAGACGTGTTCTTATCGGAGATATTTTCATATCAAAGACATTGGAACACCTACCCTTTTGTACACTTTTTTTGTTTTTTTTTTTTTTTTATTATTGCTTATTTTTTGCTATTGCTTTCTTTTGAATTTGCTCAAGCTCTCTTTAGAATTGCATAAGTTGCATGCCATCCCATTGATATACGTGTTTTATACAATGGTTTTCCCCGGTTTTACTTAGTAATTTTATATGGTTTTGAGCTCTACGGAGCCATTTCTTGCTAACAATCTCTTCTTTAGTGTATTCGATTGTTTTAGTAAGCTTTTCAGGAATATGAAGCGTTTCTAGGCAATTGGACGTGTTTTTTAGTAGATTCGGAAGAGTTGATAGCCAAGAACTGCAATTTATGTGGAGTGCCCGACCGGGCATGGCTTGCCCGGGCAGACCGGGCAATGAAGAGTTCACAGGAAGAAGCCCAATTCTGAACGGTGCAACGCGCGCCCGATCGGGCAGGCTTCGCCCGGTCAGACCGGGCGATGAAGAAGTCAAGTTATGAAGATGCAATTCTGGAAACGTGTTACGCGCGCCCGACCGGGCGAGGCTCGCCCGGTCTGACCGGGCAAAGAAGGAAAACTGTCGTATTTTACGCAGCTTTCCTCCGCCCGATCGGGCGAGATCTGCCCGGTCTGACCGGGCGATGTTCAAGATTGCGCGATTTCAGCTATTTCCGAATTTCTATCTTTTGGGGGTATAAATACCCTTTTGTAATTAACTTTTAAAGTGAGTTTTTCATTAGTTTTTCTCCTTAAGCCCTAGAAAACTCTCAAGAACCCTAGTTTTATTTCCTTTAAGCAATTTCAATCTTTTAATCCCAGATTAATCAATTGTTCATCAACAATTTGAGTTCTTTCAATTGGAGTAATTGGTATTTATCTTACTTCACTCTTTTCTGATATTCACTGTTCTCTAAATATGTTTTCTTTACTGTTTCTTGTTTTTGAACTTGATTTTGATTTTATTATGATGTGTGAGTAGTTTCCTTAATCCGGGATCTTGCTAAGCCCGATTATGATTGATGTATAAAGTAGATCTTTAAATTCCCCAATAATAATCCCAATTGACATGCTTAATTGATTGTGTTTATGCCAATACTAGATTAGGAATAATTAGTATTGTTATCATCCCTTTGTTCTTATTGCAACGGAAGTTGGGTATTAACGGGATTAGGTTATTCCAATTAAGGGTTTGAAGATCATCACGGAAGTAGATGATTGAATAATTAGGAATCTAGGCATGGTGTTTAATGTCCCTTATTCGCTTGATTCCACGGAAGTAGGCTTGATAGTTAATTTGGGAAGCCATTGATAACTTGGAAGAGACCTTTGGTATTATTATTAGGGATTGCTTTTCTTCTTGTCAATTGATTTATATATTGGGGGTAGATTTATTAGTTTATCAATCATAATCGTGGTAATGCTTGATCTTGGATGCTTTAGTTTATTGATTAATATTTCCTCTAGTTAATTGTGTTATTTAATATATTAGTTGATTATTATCATCCATTATTGATTGGTGACGTGCTTAGTGATTAATTGAGTCTGATTAATTGAATGAACCATAGTCTCTTGGGATTCGATCCTTACTTGCCCTACTACACAGTTAGAAGGAATAGTTAGGTTATTTTTGTTAGGTACGCGATAAGCCTATCAAATTTTGGCGCCGTTGCCGGGGACTAACGGTTTCATATTGATTTTCCGTTCTCATTACGGGATAGGGCGAAGGAATGGTTAAGAGATGAGGGTTCTGGTTCCTTTGATACATGGGATAAACTAGTAAAAGCTTTTCTGGTCAAGTTCTTGGGACAAGAAAAGACTGCAAGATTAAGGAACGAGCTATCCACTTTCAGGGAATCAGATGAAGAATCCTTATATGACGCATGGAGGAGATTCAAGAGATTACAGAGACAGTGCCCTCATCATGGCATACCTGAATGGATGTTAATCCAAACCTTTTATAACGGTCTAACCCATGAATTCCGGATCTATATCGACGCCGCATCTGGAGGCTCCCTTTTAACTAAAAATCCAACCGAAGCAAAGGAGCTGGTTGAGAAGATGTCAGCCAATGACAACTATCACCCAGGCGGCCGAAATAGTGTCAAGAAAGGAGGTAAATTAGATGTTGATGCTCTAACTCTTTTAACTAGTTCTGTGCAGGCACTTTCAAGCAAGTTCGATAGATTACAAACTGGATCTTCTAATAATGTGCTAGAAACTTGTCAAATGTGTAATACTCAAGGTCACATCGCACCTAATTGCCCACGAAATTCGAATGAGGTATCAATTGAGGAAGCCAATGCCTTCTACAATTCCAACCCTAAAAGACCATACGATCCCCATTCTAATACTTATAATGAAGGTTGGAAGAATCACCCAAATTTCTCATACAAAAACACCCAGGCTCAGCAAAATCCACCTCCGCCCCCACCTCGAAACAACAATTATAATCCACCTGGTTTTCAACCAAGACCACCCCTAGTACAACAACCCATGCAACCTATGCAACCACTCCCTCAAAAATCCAATCTCGAACTAATGATGGAGAACTTCATCAACACCACAAATAATTCCATCCAACAGTTACAAGCCCAGAATAAGCTCATGGAAAATCAAATAAGCCAACTTGCTCATCAAGTCGGCCAATCTTCAAAAACACCAGGTACGTTTCCTGGCCAAACAGAGCAACCACAAAAGGGGCACATGAATGCTGTAATTTTAAGGAGTGGAAAACAGTTGGAAGACCTTCCCGTAAGGGAACCATCAACGATAGATATTGAGGGAATGAGTGAAAAACAGGGGATTTTGCAAAATTCTTCTTCGCCCGGTCAGACCGGGCAATGTCCGCCCGATCGGGCGCGAGAAGCAGTCGACGAAAAACAGGGGACTGTGCGAATTTCTTCTTCGCCCGGTCAGACCGGGCAAGGTCCGCCCGATCGGGCGCAAGAAGAAATTCCAGACAAACAGAAGAACATAAGCAGCTCTTCTTCGCCCGGTCAGACCGGGCAATCACTGCCCGACCGGGCGGGAGATCCAGACAGCCTAATTCCAAGGAATGATGTTCAAGAAAAGTCACGGGAACCGATCCCACCTCTCGCCCCATACATGCCAAGAGTCCCTTTCCCACAGAGGTTAGCCCAGGCTAAGTTAGAGAAAAAGTACGGTAAATTTCTAGACATCCTTAAGAAACTTCACATTAATATACCGTTCTTGGATGCAATTTCTGAAATGCCTTCTTATGCAAAGTTTTTGAAAGACATGCTATCTAACAAGAAGAAGCTTGCAGAGAATGCTACTGTTTCTCTAACTGCAGAATGTAGTGCCATTCTGCAAAACACTCTTCCTAAGAAACTAGGTGATCCAGGCAGCTATTCAATCCCAGTGAAGCTCGGAGATATAGAGATCAATAGAGCGCTATGCGATCTTGGTGCAAGTGTAAGCCTTATGCCGCTCTCCATCTGCGAAAAGCTTCAAATGGGTGAGCTAAAGCCTACAAGGATATCTCTGCAACTTGCAGACAGGTCAGTTAAATTTCCCCTCGGTATACTTGAAGATGTTCCATTGCGAGTTGGTAAATTCTTTATTCCATGTGATTTTGTTGTTATGGAAATGGAAGAAGATGCCCATGTCCCTATTATTCTTGGTAGACCATTCTTAGCTACTGCAGGTGCAATTATTGACATGAAGAATGGGAAAATAACATTTGAAGTAGGGGATGAGAAAATGGAGTATTCATTACTGAATGCTATGGGAAATCCGTCTATGGGTGAGACTATTTGTCAAGTGGATGTCCTCGATGATCTACAACAAGAACAACTTCCCCTGATCAAAAAGGAAGATGCTCTTGAAACGGTGTTGATAGGGAGTATCCATGATGAAGATTGGGAAGTAAGGGAGTACACGAGGCTACTAGAAGACGCAAAAGCTAATCCAATCATCGCTCCAGTCAAGGAAGTCCTTAGTACATCGAGTGTTGGGGAGAGTTCGACGCCTCCCGAGGTAGAGTTGAAACCCCTTCCATCTAATCTTAAATATGCATATCTTGGTCCTAAAAATACATACCCTGTTATTGTTAATGCTGAGCTTAATAACATTGAATTAGAGAAACTTCTCGCTGTTTTAAGAAAATATAGAAATGTTATTGGGTATACCATTGATGATATCAAGGGTATTAATCCCTCTTTTTGTATGCATAAGATCATTCTTGAGGACGATCATGCCTCCTCTAGAGAACCTCAAAGAAGGCTAAATCCAACTATGATGGAGGTAGTCAAGAAAGAGGTTCTCAAATTGCTTGCTGCAGGAATAATCTACCCTATCTCAGATAGTAAGTGGGTTAGTCCTGTACAAGTAGTACCAAAGAAAGGAGGTATGACAGTTGTCAAGAATGACAAAGGCGAGCCTGTTGCCACAAGAACTGTTACAGGGTGGCGGATGTGCATTGATTACAGAAAATTAAATAAAGCCACCCGTAAAGATCATTTCCCCTTGCCTTTCATTGATCAAATGCTCGAACGATTGGCTAACCATTCCTTTTTCTGTTACTTGGATGGATATTCCGGTTTTTTTCAAATCCCCATCCGCCCTTGTGATCAGGAAAAGACTACATTCACATGTCCATATGGCACCTTCGCATATCGCAGAATGCCATTCGGACTGTGTAATGCCCCAGCCACGTTCCAACGGTGTATGATGGCTATTTTCTCAGGTCTCATAGAAAATTCTATGGAAGTTTTTATGGATGATTTTTCTGTTTATGGTTCATCTTTCGATATTTGCCTTGATAATCTAACAAAGGTGCTCCATAGATGCCAGGATGTCAATCTGATATTGAACTGGGAGAAGTGCCATTTTATGGTACAACAGGGAATCGTTTTAGGCCATGTAGTTTCAAACAAAGGGATTGAAGTGGACAAAGCCAAAGTAGAGGTAATAGAGAAACTTCCCCTCCAAATTCTGTGAAAGGAGTACGAAGTTTTCTTGGCCATGCAGGTTTTTATCGCAGGTTTATCAAGGACTTTTCAAAAATTGCTCGACCCTTAACCGAACTGTTAGCTAAGGACGCCCAATTTGATTTTAATGATGCTTGTCTTGAAGCTTTTAACAGGTTGAAGGAAGCCTTAACCTCTGCTCCTGTTATGCAACCCCCGGATTGGGCCCTACCCTTTGAAATCATGTGCGATGCTAGTGATTATGCGATAGGGGCCGTCCTGGGGCAACGAAAGGATAAGAAATTGCATGCTATATATTACTCTAGTAAAACTCTTAGCCCTGCTCAAATGAATTATGCAACTACTGAAAAAGAGATGCTAGCTGTCATATATGCAATAGATAAGTTTCATTCTTATTTAGTTGGGTCAAAAGTGATTATCCATACAGATCATGCGGCATTGAAATATCTGATGAGCAAGAGCAATACCAAGCCGCGGTTGTTTAGATGGATCCTCCAATTGCAGGATTATGATATAGAGATCAGAGATACGAAGGGGACAGAGAATGTCGTCGCAGACCATCTCTCTCGCCTCCTCCTTGATGAGGAGGATGAGGATAACCTCCCATTTGACGACTCTTTTCCCGCTGAGCGTTTGTTAGCTCTTTTACAGGTTGAATCTCCTTGGTATGCTGATTTAGCTAACTATCTTTCTACAGGTACACTGCCTCACGGGTACTCCTATCAACAAAGGAAGAAATTCCTTTATGAGGCACACCGACACTTTTGGGAAGACCCTTTCTTGTACAAACTATGTGCCGATGCAGTGATCAGACGGTGCATTCCCGAATGTGAGGTAAGCAATATAATTTCTCATTGCCATGACTTACCTTGTGGTGGACATGCAGGCCCCTCGAAAACAAGTGCGAAGATCCTACAATGCGGATTTTACTGGCCCACTATGTTTAAGGATGTGTACTCCTATGTCAAGGCCTGTGACCGTTGTCAACGAACGGGAAATATTTCCAAGAGGAACGAAATGCCACTCACCAACATACTCGAGGTCGAGTTGTTTGATGTGTGGGGGATAGATTGCATGGGCCCTTTCTCTTCCTCTAAGGGGAATCGATACATTTTGGTAGCCGTTGACTACGTGTCAAAATGGGTTGAGGCCATTGCTACACCAAGCAATGATGCCCGTGTGGTAAGTAAATTCTTCAAGAAAAACATTTTCAATAGATTTGGTATCCCACGTGTGTTGATTAGTGACAGGGGAACACACTTCATGGAGAGCCGATTCGAAGCAATGTTGAAGAAATATGGAGTGCAGCATAAACTTGGAATTGGCTATCACCCCCAAACCAGTGGCCAAGTAGAGGTATCAAATCGAGAGATAAAGTCCATCCTAGAGAAAACAGTTGCAAGAACGAGAAAGGATTGGGCTGACAAAATTGATGATGCACTTTGGGCCTACCGAACAGCTTACAAAACTCCAATAGGTACAACCCCGTACAGACTTGTATACGGAAAAGCTTGTCACTTACCCGTCGAGCTAGAACATCGAGCATTCTGGGCCATCAAAAGCCTAAACTTTGACGCTAAGGCCGCGGGAGAGAAGAGGCTATTGCAGTTGAATGAGCTAGATGAGCTCCGCCTCGAAGCCTATGAGAGTTCAAAGCTTTATAAGGAGAAAACAAAGAGGTGGCACGACAAGGGCCTCATAAGAAGAGAATTCAAAGAAGGAGAGCAAGTCCTTCTATTCAATTCAAGGTTGAAACTATTCCCAGGGAAACTCAGGTCAAGATGGTCGGGCCCTTTCACGGTCTACAAAGCATATCCTTATGGCACCATTGAATTATGGAACAACACCGGGGGCACCTTCAAAGTCAATGGACAAAGGGTGAAGCACTATCGAGCGGGAGATCCTATTGAAGAGAAGTCAGATATCACGTTCTCTTCCCCACCACAAACTCAATGAGGATGAATACGGTCAAGCTAATGACCTTCTAAACAAGCGCTTGCGGGAGGCAACCCGATTCTTTTTTTTTTTTTTTTTTTTTTTTTTTTTTTTTTTCTTTTCCTTAGTATTTTATACTTTATCTTTCGGTTTATGTCTGTGTTATGCTGTTTTACAGAGAGTATCAAGCTAAGCACGAAGTGGGATGTCAAGAGAGCAGTCAAAGATCGAGTTACCGCGTTTTTGCTCTTCGCCCGGGCAGACCGGGCAAATTCCGCCCGATCGGGCGCGAGAAACAAAGAGCCAAAAAGAGAATATGAAGTTAAGCTTTTCTCCGCCCGATCAGACCGGGCAATGTCCGCCCGATCGGGCGCGAGAAACAAAGAGCCAGAAAGAGAATATGAAGCTAAGCTTTACTCCGCCCGATCAGACCGGGCAATGTCTGCCCGATCGGGCGCGAGTAGCAGAATCTGAAAAAAAAAAAAAAAAAAAAAAAAAAAAAAAAAAAAAGGTCCAGTCTCCTTCGCCCGGTCAGACCGGGCAAAGAGCGCCCGATCGGGCGCGACAGAATCCTGCGGGCTTAAATTAGAGATTTCAGCGTTTTCTTTTCTTCTCCATCCCTCAAACTCTCATACCCTCTACTCTTTCTCTCTCTAAAAATCCCCAATTCCACAACCCTAACTTCATCTCCCATCCAATTTCATCAAGATTCAACAATCAAATCCCTCAAATTCACCACGAAAACCCAATATTTTTGCAAAAGTTTCTGCAATTCCGTCCCTCCTCCTTGTTTAACCTCAAGAAATCCCCAAGCTATCTCATCACTCACATAATTTCGGGCTCTTGATGATGTCTCAAAGGAAAAGAACGAGAAGCACACCACAACAACAACCACAATTGGACTTGGAAAGTGTACCCGGGTACCCACACGTGGTCTTCGTCCCGGAATTTCCAAACCAAAAGCAGCGGTTCATCGAGCTCTCGCGCCGAAAGGTAATCCCTACCCGATTTTTTGACCGTTCATTGCTTTCTAAGCTAGGAATAGATTCGGAATGTAAGAATTTGTTTGCAAAATTAGGAATGTCTCAATTATTCAATATGAACTATAGAACTTATGAAGATTTAACTCTTGAATTTTTGAGCTCATTTGATATTGAAAAGGGTAGGAATGGTTTGGTGAAGCATGTTGTGTATAGGTTGCTGAATAGGTCTCATAGAATGTCCTTAGAAGGCTTTGCTAGGAAGTTTGGACTTCCTTGTACCGGCTTAACCGTGCAACCTAGTAGCTTCAATTCTGGGGAACTTTGGTTTGCCATGACTGGTGAAAACATTGAATCTTTCCAGCACGCCCCTTCACACAAAATCCACCAACCAGTCCTTAGGCTGTGGACTAGATTCACTGGGTGGACTATTTTTGGTAGAATCGAACCTAATAATGTTAGGTCGGACGAGATTTCGATCCTAGGTAGTTATTTAAGGCGTGGGGATGAGGATGGAGACTTTACAATGAATATTGCACACTTGTTTGCCCTTCACCTTAAAAAGCAAGGCACCACATATACGACAATTAAATCGAATGGTGAACGCTCTAACATTCCTATCGTCTTAGGAGGCCTTGTCACTCACCTAGCACTTCGGGAAGGCTTTGATGAAGCCAGCCGATGCCCAGTGCCTGGCCCCATTACCTTAGATCAGCATTATCTCACTACTGCGGGTTGGTTATCCATAGATTTTAATAGATTTAGTTGGATCATAGGGAGAACCAACAGGTTTTCTGTGCCTTTACCTTCCCCTGCCCTAACTAAGATTATGCCTCACCAGCCCTCCTACCTTCTCCAGTTCCCTAGTGATTCGTCTACCCCTGTACCAGCTGCCCCCACTAGGACCTATTTTAGGAGAGAGTCTACCTCCTCCCCTGCTCCGCCTCCTCCTAGTGATAACGAGGCCATTATGGCCGGTATTAGGGAGCTTAGGGTAGGTCAGCTGGACCTTTCTACCCGAGTCCAGACCATAGAGACTAGCCTTCGGGAGCTTAACGCAGGCCAGCAGGATTTTCGCTTGGCTATGTATCCTGTTTATGACTACTTCTGCAGGCAAGGGAATATCCCGAGGGATGGTCCCCATCCTTCTTGGTATCACTTTCCCGGTGCGGGAGATATGGCAGGTGGCAGTGGCACAGCTGTTGGTGATGATGATGATGTCGAGGATGATGATGTTGGTGATGATGATGATGGTCCCTCCGGTTCCTTTTGAGGAGCCGTCGAGATTCCTATGCTCTCCTTACGCTGCAATGAGGCCATTGCCGCATTTAGCTTGGGGGAGTTGCTTCGTACATGTGGTACTCTCTCTCTCCTTATCTCTCTTATCTTTCTTGTTTTATTTTAGTGTAGTTATTTTAGTTTTTTTTTTTTTTTAAAAAAAAAAAAAAAAAAAAAAAAAAAAACATACAAAAAATACGATCCAATGAATAATAAATCATGCTTCCCTGTGCCCCATTCATGAAAATTGTTTTAATTCTTGGTATATGATGACGAGTATTGTGGATAGGTTAGCCATGATTTGATGTTTGATTACTTGGATGTCTTAACATGAGTCAATTTTGCCCAACTACTTGTGAATATAGTGCTTGACTAGTTGATTTGGTTAGGAATGTGTGTTAGTTCCTGGTATGTCAATGAAGTTGAGTATTGGTTTATAACTTTGAGTAATGTTTGCATGACTCATTAATATGCACATTGAGGAGGACGAAGGCATTTGTTCCTCTAGGTGGCTTTCAGACGATATTAGATACATTTGTTCCCTTCTTGCTACCCATGTTGTTGCTTGTGCCCTTTTATTGTTTATTTTGCCACATTACAAGCCTATTTAAGCCCCATTGGTTACTAGTCCCAAGCTTGGCTTGGGGGAGCTAATAGTGAGTGAGGTGAGGGAGTTGTAGTGTGCATGTAATCTGCACAATTTTGGGTGGATTTGAGAAGTTTTTATTTGTTCTTATTGTTGTGGATTGAAAAAATTGAAAATTTATTGTGCAAAGAAAAAATTCCAATGTGAGATGAAAAAAAGGGAAAAGAAAGAGCAAAAGAAAAAAATTGTTTCAATGTTCAAGTGTTCTAATTGAAGGCTGCTCAAGAAAAAAAAGGAGAGTTCAAAGTTTGTTTGTTCACTCAAGTTCTATAATTTTATATTTTGTATATATGAGTGAAATTTTAAGTGTTGGAAATTTTTAATATAATTGGATGTTTGGTGAATTTTTGGTAGAGTTGAGTTGTGTTGGAGATGATTTGGTCATTAATTCATTTTGACCTTGGTTTTATTTATTAGGATTTTGGCTCCCTTAAGCATAGCTTTACTCTTACATTTTCCCAAATATTTCCTACCTTTTATCCTAGCCTTACATTACAAGCTTTGAAGACCTTCTGACCTTTGTGCATAGAGTTGTGTGAATGTGAAATTAGTTGTTTTCCAATGCAAAGAATGATTTGATATATTTCGAGTCGACTGCTAGGTTGAGTGCTTGTTTTCTTTAAACACACGAGTGCGTGAGTTTGGGAGGGCATTGTTCACATTTAAAGGAGTTGGATGGAGAGCGATCGAGTATATCTTTTACTCGCCACATAAATGAGAGTTGAGTGTGTGAACACTAGTCTTGAATTCTATATGCTCTTGTGGTTTGCTCTATTTGACTATTGTCAGACAGGATGAGTAGTCAGATGGATTTGATTGGTTGACTTTGATGCATAACTGTCGAGTTTACCTTTAATCGTATTTATTGATTTGAATTGCTTTTGGGGTGAAGTATTGATTTATTTATTCATTGCTTTGCTTAGGGACAAGCAAAGGTTTAGCTTGGGGGAATTTGATATACGTGTTTTATACAATGGTTTTCCCCGGTTTTACTTAGTAATTTTATATGGTTTTGAGCTCTACGGAGCCATTTCTTGCTAACAATCTCTTCTTTAGTGTATTCGATTGTTTTAGTAAGCTTTTCAGGAATATGAAGCGTTTCTAGGCAATTGGACGTGTTTTTAGTAGATTCGGAAGAGTTGATAGCCAAGAACTGCAATTTATGTGGAGTGCCCGACCGGGCATGGCTTGCCCGGGCAGACCGGGCAATGAAGAGTTCACAGGAAGAAGCCCAATTCTGAACGGTGCAACGCGCGCCCGATCGGGCAGGCTTCGCCCGGTCAGACCGGGCGATGAAGAAGTCAAGTTATGAAGATGCAATTCTGGAAACGTGTTACGCGCGCCCGACCGGGCGAGGCTCGCCCGGTCTGACCGGGCAAAGAAGGAAAACTGTCGTATTTTACGCAGCTTTCCTCCGCCCGATCGGGCGAGATCTGCCCGGTCTGACCGGGCGATGTTCAAGATTGCGCGATTTCAGCTATTTCCGAATTTCTATCTTTTGGGGGTATAAATACCCTTTTGTAATTAACTTTTAAAGTGAGTTTTTCATTAGTTTTTCTCCTTAAGCCCTAGAAAACTCTCAAGAACCCTAGTTTTATTTCCTTTAAGCAATTTCAATCTTTTAATCCCAGATTAATCAATTGTTCATCAACAATTTGAGTTCTTTCAATTGGAGTAATTGGTATTTATCTTACTTCACTCTTTTCTGATATTCACTGTTCTCTAAATATGTTTTCTTTACTGTTTCTTGTTTTTGAACTTGATTTTGATTTTATTATGATGTGTGAGTAGTTTCCTTAATCCGGGATCTTGCTAAGCCCGATTATGATTGATGTATAAAGTAGATCTTTAAATTCCCCAATAATAATCCCAATTGACATGCTTAATTGATTGTGTTTATGCCAATACTAGATTAGGAATAATTAGTATTGTTATCATCCCTTTGTTCTTATTGCAACGGAAGTTGGGTATTAACGGGATTAGGTTATTCCAATTAAGGGTTTGAAGATCATCACGGAAGTAGATGATTGAATAATTAGGAATCTAGGCATGGTGTTTAATGTCCCTTATTCGCTTGATTCCACGGAAGTAGGCTTGATAGTTAATTTGGGAAGCCATTGATAACTTGGAAGAGACCTTTGGTATTATTATTAGGGATTGCTTTTCTTCTTGTCAATTGATTTATATATTGGGGGTAGATTTATTAGTTTATCAATCATAATCGTGGTAATGCTTGATCTTGGATGCTTTAGTTTATTGATTAATATTTCCTCTAGTTAATTGTGTTATTTAATATATTAGTTGATTATTATCATCCATTATTGATTGGTGACGTGCTTAGTGATTAATTGAGTCTGATTAATTGAATGAACCATAGTCTCTTGGGATTCGATCCTTACTTGCCCTACTACACAGTTAGAAGGAATAGTTAGGTTATTTTTGTTAGGTACGCGATAAGCCTATCACCCATCCCGAGGTTAGGTAGATGTAGGTTGAAAAAGGAAGGGTCTATCGTTAGACGAGGCTCAAAGTGGTTTATGAAGAAAGGATGTGTAAATTGAAAGGCGAAAGGAGATATGATGTGGTTACAAGGGGTGCCTCAAATCATTGGTATACTTTGTGCTTAGCTCGACATGGATTTTTTTTTTTTTTTGAATGCAATGTAATGAAATGATCATATTCAAGGAAATAAATGCTCATTTTATTAAAAAGGGAAAAAGGAAAAAATCCTATTAATCTAAAAGAAAAGAAAAAGGTGCCTATGCTAGACTTATTGGGGAAAAGAAAAAATGAAGAAGAAATAGAAAAAGAGGTCATGAAATCTTGTCGTTGAAGCTCGCCTCTTGTCTTGTGTCATTTGCTTCATCATCACCCAGTCTTCTTGTTAACTGGAGGCATGGGAAGCTAGTTATTATCAATCAAATGTTGGATAGCCTCCTTTAGCTTCCAACAGCTCTCAGTAGTATGACCCCTACCTTGATGGTACTTGCAGTGTTCGTCTGGATTCCAACTAGGCAATCTCTTTTCAGGTGCGGGATCTTGAATAGGTCCAATGGGAGTAATGAGTCCTTTGGCATGGAGTCGATCAAAGGCAGTATCGTAGCTCATCCCAATGGGGGTGAAGTCTTTCCTTAGTTGCTTCTTAGATTCTTGGTTATCTATGGCTAAAACTTCACTAATATCAAAGGTACTAACATTGTTACTAGAGTGGGCGTTTTCGGAAGAAGAAGGGTTGTCGTTCTTCTTTCCTTTCCAGCCACCGTGGTTACTATTGTTAGTAGCTTTTTTCTTTGCAAGGTCATCTTCGATTTCAATTCCGATGTCATAAACGGCCTTGAAAGTATTTAAATTGTGTTGATATTTTAGGTGCTTCGAATACTTTTCTTGGAGATTTTTGATAAACATTCTCACAGACTCCTTTTCGGTGGGGACTTCAATCATCTTAGCGGAAGTTTCCCTCCACTTATTAAAGAAAGAAGTAAAGCCTTCATTTTCTTTTTGTCTTAGCATCTTAAGCTGTCTATGATCGGTTTCAACTTGGATATTGCACTTGTACCTATCAACGAAAGAGTTTGCTATCTATTCCCAGGTAGAGGTTTTCTCCTTGTCAAGGGAGAAGAACCATTGTTGGCAAACGGTTTCAAGAGATAGTGAGAACAGAGAGGGAAAAACCTTCTTATCGATACCCTTAATGGTCATTATAGTTTCAAAAGCTCTTAGATGGAAGTAAGGGTTATCTGTTGCCTTGAATTTTGGGATGTCATTGGTGTTGAACTTATGCGGAAGAAGTTCCTTGTCCAGCAAGACCTCTTGTGATGTAAGCTCTTGAAAATTGTAATCGCTAGACAACTTGCTTAGGCTCTCTTGCATGATGTCCATCTGTTGTTGCTTCACGGGATCATCGACCTTAAGTGTGAGGAGCTTCAGTGTTTCAGTCATAGTAACCAATTGGTTCCTAAGCTCATTGACTTCTTCTTGAGTTGCCATTATCTTTTTAGCCTTTCTCTTTTGACGAATCGGTTTATCAAAAAGCGAAACTTGAATAAAGAGGTTGTCCTTGATTAATCGCCCTTCTCTCCTCGACCAAGTATTGTGGGAAAGGAATTTGGGGATACTTATTGTTAATTATTTGACTCTAACTTTATTCAACATGCAATGGATGGAGGAAGTGAAGAAAAATGGGAATAGAATGTTAAGAGGATTTAGATGGAGGGATATGAAGGATTAGGAGTAGAATGTACCCCAACTCAAATGACGGAAAAGACCGACTCATACATGAACCTAAGACATGGCCATGGTGACGTGTACTCAAAGTGTGTGCTAAGACTAGTGAGTGTAGGTGACATGTTAAGACTCGTGTCATGACCATGTGGCTAGACTATGTGACCAAGACTCGATTAATGACTCGACACGGTGTTATTGAAAGCGAAAATTGACCGAATTGATTAGCAAACTGGTTAATTAGACCCTAGGTGATGACTCGACCAATAATCCGAACTGTCGGCGCCAGACTTTTTAGTAAATGTCTGGCGCTACACACCATACAGTGGCGCTACAGCCCAGATTTTGGCACCAACATTGGAGCCTCGGTCTGGGACTGTTTTCGATATTATTAGTCAACTTGGGTATGCCTAAAGTCGTACTAGGTCAATTTCGATTAAAAGAAGAAAAACTTTATTGACTCGAATTAATTAATTAATTAATTAATTAGGCAAAGTTCTTTAAGTCATTAATTATAATCTCAACACAAATCAACAAACGGTTAGGAGGAGCATAGAATATATATGCACAACAAATAATGCACAATTAGTCAAGTAGGCACAATATGATGCAATGAGTTCGCAACCTAACCATGGCTCTAGTTCTCTAAAGTTCAGGATATGGTTTATTCAAATAGGGTCCATGGTTAATTGTCCAGATGCACCGCGTAGAAGCCTAACCGTGAAGGGTTAACGCGTGTGGATAGAACACCGCGAGTTTTTAGAAAAAAACTCACTTCCATGGTTTGGTGAACTCAACCTCTCAGATGTACCCTTTGTTGCCAGGAGCGTTCAATCGGGTAGATAGAGCATGAATTCCCAGAGGGTTATGTCCATATGTAGAACACATATGGGTTTCAGAAAAGTGAGAAAAAAATTCAATCAGGAAGTAGGATCGAGCAAACAATACGAAAAAACTGGTGGAAATTAGAACGCATATTTCTGGCTCGGTATTGGGGGAAATTGGCGCCAGCAAACAGAGACTGGCGCCAACTTTTAACTGTAGCTCTAGCCCCTGACGCTACTTCCCACATGCCTCAGCAGCTTTCTGTGCTCGATAAAATCATCCAGTTTCGCGCGGTGTTATTTCAGTCCTAGTTGTGAAAGACATTTCTCAAATTTCCTACGTGTAAAATCCTATGTTTTTTACTCATTACGGATGGTCTTTCCAATGAGAACCTTTTTATGCATATGACAATAATGTTAATCAAAATTACGCACATGAAATACTTAGAACTATTCGACTCTCATCCACTCATTCTAAATCATTGCCGAAACAAATTCAGGAATTAAAATAGAAATCCTCCCAAGTGGAGTCGCCAAAAACTGTAGGGAATATTTTCAAGCCTTAAAAATCCCACTAGCTTGAACCCCACTGTGATCATACACTAAAGTACGGTGGCGTCAAAAAGGGAAGAAGATAGAGCAAAAGAGTCGCCAACAAGTTTTTAAGGAACTTGTAAACCGTTCACGAGGTGAAGGTTTCACCCCTTAACGATCCAAGAGATCGCCAACTCCATAAGGTCATGAACCAAATAAGGGTCCGGGGATGAAGGTACAAATCCAACCTAAAAGAGATTGAACTTTCCCTAATAATAGGCCTCTACTTTATTCTGCTCGTATTCATGTGCGCTTTCTGACTAACATACAATCAATAGGATTAACCCTAAACCTGTTTAATCTATGTTGGTTGAATATTAGTGCACAAATAAACTATTATTGGCGATCACTTGAATTATAATCAAAGTTAACCTAACAAGATTATTAATTATCTTATTAAGCGTGATTGCAAATACCAATTCCCTTTAACCTGCAATAAAAGGTGATCAAGCAATAACAATATATAATATATATGCATATCAAGCAACATAATAAATAATCATCAACAATCAATTATAATCATAAATGTTAGAAATAACATAGGAAGCATCATACTCTTAATCATGCTTAATATTAAAAACACCCTAGACATGATATTAGGAATATCATAATCATAATATAAACATGATGTCTACATCATAAAATCAATTAATCATTAAAGTACTTACTTGGATGCCTCGTACCTCTTTCTTTCACGTCTAGGGCGAAGGCAACATCGAATATGGCTAGGTGTATCAAGATCTTGTGAATGCGGAATTTTGTGTTAAAGAATAAAGTTTAGAAAGAATGAATGAAAGATTAATGATACATAAACTAATTTGTTGACGATTGAAGATTGTAGATGAATGAATGAAAACAGATTTTATTAAAACTTAAGAATAAAAGAAGTGGTGAATGACATATGTAATCCGTCCCTCAAAACGGAGTTTTTGATACGATATTTATAGAGAAAATCAGCCAAAAAAAGATAATTTATCAAAACAGAGTCTGAAGATCACAGAAACAACTTGGCGCCAGCCCTGGCTCATTGGCGCCAGGACCAGTGGCTAGCGCCAGGCGCCAATGGCTGGCGTCTGGTGCCAATCCTGGTTCCAGGAGCCAAGGCCTGCGGTTGGACGCCAAACCGGCTTTTAACACATTTTCGAAAATCTGATAATTTTACCGTACTGGAAGATAAAATAATATAATTTCAGTCGAAAATGCTATTTGATCTAATTAAAACTGTAAAGAATCCTAATTGAATTAAGAATGATAAAAACCTTCTAGAATGTTCTAGAAGACCAAAACCATTCCTAATTACATTAGGAATGATAAATCATATTAGGCCCTCCCCTAGATCATTGGGCCGTACTTAAAACTCAAATCGGGCCCAGTTTAGTAAATTGGCCATAAATTCCTCAATATTCATCAGAATTGGGCTTATAATATATCGTTGGAAAGGTCTTTGCAAGCCCCATCCAACTACACCACTATTGGACCCATATCATGGTTCAACCAAACTGGATTAGCTGTTTTCTTAATATAAAGTTTTCAAAAACAGAGAGAAGAGAAAAGAAAAGAAATAAAACTTTCCGCAACACTAGACCTTTCCACACTTTCATTTCATTCGATTATGATTCGACGTGAAAGGCACTCATCACTGGGTTTAGTTTTGGGGAGACACAAATGGGTGTCTACATAAGCCCCCACTTTGACTGAGTTTGGAGAAACGCAAGTTTCGAAAACGAAAGTCAAAGTAGCGATTGGGACGGAGAATGATTCAGAACGTTCTGCGATCCTAAATCAATCTTGCAACGTCGATACCTGCAAACTAGCATTAGTTAAACAGATAAAAGAGTTAAGAAACGTGTATCTTGCACCGTCAACACACGTCTCTGAAAGTAACCGATTTGTTTTGATGACCTCCTGCGAGCTAGAGAATGCCATCCCGCTTGAACACCGCTACGCCCGTAACTGCTTCCAAATTAGAAGATTGCTTTGCCTAAAACCACCTTCTCCGCTATGATAATATTCCACGTCCAAGGGAATACCATCAAAGATTATTTCTCTTGAAACAACCCTCCACAATCTAGGGAACGCCCTCTTGCTGTTTGTTTTGACGATCTTCCGCAATCTAGAGAAGCCGTCGATCAATGTTGCTACATCTTGAGCCTTTTCTTGAATCATAGTGACAACCTTTCCAATCATAGCAAAAGTCGTCGAAGACTGCCCATCTCGTGCTATCTTCTCAAATCTCGGGTGACAACCTCCACAATCTTAGCGAATGCCGTCGAAGACCGCCCATCTCGTGCTATCTTCTCAAATCTTTGGTGACAACTTCCACAATCTTAGCGAATGCTGTCGAAGACCGCCCATCTCGTGCTATATTCTCAAATCTTTGGTGACAACTTCCACAATCTTAGCGAATGCTGTCGAAGACCGCCCATCTCGTGCTATCTTCTCAAATCTTTGGTGACAACTTCCACAATCTCAGCGAATGCTGTCGAAAATAACTTTACTTGAAGTCATCCTCAGTTGTTGCGATAATATTCCAAAGAAAATTACCGAAGACCAATACTTGTCGATCTTTAAAGCTTGCTTGAACTTTGCTTCCGCTATGCCTGTACGTCGGCGCTCTCGTTGCTTTGAACCTATACGTCGGTGTCCTTTTGCGAATGAACCAGTATGTCGGTGCTTTTTGTTAATGAGCCAATGCTTAGGCGCCTTATGCTAAGTGAGACGATCTTTCATCAGGTCGATCACTTATTTGCTGTTGTAATCAAATCGACTACTCAATCATGTCAATACTGCTTATAGGGGCTAACTGGCGTACCAAGGAACCCGAAATATATTGCAGAAGGCTAGCACAACCCCAACAGGTGGCTGGCTGCTTTGGCGTCGCTGAAAATCAATCAGGGCCAAACATATGGCATTAGCGCTAGGCGCTGGAATTGGCATCTGGCGCCAAGCACAGAAAGTGACGCCAATGCCTAGGGACTGGCACCAGCACGGATTCTCCTTTAAATTCAATTTTCCATTTTATTTCTTGCTCTGTTCGTCGCGAACGCTGCGATAGGGTCTTCCATGTTCTGCTGCACCTGTATTTATTTTGACTATAGAATTTTGCCAATCTATTTAATTATCTTAGGGTTGACCTAAGGTTTAGCATTGTTTGACTCATCGACTCGACACGACTCAAGGAAAAAACTTGACTCGCTGTGATTGACTCGAGGTTGACTCGACTCAAAGTGTTTGACATATGTGTTAGACTCAAATCAAAGTGATATGACACGACATGACTCAATGTGTACATGACTCGTGCGACTCGAAAATGCAAAATGCAAAAATTTCCGTCATATTTATGGAGGGTACCGACTTTTTCCAGAAAAGGAAAGACGCGAAAAAGAATCGAAAGTTTGAAGATGCATGTTGAATGAGCTTAGTCAAATGTCATTCAATACTATCTCTCAAGGTGCAAGGATTAATTCATCCTAGGCTATCTCAATGGTTGACTCAATGATGAAAGTATTTGGGTAACTTAGGCACGGAGGCTAAGCATTTCATGCTTCGTGATGCAATGATGAATTATGAGTGATTTCCACGAAGCATGCTTCAAAGTTGTGATTTCATGACAAAGGGTTCCTAGGAGAAGTATTTGGTCATGTATCTGTGCAGTGTGTGATAGTGACACTAAAGTTAGGCCGCAAGAGCTAAGTGTGTGAAAAGATATTATTGTTAGAAGAGCCAAATAATGGTGACTCTTAGGCTAGGTAAGCTAATGATGTAGGGATCAAGCCCCCAAGTCTAGCTCTAAATGAATAGGGATGAGCACAGGGGATCCCTTGATATGATCATGGTGTAAGTGTGTGAATGTAAATATGAGTGCATTTTTATTATGACCGCACCTCGATGTAAGGTTGCCTACGTATCCGTTAGGAATCAGGCCGAACGTAGCTCTAGCCAAACCTCGCACAAGTTTGTGTATACCTCAAAAAGGTCTTTTAAGGGTTATAACGTGGTTAGGGTAAAGGATTGAAGAAGAAGGGGATAAAGGCTCAAGACCCTAGATAAGCCCCCAAGGTGTGCATCCTTGCTTTTGAATATTTGTATTTTCATGCTTGAGGTTTTCTACTTTTTTTTTTTAGCTCTAGCATTTATTTTATTTTTATAAGTGTGGGCAATCCCGATCATGCGGTCTATCACTCACTTGGCATTCATGTTTCTCAGGCACAGTACCAAGCACTCGATAAGAGACCAATCAGAGACGTGTTCTTATCGGAGATATTTTCATATCAAAGACATTGGAACACCTACCCTTTTGTACACTTGTTTTGTTTTTTTTTTTTTTTTATTATTGCTTATTTTTTGCTATTGCTTTCTTTTGAATTTGCTCAAGCTCTCTTTAGAATTGCATAAGTTGCATGCCATCCCATCCCGAGGTTAGGTAGATGTAGGTTGAAAAAGGAAGGGTCTATCGTTAGACGAGGCTCAAAGTGGTTTATGAAGAAAGGATGTGTAAATTGAAAGGCGAAAGGAGATATGATGTGGCTACAAGGGGTGCCTCAAATCATTGGTATACTTTGTGCTTAGCTCGACATGGATTTTTTTTTTTTTTTTTGAATGCAATGTAATGAAATGATCATATTCAAGGAAATAAATGCTCATTTTATTAAAAAGGGAAAAAGGAAAAAATCCTATTAATCTAAAAGAAAAGAAAAAGGTGCCTATGCTAGACTTATTGGGGAAAAGAAAAAATGAAGAAGAAATAGAAAAAGAGGTCATGAAATCTTGTCGTTGAAGCTCGCCTCTTGTCTTGTGTCATTTGCTTCATCATCACCCAGTCTTCTTGTTAACTTGAGGCATGAGAAGCTAGTTATTATCAATCAAATGTTGGATAGCCTCCTTTAGCTTCCAACAGCTCTCAGTAGTATGACCCCTACCTTGATGGTACTTGCAGTGTTCGTCTGGATTCCAACTAGGCAATCTCTTTTCAGGTGCGGGATCTTGAATAGGTCCAATGGGAGTAATGAGTCCTTTGGCATGGAGTTGATCAAAGGCAGTATCGTAGCTCATCCCAATGGGGGTGAAGTCTTTCCTTAGTTGCTTCTTAGATTCTTGGTTATCTATGGCTAAAACTTCACTAATATCAAAGGTACTAACATTGTTACTAGAGTGGGCGTTTTCGGAAGAAGAAGGGTTGTCGTTCTTCTTTCCTTTCTAGCCACCGTGGTTACTGTTGTTAGTAGCTTTTTTCTTTGCAAGGTCATCTTCGATTTCAATTCCGATGTCATAAACGGCCTTGAAAGTATTTAAATTGTGTTGATATTTTAGGTGCTTCGAATACTTTTCTTGGAGATTTTTGATAAACATTCTCACAGACTCCTTTTCGGTGGGGACTTCAATCATCTTAGCGGAAGTTTCCCTCCACTTATTAAAGAAAGAAGTAAAGCCTTCATTTTCTTTTTGTCTTAGCATCTTAAGCTGTCTATGATCGGTTTCAACTTGGATATTGCACTTGTACCTATCAACGAAAGAGTTTGCTATCTATTCCCAGGTAGAGGTTTTCTCCTTGTCAAGGGAGAAGAACCATTGTTGGCAAACGGTTTCAAGAGATAGTGAGAACAGAGAGGGAAAAACCTTCTTATCGATACCCTTAATGGTCATTATAGTTTCAAAAGCTCTTAGATGGAAGTAAGGGTTATCTGTTGCCTTGAATTTTGGGATGTCATTGGTGTTGAACTTATGCGGAAGAAGTTCCTTGTCCAGCAAGACCTCTTGTGATGTAAGCTCTTGAAAATTGTAATCGCTAGACAACTTGCTTAGGCTCTCTTGCATGATGTCCATCTGTTGTTGCTTCACGGGATCATCGACCTTAAGTGTGAGGAGCTTCAGTGTTTCAGTCATAGTAACCAATTGGTTCCTAAGCTCATTGACTTCTTCTTGAGTTGCCATTATCTTTTTAGCCTTTCTCTTTTGACGAATCGGTTTATCAAAAAGCGAAACTTGAATAAAGAGGTTGTCCTTGATTAATCGCCCTTCTCTCCTCGACCAAGTATTGTGGGAAAGGAATTTGGGGATACTTATTGTTAATTATTTGACTCTAACTTTATTCAACATGCAATGGATGGAGGAAGTGAAGAAAAATGGGAATAGAATGTTAAGAGGATTTAGATGGAGGGATATGAAGGATTAGGAGTAGAATGTACCCCAACTCAAATGACGGAAAAGACCGACTCATACATGAACCTAAGACATGGCCATGGTGACGTGTACTCAAAGTGTGTGCTAAGACTAGTGAGTGTAGGTGACATGTTAAGACTCGTGTCATGACCATGTGGCTAGACTATGTGACCAAGACTCGATTAATGACTCGACACGGTGTTATTGAAAGCGAAAATTGACCGAATTGATTAGCAAACTGGTTAATTAGACCCTAGGTGATGACTCGACCAATAATCCGAACTGTCGGCGCCAGACTTTTTAGTAAATGTCTGGCGCTACACACCATACAGTGGCGCTACAGCCCAGATTTTGGCACCAACATTGGAGCCTCGGTCTGGGACTGTTTTCGATATTATTAGTCAACTTGGGTATGCCTAAAGTCGTACTAGGTCAATTTCGATTAAAAGAAGAAAAACTTTATTGACTCGAATTAATTAATTAATTAATTAATTAGGCAAAGTTCTTTAAGTCATTAATTATAATCTCAACACAAATCAACAAACGGTTAGGAGGAGCATAGAATATATATGCACAACAAATAATGCACAATTAGTCAAGTAGGCACAATATGATGCAATGAGTTCGCAACCTAACCATGGCTCTAGTTCTCTAAAGTTCAGGATATGGTTTATTCAAATAGGGTCCATGGTTAATTGTCCAGATGCACCGCGTAGAAGCCTAACCGTGAAGGGTTAACGCGTGTGGATAGAACACCGCGAGTTTTTAGAAAAAAACTCACTTCCATGGTTTGGTGAACTCAACCTCTCAGATGTACCCTTTGTTGCCAGGAGCGTTCAATCGGGTAGATAGAGCATGAATTCTCAGAGGGTTATGTCCATATGTAGAACACATATGGGTTTCAGAAAAGTGAGAAAAAAATTCAATCAGGAAGTAGGATCGAGCAAACAATACGAAAAAACTGGTGGAAATTAGAACGCATATTTCTGGCTCGGTATTGGGGGAAATTGGCGCCAGCAAACAGAGACTGGCGCCAACTTTTAACTGTAGCTATAGCCCCTGACGCTACTTCCCACATGCCTCAGCAGCTTTCTGTGCTCGATAAAATCATCCAGTTTCGCGCGGTGTTATTTCAGTCCTAGTTGTGAAAGACATTTCTCAAATTTCCTACGTGTAAAATCCTATGTTTTTTACTCATTACGGATGGTCTTTCCAATGAGAACCTTTTTATGCATATGACAATAATGTTAATCAAAATTACGCACATGAAATACTTAGAACTATTCGACTCTCATCCACTCATTCTAAATCATTGCCGAAACAAATTCAGGAATTAAAATAGAAATCCTCCCAAGTGGAGTCGCCAAAAACTGTAGGGAATATTTTCAAGCCTTAAAAATCCCACTAGCTTGAACCCCACTGTGATCATACACTAAAGTACGGTGGCGTCAAAAAGGGAAGAAGATAGAGCAAAAGAGTCGCCAACAAGTTTTTAAGGAACTTGTAAACCGTTCACGAGGTGAAGGTTTCACCCCTTAACGATCCAAGAGATCGCCAACTCCATAAGGTCATGAACCAAATAAGGGTCCGGGGATGAAGGTACAAATCCAACCTAAAAGAGATTGAACTTTCCCTAATAATAGGCCTCTACTTTATTCTGCTCGTATTCATGTGCGCTTTCTGACTAACATACAATCAATAGGATTAACCCTAAACCTGTTTAATCTATGTTGGTTGAATATTAGTGCACAAATAAACTATTATTGGCGATCACTTGAATTATAATCAAAGTTAACCTAACAAGATTATTAATTATCTTATTAAGCGTGATTGCAAATACCAATTCCCTTTAACCTGCAATAAAAGGTGATCAAGCAATAACAATATATAATATATATGCATATCAAGCAACATAATAAATAATCATCAACAATCAATTATAATCATAAATGTTAGAAATAACATAGGAAGCATCATACTCTTAATCATGCTTAATATTAAAAACACCCTAGACATGATATTAGGAATATCATAATAATAATATAAACATGATGTCTACATCATAAAATCAATTAATCAATAAAGTACTTACTTGGATGCCTCGTACCTCTTTCTTTCACGTCTAGGGCGAAGGCAACTTCGAATATGGCTAGGTGTATCAAGATCTTGTGAATGCGGAATTTTGTGTTAAAGAATAAAGTTTAGAAAGAATGAATGAAAGATTAATGATACATAAACTAATTTGTTGACGATTGAAGATTGTAGATGAATGAATGAAAACGGATTTTATTAAAACTTAAGAATAAAAGAAGTGGTGAATGACAGATGATAATTCGTCCCTCAAAACGGAGTTTTTGATACGATATTTATAGAGAAAATCAGCCAAAAAAAGATAATTTATCAAAACAGAGTCTGAAGATCACAGAAACAACTTGGCGCCAGGACCAGTGGCTAGCGCCAGGCGCCAATGGCTGGCGTCTGGTGCCAATCCTGGTTCCAGGAGCCAAGGCCTGGGGTTGGACGCCAAACCGGCTTTTAACACGTTTTCGAAAATCTGATAATTTTACCGTACTGGAAGATAAAATAATATAATTTCAGTCGAAAATGCTATTTGATCTAATTAAAACTCTAAAGAATCCTAATTGAATTAAGAATGATAAGAACCTTCTAGAATGTTCTAGAAGACCAAAACCATTCCTAATTACATTAGGAATGATAAATCATATTAGGCCCTCCCCTAGATCATTGGGTCGTACTTAAAACTCAAACCGGGCCCAGTTTAGTAAATTGGACATAAATTCCTCAATATTCATCAGAATTGGGCTTATAATATATCGTTGGAAAGGTCTTTGCAAGCCCCATCCAACTACACCACTATTGGACCCATATCATGGACCAACCAAACTGGAGTGGCTGTTTTCTTAAAATAAAGTTTCAAAAACAGAGAGAAGAGAAAAGAAAAGAAATAAAACTTTCCGCAACACTAGACATTTCCATACTTTCGTTTCATTCGATTATGATTCGACGTGAAAGACACTCATCACTGGGTTTGGTTTTGGGTAGACACAAATGGGTGTCTTCAAAGACTAAAACCATTTCTAATTGCATTAGGTATGATAAATCATATTAGGCCCTCCTCTAGATCATTGGGCCGCATATAAGGCTCAAACCGGGCCCAGTTTAGTAAATTGGCCATAACTTCCTCAATATTCATCAGAATTGGGCTTATAATATATCGTTTGAAAGCTCTTGTCATGCCCCATCTAACTACACTACTATTGGACCCATATCATGGACGAACCAAACTGGATTGACTGTTTTCTTAAAATAAGTTTTTAAAAACAAAGAGAAGAGAAAAGAAATTAAAACTATCCGCAACACTAAATTTTCCACACTTTTGCTTCATTCGATTATGGTTTGACGCAAAAGGTACTCATCACCGGGTTTGGTTTTTGGGGAGACAAAAATGGTTGTCTATAGAAGCCCCCACTTTGACTAAGTTTGGAGAAACGCAAGTTTCGAAAACAAAAGTCAAAGTATCGATAGGGACGGAGAATGATTCAGAACGTTCTGCGATCCTAAACCACTCTTGTAACGCCGATACCTGCAAAACTAGCGTTAGTTAAACAGATAAAAGAGTTAATAAACGCGTATCTTGCATCGTCGAGCACACGTCTCTGAAAGTAACTGATTTGCTGCATCCTTATTGTTTTGATTACCTCCTACAAGCTAGAGAATGCCATCCCGCTTGAAAACTGCTACGCCCGTAACTGCTTCCAATATAAAATTACTTCGCCTGAAACGATCCTCCTCCGCTTTGATAATATTCCACGTCTATGGGAACACTATCGAAGATTGCTTCTCTTGAAACAATCCTCAGTTGTTTGTGACAACTCTCCACAATCTAGGGAACGCCACCTTGCTGTTTCGATGTTCACTCGTCTCTGAACAAAGAGCTTCCTTTTGATATGTTCACGCGCCTCTGAACAAAGAGCTTCCTTTCTTTTTTTTGGATGTGTTCACGCGCCTCTGAACAAAGAGCTTCTTTTTTATATGATCTTCTAAATGATGTGTCCACGCGTCTCTAAACGAAGAGTTTGATAATAGGATGCCCACGCGTCTCTGAGCAAAAGAGCTTGTAGGAAATGTCCACGCGTCTCTGGTCAATAGAGCTTGAATAAAATGTCCACGCGTCTCTGAACAAAAGAGCTTGAATAATATGCCCACGCGTCTCTGGAGCAAAGATCTTTGAATGATATGCCCACACGTCTCTGGAGCAAAAGAGCTTCGATGGAGATGTTCACGCGTCTCTGAACAAAGAGCTTCGGTACTTGAACGTTTGTTGCGATAATATTCTGAAGAAAAATTTCCGAAGACCAACGTTTGTCGATCTCTAAAGCTCGCCTGAACTTTGCTTCCGCTAAAACCAGTATGTCGGTGTTTCCGTGATTAGGCGCTTTAAGCTAAGTGAGACGATCTTTCATCAGGTCGATCACTTATTGCAATTGTAATCAAATTGACTACTTAATCATGTCAAATTGCTTATAGGGGCTAACTAGCGTACCAAGGAGCCCGAAATTGATGTATGAGGTCGAAATCACCTTTCTGAGAGGCTTCGAGCTCTGTCGTTGCTGAAATATCTCTGGCGCCAAGAATTGACTCTGTCACCGAACACTGTGATAGGGTCTTCCCTATTCTGCTGCACCTGTATTTATTTTTTACTATAGAACTTTGCCAATCTCTTTAATCATATTAGGGTTGACCTAAGGCTTTAAATTATCTTAGGGTTGACCTAAGGTTTTAATGTTGCTTGACTCATCGACTTGACACGACTCAAGGTATAAACTTGACTCGATGTGATTGACTGACTCGAGGTTGACTCGACTCAAAGTGAAATGACACGTGTGACTCATGACCCGTGTATGCATTGTAATGTGATTGTGCGACTTTAAAAATGAAAAAAAGCAAAAATGCAAAAATTTTCCGTCATTTTTGTGGAGGGTACCGACTTTCTCCCGAAAAAGAAAGACGCGAAAAAGAATCGAAAGTTTAGTTTTGAAGATGCATGTTGAATGAGATTAGGTTGTGCAAGATTAATTCATCCTAGGCTATCTCAATTGTTGACTCCATGATGAAAGTATTTGGGTAACTTAGGCACGGAGGCTAAGTACTTCATACTTCGTGATGCAATGACAATTATGATTGATGAGTGATGAGCGATGTGACAAGGCATGCTTCAATGTTGTGTTTTCATGACAAAGGGTTCCTAAGGGAAGTATATTTGGTCATGTATCTGTGATGTGTGTGAAAGTGACACTAAAGTTAGGCCACAAGGGCTAAGTGTGAGGAAAGATATTATTTGAAAAAAGAGTCAAATGATAGTGACTCTTAGGCTAGGGTAAGCTAATAATGTAAGGATCAAGCCCCCAAGTCTAGCTCTAAGTGAAAAGGGATGAGCATAGGAAATCCCTTGATATGATCATGGTGCAAGTGTGTGAATGTGAATATGAATGCATGTTTATTACGGCCGCACCTCGATGTGAGGTTGCCTACGTATCCGTTAGGAATCAGGCCGAACGTAGCTCTAGCCGAACCTTGCACAAGTGTGTATACCTCAAAAAGGTCTTTTTAAGGGTTATAACGTGGTTAGGCTAAAGGTTTGAAGAAGAAGGGGATAAAGGCTCAAGACCCTAGATAAGCCCCCAAGGTGTGCAACCTCGTTTTTGAATCTTTATATTTTTATGCTTGAGTTTCTACTCTTTTTTAGCTCTCTTTTATCTTTTTCTTTAGCATCTATTTTATTTTTATAAACGTGGGCAATCCCGATCATGCGGTCTATCACTCACTTGGCATTCATGTTTCTCAGGCACGGTACCGAGCACTCGATAAGAGACGCAATCTGAGACGTGTTCTTATCAAAGATATTTTCATATCAAAGACATTGGAAACCTTTTGCACACTTTTTATTATATATTTTTTGCTTATTTTTGCTATTTTAATCTCTTGAATTTGCTCAAGCTTTCTTTAGAATTGCAAAAGTTTCACACCATCCTATCCCAAGGTTAGGTAGATGTAGGTTGAAAAAAGAAAGGTCTATCGTTAGACGAGGCTCAAAGTGGTTTATGAAGAAAGGATTGAATATTTGAAAGGTGAAAGGAGATATTATGTGGCTACAAGGGGTGCCTCAAATCATTGATATACCTTGTGCTTAATTCGACATGAACTTTTTTTTTTTAATGCAATGCAATGTGATGATCATATATAAGGAAATAAATGCTCATTTTATTAAAAAAGGGAAAAGAATCGACAAAATTCATCTAAGGGAAAAGAAAAAGTGCCTATGCTAGACTTATTGGGGAAAGGGTAAATAAAAAAGAAATAGAAAAAAGAGGTCACGAAATCTTGTCGTTGAAGCTCGCCTCTTGTCTTGTGTTGTTTGCTTTATCATCACTCGTTTTTCTTGTAAACTGGACGCATGGGAAGCTTGTTATTATCAATCAAATGTTGGATAGATTCCTTTAGCTTCCAACAGCTCTCGGTAGCATGACCCCTACCTTGATGGTACCTGCAGTGTTCGTCTGGATTCCAACTAAGCGATCTCTTCTCGAGTGGGGGATCTTGAATAGGTCCAATGGAAGTAATGAGTCCTTTGGCATGGAGTCGATCGAAAGCATTATTGTAGCTAATTCCAATAGGGGTGAAATCCTTTCTTAGTCGATTACCCATGGCTAGGATCTCACTAAGGTCGAAAGTACCAACACTATTACTAGAGTAGGTGTTTCCGGAAGAAGAAGGATAGTCGTTCTTCTTCCCTTTACATCCACTGTTACTATTGTTACTAATCTTGACCTTCTTGTCGCGCGGAGGAACATGAAGGAGATTTAAATCAATGGAGTCTTGAACACGATCCTTGAGGGCGAGACACTTTTCAGTAGTGTGACCGCGACCTTTATGGTATCGACAATAGGAATTCGGATCCCAATTGGGAAAACGTTTTTCAGGTGGAGGATCTTGACCTTGATCGTGAAGACAGTCAAAAGCTTCATTGTAAGTCATTCCTATTGGTGTGTATTCTTCAATGGTCCGTTTTTCCTGTGGCTTAGGAGCATTGAGTTCTTCATTAATCCCTTGGCGAGAATTTTGTTCGATGACCATTACCCGATTTGCTTGTCCTTCTACCACATTCAAGAGCATGGCAATGACATGTTGCAGTTTTCGAACGTCCTCTTTTAGACTTGATGAGTCTTCCTCGGTATTATCTAAGAAAAGATTTTCACCCTCCTCAATTATGGCCACTTCATCAAGAGAGGTCATATAAGCTGTCTCGATCATGGGCTCTCCTACAGGTGTGATAAGAAGTGATGGATCGAAGGATGCTTGGTCATCTTCGATGGCTAGAATCTCGGAAGTTTCATTGTTATCGATCAGATCTTGAATAGCTTCTTTGAGTTTCTGACACTCCTCAGTGTCGTGACCCTTTCCTTGATGATACTTGAAGTGCTTATTAGGATCCCACTTGGGTGGCCTGGCTTCTGGAACTGGATCTTTGATGGGCCCTATGGGCATGACTAGTCCTTTGTGATGTAGTTTCTCGAAAACCGTTTCATAACTCATACCAAGTGGAGTGAACACTCTTTTGATCTTTGGATTTGTGGTTTAGAGGCGTTCGTGGCATGTACCTCATTAATGGGAGAGGAAGAAGAAGGATGGTCGCTTTTCTTTCCTTTCGCACCATTGTAGGCGTCGATCGAAGTGCGCCTACGTTAGAGCATGTGTGAATAGGCTTGGCACACATAGGAAGTGGAAATTGACGTACGCGATTAGGGACAAATAAAGTAGGGAGCCGCCAAAAGGTTTTTAAGGAACTTGTAAACCGTTCACGGATCATAAAAGACAACCACGATAAAGGGACAACGATAGGCAACAACGATTGACCCGTGAAGGTTACACCCCATTCATAATCCATGAGATTACTAACTCCATATGGTTCGGAACCACGAAAGGAGGATCGGGGATGATGGTAGAAAGTGAGTCATGGAGTCACATTCGCCCGTATTGGCCTCTACTCGATTCTTATAGTGAAAAGTGATTCCTGCGATCTCAAAGGCATGCAAATAAAAATTCAATTTGCTCCAAACTATTATTATGCTAAATTGGTTGAATATTAATGCAACATATTATTCTAAAATATTTGTGACCACTTGATTAAACAATAAGATTAAAAAGGAACCTAAACCGGTCGTCCAAATTATCTTATTAGGCGTGATTTTCAATTACATATTCCCTTTAAACATGCAATATGGTGATAATAAAAATAATAGAACAAACATTAATATTGAAAGCAATTTAACTATAATACCGTTAGTCAAATTAAATATAAAATAACCTAATCATGATTCTAGCAACAAGAATAAAAATAAGAGTAATTAAATGATTAACTACTCACTTTCTGCATTTCCTTGAATTGCTACATCATGAATAAACTATTAGTAACTTCAATAAAAATATAAATCAAATGAAAATTAAATTAAATAAATGTATATTTGATTTGGTCCAAACCCTCAGTTAATTATACCTTTCACGCCTTGGTTTAAGTATAGAACTTTGGGTATTGTATGGACTCCTTGGAGTGCTTAAAGGAAGAAATAGTGAAAGAATGGGGAGGCTAGTGTTTAGGCTAAAGAGGGAGAAGAGAATTATTTTATGATCAAGATTGTTGATGTTTTAAAAAAGGGGAGATATGACCTCTATTTATAGAGAAAAAAGAAGGGTCGAAAAATTAAGATAAGATCCGAATTAAATCAGAATAAAACTCAATAGACAGCAGTTTTTGCAGTTTTTATTTTTATCATATCTTTTGATCCAAAAATAAGAATAAGATGAATAAGATATCGTTGGAAAGCTCTTGAAGTCTACTTTCTAACCCACTTAGAATAAGATTAAAATATTTTATATAATAAAATATATGGCCGAAATAGTGGGATGGTGTCAGTTTTGGATAGAGTTTTTTATTTAATTCATATCTTTTTCGTTATAACTCGAAATTGATATTATAATATATCATTGGAAAGATAATTTCAAGGGATATCCAACCATATAAAATTTGGATAAAAACTATGAGGCACGAAAATAATATCTGTCTATCTTTAAATGTCTTTCAATTCGGATGAAAATAGGACTTTCAAAATGAAAAGTTTTATTCAATTTCAAACTCTTTAATCTTATCTTTTAAAAAAGGATAATGAAGATCTTTTAGAAACTTATATAAGTTTCTAATTAATCCTAATTGATTTAGAAATGGGATTAAATAATTTGGACCCTCCACATGACTATTGGGTCGTAGGTAAGGTGGGCTTAGGTTCGGTTTGGGCTCAATTTAATATTTTGGCCATAACTTATTCGTTATAACTCGGATTTGGGCTTATAATATATCACTGGAAAGCTCTTTTAAAGCCCCATCCAACTATTCAATCAATGAACCCAGATAATGGACCAAAATAAACTGGATTAAACGTTTTATAAAAAGGACACGAAATGAATAATTTTAAAGGACACGAAATGAATTATTTTGGGTTTAAAGGCACGAAAAGAGGAAAATAAGTTATGTTTTGAGGAAATGGGCTAGAAATTGGGTTGTTTTATGAAATGGAAATATGGATTTAAGCACTCCAAAAATTAAATACTCAACCCGACCAATAATGGCGATGAAAGGTTGTTCATCATCGAGTTTGGTTTTGGGGAGACATTTTTAGGTGTCTACAACCATTATCTTTTAGAAGGTCATTTTCAATGTCAATGCCTATATTATAGATAGCCTTGAAAGTATTTAAATTGTGTTGGTACTTTAAGTGCTTTGAATACTTCCCTTGGAGATTCTTGATAAACATCCTCACAGATTCTTTTTCGGTAGGAGCCTTGACCATATTAGCGGAAGTTTCCCTCCATTTTTTGAATAAAGAAGTGAACCCTTCGTTTTCTTTTTGTTTTAACATCTCAAGTTGTCTGTGGTCTGTTTTGTCTTGGATGTTGCACTTATATCTATCTATGAAAGCGTTTGTTATTGACTCCCAAGAAGAGGTTTTTTCTTTCTCGAGAGAAAAGAACCATTGTTGACAAATGGTTTCAAGAGATAGTGGGAACAGAGAGGGGAAAACCTTATTATCGATATCCTTAATGCTCATTATAGTTTCAAAAGCTCTTAGATGGAAATAAGGGTTATCTGTTGCCTTGAATTTAGGGATGTCAGTGGCGTTGAACTTATGTGGAAGAAGTTCCTTGTCCAGCGAGACCCCTTGTGAACTCATGCCCTGAAATTTATAGTCACTAGATAGCTTGCTCAAACTTTCTTGCATGAGGTCCATCTGTTGTTGCATCACGGGATCATTGATCTTGAGTGTGAGTAACTTCAGTGTCTCAGTCACTGTAACCAATTGGTTTCTAAGCTCATTGACTTCTTCTTGACTTGCCATTATCTTTTTAACCTTCCTCTTTTGACGAATCAGTTTATCAAAAAGCGTGACCTGAACAAAGGTTTTGTGCTTAATTAATCGCCCTTCTCTCCTCGACCAAGTACTATGGAAAAGGAATTTAGTGATATTCATTGTTAATTATTTGACTCAAACTTTATTCAACATGCAATGGATGGAGGAAGTGAAGAAAAATGGAATAGAATATGAAGGGAAAATGATGTAGATGGAAGGATATGAAGAATTAGGAATAGAATGTACCCCCAACTCAAATGACGGAAAAGACCGACTCATGCATGAACCTAAGACATGGTCATGGTGTGAAAAGAGTATGTACAAAGTGTGTGCTAAGACTATTGAGTGTAGGTGACATGTTAAGACTCGTGTCATGACCATGTGGCTAGACTATGTGACTAGATTCAAGCAAAGACTAAGTTAAGACCTCACGTATCTGCATTAAACTGGATAGGTTGTGGTATTTTAGTCATACATTTTGATCTGTGACTCTGATTTAGATGAAACCAACTCCAAATTAAAGGTAAAACTCGGGGCTACAGATCCATATGTTGTACGACTCGTAGTTATTTCTAGAACTCCATCTATGACCAAAACAATTTGACGCTTGTGCAGTATACGGGAATAAAAATCCGGGTTGACTTAAAGGAACTATGACTCGATTTTAGGTATATTTATTAGCTCTAATTAATTAATAAAATAAAGTCCTCTAGTCATTAATTAGTTTATTTAGGCTTAATCACAAGTCAAACAAATGGTTAGGAAAAACATAGAGTATGCACAACAAATAATGCACAATTAGTCAAGTAGGCACAATATGATGCAATGAGTTTGCAACCTAACCATGGCTCTAGTTCTCTAAAGTTCGGGATATGGTTTAGTCAATAGAGGGTCCATGGTTAATTGTCCGGATGCACCGCGCAGAAGCCTAACCGTGAAGGGTTGGCGCTAAACCTGGGCACGGGCCGGGTTGGCCCGCGTGCCGCCCGGCACGGCCCGCCGTTCGGCGCAGCCCGGCACGGCACGAAGTTCAACTTCCGTGCCACGGGCCGTGCCACGGACACGGTTGAGAATTCCCAGTTACGGCCCGGCACGAGCACGGGCATGGCCCGCCGTGCTGGCCCGCAGGCACGGCCCGTAGGCACGGCTATAAAACGGCTAGTTTTTTGCCAAAAATTCTATAAATACTCACCTCCATTTCATTCCCAAATCACAAAATCACAATCTCTTCTTCTTATCTCTTATATTCTCTAAATCTCTAATAATCCTTATTTTCTTAAATTCTCTAATTATTCTCTTAAATTCTCTAATTATTTTCCTAATATCGGAAAAAATTAAAAAGTTCGTAATCGTAATTAGTGGAGCGTTGAAGCACGGTTGTAAAATCTAAACTAATCTTAAATTTATTATTGTTTTATTGTTATTATTAGAATAATCTTGTTTAATTATTATTGTTGTTAATTATTATTGTTGTTGTTATAATTGTTGTTATTAATTATTATTATTGTTACAATTGTTGTTATTATTTATTTTTGTTGTTATTGTTATTGTTATAGTTGTTGTTATTAATTATTATTATTGATATTTTTATTGTTAAAATTGTTGTTATTAATTATTATCATTATAGTTAACCACTTTTTATTAAAAAATTAATTGTTAATTATGGCATCGAACAACCCATCATCTAGGTCTAGGGGGAAAGGCCGACTTATCCGTAGTAGTAGTTCTAGGGAACCACCAAATACAACGAGCCCCCAAATTACGAGTCAAACCAATGACCCCATTTACTTCCCCCCGGGCTATGAGCCATATAATACGTCGGGATTTCCAGCACCACCACTAAACCAATTTCCACTACCACCATACCAATTTCCACCTAATTATATCGGTAATCAACAAAACTATTGTTCTAGCCAAGGTAGCCAAGAAAGTACCCGAATTCCCTCCGGTTCTACCCCTTCTACTGCCACTCCCACTAGTCCCACTACTAACCATCACACACATCATGAATGGTTAACCGAAACTGAGATGCTACTTTTGAAAAACCGAAGGAGTGAGGTATGGCGTTATTTTGTCCTAAGTAAAGATGGTGAACAATGGGCAAAATGTAAAACATGTAATAGTGTATTCACGGCAGTTACCAAAAACGGGACGGGACACTTATCTAGACACATGAAAGCTTGTGCAAAACCAGCTAGTGATCCAACCCAGCCCAAAATTTCCCAATTCCATCCATACGGCTTTACATACAACTATGAGAGGGATAGGGATGAACTAGGAAAAATGATAGTACACGCCGAACAACCTTTTCTTTTCTCGGAAAGTGACGCATTCAACACCTACATTAACAAAGCACTACAACCCCAACATAAAAGAATCTCTAGGAAAACCGTTCGTTCCGCCGCAATGAAAAATTTCCTAGAGTACAAAGTCCGGTTACAAGCCGAATTGAGTAACCTTAACTGTAGAGTATCTTTAACAGCCGATTCTTGGGATAGTGGTTATAAATATCACTATTTATGTGTGACTTGCCATTGGGTAGATGATCAATGGATGTTACAAAAAAGAATAATACATTTCAAAATGCTGGAATACCCACACACCGGCATTAACATTGCTCACCATTTAATGCAAGCAATAGACGAATACAACCTTCGAGATAAAATGATGTCTATGACTTTTGATAATGCAACCTCTATGACATACACAGCTAATCTTATCAAACAAAACTTAACCGATGTACTATTAGACGGTGAAGCTCTTCATACTAGATGTGTTTGCCATGTACTTAACTTATGTGTACAGGATGGAGTTCGGGCAATTGGCCCATACTACAGCAAAATCAGAGATGCTATTATGTCTATTAATAACTCTAACATGAGATACCAAGAATGGAAGAGTTTTCTAAAACAACAAAAGATAAGGGTAATAAAAATTAGAACCGATTGCCCAACTAGGTGGAATTCCACCTATGACATGTTAACAAAGGCAATTGAGTACAAGGGCCCGTTAACATTATTTTACAACCAAAAATTTCCACAAAATGCTTTGTATGATGATGATTGGAAAAACTGTGAAAGATATATGCAATTTTTACAGTTATTATATAACATGACGTATTGTTTTTATACTGTTTACAATCCTTGTGCTCAAAACTTTCTTTCTAATGCATGCTTACTCGCCCAACTTTTCGCTGATCATCGCGATCAAAGTGATTATGATCAGTATCTTCCAGCAATGGAAAAAAAGTGGCGTAAATATTATAGTGAGATTCCTTTGATTTATATTTTTGCTTCCATATTAGATCCTAGGCAAAAGTATGAAAACACATTTATGTTAGTTGACATTTACTTTCAATGCATGTTTCTTGACGATGATGTAGAAAACTATAAGACTAATGTGAAGGATCAGTTTTTTTGCTTTATATAGAGTCTATGAAGCCAAATATGGCACCGTTCCTCGCTCAGGGCCTTCCCAACCATCCAAAAACGTAAGTAAGAAGGCCAAACATTTATTTTCACAAGCTACTAACTTGATTTCAAGGTTTTCAGGTGATTCATCAATCAGGAGAACGCAAAGCGACGTCTCGGAGTTGCAGATGTACCTGAGTTACGACTTCACCAAAGGCATGGACGACGATGAGATAAACAGCCTCGACCTCCTTGCATGGTGGAAACAACAAAGCTCGAAGCATCCAACTTTGGCGGCAATGGCACGAGACATTCTTGCTATCCAAGTTTCCTCCGTCGCCTCCGAACGAGCTTTCAGCGCATCCGGAAGGGTTTTAGACGATAGAAGAACAAGTCTAAAACCCGAAACACTAGAAATGTGCGTGTGTTTCAAAGATTGGTTGGATGCGGAAAATCGCTCACAAGACCGTTCTTACGACCACAACGACAACGAAGAAGGAACCTCCGCTTCCGGTTCGGGTTCGGCTAGTTCCCAATCTATGCAACTAGCCGATGACCTTGAAGGCGAAGGCGAAGACGAAGACGAAGACGAAGACGAGCAAGAAGAAGGAGAAGAAGAATAGACAATTATTGTATATTGTACGATTTTAAAAATATCAATTTTATCATTTTCCAATTTTTGTTTAATACCATCATTGTATGATTTTTATCATTGTTATCATTGTACAATTTTCTCAACTCAAGTAATAATAATATAAAGTACGCATTATTCACATCCAAAGTCCAATTTGACTTTTTTCCCCGTTTTGTTACAATTTGTAAATTCATATTAAAAAAAAAATAAAATTATACCAATTACTAATAAATCATAAACATTAAATTTTAAAGTAATAGTATAAAGTAAATATATAAATATAAATATTGAATATACAAATTATAAAACATAAATATTCAACTTATAATTATAAAATTCATAACTTAATAACTTATAACTTATAAGTTATAAACTTATAAGTTACCTTATAAAACTTATTATTATAATTTTATAACTTATATACATTATAAACTTATTAATTTATAATGTTGTCATAAAAAAAAAAAAAAAAAAAAAAAAAAAAAAAAATTGAAAACTGCACCAGCCCGCAGGCCGGCACGTGGCCGGCACGGCACGAGCCCGCCAGGCACGAGGGCCGTGCCGTGCCGTGGGCTGGCCTGTGAAAATGGCCGGCACGGCACGGCACAAAATCCTGGGCCCGCCGGCACGACCGGCACGGCACGAACCAGCCCGTGGCCCGCCAGGCACGGCCCGCGGCGGCCCGGCACGGCACGGTGCCCAGGATTAGTTGGCGCGAGTGGATGGGACACCGCGAGTATTAGAAAAAACTCGCTTCCATGGTTTGGTGAATTCAACATTCTCGGATGTACCCTTTGTTGCACGGAGCGTTCAATCAGGTAGATGGAGCATGAATTCCCAGAGGGTTATGTCCATATGTAGAACACATATGGGTTTTAGAAAAGTGAGAAAAAATTCAAAAAGGAAGTAGGATCGAGCAAACAATACGAAAAACTGGTCGAAATTAGAACGCATATTTCTGGCTCGGTATTGGGGGAGGTTGGCGCCAGCAATCAGAGACTGGCGCCAGTTTTTAACTATAGCGCCTGGCGCCAATACTGGCGTCTGGCGCTAAGGCTAAAAGTGTGGCGCCAAGCTCTGGCCCCTGGCGCTACTTCCCACATGCCTCAGCAACTGTCTGTGTTCGATAAAATTTTCCAGTTTCGCGCGGTGTTATTTCGGTCCTAGTTGTGAAAGATATTTCTCAAATTTCCTACGTGTAAAATCCTATGTTTTTAACTCATTACGGATGGTCTTTCCAATGAGATCTTTTTTATGCATATGACAATAATGTTAATCAAAATTACGCACATGAAATACTTAGAACGTTTCGAGTCTCATCCACTCATTCTAAATCATTGCCGAAACAAATTGAGGAATTAAAATAGAAATCCTCCCCAATAGAGTCGCCTAAAACTGTAGGGAATAATTTCAAGCATTAACCCCTAGCTTGAACCCCACTGTGATCATACACTAAAGTACAGTGGCGTTCAAAAGGGAAGAAGATAGAGCACAAGAGTCGCCAACAAGTTTTATGAACTTGTAAACCGTTCATAGGGTGAAGTTTACACCCCTTAACGATCCAAGAGATCGTCAACTCCATAAGGTCTAGAACCAAATAAGGGTTCGGGGATGAAGGTACAAATCCAACCTAAAAGAGATTGAACCTGCCCTAATAATAGGCCTCTACTTTATTCTGATCGTATTCATGTGCGCCTTCTGACTAACATGCAATCAATAGGATTACCCCTAAACCTGTTTATCTATGTTGGTTGCATTTGATGCACAAATAAATCTATTATTGGCGATCACTTGAATTATAATCAAATTAACCCTAAACAAGATTATTAATTATCTTATTAAGCGTGATTGCAAGTATTAATTCCCTTTAAACATGCATAAAAGGCGTGATCAAGCAATAAAAATAAATATATCAAGCAACATAATAATCATAATAATAATCATGAATAATAATTATAATAATCATAATTATCATAATCATAATAATAATAATAATAATAATAATAATAATAATAATAATAATAATAATAATAATAATAATAATAATAATAATAATAATAATAATATCATCATCATAGATAAAATAATCATCATCAAAATAATAATAATAATAATAATAATAATAATAATAATAATAATAATAATATTCATAATCATCATAAATTATAATCATTATAATCATAATCATGTTCATGTTAATATTAAAGCATAATAATAATAGCAAGATCCTAGGCATGATACTAACAAGATTAATAACAAACCCTAGCATGTCATTAAGCAATAAAAATCAAATCTTTAACCCTAACATGATACTCACAATCATAAATATTAGGAAGAACATAGGAAGCATCGCAGGAATCATAATAAGCATATTTGATATTATAACTTTTTCCCTAAACATGATACTAGGAATATCATAATAAGAATATAAACATGATTTCTACATAATAATATCAATCAAAACCATTAAAGTACTTACTTTGATGCCTCGTACCTCTTTCTAATAACAAAATACACACGTTAGTAACTTCAAGGAAATTAATAATCAAACAATTAAATTAAATAATTGAAATAGAGATTTAGGACCAAACCCTCAGATTTTAAACCTTTCACGTCTAGGGCGAAGGCAACTTCGAATATGGCTAGGTGTAGCTAGTTCTAATGTATGAGGAATTGTGTTTGAGAGAAATCTAGTTAAGAAGAGAGAGAGAGAGAGAGAGTAATCAAGAGAATCTTGATGAGAGTAAGTGAATTGAAATAAGAATTGATGAAATCTGGTTATCAAAAACGGAGTTTTAATACGTTATTTATAGAGAAAATCAACCAAAAATATAAAATTAACAAAACAGAGTCTGGCACACGCAAAACGAGATTGGCGCCAGCCATTGGCCATTGGCGCCAAGCGCCAATGTCAGCGCCAGGCGCCAATGCCTGGCGTGTGACGCCAATCCTGTTTTTGACGCGTTTTCCAAAATCAGATAAATTTTGTCGTACAGGAGGATAAAATCGTATCTTTTCCTCAAAAATGTTCTTTGATTTTAATTAAAACTTTGAAAAGTCAACAAAAGTCAATTTATCAATGCTAATTGAATTAGGAATGAAAAGAACCTTCTAGAAGAATCTAGAAGACTAAAACCATTTCTAATTGCATTAGGAATGATAAATCATATTAGGCCCTCCTCTAGATCATTGGGCCGCATATAAGGCTTAAACCAGGCCCAGTTTAGTAAATTGGCCATAACATCCAATATTCATCGGAATTGGGCTTATAATATATTGTTGGAAAGCTCTTGTCAAGCCCCATCCAACTACAATACTATTGGACCCATATCATGGACCAACCAAACTGGATTGGCTGTTTTCTTAAAATAAGTTTTTAAAAACAGAGAGAAGAGAAAAGAAATTAAAACTATCCGCAACACTAAATTTTCCACACTTTCGCTTCATTCGATTATGGTTTGACGCGAAAGGTACTCATCACCGGGTTTGGTTTTTGGGGAGACACAAATGGGTGTCTACAGTATGTTATCAATCGTATTATAACTCTTGTTGTTATATTAATTTAAAGTGCTTACGTAGTTGATGATTTGACTTCCAGTCCGTACCTTTGTATTAATTGGGTTTGCTTCCCCCAGCTATTATTGTTTTATTGAACCAATGGAGTGAATAAATTTCCTCTACCAAAGAATTGTACTTTTACATTTACCACAAGGGTGATATCACATTTACATTTTTGTTTGCATTTATCCAAACACATATCATAGCATCTAGCCAAATTTTTTTCCTTTCATTTCCTACGTATTTCACCATGGAAAACCAAAACAAAAACCCAAAAAACAATCACGGTTCATCATCTTCTTCCAAACCAAGACCTAAGAGACCCATGACCCGTCGATACACTTACGCTGAAAAGGGAAAGGCGAAAGTGGAAGACTTTGACGTATGCAAGGAACTTGAAAAACTGGGGAAATGGATGTGAAGAATACCATCGGCACAATTGTTCTCGAGAACCGATCAAAGAGTCTGATTCGGCCATATCAACTTGCCGTTTATAGTGGTAAAGGATCGGGTGCTATATGTGGTTTAAGATTTCATCCCGATTACCCTTACTTGTCACCACTACAACTAGGGCCACCTAGAGAGTTCAAGAAGGATGCATACTGTTTCTTATTTTACTTACTAGATGTGTACAATGTTGCTTTTATTTTATATGTGGTGAAATTGAAAAAAAATCCTTCCAAAATACATGCAAGAAAAACGTGCATATAAATGGATAGGTAAGTTCTTTGCCTTGTTTAAGCCAATATGAGGTTGGTTGGAAGATGTTCTTGAACATGTTGAGAACGATGTGCCGGAGTCGGGTAAGTGGGGTATGATAATTTTAGGTTGCAAATTCTCCAGAGAAAATGGAGTGGGTGTTCATGTTGCTGATAAGGTAAGCATCACTTATGAATGGGTGAACTTCTCCCACGACAATTTGAGGTACGAGCTTGCTTGAAAAAGACGAAGAGAACTTCCTCACGTTCAAAAACATGATGATGGAGGCTAACGGGATAGATGTCATGGAAAACATGGATATTCTACTCACTAATCCATACATGACCGATCTACACCCTCAAGATTATAAGAACCAGATGGATGTGGCGGTCAAGAAGCTTGCAGACCGGCTGTTTTGGGATATGGATTTAAGTTCAGATTCGGACTACACCACCACAGACGTTGACACGGATGGAAGTGAAGAGATCTGAAGCCGTAGTGTTGTGTGTTATTATTAACCCTAATTTAAGTACTCTAAACCATCCACCATAAAGATGGTATAGACTATAAAGAAAAAAAAACGTACTACCTTCTAGTGTGATGGTATCACTAGTCTTTCTACAGGTTCTTTTGGTTTTTTGGCTAACTTTTTAAGTATTTTCCTTGTAGTTCTCGTTGTTATGGTTAAGCCTTAGTGGTAGTAGGTAGTAATATGTTGTTATGGTTAAGACTTAGTAATAGTAGCTACTAATATTTGTTGTTTGAAATTAATTCGTTACATGCTAATTTTATGGCATGTTTTATGGATCCAATCAACAATATGCACACGTAATATAATTTAATAAACTCACGTAAAACTTATCAAAATCTAAGTAACAATCTAAAATGATGACACAGGCCAACAGGTTAGATGTCATGCAAAACATAGATATTTTACTCACCAATCCAAACATCACCGATCTCCACCCTCAGAATTACAAGAACCAGATGGATTTGGCGCTTAAGAACATTGTGGACCGGCTCTTATGGGATATGGATTTAAGTTCTAAATCGGAGTACACCACCACGGATCCTCACACGGATGGAGGTGAGGAGATATGACGGTGTTGTATTGAAGCCCTAGTTATAACCACTAATACCATTACTTAAAGGATGGTTGTACCATCCTAATTCGTATTGGTATAAGAAAATTCAAATTGATACCATTACATGTTTAAACAGGTACTGTCTATAGGCATTATGGTATCAGTAGTCTTGCTATGGATTGTGTGGTCATTTGGTTAACTTGTTGTCTTAAGTAAGTGAACTACCTGTCTTAAATACTTTATTGGTGTTAAGAGTAGGTTTGGTAGTTCTTAAATACTTTATTGGTGTTAAGAGTAGGTTCGGTAGTTGGTTGTTTATGTAGTTGTAGTCGTGTGTAGTAATAAGTAACTTGTTTGTTGACAACGTTAACTATGTATGAACTCCCGTTTAAGTGGTTATTTATGAAATTGTTTTATTAATAGTAATCGTAATTTGCGAATAATAACAATCTATCTAAAGACGATAAACATAACATCCGGCTTTATTAATATGCACCTAATTACAACCAACTACATAGTGCATGTAAATTTGCCCAAAAAAAATCACCAATTTAATAGTATATTGTCCTGTTGACAATTGGTATTAGTCAATTCGAAATGAATACCAACGGTCTTATGGCCAGTGTGTCTATTGAAACCGTGTAAAATACAAATAAATATGTAAATTACAACATTGGTATCTTTAACTTACAGACAGTCATTACACCTTACACCTAAATTTGTACTTTCAAATTCCCTTCATTTACTAGCTTTTACTCATCCCAGTTAGTTCTACTACTCTGCTTCCCTTTATTTATAAAATCCTTTGCTTCCCTTTTATCTAGTACTTGTACTACCAAGTTCTACTTTCCTTTCCTTTTTTCATAAACCCTAAAACTTCAAATAAACACTATAATAATAACCAACCATGGAAAATAAGAAAAACTTTGAAGGGGAATCTTCACATGGATTGCAAACAAGATCGATTTCTCGACGTTATACATACGCCGAAAAGGGAAAGGCAAAGATGGACGACTTTGATCTTTTTGAAGAATTGGATGAACCCGGTGAACGAGATGTTAAGGACACCATTGGCTCCTTAGCTCTCGAAATGAGATCAAAGAGTTTAATCATCCCATTTCAGCAAGCCCTTCTAAGTGGTAAGCGTTTGAGAGCCATTCACGGGATACGTTGGCATCCAACGTACCCGTATTTGACACTTCTTGAACTTGGGCCACCAAATGCGTTCAAAAAGGAGGCTTACTGCTTATTGTTTTACCTGCTAGATGTGTACAAGATGGCTTTCATCTTTGACATGGTGAAGTTGAAGGAAACACTTGTTAAATGCATGATATACAAGCGTCGGTACATATGGCTTAAAAATTTCTTCTGCATGTTTAAGTCATTAAAGGCTTGGTGGCAGGATGTAGATGGCCATCTTGAGACCATTGTCCCACAGTCAGGCCAATGGGGTATTCTCACTTTGGGCCGAAACTTCTCCGAAGAGAGTGGAATAGGGGTTCAAGTTGCCGACAAGGTGAACATCACATACGAATGGGTGAATTTCTCTCCATACAATGTGAGACATGATTTCGAGTGGCAGCTAGATGACGACAAATACCTCGAGTTCAAGGACATGATGATGGAGGCTAACGATGTTGATGTTATGACCAACATGGATATCCTCCTTACGAACCCGTACTTAATATCTCTACACCCCGAACAGTACAGGATTCGTTTGGATGATGCGGTGGCTAAATACCAACAGCGGCCATTCGGATACGGATTCAACAACCTCAGACACCAGCTTCTGCACAACCAGCGATACGGATGGTAGTGAAGATATATAACATGGTACCGTCATCTTCCCATGGTCCATTATGATAGTATCAATCGCAATTAATTTAGTATTGTAGCTGAGTGATATGTCGTATTTAATTTTTTAAAAAAAAATATCAGTTTATTCATGATTGTAATGATGCTAATCTTGTTCTTCTTTGTATGCTTTATTTCTGGATGTTTTAAACAATCTCATTTTCCATTCCTAATGATTCATTACATACCTCCAATACTACAACACATAAATCCAATACTACAATACATAACATAACTCCAATACTACAACACATAAATCCAATACTACACTACATAACATAACTCTAATACTACAACACATAAATCCAATACTACACTACATATCACTACTTCCATTAACAAGTAAAATAGTATCAACTGACACAATTTTAGTACCAACAAAGTCTAGCATTGGAAGCGTATCAAGATTCCAACCTCGTGCTTGTTATGCTGAATGGACACCGCCTGCCTTATAGTGACATGTTTGTACTCTTTAACACCGTCAATTCTCGATACCATGATTTTGTGTTAATGTCATACTGGTGGGAAATAAACATTTTGTTCCGAATCAAACTTTCCCACGAACTGCCAAGCGATGCCTTTATTTCTCCCCCCGAACTGTACGTGCTTAGGGCTTCCCGGCTACCGTTGTTGTCAAATACATCAATAGCCTCGTTAACCACTATAAACACAAGATTATACTTACTTGCTATTTCTTTAATTTTCCGTGCTACAGCCTGTAACATTCGTTTACGCTCCATAAAGCCATAATATGTGTTGTCGTGCTCATGCCTAAACAAATACGCTATTGAATAAAGAACAACAACCTTTGTGTTCCTACATCCTTCATGGGAGTTAATCACCATCAACTCCACTTGGTTAAGAACTAGAAATATCTGGTCAACATTATCAATTTTTTTAACGTGTACTAAGCTAAGTAGGTTTTCATCAATATTTTGGGAAGGACACAAATGCACACTAAGACTGTGTAGTCGTTGAGCCGGGAAAACCGGACATGCTTGTATGTATATCGATGATCCATAGAGACCACCATCCCCCGGATACAAAAGACACATCAACAGCATCTGCAAACAAATCTGAGTTTTGCCCACCCCGGATTCACCAAAAATTTCAGTGACTTCACCGGTACAAATTCCCCCTTCAAGCATAAAGTCTACTCTTTCACATTTGGTTCGACATTTTTGTTTCATTTTTTCAAAGATATAATCTTCTTTCAATGGAATAAGGTCCAATTTTATTTCATTGGCAATGAGTCCGTCAGTGTAAAAGCCCATTCAGTACGGTCTCATTTATTCCATTATTAGTCTTATTGATATATTGGTGGAACCCATAATGTCCCATCGTAACTGATATTGGGAGAACCCAAATCGACTGCTGGTACCATTGTACGTCTTAATGGTTTGCATTCAGGATATCATTCCCATTGGTAATGGTATCAAAATAAGATACCATATGATTCATTGGTATAAATGATAGCACAATGATACCATTCTGACACATATTGATACGTTAATATTCTACACAACACACAACTTTATATAACCAATTATATAGTACATCCAGCTATGTTTATTGTAAAAATTAATTAATAATTGAATGATTTAAATCCTGTTGCAAATGATGTACGGACATGTTAGTAGGGAACCCGCTGTTCAATACATGGCCGTGAAGGGGGAAATGTTGTTGCCCATGGTACGCATTGTTGGTGAAGTACCTAACTGCATCAGCGTACTCATTCATGTGAATTCCACCTACTAACATCCTTCCATTGAACGCTGACGGACCACTCCCATTACTTGCAACTGTATATTGGCCCTGTGAAAAAACACCCTACTATAAGGCTTGCAACTGTATTCAGAATACGAATACAGTAAACAATTAGTAGAAAGAATTACCTGCTGGTGATATACTTGATGTGGAAAATATTGACCACCAAACATATTAGGAGGAAATGGTACCTGCACCACAACCACAATCGCAGCAATAAGATAAGCAACCATACACTACTATAATCAGTACGCCCTAACCACACCAAAAATAGTACACTTACCTCGCTTTGCAAGCTCAATGTATGAACAGTCCCATTATCCACATCGGTCTCTTTTCCCATTACCCGTTTCTTCTTGCCTCCTCCTGTCTTGGCCTGCTTATTCGAACCCCCTTTTTCTATCGGTGACACAAACCGAGAGACTTTTGGTGTGCCTTTTCTATTATTCCCCCCTCCCCCCCCCCCCCGAGGTTCAGGATCTTTCACATTAGAATTCGGTGAATCATCTGGTTGAGTGCTGCCTTTGTTAACTGAGCAACTCGGAGTTTTTACAGTAGGAGGAACAGCCTATTGCACCATCTCAACAATTTCACCACTAGGCCTTTCATCACCGCCAGAACCTTGTCCTGAACCTTCAGCCAGCACTTTTAGTTCATCAAGCTTTATGTTCATAGACTGAATCATATCCATCAACAACTCAACAACTTCTTCAGATGTTGAACCTCGCATAATAATAGGTTCAACAACAAGCATCAAATTATCGTATCTCATCATATCTTCCGTTTTGGACGCATCATGGTAAGCAACTTTGGTAAGGGTATGTTTCCTAGTAATATCCTTTCTCCACCTATCTAGAATATACATGGGAGGGACCTCAGTAACACCATTCATGTCTAATACCTTAATGATGTGTCTACATACAATCCCATGACATTCAAATTGCTGACAATCACAATATGCCTCTTTTTTCTCCTTGTTGTACAACACTGTATACTCCTTCAACCTATTTTGGCCCAATTTTAGTAGGGGGACTTCTCTCCTCCTTTTCTTGCAATATATCCAAACAGGATTTGAAAAAATATTCTCTTCCTTAGTAGGTGACACCATCTTCTTTGGCCCAACATGGGTCACATACGCCACTCGGTTGCACTGATTTTGAACCTCCACAAACTTTGCATCAATATACACTTTTTGAAATTTACGTTCCAACCTGAATTCCGACAGCAAAGGCCTTACATATCGGGTTGATGCTGTTGATGCTTTCAACCCTTTGAGTTGTTTGCATTCCTGCCCAAAACACATCCTTCACAAACGCGGGAATCCACATCTCCCTTTCCTCAAACAGGCCTACAACAACAAATATTTGTATTTCAGAAAACTTAGAACAATGCAACATAACACTGAGTAAAATACAATACCTTACAGAACAGTTTGGTACCATCAAATTTAAATTAAGTACCAACTAATCCCAACATGGTTCAGTACTTTCTCTTTTGCATCATTTAAGAAGTACCATCCAACTCCATGATGGTACCATCAAATGCCATGATGGTACCATCCAATGCCATGGATGGTACTCCAATGCCAACATACAACATTGCCAGGAAGCATAATACATAAACCAGTACATCAGGCATTAGGCAGAATAGAGGTAGGAGAGAACATAACCAACAAAAATTAACCAATATAAGAAATAACAGCAAGCATGGACTATGAACATCAGTTATTAAAGTACCAAAACACTGACCTTCAAGCCTTTCATAACAATCATATTGTTCGAGCTTGAACTTTTTTATAACTTCCCACCAAGAATCAACAAACTCCTCCAGGGTAATGCTGTTGTAGATCACATTCTGCAACTCTTCTTTCACATCCGGATAGTTAGACAAACCACCAAGTTTCTGCCCAAACTTCTTCATGATATGCCACATACACCACCGATGGCGTGTTTGAGGCATGGGGAAAACAGCTCTAATCGCCTTCCTCATCGCTGCACACTGATCTGTCATGATCGCTGTCGGGGCCTTACCTCTCATGCAAGACATCCAAGTCTTGAATAACCACTCAAAGGTCTTCGCATTCTCATGAGAAACCAACGCACATCCAAGAAGAATAGTCTGACCATGGTGATTAACCCCAACAAAATTCGAAAATGGAAGTTTATACTCATTTGTTAGGTACGTCGAATCAAAACATACGACATCCCTAAAATAGTTTAATGCCTCCCTACTTCGAGCATCAACCCACATTATGTCTTTCAACCTCCCCTTTTCATCAACACGGTTCATGTGAAAAAAAATTTGATAATCGGCACTCATCCTATCAAAATAGTCCAACATAGCCGACGCATCACCATTTTTAAACTTCAACCTCCTCTTTCTATTCACCAAGTTGTGCATATCTTTTTTAGTGAATCCCATATTCCTAACACCATTTCTTTGGCTAGCCATATTGTTGTAAATCTGCCCAATTGGTGCACCAGAGCCATGATCATTTTCAATCCTATTCTCCAAGTGCTTTGTAATATTCTCCTTCCTATACATAGCTATGTGTTTGGTCAACTCGGGACTCACTAGATGATTATGCTCATTCACAACCTTCTTTACCAACCAACCACCTTCATCATTACCTTGCCCATACATCATAACCGGACAATCACATTTTTTAGTCTTCTTCTTCACCATTGGTTCTTCCTTAACCACAACCCTCTTACCATTAACCTTCCTTCGGTATGCTGTCTTCCCATAGCACTCACACTTCCATACATAAGTGCGATATGAAGTTGACTTCCCAGCATTATTAGAGGATGGCTTCCCACCACCTATACCCACAACACCAAACCCTTCTTGCCTCCCATACCCACGATAATACTTATTCATTTCATCCCAGGTACCAAAAACCATTCCCACTTCTGGTTGAGGTAATACACTACCTGTACCACTGTCTAACTCCCTCTCTAAACCAACATTACAATCTTCATTCAAGTTAATAAAGTCCCTATTGATAATAACATAATGAACACCCTCAGATGGAGGCTCCTTATTCAGGTCAAAAGCCTCCCATCCATCATCGTTCTCAACACTTTTAGGAAATTCATCACAGTCTGAGCTATCTAAACTACTATCTGAGCTATCACAATCATTCTGCTTAATATGGGAACAGAACCAGATCAGAAATTAGGGAGGGAATTACAAGAACTGGGAACAGAACCAGATTAGAAATTAGGGAGGGAATTACAAGAACTGGGAACAGATTCAAATCAGCAATTAGGGAGGAAAATACAAGAACTATATACATCACAAGGGCTCAACACATGAACAGATCCAAACACATTACACCACACGATAAGAATGCATAATAAATAACACATTACGCCACAATTTACACCACGCGATTTCTCCATTTCAATTGTGCCAAAACAGTAAACACAGATATACAGCAATTGCATGCCCAGTTTAACCAATTATTCTTCAATATTTTCAATTTTAAAATTAAATTAACTAAACACAATAACAAATGTGAATTAATACACCTAAAATTCTGAATTACTGAGATCTTACCTTAATTATTTCAATTTCTCTATTCACACAATCACCACCATCATCCCTTTTGTCGACAACCTACTAAGGGAGTGAAGTATAAGAGTGGGTACTTAACTTTGACAAAAGTTGCAGATTGAGTACTCAACTTTCATTTGTTGCAGATAGAGTACTAAACTTTGTAATCAACCTAATTGACTTGTTATAGCCGGTAATCAACAGCTAATAAATGCAAATATGAATATATTTTTTTTCATTCCCTTGAAGCCTGTGAAGCTGAATAATTGTCAGAGTACATATTTAAACCAGGAAAATGAGAAATGTAACTGTATTTCAAAAAATGTAGCCGTTACAAATGAAAGAGCTAAGGCTAAATAATATATAAGAGTACTTCTAAGCCTTAGTTTCTTCACAACTTGGTTTGTGAAATTTTTCCCCAAAAAATAGTGATGCTGCTGGGTGAATCTGCAAGTATTAGGAATAAGGGAAATCAGTCACCATGTCAAGATTAAGTTCAGGTTTTAGCTCAAGCCCAAGTAGGTGTCATTGTGGTTTGCTTGTGTCTAGGACAAGGGCTTGGACAAAGGATAACCCTGGAAGAAGATTTCTTGCATGTCCAGATTATGATGCAGACACTGAAAGAAGAGGGTGCAAGTTCTTCAAGTGGACAGATGTTGAAGCACCAACAGATTGGCAGACTGATGTTATATTGGGTTTGATGGAGGAGAAGGACAGGTTGAAACATGAGATGGTGGGCATGAGGAAGCAGCTTTGTGAAGCTAATGAATATGCAAGGAAGATGAAGGCAGAAAACACATTGATGAAATTCAAAAGGGGTGTTAGATTGAATTTGAGTTGGAAACTGTGGGGCTTTATAGTAGCTGCAGCATTGGGGATTTACTTTTATGTAAGGCATATTTAAAATTAAAATGTAAGCAGTTGTAGGTAGTATGTTACCTTAGTTGTTCTTGCTAGTTCTTCTCTTCTTTGCTAGGTCCTGTAAAAGTTCAAAATGTACTCAGATGATGCTATTTGGCAAAGGAAATGAATAAAAGTTTTTGTATTAACCCACCTATAGTGCTTGTGATGTTATAGTTGTTGGATCATGGTGGCTTTGTTGTGATGAAGGGGGGTATTCTTGACTGCAAGAATACACAGTCTGCTCCCCATCATAGTCAGAGTAAAATGTCCTTTGAACATGTTGTGTTGTTGGTGCAGGAACATGATTTTGGTGGTTTAAACTACCTTGCATCTAATTAAAAAAAAGGTTAACATTTGACTGTAATATTAGTGACAATAAAACTCAAATTTGTAAATTTCTTGCTGTTACAACTCTCTGAAACCCATTTGGGTAAGTGTAGATCCCCACTTCCCTCATATGCATGGGTAGTTGAGGTTCATGTGTTGCTGTTGTTGCAGAAGTGGAGTTTTCAGTGTTTCTGGTGTTGATGTTGCTTCTGTCTCCTGCAGCAACATTTTTGCAGCCCCTTGCATTATGGCCTTGGACACCACAAAGTCTGCAAGTGATTACACCACCTTTCCTCTTGAGCTTCCCTACTGCAGTTACTTCTGCTGCCAGCATTCTTCTCTTTGTTTTTGGCCTGTGATTAATTTTCTTGAGCTTTGGTGGCAAAACAAGGTCATTAGATAATGGCCATTCCTGAGGTCCATTTAAAGGCTCTAACAAGTGCTGATATGCTTTTAGGTAAGTGGATTTTGTGAAATATTCATTGACATATGGCTCAGGATGGTCTGACTTGTTCCACACTACAACTACAACATGTTTGCAGGGGATGCCACTAATTTGCCAAGCTCTGCAACTACAAGTTCTTTGAGAAAGGTTCACAACAAATTTTTCTCGAGTAGCACCTTCTCTGACCCCATAACAAAACCCACCATCCCAATATGCATTCCAACCCCTAGCCCAAACCTTGCATGTTTCCAACTTTTGTTGGATCCTAGGGCATAAAACCATTTCCTTGTTGGCAATCTGATCCCTTTTCTTATGAAGCCTCTCCATTACACCTTCCCTTATGTCTTCCAACATGGTGATTATTGGTTTATGCCTTGAGTTGAGAATGTAAGCATTAAACACCTCACTCATGTTGTTATCAACACTGTCACAACATGAGAGTGGGGTGTAAAATGCCCTGCACCATTTTTTGTAGTTTCTGTTCATGAGATCCTCAGCAGCATCTTCTGAAATAGCTCTCATTAACTCAATGTTTGCATTGAATTCATTCTCAGTTGTACTTTTGGCTATCTTCCAAAACTGCTTTCTGAATTCCACCCCCCCCCCCCAAAGACTGATCTGAAATTACAATATACATGTCTTGCACACACCCTAGTCTCAGCTTTAGGGAATGTGTTTGCAACAGCAGCAAGCAGACCCTTCTGTTGGTCTGACATAAATGTGTACCCTGCCCCACCATAAGTACCTAAATCAGAACCTAAAAGCTCTAAGAACTAAGTCCAAGAATCTGTACTCTCTACCTCCACTACTGACCATGCTATTGGGAACATTTGGTTGTTCCCATCCCTCCCTACAACAACTAATAGCTGACCACCAAAAGGCCCCTTCAAAAAGCATCCATCCAAGGAAATGATCCTCCTGCATCCATCAAGGAATCCCTTTTTAAGAGCTTCAAAACACAAGTAAATTCTTTCTAACACATTGGCATTCAATTTAAGCTTTACTGTATTTCACCTGTTACTTCTCAAAATTTCAGCTGCATATCTAGGAAGCAAACCAATTTGGTCCTCATACTCACCAACAATGAGTTTCTGTCCCAATTTTCTAGCTCTGAAAGCTAAGTACCTACTAACTTTCAACCCCTTTTCAAGCCATACAGTCTCTATGATATCATGCACCTTCATGTATGGGTTAACTTTGAATTTTCTTTGAAAAAACCTAGCTACCCATGAAGCTGTTACTCTCTTGCTTGTTGGTTCCCTACCACAAGTATGCTCACCAACATGAGTTTTAACCATGAAATTTCTTTTCCCTTTCTCCCAAGATGCCCATATCCTCCAAGGACAACCTTTGTCTTTGCTCTTGCAATGCCCACCAACCCCATTTTTGTCATTTCTACTGAAATGGATGTCTCTACCAGTCTGAATACAGTAGTCAGTAACAACTTTTTTGAATGTCACTGAATTATCAAATGACTGACCAACAAAAAACTTGCTAGAACTCCCTTCAGACCCTCCTTTTACAGTATTCTTTCTGTTACCCACAAGTTGTACCAGGTACCCATAGTCATCCTCATCAGATGACTCATAAGGGCTGTCTGTCCCACTTAGTCCATCAGAATCACATGCATATCTTGATGGATCTGTTCCCTTTGATTCTGCTAGCTTTCTCAGCATGACCAATTCATCCTCATATGATTGCTCTTTCTGTTTCTCTTCATTCAACCTTGTTCTAACATTCACAATCTCTGCATCATCCTCATCTGACCTCTCAGTATCATAGTCTATAAATGGATCAGTACTCCTAAGCACACCACTATTAAGAAGTTCAACAAAGGAGCCATGTCCACCTACTCCAATACCTATGTGTGGAGGTACATGTGCATGTTCATTTTCTGTATATACTTCAATAACCCTAAACTCCAACAACAGTGAAAGGCAGGGGTCACAGGAACTATTTTCAAACCCCAAAAACCTTATACCACATTGAAAATCCTTTCTGGGATCCAAGAAATGCACTTTGACTATATCTTTATACCCTAGACTGTCAATAACTTGTTTCACATACACAGAGTCAACATCTTCTGGTATGTCATCAAAGGTGTTGACTCTTCCCCCATTGTATATAAGTTGACCTTCATCTTGATCCCATTCCCCACCATGATGAACTATTATGCAAGGTTTCAAATGCATCTGTTCTGTTATACAAACATGGCCAAATTGTTCATCAGTTGATTGTCTTAATATGTCAATTGAGTATATGTATCCACATATATATATGTGCATACAACATAAATAAACTAAGTAAAGCTGCAAATATTGACACAAGTTCATACATAATTACTAATTTCATTCATTTCATAAAATATGTCCATTACATCCATACAAAAGGTAGGCTCACCTACATCCTACAATTAGCAATATTACTCCTCTGTCATGGCATAGTGTCAAGCAACATCTTATAACTTGTCACAAAAACCTACTTCATCCACAAAAACCTACATATGCCATGACAGAAGAAACATCTAAAACCACTACATCAGAACAAAGTTAATTTTTCTTACATCAGAAAAAAAAAAACACATAAAAGCTTATACAAGCAGCATCCCCCAAAAAAGCGTTAACATGCTGCACCTAAGACACCCCCGCCCTCTTGCAACTACTCCTCCTTGAACAAGAGTGGGAACCCGTCAAAGTAGACGGTCATGTCCTTGTTAACCCACGCATGGAGGTCGCGCCATCATTGAACAACACATCGTGGAGGTTCCAATCCTGAATTGAAGCCCTAGGGCCATGGGAAAGGGTAGATGAAGGCCATGTGACGAAGGCGCCACCAGACCCGCCACTTCTTGCAGGTCCTCTCCACACTTTCCTGGTCCTCCTAGAGCAGGCGGTTGAAGATGTGTGTCACCAACACATCCTGCTGGCTGAAGAGAGGGTGTGCATCAGCAAGGGCGTCCATACCTAAAGTCCAACATTTTTTTTACCAAAAGTTACTGAGGTGTACTTAAACTAAGCCTCTCTTCAACATACAACCCACAAACCTTACTTTCTCCATTTTTTAATAACAAATTCAACACTGTAATCAATATTCTAATCTTTGTTTAAGCTAAGTCACACTTTACAACAAAATAAGCAACAAAAAACATATGTTATTCATGCGAAAAAGACAAACATTCACTTTTAAGAGCAACAATACAACCAACAAGTACCAAATTCAATAACATAAAGACAAAGAATGAGAATATACCTTCTCCAGAGGTTCTTTTTGCAAGTTTCCTATCTCGTTCGTTCTTCAGCGAGATCAACGGCTGGCCAAGTCATTCGCTCCTAAAAATTGCAACTTTCTTCTTTTGGACTTCTTTTAATGGAGTAAATGATGAAGGTCCCCCCCCCCCCTTTCTACTTGCTTTTATAGGGAAAAGGGAGACAAAAGCTTGTCTGAAATAAGGAGGGAGGGGTAATCTTGGGAAGCTTGCCAAAGAAGCTTCGTGAAGAATAGTTTCCCGCCACAAGTTCCTCAGCTTTGATACAAGAGAAAGCATCTTCGCACATTTACCAACGAATGTCATCATTACTCTGTTTTTCAAAATTTACAAAAAAAAATAAAAAAAAAAAAAAAAATGCTAAACCGGTTGAAACCGGATACAACAAGTTACTCGCCGGAATATTCCCTCCGATTAGTACTCTCCCAAAGTTAAGTACCCAATTTTCCACTTTTGAAAGTTGAGTACCTTATTTGTAACTTTTGTCAAAATTGAGTACCCACTCTTATACTTCACTCCCTACTAAGGCTACTAAGCTCGCCACCAACTCGTCTCTTAATCAGGTCCAAGCTCTCCACCAACTCGTCTCTTTCAGCTGCAGATCAGGTCCAACCTCACTCCCCACCTTAACTCCCAGCAATCAGGTCTAAGCTTCAATTATTAAATTTGGGAAAATTTCGATCTTCTCTTAATTCAATTGCAGCGTAGGAATCAGTGTAAATGGGGAATAAAATTGCAATTACGATTATTATTGTGGAACAAAAATGGGGAAAAAAATTAAGCAATTATTGTTTGGTGTACAAAAATGGGAGGGAAAATTTTAATGAGATTTTGGGGAAAAATTTTGGTGAAAAAATTTTGGGGAAGATATTCTCCCCGTCATTAATTTAGGAAAATTGTTCATCCTCACACTAAAAAAATGAGTTTTAAATTAGGAAAATTGTTCATCCTCACCTCAAACTTTTTAAATGTGCTTTAGTGACTCATGAGGCCCACATGTACTACACACTCTTTATTGATTTCAGAAATATTAATTTTATTTTATTTTATTATTATTATTTTTTTTTTATCTTAGTTGAGGATGAGAATTTCTCCTAAATAAAGAGTATATCAGATCAATCATTGAATTTGGCACACTTGCGGATTCCATAGAAAACATAAATCCTATCTCCGATGCTGCCAGAATTATGGGAATTCTTATTTCCAGGCAACACCCAAATGTTTTAGCTCCCCAAAACAACGAACAAATAAACAAATGTACTAGTATTTACAATTCACTACTTTCTAATCAATCAACTTCAATCTAAATTTCAAATTTTACCACAATCAAATATCAACATCACCAAACCCAATTTCTCTGATTTTCATTTTTATCATCAAAATTGTGAATATGAATTATGTTGCCCACCAAATGTTCGATGAAATACCTCTTTGAGTAAATTCCCAATTCTTCAGTTTATTGCGAATTGTGTACCCTTTTTCATACTGTCGAATTAGGTAACATTGATATTTTTAGGCTAAATTAGAAAATAACACCTGTTAAAAGACCTAATTTTGTTTTTAACACCTTAAGATTTCAAAGTTTAATTATAACACCTGTTAAAAAATAAAAATTTTGCTTTCACCACCAGATAACAGAAACTGTGACGGAAATTTTTGGTGGGGCCCACATAGTCGTTTACCCTCCAAATTCCATCCCCTTCAATTCGAATTTATCTTCTCTGTCATTTATTACCACCCAACTAATTTTGCTTCATTGAATTTCGTCTGCAAATCTTGAACAACCAAAATTACTGCGAACATTCAAACCCTATACTGATTGTTGTGATTGAGAAATTGAGTTGGAAGAGGAGGTGTCAATATTGGAGCGAAACAAATCAGCGAGATTCCGTCAGCCATTTCCAACATCCAAAAAGCTTGGACTTTTTCGTGGATTCTGACAGCAACAGGAGTAAGATTCCAATATAGGTACCTTTCGAACCCTTTAAAGTAGTTTTCAACAAGTACTGTGTGCTGCATTATGCCATTTGTGTGGGTGTAGTAGGGTAATTTGGGAAAAAAAATTAGGAACCCTAAGAACAGTAAAATGGGTTAATTTGTAATTAAAGTTGAATTTGATTAAATTAAGTATGATTTGGTGTAATGTGTGAATTATTTAGTTTAAATCATTGATTTTATTGACTGTTGACTGGTTTGTCATTGTGTTGGTTTAAATATGTTTGATTTTGTTGATTAAAGTATTGCGGTTGACTGTGTAATGAGGTTAGCTATGTTGGGTTTTATTGATTTGCTATGCATTTGTTTATTAGGTAGAAAAATGGCCGACAACGAAGATGGATTAATTGATATATTATTTAGAGTAGGGGGTGCTTTTGTTACTAAACAAGTGTCAAAATCAAAGCATTTGCTTTGTTGGTGTGGTGGGTTATGTTATTGGAGGAGGGATGTGGTAGTGGATAAGATAGATTTGCATTATTTGAGGGTAGCTGCTGTGCATGGGTTTGTGAACTTTAATGTCCATGTCCCACCTAACTACAGACTTTGGTATAAAGAAAGAGGTAGGACCTTTAACACAGGGAGAAGGGAGTTAGTAAATGAAGAGGAAGTGAAGGGGCTGCTGGAGACAGTGAATGGGGAAGGGTATGTTGAAGTATTTGTGACTGCTAATGAAACATTAAGGCCCATACATGAGATCCAGGCCCAGTCCACTCCAGTAAAGGCTGAGAGAAAGGGGAAGAAAAGTTCAGGTAAGCCTGCTGTAGTTAGGAAGAGCCCAAGAATTAACAAAAATGAGCCTAAGGTGAGGGAGGGTGAAGAATCTCCTAAACCTAGATCTAGACAGGGGATAGAAAGGGTTGAAGGGGTTTCTGCTGAGATTAAGGGGGTTCCTGGTAAAGGGAAGTTGTTGAGTAAGGGGAAACAAAAGGGTAAAGCTAAGCTTGAAAGGGGTTCTGGCAGTGTGAAGGTGTTGGATAAGGGAAAGGGAAAAAAAATCTGTAGGCAAAGGATTGATTTTTTAGGATAGTAGTGAGGGCAGTGAGACTGGGAGGGAAGATGATTTTTCTTCAAGTGATGGGAGTGAGATTGACATAACTTGGGAGCCTGGAGAGGAGGAGTATGACAGTGGGGATGAGAGGTGGTTTGTGCAGAATTCTGAAGAAATTTTAGCTAAGGTAACAAGAAGTCTTGGGAAGCAGTTTGATGTACATGATGAGGGGGTTTCCAAGGATCCAAAGGCAAGGTTGACAGATAATTTGGATGTGAATGAGGTACAACTACAAGAAGAAATTGAGGGAGAATCAGATGACCTAAGGAGCTTGGATGGTTCATTTGATGAAGAGGACAAAAGTCCATGGTTTAATGACAAATCTGACTTCTCAAAGCCTGTTGTACTTGTTCATAGGCTTAGGTTTAGCAATGCTACAGTGTTGAGGAAAGCTTTAAGAGTGCATGCCATACAGAATAGGTATGAGTACTATTTTTTACACAATGATAGTACTAGGATTACTATTCAGTGTAGGAATAGGTGTGGGTGCAAGTTTGACACAAAGACAAGTAGGATGCCTTTGTGTATATGCAGGGGTGGAGTGAAGTGTAGTTTCAAGATCCATGCTACTAAGTTAAAAAGACAACAGACTTGGCAAATAAAAACCATGAAGTTGGAGCATAAATGTGTGAGAAGCAGGGAGAACAAGAAGGTCACAGCAGAGTTCATTGCTGAGAGGTATCTTGAGGAGTTCAGAACTAACCCATCATGGAAGGTTAAGCAAATCAAGGATAGGGTGCTTCATGACTTGGGGGTAGAGGTGACCTACTACAGGGCTTGGATGGCAAGATGTAGAGCTAAGTTGATCATTTTTGGTTCAGCAAGAGAGCAATATGCTAGGGTATGGGATTATGGGAAGGTTGTACTGAAATACAACCCTGGGTCTAGTTGTAATGTTGTGATTGATGGCATTGAAAAGCCTGAGCCTCCCTTGTTTATGAGGATGTTTATTTGTTTAAGGCCTTTGAAGGATGGGTTCTTGAAGGGTTGTAGGCCAATTATAGGGGTAGATGGTTGCCACTTGAAAGGAGGTTATCCAGGCCAGATTTTAGTTGCAGTCTCCAAGGATGGGAACAACAGCATTTACCCCATTGCTTGGGCAACTTGTGAGGTTGAAAACAGGGAGACTTGGGTATGGTTTCTGGAATCCTTGATGCAATGCATTGGAAGTGCAGATGGGGCAGGCTTCACCTTCATGTCAGACAGGCAGAAGGTAATATTTTGTTTTGATTATTGTAGTCTTATTTTCTGTCCTGTTCTTTATTGTTTGAAGTGTGACAAGTAATTGTTGATATGTTAAATAGGGACTGGTTGAAGCTCTGTCTGAAGTTGTGCCTAATGCAGAGACTAGGTTCTGTGTTAGGCACATTTGGGCAAATTTCAAGTTGAAGTTCACTGGATCAGTTTTCAAAGAGCTCTTTTGGAGTGCTGCAAGAGCAACAACATTTGTAAGTCTCTAGGTGACCTTAAATTATTTTGAATAAGTAAATGCATGATATTGTTCCTGTTCATGTACCTACTTCATGTAATAATGTTCCTGTTGTGTATAAAAGCAAAATAAGAGCAACAACAGCTGTGTATGTTATTCTTTCATGATAATGTTCCTGTTGTGGTTGTAGGTTGAGTTTCAGATAGCCATGCAACAGATTAGGGAGCTTGATGAGGATGCTTACAATTATTTGGAGAACATCCCCACTCATCACTGGTGCAGACATGCATTCAGTGACAGTTGCAGGTCCAACATGTTACTAAACAACATGTGTGAGACTTTCAACTCTGTTATCAGAGATGCAAGAGACAAACCTATCCTCACCCAAATGGAATGGATGAGGAGGTACATGATGAGGAGAAATAATGAGAAGTGGGAGGACTCCAAGGAAATCACAACCAAGATCACTCCATATGTGCATAAGCTATTTCAGAGGATGAGCTATGTGGCTAGGAATTGCATAATTGAAGCTGCCAGGGATGACACTTATGAAGTGCAGCTGAATGATGACCAGGTTCTAGTTGACTTGCCAAATTGGTCTTGTTCCTGCAATCACTGGCAATTAACAGGCATCCCATGTATTCATGCATTTGCATGCATAATGGATCAGAGGGTTGATGCTGAGCAGTTTGTCCACCCCTATTACACTATGGACACTTACAGAGCAGCATATGAGCCTACAATTCAACCTATGCCAGGCCCAAAGCATTGGGAGAGAGTGAACATGAGAGAGCCTCATCCACCAGCATTCAAACAGCAGCCTGGAAGACCTAAACAGAAGAAGAGGAAGCTGGAACCTGGGGAGGGAACATCTGCAACAGGAGGGGAGCAGGGAAGAAAGAGGAGGAAAAGTCAGTGTAGGATTTGTGGTGGATTTGGCCACTATCCCAAGACTTGCAAGGGCCCACATGAACCTGAACCAACTGAGCAGAGAACTGCAGGAAGACCTCCTTTAAATTCACCTTGGGTAGTTGAGCAAAGGAAGAAGAGGGAGATCAAAGCTGCTAAGAAGGTATGCTGTTGGATTTGTAACTTTTCTTTTAAAATTTGTGATGAAATTGGATGTTGATACTTGTTTATTGGTATTTGTGTTTAATAAACAGAGTGCAATAGGGGCTGGTCCAAACAGCATTGGGAATAGGACTTTTCCCCAAGAGCAACCTGGCTGTGAACCATTGAGTAAGAGGAAAGGTTCACACAGTCAACAAGGGCAGCCACAAGCCAAGCATCACACCACCCCCTCTTCCAGCCAACCTGAACCCAATGCTACTGGAGTGCAGACAAGGAGGGCTAAGCTGCTGACTTCCAGAAAAGGAGGGCTGACACAATGATGTTTGAATTGTTTTTCTGAACTTTAGTTGTTGGTTGTATTTTCTGAACAATCAGTTGCAATATTTGTAGCTTTACTTTTGGGTTTAGGACAAGGATCCTGTTTTGTTAAAATAATACTTTGCTTTAAGGCTTTACCAGCCAATTTTGTTAGGCACTGCAACAACAAATTTGATCAACAACTTAAATGCAATATCAACTACTTAGGTACTTACTTAATTCATTGCTTTCATAATTGTGTACATTATTTTGCTTGCAATAGTGGTTCACTGCCACTTATAAATCATTACATTACCATATTACTGTTTCATGCAATTACTAGCATTACAAGTTATACTTAATGCATTACAAACCCCCTAATAAGAAGGATCACTAATATGACCAAACTAATCCCAACAGCAAGACTAAGAACAGAGTGATCCGATCTAGCATTCCTTCCATGCATCTCTCTGTTCATCTTGTTCCTGTCAGAGTTTAAAGCCTTGCATTTCATTTTCAACCTGTCCACTTCATTCAGCAAACACCTCAACTGTCCACCAAGATCATCAACTTCCCTCTTGTAATCACTAATTTCCCCCTTCAACAGTTTCTTATCTAACAACAAATTGTTGATCACCTCTGTTTGCCAGGCTGTCCCATCTTGTTCATCCACCCATTCAAATGCTTTACAACCTTTGCTCTCAGTTACAGGATCGTAGAACTTGCATGTTCTGAACTTACGACCAGGGTTCTCCCTTGTCCAACTGGTAAGCTTTGCAAAGGGAACACCACATTTGCACTTCTTCTCCTTTGAAGGTGAGAAACTTGTAGAAGACATTTCCTGCACCAATTTGCCATCCATAATAAGCAAAACCATTCGTACTATGAAAAAAATACAATTAAACCAAGGGAATTAAACAATCACTCCTACAAATCAAAACCCCCAAATTATTTCTACAATGAACCCTAATTTCATTTTCTCGCAAATTACAGCACAATTAACACACAATGAACCCTAACTATTTACGAATTACATGACTATTGCCAGATACGACCTGAATTATGCATTTAAGTCAACAACATATAGATTAATTTACGCCTTATTTTTGAAAGATAAATTAGGGTTTCTAAAGTGCTATTGACGCAATTACCTGATTTGATATCTACGTCCCCCAAACAATGATGGTAAAATCAAACAATTTCGCCAATTTGTTAGTCAGAATTCGCAAAATGTGAAGCAATTTTGTGTAATCAGCTCATCAATTCTACATTAGTGAAGGATGTCGTAACTATATAAAGCAGTTTGGAAAAAATAGCCGTTATTGTGGGCCCAGCTAACAGATCCTCTAACGTTGTTCCAATTTAGGTGGTGAAAGCAAAATTTTTATTTTTTAACAGGTGTTATAATTAAACTTCGAAATCTTAAGGTGTTCAAAACAAAATTAGGTCTTTTAACAGGTGTTTTTTTTCTAATTTAGCCATATTTTTATTAAATTATCATGCTTGAATTATATGATTAGTGATAAGATTTCCTGCATTTTTATTAAATCTTCAAATGCTTGAATTATATGATTAGTTATAAAATTTCCTGCACAATTTAATACTAACAAGGTGAATTGCTACATTTGTCTCTGCTCATTTAACTTTAGGATGTCTGCAAGTTGAAAGTTTTACATACCCAATTTCTTGAATCAAATTTAACTATTTTCCTTTACTTAATCTGCTATAAGTAGATTTTTTTGCTGTTTTTTGTTGTCCATTTTTATGTGAAATTCATTATCTTTTTGTATGACTGCTTACAGGATTACTGGTTGATAACTTGGCCTGTTTCGTTTCAGCAACCCGAAATTTTGGGTCTTATTTGTTAATCCAGCATGAGTTGTGTACAAGTATGTCTCATCCTGTACTCTTTTTCCTGTTGTTTGTAATATCGAGTATCGAGCATTGCTACATTCAGTGCCTGTCAATCTGTCATCTTATATTTTTTTATTCTTACCAATTTGCAGGACTCTGATGAAAATATTGAGCAGACTGATATTGGTAATATGCAGGACTCTGATGAAAATACTGAGCAGATTAATATTGGTATGAACAATGATTGTCTTTATTATTATTAATTTTTGTTTCCAGTTGTAAAATCACTTGCATGCTGCGAGTAGACGAGTAGTGATGGTTACATTGCTCGAGTTAGAATGTAATATTTCTCCAGGACAGTGTAAAAACAATACTGTTTGATATGACACTATGAAATTTGCCTTTTCCTGGCTGTACAACTCCACTTGCTAAGCACCAGAACTAGATACCATCACCCTTAGACGGACTTCCGTTTTCAATTCTTTTTAGTATAGACTCCAAAATGGAATCAGGCTTCTTCTGTTGTGATTGTACAAATAAAGATTCAAACCTGCAATGTACAAATAAAGAGGCAAGAAAATAACGGAAACAGTATTTTTATTGATGATTTTTGGGTTACAACTCTTATTGATATCTTGATTCCTCTCTTCAAGGGCTTGATTTATTGGGGTCTTATCTACTTATTCCGATTATATCTACAATGTTTGATATTAGGGAGGAGATGGGTTATTGTGACTTATTCCATCTCAGCCTCTTAAACCCTAGAAACAACCCTGTTTATGTAGGGAGTCCTAAGTTAGAGAATTATATGTTTATCATATTTTTTCTGAGATCTTGAAGATATTATCACTTTTGTTCCATTTTTTTTTTTTTTTTGTAACATTATCTCCTTATTACATAAATTTGACCACATAAATTTGACAACTATAAATTGATAAAATTTCGATGTCCACAGAGTTATTTGTATGAGGTCCTTCCTAGAAGTTTCATCTACTACACTTAGAAATGTGGATGTATCCATCCTTTTATGAGCAATATATCATTGTATGTTAGGAAATTAGGGTGTAATTGTGTTTGATTAACGCAGAACAAGCCAATGAAATTAAGAACGAGAAAAGCAATAAAGAAGATAAACAAAGAACACAAGGATTTACGTGGTTCGGTCAAAATAGACCTACATCCACGGGTGGGGGATTCGAGAGCTTCTTCACTATAATGGAGAAAGAAACAAGAGAATAATGCAAGGAGTCCTAAATCTAATGGCTCAAAAGGTATGATCTAATTGATCAACTAAAGGGTCCTTTTATAGCACAAGGAAACCCTAATAAAACCCTAACATTGTTCCCCAAGTATACTCAAATAGCCGTCATAGAAAAGATATAATTTTAGGAAATATTCCATAAATTATCTTAGAATAACCTAACTACCGAGCTATAGCTCGGCAGCTAGCTCATGCCTGCCGCAAGTCCTCATAGGGCCGAGTTATAGCTCACTCGCATAGAGCTATAGCTCGCAGCCTCGTTGCAAATTTCCAACTTCGTCAGATTTTTGTAAAACGGTCATAGGTTTCTCGTTTCTTATCGGAATTGGGCATATGACCTGTCGTTGGAAAGCTCTTGAACCAAGCTATCACCTCCAACTTTAATCACCTCAAAATCAGTTGTAGTTTGAGAGATATAAGCATTCAAAGTCAGCCCTACTAGATTTCGAGTCACAATTTAACATTGTAATTACCAAACGTAGTCCCTTGATCTCATTATCCATGAAGAATGAACTTTTTCTGGCAGAGAAAGTTGCTTGTCAAAGCTGATTGGAATCTCCGTTGTCGTTTTCATATTTAGCTTTTTTATACTAGATTAAACTCCTTTATGAACTAGCTGCAATGAAACACTAGTGATGTTATTGTGAGTTTGTGACGAATAGTTACTGCAATGCATCTTGCTATAGTTACGAGTTGACTAACATCCTACGTTCTTCCAAGTTAAATGGTGTTGGTTCTGAACTACGTCACATTTGTTCATTTTGCAGGTGCAGCAATCAGAAAAGGAAGAGAAATTCTTCTTCAGGTACTTCCACTATTCTCTCTTGCTATTTTACAAGAGGAAGATGTTTTCTGCTTCTTTCCATTTCTACATTGTACTCCCTTGATCACAATTATAAAACTTAAGGTAGGCAGCTAGTTGTACATATCTTTAAGTGATCACAAATTTTCTCAAAAACTGACTAGAGCCCCTTTACGTTTGTTTATTCTAGTTAAGAAAATCTGACTGTCAACATTGGTTTGCTAAATTCATGCAAATTTTAAGCTTCAAATATAAGAAAGTCAGTCATTTGGAAATTTCTCACTTTGATGACTAGAGGAAGCACTCAAAAGAGCAAGTGGTCAATTCCTGTGACCCGTTCTTATCTTTGACTAGAGAAAGTACTCATAAGAGCAAATGGCCAATTCCCATGTCAAAAACCTTTAAAGTAATTTGTCCTTTACCCATTCGATGCTTATGGATGTTAATAATCTTTTTGTTGTCGTTGATTTATTATATGGTTGACAGGCTTTCAATTGGGAGTCTCACAAATTAGACTGGTGGAGGAACTTAGAGGAAAAGATGCCTGATATAGCTAAATCTAGGTTCACATCTGTATGGTTGCCACCTGCATCTCAATCTTTGTCTCCTGAAGGTGAGAGGATATGAAACTGGCCATCAATATATAATATTCCACGTATCCATGCTGTAAATTTTTTTATTGCTTGTGTATCCATCTGCAATTATTCTTCTATCTGTAGGTTACCTTCCACAGAATCTCTATTCGCTAAATTCTGCATATGGTTCTGAGAACCTACTGAAAGCTTTGCTACAGAAAATGGAGCAGTACAAAGTCAGATCCATGGCTGACATAGTAATCAATCATCGTGTTGGGACTACCAAGGGCCATGGGGGGATGTACAACCGCTATGATGGAATTTCATTAGCATGGGATGAACATGCTGTTACATCATGTACTGGTGGTTTGGTAATTTATCCTTAAGTCAATTGCTCCTGTAGATTTGCTATGAAACCTCGTACTCCTTTGTGCTGCACACTTTAAGAACAGTTGTTTTGCTGGATGGAAATTTGCATTTTATGTAGTGCATGTTTCTATTACAGCTTGGTTAAGATTTAAGAGAACTTTCATAGTTAGACCTCATCATTGAATTAGAAAAGAAATATCCTACTTTCAAATAAGAGAGACTACTTTTACAAGCAACAAGCTTTCCCCTTTGTAAGAATCATGACAACCCTCCAGTATGCGTCCCAGGCTAATAAAAAACAATTGAGGAAAAGTTAATCAAATTTGACTGGATTTTGTAATTAAATGAAGGTGTCTTGCTAGTGAGGTCGGTTTGAAAATACATGAATTGCTAATGATAGAGTTTTCATTCTATAAGCGATGGTGTAGTTATGGTTCACCTGACCTGCTTATATGGTGGATAGAAGAATTGATCATGGCCTAGGCTATTGTTTCTCCAAATCATGCATCAATGAATATCATAAAGGATGAACCAATCTTTGCCAAATTGTTCTAATTTATATAGCTCTTGGGCTGGTTTACTCTTAATGAAAGAAAAGAAAGTCAAATATACTGTTAAATTTTTGGTCTAAACTATGCCACAGTTCTTTTGATGTTGAATTCAGATATGCTGTTACATTAAGCACTGATTTCACATGTCTAATTTCAGGGCAATCAAAGTACTGGTGACAATTTTGATGGTGTTCCAAACATTGATCATACACAGCCCTTTGTGAGAAAAGATATTACAGAATGGCTGAGGTGGCTGCGAAACAAGGTTGGCTTCCAAGATTTCCGCTTTGATTTTGCAAGAGGGTAACTAGTCATCTTGGAACTGTACACATTTATCTGTCACTTTTTTTTTTTTTTTTTTTTTTTTTTTTTTTTTTTGTCAACAAAATTAGCAAACATTTTCTAATGTTGGCTGATTACTTAGTTATGCAGCAAAATATGTGAAGGAGTACATTGAAGGTGCAAAACCAGTGTTCTGTGTTGGAGAATACTGGGATTCTTGTGATTACCATAATGGTCATTTGGCCTACGACCAAGGTACATATATGTTGAATCTCTATATAAATAAACTCTAATTTGCAGGACTATTAGAAGAGCTCTAGCATCATAATTATCTATATTACTGTGACTATATTGTTATGTGATTTTTGTTATAAAAAAAGCTATTTATCTATAATGCTGGGAAGATTCTGTGGACTATATTGAAAAATAGTGAAAGAAAAAAAAAATAACTCCACGACAATAATATATGGAACTATGGAAGAAGAAAAAAAAATTGGTGTGTAGCTGTAGTAAGTGGAAGTTGCAAGTGAGAAGACATATGAGTCTTAAGATACAAAACCTTAACTCATGTCGGAAGGACCATCTTATAGGACAGAAGCTACCAATTAGCAGTGAAAATTCATTCAGGTAATTCAGGAACCCAGTCAATTGCCGAAACATAAATGTTTTGACTTACAAATAGGAATTCTGAAGACAGGAAAATGCAAGAAGTGTTACCCTGATTGTTGTCTTCCTAATGGAAGCTTTGTACAAAGTATTGGGAATTGAACCTTCTAGCGATAAGAAAGACATTGAAGACACATGCATATACTATGTGTATAAATAGTCACCTCTACTTGCCTCACTGCCAAACTAGTTTTTGATGGGAAAAGTGTCCTTCCCAGATTCAGCAAACAGTTCTAACTGCTTGCTTATGCCTACTGGAATGCCTTACAAAAGAACTAACGAGTTGTGTTGATTAATCAAAACGCGCTGATTTCCCAAAACATTAATTATGTTATAATTTATAACTTTATATTGAATAAAGCTTGAATAATCTTCAGCTCTAGGAAGACATGTAGATATTGATATTGAAGTATAACAGAAGTTGACATGTTTGGTTGGCCTCTGCCATTTTATGTCACAGATGTACTGTATTGAGCATTTTTTGATATTAATGGTCAATATGCACATCATATTAATCTTAAGGAGACAAGAACTAGGCATGTTAGATGATTTCCCACATAGGACAGCATTTTAGAAAAATCAGACACATAACGCATGAAGATGAAAGAGTGGGAAGCTTAACAGATTCTGAGTTAGAAATCTGCAGGAATTAGCATGGTTTCTGACCAGATTACAGCTCTAAATATGGCAGAAATTAGGGAAGAATAATGATGATTATATTGATAATAGGTGAATTACACTAATAGAAGGATAATTCCACTTTTGAGAGGTGGATTCTCTCCTAATATGAGCTTTCGAGAGGCTCACTCTCTCCCAATAACATAACCTCAACAATATTCAACATGATGATTATTCCTCCTAATGAGGCCTATTTATAGAAAAACTCTCATAACAAACTCTAACTTATTCCCCAAGCTACTACTAATAGGCTATGACTAACATACCCTTCCCCTAATATTGATTCCTTGCAAAATCCTAGCTGGAGTTTCTTGTATGCCAAATCCAGCAACAATTAGTGACATTACTACAGAATGAATTTACTATTAGTTTCTTGGGAGAGAGCATCTCTCTCATTTCAGTGCAGTGTCACTTGGCATGTACAAATTTGTGCCTTTGAGAGTTTATGTTGCCCAAGAGATCTTCAAGTAGTCACTATTATTCTAAAATAGCTTCATGCTACATTTCCTTGAGGATTATTTCAGCATCTTCATTTTCTTATTTCTACAGACAGTCATAGACAACGAATCATCAATTGGATTGATGCTACAGGACAACTTGCCACTGCGTTTGACTTCACAACAAAAGGAATTTTGCAGGTGTAGACAAAGTCTTTTGTATTCCGTGTTTTTGTATTTCCTTAATGCTGAACAGCTAGGCATGTCTCTTTCTGAGGGAAGACCTAGACATCAAAATCTAGTTTGTCATTTATCTTGCCTGCTATCATAGTAAATTGACAAAATCATACCAACATTTAGATCATTACACCTTATTTCTGCCTTGTGTAAAAAAATTCCTTTGTGTACTTTGACGCAATTAAGGAAGCTGAATCCTATTTATTTTGAATAATAGGAAGCTGTTAAGGGAGAATACTCTCGCCTTCGAGATTCCCAGGGGAAGCCACCTGGTGTATTGGGTTTGTGGCCTTCAAGAGCTGTTACATTTCTTGATAACCATGACACTGGCTCAACGCAGGTACTCCACTGATAGTGATGTAACAATAAGTCAAATGTTTATGCAAGTCTGAAAAGTAAGTCATGCTTGTTGCTTACTTGAAGTAGGACCATTGATAGAATAATTTGTGAAGGACATGCCAGAAAATAAGATTCATACGATTATGAAGAATTTTTTATTTGAACATATATCATCAATGTTTACTTAAGTTGAATTTATAGTCTATCTAACTCGAGTAGTTTTTGCTTGATTTTCTTTTCCATTTAGAATACTCTGTTTGTGCTGGGAACTAAGAGTACACATAAGCATATATTGTGAACAGTATTTCCTTTTGGAAACAAAGATAGTTGCAACTTTGACTTTTAAGTAGTTTCGCCAGTGGGAAGCTAATTATGGGAGAGAGGGTTGGGGGGGGGGGCGATAGAGTGAAGATTACAAATTGGACTAAGCCTTAGTAAAGAGGTTGAATATATGTGTCTTGTATTCTAGGAACTTAATAAATTATGTATGAATAAACCTGTGCTCCCTTTATATATCTGGTCCTGCTACTAGGCAATGTGATGTACCAGTTTCTTGTAATTGAAATGACACTAATTAAACACAATTAAGGGAAAGCTTGAGTACTTTGATTGATTAATTAAGTGGAAAGTTGACAAGGTTACAAGAATAATTAATAGCTTGAGTCTATCAATCTCATGGTAGCTTTAGGCTACTACTCTCAAGGGGTTCTAACTCAATTTCTCGATGCCTTCACTAATACATTCACCTCCTACTTATACTCAATCTATCTAAGACAACAATGACTTAAAATGAACACATGTGACCATTAACCAAAATAGCAAAACCAATTAAGACAAGGTTGACACTTAGGGGCCGTTTGGTTGGGGGTATTCAGGAAAGGGAATGAGAATCAATCACCCCGATTCCCTTTGTTGTTGTTTGTTAAGTACTTTCTTTCATTCCCCCAAATCCCTCTAACTTCATTCCCCACCCCCCCTAGGTATTTCCATTCCCATTCCCTACCCACCTTCACACCACCACATCACCACCTTCACACCTACCAACACCACCGGAAACCAGCCCACCCGACCACCGCCGCCCCTCCCCCGACTACCGCCGCCCCTCCCCCGACCCTCGCCGCCTTCCCCTCCCCTGCAAAACATCCCACAGCCCACGCAAAACCCCTCCCTATCCCCGTAAAACCGCCGTCCAGCCCTCCCACCACCCTCGCCGACCCTTGCCGACCCTTCCCCGACCCTCACCGCTTGTCCCCTTCCCCGCAAAAACATTCCTTCGCCACTTCCTAAACCCCTCGTCGATCTAGGGTTTTTTCGGGGCTGTGGAAGGTTTTGCGAGGGGCGGGGATGGCCGGAGAAGGGAGGCGAAGGGTGAGGGAGGTGCGGCGACTGGTTTGGTGGTGGGAACGTTGGAGAATGAATGTTACTGGTGGTTGTGTGGTGGTGGTGTGGTGGTGGGACTGTTGGGTCTCATTCCCTTTGTTTTTAAAACTAACAACACCCCAAATTTTAGGTATTTTCATTTCATTCCTTCTCTTTCCCTTTGTTCATTCCATTCCGATTATCCCGTGCGAACCAAACGGCCCCTTAGTTGCTTGCTTTCCTTAATGCCTTCTTAATAAGTTTTGTCTCTTGCCCTTTGTTGTGTTTGACTCATCCTGGTGTCCCTTTCATTGACCCTCCTTGCTGACCGTTAGTGTGGATTGTTTCCTCCTGTTGACTGTTGCTTCTTCCTCTTGGCTTGGGCCTCCGTGTATACACTTTGATGGGTTGATCCGTACCCTCAATTGGGTCCATAACAGGCAATTTGTGCATACTTTCAGCAATTTCTTTTCAGAGGAGCATACTAGGAATTTTCGGGTCAGAGTCCTTTAAAACATAAATTTAAGTATTGGAGTTCAGCTGACCTCTCTTACCCGTATATATCAACTTGCTGGTGCCTTTATGACCAAAACCTATTCATTATGTTTTTCTCTTGCTTTCTGATAAAGCTTCTGTTAATGAAGTACAAAATATTTACTCATTTGTAGAAATCAGATAATAGTTTAATACTATATTTCCATAGAGTATTAGACTATTTTGGTTATCAAAAAGAAAATCTTACTCTGTTAAACTATTTTGTTTTTCCCCTTACTTGCATTCACAATTTCCTGCTGCAGGCTCACTGGCCCTTCCCAGAAGATCACATTATGGAGGTATCCATCTTATTTTCTTTATCTAGTCCAGCAAATGCAGCTAATACTTTTTGGATTGCCAATTTGCCATAGAGTCTGGTCTGATTTTTTCCCCTTGTATCATAATTTGGGCTGCCCATTTGAACATTCACCTCTTCAAAATTTTGGCTCAAGCAAAGGGCATAATGGATTTAATAGTATGCCTTGTGTTGATGCATGAAATTTATGCATGTTAATTATCTTAAACCAAAACAGAACTTTGCTATGCGTTTCATTTTCATCTTGTCTTGCCTACATTTGTTCACCATGGTGCTATTCAACTACTGATTCTGATTAAGATACTTCGTTGAGGACTGCCATTTCAATATTCTGAGAAAATTCATTACGGAATTTATGTAGTTTTTTTAACACCTTGTAATTTGCTACAGGGCTATGTATATATCCTCACACATCCGGGGATACCGTCTGTGTTCTATGACCATTTCTATGACTGGGACACCTCATACCATGACCAAATTGTGAAGCTGGTATGATGCTACTTTTCAGCCGGTTTGAACATTGTATTTGGGGAAATTATTTATTCACGTGTAACATTATGAATCTGCTTGTACAGATCAACATTCGAAAGCAACAAGATATACATAGTAGGTCTTCTATTAGGATACTTGAAGCTCAACCAAATCTCTACTCTGCCATCATAGGGGATAAGATAAGCATGAAGATTGGAGACGGTTCATGGTCTCCAGAAGGCAAAGAGTGGATACTGGCAACATCTGGTCATAGATATGCTGTGTGGCACAAGGAAAACTAACTGGATAATCAACATGAATAATTTTACCTTTTGAACACCTTAAATCAATCTCACCTTTAAGCTTACTCAAATAACCATTTGACAAGTAAGCAAGTTGGTAGATCAAAATGAATAACGAGTACATTTTAACTTCTAATATAAAGATATGTTGCTCATTTACCATTTATTAAAACTTAATGTTCATTTCATATATTCTCTTCATATAGAAAAATTGATTCTAATGATTCAACTTTTATGCAATTTGCTAAAATATTTCACATATTAGTTTTTTTTTTTTTTTTTTTTTTTTTTTTTTTTGTCCCAAATTTTCATCACTCCTTTGACACAGAGGGAGAAAACTAGGTAAAGAGAGGAGGTGTTGGATGAGATGACTTTCTAAGAAAGTTGTAGTGGTGGCGAAAAGGAAGTGAATGGTGGTTTCATCACAGAGAGAGAAAGAAGTCGAGACTTGAGAGAGATAGAGTGAGAGTAAAGGGAAGGGAAGTAAATCAATTGCCCTTAAATATTTTTGGGTCCCTATGCGTTCTAGTTGTGCATGTTAATATTTAACTCAATATACATTGTTGATGGATTTTTGCTAGTAATTTTGAAGACATACATAAATATGAAGATCATACGCTTTGGTGGGAACTCTACAATAAAACAAAACTACCTACTAGTAATGAAAAGTAAAAACTTTACAACCGAATGTTTCAATATAAATATTTTATTCTACCCATCAAAAAGAAATCCATAAACTAATTTTATGAAGATGCAACAAGATCAAAACTCAAAATTTACCTTATTGCCAATCTCAAACCAACTCAACTCAACCCCAAATTGACTTGACCAAACATGACTAGAATCGAATCAACTCCTACCCAAAATGATAAGCGACTTGGTTGCTCTTGAATTCATGTATTTATCGATCTAAATTGATTAAAATAATGAAAATATTGACCTAATATTATCTTTTGACATGATTTGACCCGTTCATAACCAATCTAAACCTCAACCACACAACTAATTTGATAATTCTTAGGAAGTCCTCTCCTTATAAACAAACGGGAAAAAAATATTCAAAGGTAAGAGCAAAGTCATCAATTGCCTTAAGCATTGTCATCCGTTGCCCAAAAAGACTGGGCATGAGGGGAGAGATTGTAAAAGAATATTAAAAAAATAAAAATAAATATATTATTTTAAGAGACAGAAAAGCATTGTCAGGTCATGTCCATGACCATGACCTTAGAGCAAACACAATGGTTGCCCACAACCATTGTGGTTATTGCTTATTTTATTAATTACTACATCTTCCACCTCACTTATAACCACTCTTATACTCATTTAATAACCAATGTCTCCCAATAGTTAACCACATTTTTTTTGTTATACATTTTCTCTCTCCTACTTTTATCCAACCCCACCACACAATATCTCTATTAAATCCTATCATATATAACTAATGCACTTGGTAATAATCAATTAAAACTAATAATTGTTATTAGCATACATTAATTAAATAAAATGACTTATGTTTAAAATTGATGCATTATATTATTTAATTAGTAAGTAATTAGTCGTTAATTAAGAAATACATAATAATTAAAAAATACACAATAATTGCAACTTTACTAAATTCAATAATAATAAAAATAATACATATTCTATCAAATGACAACAATCTTTAAAAGATGAAAACGAACCATGCTTGAGTACAAATACAATAATTTAATGTTACAATTATACAACTATTAATGCAAATCATTTTGCCTACTGTTAACACCGAATTTGAGCCACATATGCTCAACTAAGTCTTTCTTCAAGGCTTTATGCATAACTTTATCATGAACACGAACTCTATTAGACATATAAATTTCCAAACTTGCAATTCGGTTGTTGCTATTTTCGAACTGAAAAGGCTCTTTAGTGTTTTTATTACTTGAAGACGCGTTTGTAGCTTGATCATATTCATTTGAATCGTAATACGATTTATACGTATCTCTTTCGTCCTCAACGATCATATTGTGCATAATGATACATGCTATCATTATTTTTCCTAACATTGATGCGTCACGAGCTAGCGCAGGATTCCGTATTATTGCAAAACGAGCTTGTAATACTCCAAAAGCACGCTCAACATCCTTTCGTCTAGCTTCTTATAATTTGGCAAAAAGACCTTCTTTTTCATTTTGTGGTAGTGATATTGTAGGAATAAATGCTACCCATTTAGGATATATACCATCAATGAGATAATACCCCATATTATATTGATGGTCATTCACAACATAGTTAATAGAAGGTGCACGACCTTCAAAAACATCGTTAAACAAAGGGGATCTATCAAGAACGTTAATATCATTACGACTACCTGGTGTCCCAAAAAAAGCATGTCAGATCCAAGGATCATATGATGCCACAGCTTCCAATATTAATGTGGGCTTACCTGGTCTTCCAAAAAACATACCTTTTAATCGAAGTGGACAATTTTTCCACCGCCAATGCATGCAATCAATAGAACCTAGCATGCCTAGAAATCCTCGACATTCACCAATTCTTAGTGTCTTACCAGATCTTCTTCATTGGGATTTCTAAGGTATTCATCAATAAAGTAAGAGATACTTCCTTCCACAAAATGTTGTAGTGAATCTCTTGCAAGAGATGCACTAATTCGAATGTATCCATTTACAGAATCAGCAGAGGTGCCATAAGCTATTAGCCTCATAGCAGTTGTGCATTTTTGTAATCCGGAGGCACCAAATCTTCCTGTAGCATCTTGTCTTTGTTGAAAGAAGGGATGAAGTTCTTCTAAAGTTTTCTTTATTCGGAGAAATATATGTTTGTTCATGCGAAATCTTCGACGAAATAACTGTGGGGGAAACACAGGATGGTCAGCAAAGTAGTCATTCCAAAAACGATTGTGTCCATCCTCATGATCCCTTGGAATGGGGATCCTTGGTGCCCTTGGAACTTGATTTAACATTTGATATACTTCAATTGGATTGGACATAAAAACTTCATCCATCATTCGATTAACAAGACGATTGGCTTGCCTTCGTCTTTCATATCGTTGTGTTTGGCTATTTTCTGAACTGGATGAAGAATTAGAAGAGTTGGAGGTTTCCTCGGATGACATGTTATTAAAACCTGTAGACACCAAATTTTGATCCCCTATTTTCCATATTTTTTTTTTACTTTCAATTCACTAATAAATTTTGTGTTACTTCATAATTATAATAATAAGATCTGATTTTGCTAACGACAACCGCAATAATTAGACATAAGAGACAAATTCAAGTAGTGTTTATTTATAATTTTGGAGTATACAAAACTCTTACAAATGTACTCCTAATTTACGAACAAAATACGAGATTAATTCGAAGCATAACTCGAACCTTGTACACTCCGTACCGGGAACTTCAAGTCGTCATTTATTCATGATTATGAAAATCATTAACGCCATTAGTAGCACCACTAACGCCATGATCAAAGCTAAATATAAATTTAGCACTCGAAAATTCTCGTCGAACGGAGATGGAGCTTGTCGATTTTGGTTGCCGGGAGCCATGGAAACCGAAGAGGAATAGGCAAGGGGTGTGTTTTTTGAGTAAAGGGTGATTTCGGATAAGGGAAATCTCCCTTTTATAAGGGATAAATCTTATCCGTATTTTTGTCGTATCCCAATTGTATAATCGTTTAGTCTAATAATAGTAGTAAGTGTATCTTTTAAAAATAACATAAAATAAAAACAATGTTGTTACCAGTGACATATATAATAATCATGTCGTTTGACATATCCTGGTCAATAGTATCAAATTTTGACCCTTTAGTCTGTACATTTTTAAAACCGTGACCATTTCTAAAGTATTACTTTCTAACCCCTAATAAATTTTTAGTACTACTGATTCTTTTTTATCCTATTGTTATTATAATTATTCTACTATTTTTATATTATAAGTGGGTTCATCATATGTTATGTAAATAATTGTTACATTGTTGTTGGATTTTGTTTCACGATATGCCTAACCCATTGACATATTCATGGCTTTTGTTCCTTTATAATTTTATTATTTAAAAAAAAAAAGGAAAAATACAAATCATAAAGGACAAATTAGCATATTTTGTTTATGTAAAAGAATGCAAAGCATGCATGCATTACACTAAGCTATTACCAATGCTAACAAAGTCACGGTTTCCCCCCCTCCCCAACTTATCATTTTTATTTTTTTATGGTGTAATTTAATTTTTTTTTTTCACTCATAAAATGCATTTTTGTTAGATTTCACTTTGTTAATAACGTAATGCTACTACCTTATATTTCATCTTCTTCCTTCCTATTCAACTTCCCACCAAAACACCATTACCACTTACCTTCATGAGTCATCTTTTCTCTGTTTCACACACTCAGAAATAACAAGTGTAAGTATGCATGCTATTTCTCTTCCGGGTTATTGCAATGACGACAATATTTGACAGTAAAAGAGTGGCTCCAAGCAAAGATACCCCTGCCATTACCACTCATTTGATATGTCAAATCTCTACAGAAAAAGAAAATGGTAAGCCATGGTTGTAATTTAACAACGAGAATCAGAAAATGGTGTGACATGACAATACGTTGTATCACTGAGCTGTGTTTCTTCCCAAACGATTAGGTGATATGACTATCCACAATCAATGGCAAACAACTTTTTTTTCTTGTTATTTTCTGATAAGTAGGTGGTGTAATAGTCGTATTTTGCTATGGTAAGTTTAATATACGAAGAGTAAGTACACTCTTCAAAGGAAAGTAGTACCAATTAACCATTGTATTCAAATTATATTAGTACTTTTAATTATTTTTAGTCATTAATAATATTGTATTTTGTTCAGTCAATAGTAATTAAGTTTTACATAAAGTAGTAGGCTATTCTATTTGTCCTCTACCTCATTAAGACGATTTTTGGTTATAATTTCTACCTAACTCTTGTATTCGTACATATTTATTTCGTATAAAAGTATATTCTCTGTATTTTATATTTTAGCTCCCATTTGCTCCCATATATATACCACCCCACTCTTCACGAAAGGGGGGGAAAAATATCGAAGAGAATAGTTAAGAAAGGAGCTAAAAAAAAACTCATAAAAGAAGTTTAAATTATTTCAGCACTATAATTAGATAAAAACAAAAAAAAAAAAAAAGGTAATCAAAATTTTTATTTTCAGTAAAAAAAAAAAAGAATATAAAAAAAATTGTAGAAGGACTTGGCCTAAAAAAAAAATTAAATCGATCATTTTGACACTACCTTGACTAATTCCTCAAGATAGCTACTCAAAGCCAAAGGTAATATCTTCTTTCATTTCATTTGTGATTTCATATTATTTTTTACATACTTTTACTAACTTTTCTACTTTTGTGTGTTCCATAACCTCCTAGGGCACTATACGTGTCGGTTTCCTAATTTGGAAACCAAGTAGAATTTGAACGACCGCAAGCGAGTTTGAAAGTGAGTATATATGGTTTGTTTGATTTTTTTCTTGTATGTATCATCCTTATATAGAGTATGAAATGGAAGCAATGATAATTGTACAAAATGCATAAGGAAGCTCCAAAGAATGAATGATGGAATTCTAGCAAGATAGCATTTTCGACTACTTTTTTTTTATTATGTAAAAAATCGTTTTTCATCATAAAATTAAAAAGTAAATTTTTTACAGTAAGCTTATGTATTTAGGAGTGTATGAGACTTGGAATTTTATAAAAATAAATTTTAAACAACTCACAAAAAATCAGACATGAAGACATAGTAACACCACAAATTTCTTACTACAGGTTTATCTATTTGCCAATTTTCGAACTATATCTTTTTTTAATAATAAAATTTTAATTGAATATCTAAAAATAAGATCCCTTAAGCTTTGTAGTTTGGGGTCACACGTTCCCATAGGGTAAATACTCTATTTTTTATGATTTTTACAAAACAAGGTATCAAAATGATAAACTGATTTGAGGCTGTTTTCCCCAACCAAGCATACTCTTTTTATTTGGCATATCAAATGACTTCTAAAAAGGGGGAATTTTCTACAGAGAATTTATACGCTTGTCCTTAACATACCATTAAAAGGATCATGCCAATTTCGAAATACTTTGACCATTATCACCCAATTCCCCATGAACGTCCCAAACCGGAGTGTTTTTTAAAGAAAAATCATTATCTTTCATTTCAACAGCTAGATATTGGTCAAATCCGACTGTTAGAACATGAGTTATGGTGTCCGAAATATTAGAGACACTTTAAACCCTTAAGCTTTTTAAGGAAAAATGGAATGAACATTATTATATAATTTGTGTCACCCTATCATGTATACCTCTGGTTTTTTTTTTTAGTCATTTGAGGAAGTTATAAATTACTCATGCCTCAAGTTGATATTAATCCAAAAAAGAGACACATTTGTATCACTTTAAGACTAGCACTTTTTTTATTTAAAAAAAAAAAAGTCTTCTTCATTCTATGGCTATATGAAAGGAGCATTATAAATAATTCATTTAGTTTGGAATAGAATGTCTTATAATTTTTAAATAAATCTTGTTTAAGTTTTAATTCCATCATCGTTCGGAAGAGCAAAATTTCCTTATGCATTTCTTAATAAAGAGACAACTAACTTTTAATTAAGCAAAATCTGGCCTTGCATGCTTGTATCATTTCATTAATAAAATAAATCTTTCGAGTTATGGTTTATGGCTTATATTTAAATAAGAGGGTAAAGTTGAATATTCAATCATGATAGGTTATAAGATGATCTATTTGCCGCAGAGAATTATGCTTTTAAAGTTTTATTATCTCTGATAGATCGCTTACTTAATCTAACATGATTAAGGTTTTCACATATACTACCTATCATTTAGATTTAAGCCATATAGAATGTCCATTCTGCGTAAGTCAATTTCATACAATCTAAACACATTTCCTTCATATTCTTCTCAAATTCATACCAAATAAAATTCCTTTTTTAGCACACTCAAATAAGCCCACACAATCTCTTTCTGGAAGTTGTTCAACCCTAAATAAAGTCGTTAATTGAAACGCATTTTACAAACAAAATCATTCTCCTCAAAGAAACTCCTATGGTGTCGCTGATTCTAGTGACTTCCTCAACCTTGATAAATTGACCTCCACCTTAAAAGCAAGATTGCTCAACCTCATTCAAATGACCCTATATGGATCGACCACCTCTCCTAAAATAAATAATATAAACTTTCTTGAAATCTCGTATGAAATTTTGACCATGTATAAATGGACGTTCGTAAGAACTACGTAGGGTTTTGATCCGGTAGTGGATTCAAATCCCACAATGAATGGTACGTAGTGCAACTTTAATGCTCAAACCCACCATATATCGTAAGGTTTAATTCACTTTTATTTTACATTTGAGTGTGATTGACAATGTGGAAATCTTCATGTTTTTATGCATTAGTTTAAGGAAAAGTATGTGAATAATCATAACCAATTAACAACGTATTAGTAAGAGCCTGTTCGTTAGAACAAAGGAAGAGACGAGTTCTAAACGTTCGATCTTCCTAACTTATACCCCGTACCTAGATTTTTGATTTTCCTAAGACTATACTTATATAGTGCCTCATCTAATGGAGTCAATGTCGTTTTCTATTTGAAAACGATCATAAACAAAAGACCGTCTCTATTCGGGCAAAAATAGAGTGGCGACTCTAATTTTTATTTTTTTTTTTAGTCAAATTATCGACTTACGTGGGATTTTGACTTCTAGTTTTAATTAGTCAGAAAATGGGTACCACAGGCTCGCGACTCCACTGGGGAATTTTTTTAAAATTCTAAGAGGTATAAACCTGAAAATACGTTGCCTAAATAAGAAAGCATATATACACATATATATAAACATATATGTTATATAATGCTATTGATTATGGTTATTCGCATGAAGTGTTTGTTTTTTGACATCATGATTTATGTGAAAATATGTGTCTTTATTTGTGTATTCTTATGTGTTCTACGTCCGCACACGGGCACCGAATTTGTCGTAACCTAAGCTCTGAGCTGCTAATTTGCGGTGTTCAGAGAGTTTAGATAATTTATAATGAATTAAGGATGTAAACCTGTATCCGTGCGTTAATTACAATCGGCTATGCGGGAACGTTCAACCTCGAAATAGGCCATGTGGTTAATTGTTACCTTAAATGAATAATCCTCTTAAATAGTGTGTTAGGACACACGGACAAATGCATGCTTGATTTTATAACATGTTCCTTCGTTTGTGATTATTATGATTCTTGCATGTCAAATCATTTTCATAAGTTTTTTTTATGAGTACTAGTTTTCATCTCCTACTTTGATTACCATCTCTTTAAAAGCATTACTTGCTTTCTTTGCATCCCATGCTCAATTTTTTTAGTCATTTTCTTTCTTTTTTTTAATCTGACCATTTTATCTTTCTTATCCTTTTCCTATTAAAACCACAATAAAATTAACTTAATTTAACTGGAAAATCACTAAAATCCCGAGTGCTTGGCTAGGCTATGAAACCTTAGAAGATAAGTCTTTCAAGTCCCTAAACCGCAGGGGTAAAAGAAGAATAATTTCAATAATTCCCAATTCGACATTTTTGTGAACCTTTGTGGTCCTTCTTAGCGTCACCCGCCTTCAATTAATTGCGAATTTCTATAATCATGAAAAAGTCTTTCATTGTTATCCTTTCTTTCCAAAAAAAAAATAATAATAAAATGAAAGGAACAATTTTTTTACGTAAGAGATACTTTTTCATTTCCCGCTAATTTTTATTATATGTTTATCACCACTCAAACTATTGATACTGATAATGCTCTTATATGAAATGACAGGTATATATATTTTCATTTCAAACAATATGGGATTCAATGCACCACGGAACAAGCATGGAATTAATGGAGGGCGATGGACATCAATTAACCCCATTTTCTTTGAAAAATGTGAATCTATGAAGGATATGTACTATCGTCTCAAGACACAAGGGTTCATTGAAGCAAAACATTATAATTGTATTTTGCCATCTCTCAAAGTAAACATGGGGAAATATTGCTCTTACTGCCATGACTACGGGCATGACATAGAAGGTTGCTTCGATGTGACACATGTGGTGCAACAACTAATTGATGACGGAAAGATCTCAATCCCAAAAGGATGGATCCCACCTATATTGTCCTTCACTAATGCCGATTTACCAAGGGTCATCAATTTTAGCCAACCCTTGTGTGTTACTTTGGGGTGTAATTATCGCCGGATTTCAGGCATTTTGGTTGATAACAAATCGAATTTTAACATTTGCTCTAAAGAGTCCTTATGTAAGTTAAGACAAAAAAGTGTGCCTTTGGGAATTTCTAATGCAATCATAATTACACATGATCACCTCCCGAGAAAGGCAATAGGGACCATTAATATGCAACTACGACATGAAGATTGGTTATGTGATGTAGAGTTTCAAGTGGTTGAAGCTCCTATCAACTTTCCTCTTATTTTGGGAAAACCATGGCTCCACGACACTCAAGCTATTGCTTCTGCTCTTCATCAAAAAGTAAAATTTTCAACACCGAAAGGAGTGATGGTTATCCATGGTGATATACCAACGACAAGGATACCCCCAGTATACTGTAACGTGGTCAGGTCAATAGAAAACCCAACACTTCAACATAATCAGTTGAAATCTCGAAACAGGGGCAATGCGATGTCATTATGGGAGTTGATCTCTGACTCACCAACTCATCGAGATGCACTCATTCGTCAATTAAAGACAATCACCATTGATCTATTTGAGGAATCAACCAACACCAAAGCATTTATGTCCAAGGACATACTATGCAATCGAGAATACACTCTTTCGGTAATTGAGCTAGATTTTGCTATCCTAAAGGCAAAAACATCAAAAGATGAGAAGGATTGTCCTAAAGTATCTGCTATTGGTAATTCAGGAATGGGTCGCAACCATTTTGATCTCCACCGACCATATTCTGATCAATTGGTTGATTCATTTGACACCATACTACCCGAACATGAATCTTATGCTGGTGTTCTATGTCAGGGGAATAGGCTGAGTGAATCTTCAATGATTCTCCAACTTGAAACCAATCATCAAGAATGGACATTCACCAAAGCTGATTTACCCCCAAACCCATGGCATACGCGAGAACTACACATCACGCTAAGACATGGACGAACCTACATAAATCACATATTGGTCGACAATGGGTCTGCATTAGACATATGCTCTCGAGAATTCCTTTATAGGTTGGGATACACGGATTCTTTTATCAATCCTTTGTCTTACACAATCCTTGGTTTTGATGATACTCCACGAGAAGTAACTGGGTACATCATTTTGCCTTTAAGTTATGAGACCATGGTTTTCTATGTCAGATTTATGGTCATCAATTGTCCGACTTCATATAACCTACTCTTAGGACGACCTTGGCTACACGAGTATAAAGGGGTCGCATCGACTCTCCATCAAAAAGTAAAGTTGGTAACGCCACTTGGAGTAATTACCATTCCCGGAGACTTTACAAACGAAGCGTATAGTTGAGGATGGATCAAACCTCAAAGGTATAGTGTGGGAAATATCTTCATTTTGATGGAAAGTAAGCAACCCAATCTGTATGACAAGATGCAAAGGGATTCTACAATGACATCAAGCGAAACAAGGGTTTACCACATCGAAATTACAAGCCTTGAAATAAAAAATAAAAAAAACGCCATCGACGGACTATTTTATGTATTATGTATTTATTTTCCAGTTAAAAAAAAATGTATGATTAGAAGTAAGAGAACCAGAAAAAATATATATATATAATAGTAATGAAGAATAATAACATGTTTCCTAGAGCTACGTTTGGGCCTGATTCCCGAAGAACATCCTTGTTTCGGGATACGTAGGCAGCCTTCGGGCGCGACCTTTGCACTTATCGATTTTTTGTTGTTATAGGATTCGCGGTGCTAAAGCTTTGACAATTGACGTTACCATCCTAATAAAGTCTTCATATGTAACAGGGACACAGGCCCTATTTCTATTTCCGTCTCTCTTTATAAATACTTTTTCCAAAGCGGGAAATGAAAAAGTAGAAAGAACTTTTTAACAATGATTAAGTAATTCGCGATTGTACCCCATTGTTGAACCAATCCTCTTTTTTTTAATAAAAAAAAGTCTTTAGGATGGCCAAACCCGTACTTAATTTAGATAATTTATTTACGTAAAATGAAATTCTTTATTCACTCATTATTGACCAAAGTACATGTGTTAAGTGGACCAAAAGCTAATAAGGACCAATTAGAATTTTAGTGGAGGGAGGAATTTTAAACTCTTCATGATGACCCCAGGGGAATCTTTGACAGTACTCAGCAAGAAATAAAGCCCCTTTTAGATCCTCCTGCAAGAAATGTCGTATACTAATATCCCAATCACGTGAGCACATCATTTGGAGTATGTCGCATAACATTAACTCAACCTCTGTGGTGGAGATGTCTAAACTAGCTAAGACTAGATTATAAATGCCAACATCTACCAGCACTTCCAAATGCTTCACTCGTAGTAGGCGAGCCTTTTTTAAACCTTGTTGTAGTAATGATAAGACAAAGAGTGATAGGCCAGGTCCTTTAACTTTAGAACCGAACCCGACCATCCAGTTCTCCTCAGCATTCCGTAATGTGAACCCACCCCTACTTTTGAATGCACCATCAGAGATAGCTGCAAAGGAGAGTGTGTAAGGTTTTGAGTGCACCCAAGGATCAGTTATTCGTGCCCTTGAAAATATGTCCATTAAAGAAAAAAGACCCCTTTGGCCTATTGTCCATAATGTTTCGGGAATCACGAATGAAGGAATTCTGGATTCCGGTACTTTTTGGAGGAAACTTTCTTAAAACGCAAATAGCTCAATGGCCCACCCATTGCTGCCTTTAAGCGATCATGAGAAGCAAAATCCGATAAATTTAACCAGGCCTGGCTAGCTGAACTTTGGCTCGGACCCTTCCCTTCTCGTAATAGAACCTCTGAGGAAGTCCTACGATGCGAAACATAGGCAGATAAACTTATTGAATCTGCAGTCACTTGGTTCATAGAAAAGAAACATGTTTCGCCCCATAAGAATAATATTGGTGGGAGAGAGCCGGACCCGCGAAAGACTGAGTATGTTCGAATACCAAAACCCTTAGCCACCTTTTCGCCTATTCTAGGGTCCGAAAGAAGAAGCACAAAACAAGTAGGTTGGTATGTTTTGACTAGCGTGAGGAGATGACCGGGAAGTCGAGTCATAGGTTGATCTCGAACATCCCACAATAACAACCTAAGTGCCCTAGGACTCGTAAGGTTTACGGGTAATGGGGATGTAGATCTAGAACTCTCTCCGGAGTTATGAGGAAAAGGGAGTGTTTTGTGACTTATGATGGCCAAAATAGAGTAAGTCAAGCTTAAAGGAAATTGTAGACTTAGAGACATGGCTAAAACCGCAGTGTCTGCCACAATTAGAACTAAGGTCTATGAAGGATCACTCATACGAAACGTTTGAGAGAAATTACCTACCAACACAGGCCTCACCAAAGGGGTAGGAGAAGTAGTTGTGGGGAGAATTTGGTTAGAAAATCCCGTAGGAGAATCAACGACTAAGCGGTCCTCCAGCGACATGGAAGCAAGAGCTGCTTCATTTTCCCTATCCCTTAAGTTTTGAAGAGAAGGAGTAGGGTCTTCTGAGAAAAATTGGATTAACCTCCTCACACGGGATGAACGAGAACTTTGAGGAGGAAAGTTGAGATCCATGGGAAATATTCCTATATAATAAAAAAGGTTTTTTTTGTATGAGTTCTTTTTTATCGTGTAGGAGAGATAAGGTTACATTATGTGTAAGGTAAGTGATGAACTTATATATAGGCTAGAGTTTGTACTAGACCCACCGATAGCGTGTCACGAAATTCAAGACATAAGGAGATAACAAACAAAATCTCCAAACTTCTAACACAAGCTAGAGGAAAACCTATGAATCCTGACAAAACTTCTTTTTTTAGGAAAAGGGGAATCTTTTCAAACAAGTTTATATAATCATATTAATTGGTATTTTAGGTGTTCATCTCTCAGTTAAATATTCATTAGTCGTATTTTTTTTAATGTTTATTTGTTACAATCATGAATACTAACATCTTTCCTTTTTTCCTTTCTTATCACATTATCATGTCATTTTCGTTAACAGGAGTTCTATATGGACCTGTGCTGGATCTAGACTTGTTCACCAAGCCCCTTTTAATTGTAGAAGATACCTTTCTGCAGAGTTCTCCCCTTGCCTGATATCAGTCATATTCTCCTCTCCCAGATGTGGTAGCATGGCTGGAACTTCAAACAATGAGCAACAAAATTCAAGCTTCAGCTTAGATCCTTTCGTGGAACTTAAGGGGATGATGCAAGCCATAATCAAAAGACAAGATACTGTAGAGCAAACTGTGGTGAATTTCATAAAACAAAACACACAGATGCATCCTAATGTGCCAGAATCGGAAGTAGCCTCACCATTCCCACTGGAAGTTGGAAACAATGACAGGGAAATTCCCACCAAGATTGAAGAGGAAATGACCAGGATGAAAGAAGTGTTGAAAGGTATCACTCAGGCCGAACCATGGATGGACATCCATGGGCTAACTCTCTTTCCTAAAGCGCGCCTCCCATATGGTTTTAAGATGTATTTTCTTTCACACTTTGACGGAATAGGAAGTCCTACCAACTTCTTAAAACTCTATGTTGGCGCTATGAGCCCTTGGGGTGTAAATGAACCATTGATGGCTTAGTTATTTCAACAATATCTTGATGGAGCTGCTTCACATTGGTTTTTGAATCTGGAAAATTCAAAGAAATCCACTTGGGCCGACATAGTGAGAGAGTTTTCCAACCAATATAAATACAATGAGGAAATTGATATCACGAGAAGGGATTTGGAGACAACTGCACAGAATATTAATGAAACATTTTCTTCCTTCGTTACTAGATGGAGAAATAAAGCAGCTAAAATGATAAATAGGCCGAATGAAGAAGAGCAATTGCAGATGATTGTGAAAAATCTCCTTCCTGTATATCAAAAGCAGATGGCATATCAATACTTCCCCTCTTTTAAAGCTCTTATCTCAACTGGGTCATTGGTTGAAGACGCCATAAAGAAGGGAGAGATCAAGAAGGAAGACTTTAACAATGGCAACTCATATAGTTCAAGGTTCGGGGCTAATAAAAAGATCACCAATAATGTTGCATCTGCTTCAAAGCCTACGAACATGATATACAACATTGGGGCAACCTCGGCATTTCAACTCCGACCCCAAAGACAATTCACTCCTTTAAATATGACAGATACCCAGGCATTCTCCAAACTAAAAAAGGCCAATCTCATCCAACCTTTGAACCCAAGACCTCCACCAAGGAACCCACCACCAACGTACAACCCAAACAAACATTGTGAATTTCATCAAGGAGCCGGGCACGACATTGAAAGTTGTACGGCATTCAAGCATCGACTACAAGACTTGATAGATGGTGGAAGGCTCTCTGTTGGAACCTTAGCCAAAAAAACAAATAACACGCAACCCAGCATCACAAATAACCCCCTTCCAAATCACAAACCCCTACCTCCATAAATGCCATCTCTACCTACACAAATGATTTTGACCCAACCCAATTGATCACTAGAAATGAATTTTGTGAATGTGAAGCATCAGTGACTGAAATAGGCAGGTGTCTAGATAATGAACTTGCTTCCCATAGAATCATCAAGATAAGAGGACACAACTATACCCTCCGCAAGGATCCTTTTGCTATGATGTGTGGGGCTATAGATTACGACAATGCATACTTTATATTGGACCATGAGGAAGATGAAGATGATGCATCTGTAATGGCTATTGTTGAAAGAAACACGGGAGCTTATTTCTCCACTCCAAACAACTATAGTCACCCTATATGCCTTGATGACCTTAGTGATGATGAAGTAGTGGAAGTATCCCATTTAACTCGAGCAGGTCGACACTTCAAGCCCTCTTACCTTGAAGAAGATAATCCATTAGATGCTTTACGAAGAAAAGAAAAAGGGAAAGAACTAATGGTAGATGAAGTCAACATAGAAGATGATGCTATCAAGCAAATGAAGGAGGTCAATGCTCATATTTCTATATGGAAGTTGCTTATGCACTCGCAACCTCATCGAAGCGCGGTCCTTAAGCATTTGAATGAAGCTTCGGTTGACCCCTCTATTACTCTAGATCAGATTGTAGGCCTTATTCATGGTGTAGACCGTACTCTCATGTTCACAGACGAAGATCTCCCTGAAGTTTCAAACCATAATAATTCATTACACATCACTGTTCGATGCAATGGATGGAAGATACCTAGAGTCCTTGTGGATAACGGATCTGCAATCAATGTATGTCCCTATTGAGTGCTCACTAAGCTTGGTCATTTAAAAGATGATTTGGCACCATCAAGCCAAGTGGTTCGAGCCTATGACAACGCCTCTAGAGAAGTTTTGGGTTCCATCGAATTACTTATAGAATATGGCCCAATGGCTAGGAAAGTAGACTTCACAGTGATTGACATCAAAGCATGCTTTAACTTCTTGCTAGGAAGACCTTGGTTACATGAAAACAAGGTTGTAGCCTCAACGTTACATCAAAAAGTGAAATTAATGACCGATAAAGGAGCGGTAACCATCCCCGGAGATCCAGATATCATGAACATCTCACCTATCAGAAAATTTGTGCTACACCTAGATGAAGAAGAAGGGAGTCGCTTGGATGGTTTTAATGTCTTTTGCTTTCAAAGTGGTGGGTGGATAGAGGTATCTGATAAGGATAGTAATGAAGAACCAGAGGACCCAATTAAGATCCCAGAAGAAGGCGATGAACCTCTGTATCAAGAAAAGGAAGAAGAACCTAGAACCCTAGAGGATAGAATTAACAATGAGCAACAAGAGCGAGAAGGAGAGTCGTGGACTAGCAGCGATAGTCGTGCAAATAGCAATGACGCACGCTGTTTTGGGTGTTTTTGTCCCTCGGGAGAGTTACGACACGAAGACTGGTCTGGGGTGAGCTGTACCTACAAAACAAACGGAGACACCAGATGGGTGATGCTCCGCCTCCGACGCACAAGTTAGAAACTTGAAGGGAGAAAAAGGTGCGGAAATTTAGGTAGGGATCTGCTCGGATTCCAAGCTCGAGATGTCTCTATCAAAGAGTAAATGTGTAATAAATGATCAAAAAACGTGTCCCCAAAAAGGGGGGTCATCTCCCTATTTATAGGGTCTTTGGGATTTGTGCCCCTGATTAGGTCACTGTACCCTAGTCAGTGGTGGGCTGCGCCGCTTTGCGGCTTTCTCGGGATTTGGGCCTGAAGGCCGCTTTTCCCCTTATTTTCTGAAGTGACACGTGTCAAGTAGAGATTGGTCCACTTTGGGCTATCCTGAGGCTGACACGTGTCACCCTCTGATTGGACCACGTGGTGGGGTAAAATTACCCTAAACACACGCGATGACTTTGATTTAGATTTTGATGTTCCAATGTTTAGAGTGCCAATTTGCCCAGAAAAATTAATTTTGTTTCCGGGCTATAAACATAAGATCTACCAAAGTTAGAAAAATTTGATGGCGCAGGTGACCCAATGATCCATCTCTGTAAGTTCGTTAATGTCCTTGCTCCCTTGGATGTCCCAAAAGAACACCTCCCTACATTATTTGATCGTAGCTTGGAAGGCACAGCGTTATCTTGGTATTACAGTTTTGAACGCATTGGTGAAGCAACTTGGAATGAGATCTCACAAGCTTTTTTTAATTGGGCTTATAATTTTAGTCAAACGGACCCTCAAAAATTGGTCTTAGTCACAACCCTACAGACAAATCAAGAAACTTTCTCTCACTTCTGCTCTCGATGTTCTGTTGTACGATCCAAGCTCCGAAATCCTATCACAGATAAAGAGTTTATGCTCATCATGCTTAAGAACCTTAATGATTTCTATTACCGTCAAATGGTTACAATGAGATACAATATTCTTGGGCATATGGAACAACATGGGTTCGATATCGATACATATAAATTACTAGACCATAAACCAAGGGTCAATCCATGTGCCGAAACATCTAACAGAAGATCATTTACAGAAATTAATGAGCCTCTAAGTGCAGTGTATCGTCGTTTTCACAGGCAAGGCCTTATAAGAACAAAGGGATATGTATGTGCAATCCCGCCACTGAAGTAAATATGAAGAGATACTGTAGTTATTGCAGTCAGTTTGGCCATACAACTGATTCATGTTATGATCTTCGATGCTCTATCCAAGACCTCATTGATCGTAGGATAATCGACCCAATCCACACAAGGCCTAGGACTGGACATAATCTTGTGCGACGTTTTTCATCGCAACAATGGTCATCTCAATCTGCAATATTTCGAGGATTACTCGATGAAGGCGCTATTAAACCACTTCCTCGACGAACTGGAGCAAGCCCTATAGGAGTAGACCTCCACAAATATTGTCATTATCACCTTCACGGTCACGACACCGATGGATGTCACGCTCTTCGCTTGCGCATCAAACATATCACCAAGATATCACATTTGAGTCGTAAAAGGTCAATATCCATTAATGTCTTATCAACTTCTAATGATGAAGAAGACCCTACGAGTCTCATGACATACGATCCTCTAAGTGAAGAAATGGAACGGATGAATGTGAATGAACGGTTATCTCCAGCACCACAATCTGATGGATCATCCAGTGATGAAGAACCCTTTTGGATGAAAGATGAGGAATTTGTCGTGACTGCGGATGGAGAAGATACACCCGCAACAAAAGTAGCTTCTATTCAATCAATCATGGAGCCACATATCTTTCTAAGACGGATCGACAATGAAACCAAGAAAGCATGTACTCAAGTATGTAAAGCATGGGCTAGATGGTTGTATAAAATGAAGCAGGATGGTTATGATGAAGAACCTAGCGAAGGTTCAGGACATTAACAAAGAAATAATCATGATCCACACTTCTGTTCATTCTTAGCCAACCTCGTTTAAACGCAACTTCTAGAAAAAAAAAAAAAAAAAAAAAAAAAAAAAAAAACCCACAAAAAATAGAAAAACCCACAAAAAAACCAAAAAAATAGAAAAACCCACAAAAAACCAAAAAAATAAAAAAAAAATCCACAAAAATGTCTCCTTTTACTACCCTAAGAACTACGTACAGCTTGATCCCCCATGGCACACTATAACACTGAAACTCCTATAATCACCATACCCTTCATTACTTCCTTTTCTCACCACGCCATTGGGGGTACGTAGGCAACTCAGGCATGAGTTCAGCTGCTCAAACACAAAACCAACCTTCCACTTTATATGTGTATTGCAAACAAAATAGATATTATGCAGAATTTAGACTCGTACAAGGTACAAGGAGATACGCAAGAACGTAAGAAAATTGTTGAATTTCTTGACATCCGCCGAAGAAAATTATTAAAGGGATACAGGCCCATGTTCTACATCTTTGTCCTTTATTTTATTTTTTTCAAAGTTGGTATAACATGAGAGATGGACACCTATAAACTCTTTTGTTAACTCAGATCACTTCCCCTTATTGATTAATCATAATAAGTCTCCGTGTTTACATACCAAAATGGTTTCAGTAGCATGGCTAAATGTCAAACAATGAGCGAGTTCTAACATCTTGGGTACCTTGTATGTAAAGAAGCATCTAATCTAACACCTTAATCAACGGCCCTTACTGACCTTTTCTTTCCTTTATCAAAACGTCATTTACTTTTTTTCCAAACAAAAAATTCATATATATGCATTTCTTAAGTTTCTTTTTTTTTTAAAAAAAAAATCTTATTTGGCATATGAATTTGCATGATTCATACATATCTTTTATTTCCAACTTTGGTTGACTTTAATACCCCTTGTATAGGTAACCACCTTGGATAAACAGACGTCTGATTTGGAAGCCTTCTCTTTACAAATATGACCAATCCCTCTCAACAAACCAACCTTTCAGGCCGACTAGAAAATCCCATCCTAAAAAACCAAGGTTTGATGCCCCAGCAACTTACTAAGGGTCTACAATTAATGATGAAAATGGGTTATATACCTGGTCAAAGTTTAGGTCGAAACAATGAAGGAAGGAGGGACCCTATCCCCATCATTGACAAGAAGAATCGCCATGGTTTAGGATATGATCCTAGCCACGACTTTCACACTCACTAAAGATCATCTTTAACACTCAATGGACAGTTCGTTTTACATAATGATACCGAACCATACCATGAATTCCCTGAGCCATGGTATGACTTTGCCTCACAAAAAATACTCCCTGGACTGGAAATCTTCTTCGCTGAGGCTAGTGATAAGTGGCATTTATGCCACTATTTAGATCCTCTAATCGCGGTATTATTCTACGTTTGTCCCTTGTTTGTACCCCTTTTGCTCCGTTTATCTCTTTATTATGTTTTTGTGCTTTTCCTCGTGTTTTGTAGGCTTTTGGAGTTGATTTTAATAGAATGAAGAGCTTGGAGAATTGGAGTTCATTTGAAGAGCTACAAAGGAAGTTAAGGAGCAAGCAAGCAAGGCCATGCGGACAGCGCGGGTCGCGCTTTCAGAATGGCGCGGGCGCGCCAAACCCAGCGCGGGCGTGCCTAACATTGGGGTCGAAAATATTGAAGGAGGCAGAATGTAGGCGCGATTTGGGCGCGGCTTAGGCGCGGGCGCGCCTAAGATAGGCGCGGGAGCGCAAGGGCCTGAACTCCAAAACTGACCTTTGTTCACTCTTTTATCCATAACTTTTGATCTACACATCGGATTGAGGTGATTAAAATTGCGTTGGAAACTAGACTTAAAGATATTTCCAACGATAGGTCGCACGCCACAAGAAGCCTCCTAGAACAGAATTTATGGATATTTGAATTTGAATGTCGCTGCCAGGCCGAAACCCAGATTGGCGCGGGCGCGCCATTCTACTGCGGTTCTATTTTTTAGCCCGATTCTCTCCTATTTTTGGGGAAGTTTTGATGATGGGTTTCTTTGGGGTTTTCTCTCTCCTATTTGAGGGGTTAAACCCTAACATCTCTCCATCAATCTTCACATAAATTAGGCTTAGATTTAGTTTTAATCTTTGTTTTTATACTTTGTAATGTAGATTAAGAGTAATTTAGGGTATTTTAGAGAGAGAAAGTGAAGAGCTTCAATGGTGGATTGAAGAAGATGAAGATGCAAAGTGACATTGTTTTGGATTCCTTTTCAATACTTCAATGAGCATTCTAAACTCTATCTCATTTATTGTTCTTTCTTAATTTCTTGCTTGATTAGAGTAGTTGTTTAGTTTAATTGCTTCTCTTTGTTCTTCTTGTTGGGTTTTGTGTTAGTTGTTCATGATTAGTGAGTAATTCCCTTTACTAAGGGATTGGTGATAGCATGTGGTGAATCTTGAATGTATTAGGCTAGACAAATGTTGGTTATATGTGATTAAATATACCATGTAACCATGTTTTACTAATTACTCCATGTGAATGGCCAATCATGTGTTATAATTGGGTGGATTGAACTAAGTTATGACGATAGTGTAACTTAGGGATATCCATTAGGTGATCGATTCTATGCAAAAACCTTAACTTTCATAGCTTATGACGATAGTATGAGCATGTGTTAAGTTGGGAAAGCCTTTGACCCCGATAGGTGGTTAGATGGTATTGTTGGTATTGCCTTATATGAGATATTTGGTTTGCATGTAAACTCATTTCCATTGCCTAACTTTATTGAAGATCATTGTCATGTTTGACCCTCTCCCTTGGTGTTAGTTTAACTTAATATTAATCTCATTTTGTTTATTGTTCTATCCATCCTATCTCTTTGACCTAGATTAATTGGTGGTGGTGTTGATAGTGTTTATGTCGTCTCCGTGGTTTGACCCTCTACTTACCACTAAATTTGTTTAGTGTAGGTGTAGGTTTATAAATATTGTTTGGTTGAGGGTAGTTAGTCCAACGACCTAATTATCCTTCACCAGCTAGAGACGAGGATGTGGTAGAAAAGTGGTTTTATGAGAAGCCTAAACAAAAGGAATACATTGATTGGATAGAGTACTTGAAGCATGGTGTTCTGAGAAATTTATTTTCTACAAAATTTGGAGATATTGAAGACATAGATCCATTATAACTCATAGTACCAGTTGAGGGTGATGTTCAACTCCAAATGAAAACCGAAAAGACCCAAAACCAACCCTACCTAAAATACCCTTCCCTTAAAAAAATTTCAAAAATGAATGAGATTCATTTCTCCCACTCAGATGGCTATGAAACGGAGAGTTCTTCATCCAGCCAACTTTCCCTTCACACACAATCTGACTTTTCTGATCATGAAGACTTTGAAGCTCTTGTAGAATCTAAACATGTTTGTATGCAAGAAATTAATGTTGATTATCATGAGTTATCTTACAATGAATCTTTCAATGAGCCTAAATCATGCATGACACCTATAGAAGAGTCCATAGTCATAGATATAGGCATAGAAGGTGACATAAGAGAGGTTAAATTAGGATCTTCCCTCTCCCCTGAAGAACAAGTTGCATTCATTTCATTACTTAAAGACTATGTAGATGTGTTTGCATGGTCATACGCCGATATGCCAGGTGTGGACCGTAACATAGCTGAACATTGTATTCCTCTCTATCCAGACAGCAAGCCAAAACAACAAAAGTTGCGAAGAATGAAGCCAGAAGTCAGTCTTAAGGTCAAAGAGGAGATCCAGAAGCAGCAAATTCATTCGACCAATTAAACACCCCGAATGGTTGGCTAATGTGGTGATAGTTCCCAAAAAGGAAGGAAAGGTTCGAGTATGCATAGACTTCAGAGATTTAAATGCAGCATCGCCAAAAGATTATTTCCCACTGCCCCACATAGATGTCTTGGTGGATAGTACTGCGGGACATGCAATGTTCTCATTCATGGATGGTTTTTCAGGATATAATCAAATACTGATGGCGATGGAAGATACACCAAAAACATCGTTTATTACCCCATGGGGTACATTTTGCTACCAAGCGATGCCCTTCGGACTAAAAAATGCTGGGGCTACTTATCAACGTGCTGCAACAACCATCCTACATGACCTCATTCATGACACTGTTGAGTGTATGTGGATGATATGATTGTTAAAAGCCATGACCGTATGGAACACATATCGGCATTGAAGTCTTTCTTCGATAGAATTCGGAAATACAACTTAAGATTAAACCCCCAGAAATGTGTGTTTAGGGTAACTTCCGGAAAACTTCTAGGATTTATTGTAAGTCAAGAAGGAATCAAGGTTGATTCAGATAAGGTTAAGGCCATTAAGGAATTGCCACCTCCAAAAAATGAAAAAGAAATAAGAGGTTTTTTGGGAAGAATTCAGTACATCAGCAGGTTCATATCACAACTTACAACTAGATGTGAACCAATCTTCAAACTTCTTCGGAAAAATGTGCCAAAAAAGTGGAATGATGAGTGTCAAGCTTCATTTGATTCAATGAAAAATTATCTTTCTAATCCTTCAGTTTTGATGCCACCCAAGCCTGGGGAACCTTTGCTCTTGTACCTTACAGTGACAGAAACTGCCATGGGTGGATTGTTGGCGCAATATCAAGAAGGTACCAAGAAAGAAATTGCTATTTATTATCTAAGCAAAAAGTTCTTAGAATATGAGACTAGATATACTCCCTTAGAAAGGGCATGCATCACTCTAATCTACGCGACAAAAAAAGCTCCGGCATTATCTACAAGCTCATACAACATTCCTTATCTCAAGATTAGACCCTATCAAATATATCTTTGAGAAACCTATTCTGAGTGAAAGATTTGCGAGATGGCATGCTATTCTCTCATAATTCGATATTCAATGTGTTAGTCAAAAATCTGTTAAAAGGAGAGCCATATCTGAAGCGTTAGCTGATGGGCCTATATCAGGAGATGAATTCGATAATGACTTTCCTGATGAACATTTATTCAATATCAATACATCACAATGGAAGATGTACTTTGATGGAGCATCTAATAGAAGGGGGAATGGTGCAGGTGTGTTACTTATTGATCCACATGGAGTTCATATTCCCTTTTCAATAAAACTTAGTTTTCCAACAACCAATAACACCGCTGAATATGAAGCTTGCATCTACGGTGTAAAGGCAGCCTTAGCAGCAGGGGCAAGAAATCTTATAGTGTATGGTGATTCAAACCTCATTATATCTCAGACAATTGGAGTGTGGAGGGTTCGAGATGAAAGGTTGCAAATGTATACTGACCATCTCCAACAACTTATCCCCTGCTTTGAGGAAATCGATTTCAAACATCTCCCTCAAGAACAAAATAGTTTTACTGACGCGCTAGCAAATCTGGCAGTAAATTTAACCTGGGAAGATAACGTTAAAGTTCGGTCTGTAACTGTAAAAGAAAAAAGTTCCCCAGTGATCATGGATGAAGAAATAATCGCATCATTAACTGTATGGGACGAAGAGGACGCTTGGTATAGCGACATAAAAAATTTCTTGGCCAATCGGGAATATCTCGAAGGGAGTCATAAAAAAGATCAACTTGCAATTCGAAGGCTAGCCGCTCACTTTGTGATATTAAAAGATCAATTGTATCATAAAGGTTTTGATGGAACCTTGCAACTATGTATTCATGGTGAACAAGTCCGAAAGGTCATGGGAGAAATCCATGGAGGAGAATGCGGACCACATATGAACGGACGAATGTTGGCTCGTAAGATTTTGCGAGCCGGGTATTATTGGAACACCTTGGAGACAGATTGCATACACTTTGTAAGGACATGTAAGAAGTGTCAAATCTTTGCAAATCTCAACCATATGCCACCCGTCTCACTACATAATCTCACTTCACCATGGCCATTCTCAAGTTGGGGCATCGACATCATTGGACAAATTCATCTGAAAGCTTCAAATGGGCATCAATACATTTTAGTAGCGATTGATTATTTTTCAAAATGGATTGAAGCAGCATCATTTTCCAAGTTAGGTGCAAAACAAGTCTCGAAATTCGTGATAAACAACATTATTTGTCGCTATGGAGTACCTTTTGAAATGATTTCGGACAATGGATCGCAATTCGAGGGGCAATTGAAAGAAACTCTTGAAAAGTATAAAGTTAGACATCATCAATCTTCTCCTTATCGCCCTCAAACCAATGGAGCAGTTGAAGCAGCCAATAAGACCATTCGAACAATAATCGCAAGAATGACTGAAAAAACAAGGGAATGGCCTAACAAGTTTCCGTATGCTCTTTGGGGGTATAGAATCACTATTCGAACCCCAACAGGAACTACTCCTTACTCCTTGGTGTATGGGATGGAGCCTATCCTTCCCATAGAAATCGAAATTCAATCCTTACGGGTCATGAATGAAAGTGAAATCTCTAAAGATCAATGGCTCAAACTTCGGAATGATGAACTTGCCTTAGCAAATGAACGAAGGTTACAGGCTCTTCACAATACCCAACTTTACCAACGACGCATTGCTCGAGCCATCAACAAAAAAGTTCGAGATAGAGACATCCAGGAGGGTGATTTGGTGCTAAAAGAAAATCGTGCTCCTCTTCATGATCCTCGGGGCAAATTTAAACCAAATTGGTCAGGACCATTCTTGGTCAAACATATCACTCCTGCCGGGGCAGTACAGTTAGTCGATATGAATGGTGATACTTTCCTTCACTTCACCAATATTGATCAGCTCAAAAAGTGTTACGATTAGTATCCATACCCAAGTCAATACGGATAAAAAAAATAAAAAAAAAAAAAAAAAAAAAAAGATCTTCGCACGTACTTTGGTCAATAAAACGGGAAATTACTTGTCAATGTATGACGTTCGATCAACTCTAAGGGTTGCATACGAATTACAATCTTTATAATCTCGTCTCCTTTAGATTTATCGATTGTATATTTAGGCTTTAATGTCATTGTCTAAACTTTGGACCTCCATTTTCGGTTAAAATACATGATTGGGCTCATAAAATGGAATATTCTAAATCATGATCTCGTGATCATAAACTTTAAATTTCAAGTAACAAATGTCAATGTTTAGAGCAACAATTGAGTTGACTTTTAAAGAAAAATTTCATTCTAATGAGAAATTCCAACCTTAAAAACACAATGTTACATAAGATGACATTCAATCCTAATTCGACACTTCAAATGCCCATAGTGCTAAAGAAACACTAGACTTATTGCGTTAAAGGTTCAAGGGCAAAAAAAAAAAAAACGGGGGGCATTTGAATCTTTCCGTTCTTGACTTTATCATTTCTCTTCCTTAATCCTCTTCCAATTGCTTATCGAGGGTTCATCCTCTATCTTCGGCCTTTTAAAAGAACCCACATCTTTGAGAAGCCACCCTTCATAATAAACATCAATAGTCGGATCTCTTAAGACCGGGAGAAATGGAATTTTCTTAACCCGTTCCCAAACTTTGAACAGATCCCTCAACATGTTGGTATCTATCCAATGAGTAGTACATTCATCGGTGGGAAGATCCTTTAGGAAGGTTTGTCGCTGCCCGAGCTGTCGAAGACACCTCCACGGATAATAAAAAGTGATCTTGTTGATACTTGGAAGCACTACACCCCTTTTGTTAGCAGTACTATATATGACTTCTTTGATCCCCAAATGAGAGGTTACTCATTGGATTTCACCTTCAAGGGTAAAGCTCCAAGCATTAATTTTCTTTACCTTATGATATAAGGGTGAACAACCCCTACTAAGGATAATCTTAGGATGGTACTTGATTTCGTTAAAAGGTTTCACCAACTTAAACTTCTCCATCAGCCACAAGAGAAGAACTAGTGGGCTCCCCTTCATGAAGGTGTATGGATGTTCCTTTTGATGATCAAGATTAAGGACCAATTCTCCCAAGATCAATGGCCCTAATAGGCCCCCATAAACCATTTGTAGTACATAGCTAGATACATTGTTATGACACAACCCAAGATCTTCCTTGAACAACAAAAGACCCATGAGGGCAATCAAGCATTCTCGACTTCGTGCCGAGCCATATGAAATATCAAGTTTAAGACTGGTACCTTTTGCTTTAAAAGGTTCGAGGACAAAATTGATAAGGATGGAATATTCATTATGGAAAGTCATACCATCATGATAAGATATGCCTAAAGCCTCATGTAAATAACCACTAGTAGAAGTACACTTTCTTGTTGTAACCAACGGTCCACTCATGGAAAAACCCAAGAGGCCTTCAATTTCTTCTACCATTGGCACCATCTCCCCACCTTTAAACCTAAAAACATGCTTTTTCTCATCCCAGTATTTAGTAGAAGCATAAATAAGGTCATAGCAAAGTGGAAGTTTGAGAAGAGGAAGAAGGGAATCAAAGAAGATTTTTGCATAACTTTTCTCTCCTAAAGCAACCTCTACCCCCATGGAAAATAAAGTGTTTTTATAGTCTACTTCATTGATTTCATTCAAGAAGTTGGGTTCTTTTCCTTTCATATCCATAATTTAGAAAGAAAATTTGAGGAAAAGGAGGAAAGGAAAACAAGAAAGACTAAGTATTCTTGTTTCAAAGGAGAATAGAAGTAGATGATTATGATCACCCAAACTCATGTCTTATATAGGCAAGAAAAAACCCCACCTTACATTGAAACACCTATAAGCTTTCATGCATTTAGTCCCCCCCACAACATGCCATTTTTCCTCATGCAAACTTTACTTACATGCATGTGTTATGACAACAATCAATTTTTTTTTACTCCATATTCTCATGGTTAAAGTACCCGTGAAACTTGCCTTTTTGTACATGAATAGGATAGTCAAACATAATCAAATTAATCCTATGAATGTCTTTTTAGCTAATTTTACGGTTGCACTTTGATATGCCGCAAGCTGTTTATTATCTCCGTCCTATTTGGAATCTTTCAAGCCGTTTTTTTTTACCGTAAGTGATGAACGATTAAGTTCTTTATCGAAGTTTCCAAAGCTGGTTTTTCAACCACGACTGATCAATGGATCAAAATTTTCAAGCCGGTTTTTCAACCGCAACCAAGACTACCAAAGCTGGTTTTTCAACCACACTTGATCATTGGTTAATCGACCAAGACTTTTTAAGCCGGTTTTTTAACCGCCATTGAGATTTATCAAAGCTGGTTTTTCAACCACAACTGATTATTAATCAATTATTCATTTTTTTTAGCCAGTTTTTCAACTGCAAATAATTGGCGATTAAGTTTTAACCACAGTCAATACGTTGTATTTGACCGCAAATATTCTTACGCCACATTTCAGCATATGCTTGATGATTATTAGCATTTTGTTTTATTTTACTCTAGTTTCTTTATAAGTTCTATTTAAGGATCAATTTACTATCTTTTTCTAATCATTGATCATCGTTTGTTCCAAACTCGATCAATGAGGGGCATTCTGTAGACACCAAATTTTGATCCCCTATTTTCCATATTTTTTTTACTTTCAATTCACTAATAAATTTTGTGTTATTTCATAATTATAATAATAAGATCTGATTTTGCTAACGACAACCGCAATAATTAGACATAAGAGACAAATTCAAGTAGTGTTTATTTATAATTTTGGAGTATACAAAACTCTTACAATTTGTACTCTTAATTTACGAACAAAATACAAGATTAATTCGAAGCATAACTCGAACCTTGTACACTCCGTACCGAGAACTTCAAGTCGTCATTTATTCATGATTATGAAAATCATTAACGCCATTAGTAGCACCACTAACGCCATGATCAAAGCTAAATATAAATTTAGCACTCGAAAATGCTCGTCGAACGGAGATGGAGCTTGACGATTTTGGTTGCCGGGAGCCATGGAAACCGAAGAGGAAAAGGCAAGGGGTGTGTTTTTTGAGTAAAGGGTGATTTCGGATAAGGGAAATCTCCCTTTTATAAGGGATAAATCTTATCCGTATTTTTGCCGTATCCCAATTGTATAATCGTTTAGTCTAATAATAGTAGTAAGTGTATCTTTTACAAATAACATAAAATAAAAACAATGTTGTTACCAGTGACATATGTAATAATCATGACGTTTGACATCTCCTGGTCAATAGTATCAAATTTTGACCCTTTAGTCTGTACATTTTTAAAACCGTGACCATTTCTAAAGTATCACTTTCTAACCCCTAATAAATTTTTAGTACTACTGATTCTTTTTTATCCTATTGTTATTATAATTATTCTTCTATTTTTATATTATAAGTGGGTTCATCATATGTTATGTAAATAATGGTTACATTGTTGTTGGATTTTGTTTCACGATATGCCTAACCCATTAACATATTCATGGCTTTTGTTCCTTTATAATTTTATTATTTAAAAAAAAAGGAAAAATACAAATCATAAAGGACAAATTAGCATATTTTGATTATGTAAAAGAATGCAAAGCATGCATGCATTACACTAAGCTATTACCAATGCTAACAAAGTCACGGTTTTCCCCCCTCCCCAACTTATCATTTTTATTTTTTTATTGTGTAATTTAATTTTTTTTATTTTTCACTCATAAAATGCATTTTTGTTAGATTTCACTTTGTTAATAACGTAATGCTACTACCTTATATTTCATCTTCTTCCTTCCTATTCAACTTCCCACCAAAACACCATTACCACTTACCTTCATGAGTCATCTTTTCTCTGTTTCACACACTCAGAAATAACAAGTGTAAGTATGAATGCTATTTCTCTTCCGGGTTAATGCAATGACGACAATATTTGACAGTAAAAGAGTGGCTCCAAGCAAAGATACCTCTGCCATTATCACTCATTTGATATGTCAAATCTCTACAGAAAAAGAAAATGGTAAGCCATGGTTGTAATTTAGCAACGAGAATCAGAAAATGGTGTGATATGACAATACGGTGTATCACTGAGTTGTGTTTCTTCCCAAACGGTAAGGTGATATGACTATCCACAATCAATGGCAAACAACTTTTTTTTCTTGTTTATTTTCTGATAAGTAGGTGGTGTAATAGTCGTATTTTGCTATGGTAAGTTTAATATACGAAGAGTAAGTACACTCTTCAAAAGAAAGTAGTACCAATTAACCATTGTATTCAAATTATATTAGTACTTTTAATTATTTTTAGTCATTAATAATATTGTATTTTGTTCAGTCAATAGTAATTAAGTTTAACATAAAGTAGTAGGCTATTCTATTTGTCCTCTACCTCATTAAGACGATTTTTGGTTATAATTTCTACCTAACTCTTGTATTCGTACATATTTATTTTGTATAACAGTATATTCTCTGTATTTTGTATTTTAGCTCCCATTTGCTCCCATATATATACCACCCCACTCTTCACGAAAGGGGGGGAAAATATCGAAGAGAATAGTTAAGAAAGGAGCTAAAAAAAACTCATGAAAAAAGTCTAAATTATTTCAGCACTATAATTAGATAAAAAAAAAAGGTAATCAAAACTTTTATTTTCAATAAAAAAAAAGAATATAAAAAAAATTGTAGAAGGACTTGGCCTAAAAAAAAATTAAATCGATCATTTTGACACTACCTTGACTAATTCCTCAAGATAGCTACTCAAAGCCAAAGGTAATATCTTCTTTCATTTCATTTGTGATTTCATATTATTTTTTACATACATTTACTAACTTTTCTACTTTTGTGTGTTCCATAACCTCCTAGGGCACTATACGTGTCGGTTTCCTAATTTGGAAACCAAGTAGAATTTGACCGACCGCGAGCGAGTTTGAGAGTGAGTATATATGGTTTGTTTGATTTTTTTTCTTTTATGTATCATCCTTATGTAGAGTATGAAATGGAAGCAATGATAATTGTACAAAATGCATAAGGAAGCTCCAAAGAATGAATGATGGAATTCTAGCAAGATAGCATTTTCGACTACTTTATTTTTTATTATGTAAAAAATCGTTTTTCACCATAAAATTAAAAAGTAAATTTTTTAAAGTAAGCTTATGTATTTAGGAGTGTATGAGACTTGGAATTTTATAAAAATAAATTTTAACCAACTTACAAAAAATCAGACATGAAGACATAGTAACACCACAAATTTCTTACTACAGGTCTGTCTATTTGCCAATTTTCAACCAATATCCTTTTTTAATAATAAAATTTTAATTGAATATCTAGAAATAAGATCCCTTAAGATTTGTAATTTGGGGTCACACGTTCCCATAGGATAAATACTCTATTTTTTATGATTTTTACAAAACAAGGTATCAAAATGATAAACAGATTTGAGGCTGTTTTCCCCAACCAAGCATACTCTTTTTATTTGGCATATCAAATGACTTCTAAAAAGGGGGAATTTTCTACAGAGAATTTATACGCTTGTCCTTAACATACCATTAAAAGGATCATGCCAATTTCGAAGTACTTTGACCATTATCACCCAATTCCCCATGAACGTCCCAAACCGGAGTGTTTTTTTAAAGAAAATTCATTATCTTTCATTTCAACAGCTAGATGAATCCCAATTTTTGATATGTTATATAAGACTTATAGAAATTTCCAAAGACCTATCATATGCGCAAATCCGACTGTTAGAACATGAGTTATGGTGTCCGAAATATTAGAGACACTTTAAACCTTTAAGCTTTTTAAGGAAAAATGGAATGAACATTATTATATAATTTGTGTCACCCTATCATGTATACCTCTGGTTTTTTTTTTAGTCATTTGAGGAAGTTATAAATTACTCATGCCTCAAGTTGATATTAATCCAAAAAAGAGACACATTTGTATCACTTTAAGACTAACACTTTTTTTTATTTAAAAAAAAAAAAAGTCTTCTTCAGTCTATGGCTATATGAAAGGAGCATTATAAATAATTCATTTAGTTTGGAATAGAATGTCTTATAATTTTTAAATAAATCTTGTTTAAGTTTTAATTCCATCATCGTTTGGAAGAGCAAAATTTCCTTATGCATTTCTTAATAAAGAGACAACTAACTTTTAATTAAGCAAAATATGGCCTTGCGTGCTTGTATCATTTCATTAATAAAATAAATCTTTCGAGTTATGGTTTATGGCTTATATTTAAATAAGAGGGTAAAGTTGAATATTCAATCATGATAGGTTATAAGATGATCTATTTGCCGCAGAGAATTATGCTTTTAAAGTTTTATTATCTCTGATAGATCGCTTACATAATCTAACATGATTAAGGTTTCCACATATTCTACCTATCATTTAGATTTAAACCATATAGAATGTCCATTCTGCGTAAGTCAATTTCATACAATCTAAACACATTTCCTTCATATTCTTCTCAAATTCATACCAAATAAAATTCCTTTTTTAGCACACTCAAATAAGCCCACACAATCTCTTTCTGGAAGTTGGTCAACCCTAAATAAAGTCGTTAATTGAAACGCATTTTACAAACAAAATCATTCTCCACAAAGAAACTCCTATGGTGTCGCTGATTCTAGTGACTTCCTCAACCTTGATAAATTGACCTCCACCTTGAAAGCAAGATTGCTCAACCTCATTCAAATGACCCTATATGGATCGACCACCTCTCCTAAAACAAGTAATATAAACTTTCTTGAAACCTCGTATGAAATTTCGACCATGTATAAATGGACGTTCGTAAGAACTACGTAGGGTTTTGATCCGGGAGTGGATTCAAATCCCACAATGAACGGTACGTAGTGCAACTTTAATGCTCAAACCCACCATATATCGTAAGGTTTAATTCACTTTTATTTTACATTTGAGTGTGATTGACAATGTGGAAATATTCATGTTTTTATGCATTAGTTTAAGGAAAAGTATGTGAATAATCATAACCAATTAACAACGTATTAGTAAGAGCCTGTTCGTTGGAACAAAGGAAGAGACGAGTTCCAAACGTTCGATCCTCCTAACTTATACCCCGTACCTAGATTTTTGATTTTCCTAAGACCATACTTATATAGTGCCTCATCTAATGGAGTCAATGTCGTTTTCTATTTGAAAACGATCATAAACAAAAGACAGTCTCTATTCGGGCAAAAATAGAGTGGCGACTCTAATTTGTTTTTTTTTTTTAGTCAAATTATCAACTTACGTGGGATTTTGACTTCTAGTTTTAATTAGTCAAAAAATGGGTACCACAAAACCAAGTTGATATGAGAATGGAAGGTAGAAGTTTTTTAGGGGAAAAGATGGATGGTTAATCAAGTGAAATGTATTTCATCCATTGTATAGAACAAATGTGTTGGGTATGTAGTCATTTTTATTGTCTTATATGATGAACTTGAAGTCTTGCATGCATGCATTGATTCAGAAAAAAATTAATAATTTTTCAGTAATGTAGATGCATGCATTTGTATTGTCAATATCACCTTAGCATTGTTATGTAAATAAAAGCAATGTAATGTTACTATTACCTTTTCAGTGTTATGTACATCAGTGTACAGTGTTTATCACTATTACTTTTTCAGTGTTAAGTACATCAGTGTGCAGTGTTTATCACTATTACCTTTTCAGTGTTAAGTACATCAGTGTCTAGTATCTAATATTTGTTTTTCAAGTTTGGATACATCAATTCTTTTTTAGTGTAATGTAAATCAATGTACATCTTTTGCTGTGAAATATCAAAGTGAATTGATGGGTTTAGTCAGATCAACAATAATAATATATATAAAGCGTATCGTTTAATACGATTTTAATACTAGATATGTAATAAACTTGTTTTTTTATATTAATAATAACATTATAATATAACATTAATTCATATCCTAAATCAACAACACATTAAAAATTGCCAAAATAAAAATCGAACCTTAGTACATAAAACAGAAAACTAAAAAACAAATTATTTGAAATTAAGCAACATTTAAACTATGATTAACCATACACCTAGTACATCAGTCTGAGGGGAAAAACTTCTTCAATAAATTGTTCCTTAGTTCTTGATCTTCCGAAGATAGGTTTGGCTTTGAATCGAGGTGTTTAAATAACTCCATATTAATCTTTCTTTGCTTCCTTGCTTCTTTCTCCCTTTCTAGTTGCAACCTTGTAAGTTCCACTTGATTTTCTGATTGCCTTATAAGGTTCATGTTCTGGGCCATGTCCAACCATTGTTGCCATGCCCCAATTGGCATATTTTTCATCTTGCTCTTTCCTTTATTTTTGCTAGATTCGTTGCTGGAAGGCAAGCCTGAATATTCAATATCACCACTGGTTGGTGTTTCTTGGTTTGATGAAGATGAGTAGTTGCCAGCTTCATTGATACGTGATCTCTTTGAGTCACTTCCTTGATTAGATGTTTTTTTGCTTGCATTTTTGAAAAATATCTTCACTTTGTTTCCACGCATCATGTTGTATCAAAATGTCCCAAATATGCTTGTCCTGAAAGGTTTTAGATATCAATGATATCTTTGTTTTGTCAGCATCATATACACTATATGCTGCCTTCATAACATCTTCATCATTGTGACCACTTCCCTTTCTTGATTCAGCATGAGCATGTGAACCACAAAATTTAGAACATGAAGCATTGATCCTTCTCTAACTGTTTCTAAGTTACTCCGAACCCCTCATTTTCAACAAATCTTCTCGTATTACCCCGTCAGTACCTTCTTCGAAACGCCTTTGTTTGTATAATCTAACATTATTATACATTTCCTCAATTTTCCTCCAAAAACCATCCCTCTTTTGGTTAGTGTTAGTTTTTTTATTTTGACTAACCTCAAGCCAAGCCTTCACAAGAACCACTTCTTCAGCTTTTGACCAAAACTTTGTTTTTCTATCTTGATTGCCTTCTTCATGACCTATTTCATTGACTTCAACTTCTTCAACTTCTGGTTCATTGTCGTCATCTGATGCATTCGATGTGTATGAGCAATTCAAACTCGGAAATACACTATCATCACCTTGTGACATATTGGGACATAGGAAATGTTGGATCACCTTGCGAGATTTGAATATTCTCAAAAGATGGGATAACATTTTGAGAATATGAATAATTAGGATTTTGTGGTGGTTGAAAAGGAAAAGAAGTGAAAGTACTTGGATTTGAGAAATTGAGATTTTGTGAATCATAATTCGAAATTTGTTGAAAATTTGTATCTAAATCTGAGTTGAGATCAATTGGAATGTTAGAATAGTAAGGTTGAAGATTTAGATTATTTTGGGGTTGTGATGAGTTTTGAGATTTTGTGGGGTTTTTTTTCTATTAGATTTTGGAATATTCATCTCTTACACAATTTGATGATAAAGAGAGTAATATTCACTAAAAAAAATTGTTTCAAAATACCTCAATATTGGGCTCATTTTATAGAGAAAAATAAAAAAGAGTCGTTGGTGTTTTTTTTTTAGAATTGTATTTTAAAAATTATGGCCGTTACAAAATTACAACGGTAAAAAAAATCAGAGCAAATCTAAACCATTGATTAAATAAATAGGTGCCACAATCCTATTGTGCCACGTCATCTAGGGTTGTCATAAAAACCCACCCACTTGCAATATTTTATTGCATAACCAACCCCAAATAACCGGGTTATTGAAATATTCCCCCAACTTTTTCTCTCTCTTTAATTTTTTATTATTTTTTCACTTTATCTCTCCTAATAACCAACCTAATTGGTTAACCATTGGGCATGCTCTTAGGCTAAGGGCGGGCAAATGTTTAGAAAGCGCCACTTGTCACCATTTAATTGGACTAGTAGTTTTTACTTTTTTTGTTTGCAAATTTATTGTTTATGTGATAGTAAATGGTAAATGTTGTACAAAATTTTGATTAATACTTTTCATTAAACATTGCAATTGTAGTACTAATCACCTTTATTTAGATTATCATGTATTTTAATATCTAGTATTAATTTAGAATTTGTTATCATATTATACTATTATCACATCTTATGCTATCGTTTCACTAGCAGTTTTAACATTTAAAATTAATAGTTATTTTTAATTAATATTGATTACATGTTGTAGACACCAAATTTTGATCCTACCTTTTTAATTATCACTATTAATTATTTTTTATTACTATAATTATTGTTTTTTTTTTTTGCAAATAATAATTATTATTTTGCTAATTATTTTTATAAACTTAATTGTTTTATTACATAAAACGAAGGAAACGAGTAATAATAATGATTTTTATTCATAATTTCCAAAATACATGTTACAATTTGTACTTCTAAATTACTAAATTACAAAATATTGAAGTACAACTGACACTACATACATTTCTACCCTGCTCCACCGAAGTAATTTTCGGGTTTTTACTTATGGATTAACAAGTAAATTAATACATCCATTAGGAGGACCACTAGCCCCACAATGTACATGAAGTACATCCTTATCATCCTCATGTCTTCCTCAAAGGTGAAGACAGGTTGATCTTCCTGGTTTTCTTGAAACATGGTGGTTGAGTTTAATGGTGGTTTTTGTTTGATTTTTTCGGGTAAGGAGGAAGATGGAGGAAGATAAGAATTAAGTGGTGAGTGGAGATTTTGGATAAGGGTAATTTCTTTTTATAGTAAAAGTAAGTATTTTAGACCGTATTTTTATACGTATATGTATAATAATCGTATCGTATAAAGTACAATATTTTTTGTCTCGCCAGGGGGATATGTCCTTTTCCTTATAAACAAGTATCGTTTAACCCTTTAGAGTATAATAAGTATATTAATATGTTCACTTAGACTGTTAGAGTTTTTTTTTATTTGTGTACTACCCTATCATATGACCAATTTACCTAAGCCATAAAGTCCATTACTCTAAAGACTCATGTCCAACCAATATAGGGAAATGACAAATATATCCACATCTAAATGAGTACTACATGTTATAGTGCTAAAGGGGCCCCCTTTTATGTACGCTTGTTATAATATCTTTGTCCCGCAGTTAATACTTGATCTGATAAATATAGGTTCGGACCAAACCCATTGATATTTATCTAAGGATAATTGAGTATTATATGAATGACAATAAAAGAGGGATACGTATGGATGGATGTAAATGTATAATTGCACGTATATATGAATAGTGTTTGTTCCTAAAAAATAGGATCGTGCTTCATATCATTTCAATGATACTTGACTTTTTTTTGAGAATTCCTGTAGCTTGTGGTTTCTGACTTTCGCTTTTTTTTTTTTTTTTTTTTATGGTTTGTTTACTCAGTCTACTTTGTGTATTCTTTTGTTAGTTTTGATAAGCAATTGTCAATAGTGAAATAACGTCACCTTTTTTTTACCTCCCGCGGTTAATATTGTATCCAATAAATTTCAATTTGGACCAATTACATCAATATTTATCTGACGTTAGTTGGGACAGCTAGATTTCAGACGTGTCATGTATTGCATTTCACCATTCAAACACTATTTGCAGACTATTCCAAGTAGAACTTTTCAAGAGCTTTCCAACCATATCTCACAATAATTTTTTCGATTTTTCTATGATTTGTAATGATTTTTTTAGTTCAAACTATCAAAAAGATGAAATATGCACGTTTTTCTCTTAATTGCTTTTTAAAATTTTTATTAATGGTGGTATGAAACCTATATTACACTATATTATATATTTACTTCTTAACTTATGAAGTTTTAATGAAAATGTTTTTAATCTTATTTTAAAAAATGATTTTAGAAATAAGAGTTTTAACAAGCCTTAATTCTAAGTGTTATTTTAAGAAACTTTAATCTTATTTTAAAGATGACTTCAGAAAAAAGAGTCTTTAATTCTAAATGTTGTTGTTTTTAAAATCTTTAATCTTAGTTTTTAAGATACCTTTTGAAATAAATGATGTCTTAAGGACTTTAATTTTCTTTTAAGACTTTATAAATAAAAGTTTTAACAAGCGTTATTTTCTTTTATAATTTTGTGAACCTTCTTATTTCAAACCCTTTTGTGAACAAGAATGAATCATAACTTTGATTGTTTGTTTTTTTAGGTAATAATAGTTAATATGAGGTTATGGCCTCATTTCCAAACATGAGGTTAAGATTAATTATTTAGTTGTATAAGGTTGTAACAATTATCCATCTCCATAAAAATAAACTTACATTCCATTATAAATACCCGATGGATTAATTGACAATCAGATATGATTAAATAGTTTATTGTTCCCTTTTATTTGGAAGTAAGGCCTTGACAGGTGTCGTGTTTTACTTGGCCAATGCCATTAAGCCTAAACACATAACCCTTAAAACTTTACAAAAATTATCCTTGAGTGAATTTAAACCCAAAGTGAGATCATAGTGAACCCTTACAGCTTTGCTCCAAAAAATACCTTGACCAACTAAAAAGTCGTCAATTGGGACGCATTTGTTGAATTGTCTTATTCAAAAGACATTTTTTTGGTGATCACTAATCGGGGTGATTTTCCTCAACCAAGGTGGTTCATTTTACTTTTATGAGTGAATCCGTCAAAGATCACTAAAATCCCACTTACGAAAATGACATTTATGTCAACAACCCAAATTAAAAACCCAATGGAATTGGTTATTTAAAATATGTCATCTGTCCGAACTACGAAGGTTTTGATCCGTGAATAAATTCAAAATCTCACTATGATCGGTACGTGGTGCAACTTTGGTGCTCAAACCTACCTTGTATTAAATATTTTTTTTATGTGGTTAATATGTCTTAAAACTTGATTTTTGACAACGCAATTGTAAGAGCCCGTTCCATAGAACGGAAGAGAAGACGAGTTCCAGACGTTCGATTCTCTTAACCTAAACCCCGAACCCTGTGCCTTACTTCCTATTATGGAGTTAGCAGTTGATTTTTATTAAGTTTTAATTTCTTAAAATTGACTGTTCTAAAATCCGTCCTTATTCGGATAAAAATAAGGTGGCGACTCTAAGTTTTGTTTTTAAGTCTTATCAGACACTTAAGTGGAACCTTTTTATAGACTAATTTTTGTCTACTAAAAACCAGGTACCACAGTCTGGCGACTCCACTGGGAAATTTTTTTTTGTGTAGTGGTTTAAATCTGAATTTGCGTTGTTAAGTGTACTCATGTAGTCATTCATCATTCATCAATTGTCATGAGCATAAGCATTTTTTTTCTTTTTAGGCTGACACCTCTGCCTATTGATAAGGTCGGATTTAGACAACAAAATTAATGAATTAAGGGCGTAAACCTACATCCGTGCGCTACTGCAATCAGCTCTGTTAGGAACGTCCAACCTCGGTGTTCACAGTTGGAAGTGATACGAGGCCACTTGGTTAATAATTCCTCAAAATGGATTGACCTTTAGATTAAGAAACATGTGCATCAATACATACATGAAGTCTCTATGGTCATTTGCGTTAATGATTCATTCGTGTTGTCATGAAAGTTTTTTTTTTCAACAAAAACTTGTTTTAAGTGAATTTTTTTTTTTAGAAAGCTTACTTATGGACCCAAAAATAAACTAAGAGTTATCCTTAGACCTTCCCTCATATGATCTCCAGAGAGTTTAACTTTCTAAGACTACTAACACCACATGTGGTGCATTTTAAGCGATGCCAAAACCTCCCTTTAAAACCTTTTCAACTTAAAGAATGGTTTAATCACTATCTATGACTTAATATATGAGTTAATGTTCTTTTCAAAAGAAAGTCTTATACCCCTCAACACCTTGAAGGCTTTCTTAACCATGTTCTTGAAATTGCAGTTTACTTGTTGTTTAGAGATCGAGATATGGATACAGGAGCACAAATGTGTATTGGAGGACGACGTTGGGGTTCCATCCGCCAGATTTACTCTAGGAGGTGTGAATCACTAAGTTCTATATATCATCGGCTAAAGTTACAGGGTTTCCTCAAGTCAAAACACAATAACTACACTATGTCGTCTCCTGGGGCTGATATGGGAAAGTATTGTAACTATTGTCATGACTACGGACACAATACAAATGTTTGTAGTGATCTGAGACATGCAGTCCAACAACTCATTGATGATGGGAAAATTCCAATTCCAAGATTGTGGACTTCACCTACTCTACGATTTACCGATGCAGATTTGCCGAATGACTACAGTAATGACCGCCCTTGTCCATTACCTTGGTATCGGATTGTTACAAGGTCTCAGGAATTTTGGTAAATAGAGAGTCCACATTCAACATCTGCAGCAAAACGATTCTCAAGAAATTAGGGTGTAAAGACGCTCCTTTAAGACCCTCAAAGAAGGTGGTTAGAACAAGCGATCGCACTCTCATGCGGGCAATTGGGGAAATCACCTTACCATTAGGATATCATGATTGGGTTTGTAATGCTGAGTTTCAAGTAATCGATGACCCGAAAAGCCTCACCTTTACCCTGGGAAAATCATGGTTACAACACATAGGGGCAATTGCCTCTGCACTCCATCAGAAAGTTAGATTTTCAACCCCGGGCGGCGTAATAACCATTCATGGGGATGCAGCCTTACCGCACACGGCAACCACGGTGTGTAATATGGTAGCTTTGGGGAAGGTTCGACTTCGAAACCAAAGAAGGAGAATTGTGAAAAATCATTATGGGATTTACTATCAAATTCCTCAATGTATCGTGGGGCTTTTAGCGATTATCTAAAAAGAACAATCATAAACGCCTCAACCCCTTTTAGAGATTTGAGGGAAATCTTCAAACTTGATCCGCATCAGGTCAAAGACGATTTGATTAAAAAGGGTTTTATAAGTGACTCACTGGATCATGCAATGATATGTCATAACATCAAGTATTATCATGTTCACATTGATGAAGAATCTTCCATTAATATGTGCCCGTACCATACATTTGTTGATTGGGAATTTGAGGAAGAAGAACTTAAACCTGTAACAATAGATGATTTTTGTAACAACGATTTATATGAAAATGTATGTGGTAAAATTGATGCAATTGTTAAATACAAAGGTGTAAGTTTCACCACAAGTTTCATAATTTGTGATATACCATTTCCCTATGATATCAAACTCGGACAACCTTGGATTTACCAATTTCATCCCCTTATGTTAGTTCAATCCCAAAATACGCCGGCCCGACTTCGTGAATCCTTGACCTTCCATGATGGCTCTAAGAGTTTAACTTGAAGGCCTGAATCTCCAAATGATAAAAGCCCACATCCAAAAGTTTCCACTATAGAACGATCCAAGGCCTCTCGCCAAGAAAACACTGCCCCCCATTCTCGTCAAACTAGCCCAGAATTATTATATGATGTGCCTATCCATGAATCAATGTATTCTCAAAACGTATTCAAAACCTTAGACGCTTCTCACTCTTCCTCACGAAAAGGGAAAAATGTCAAACATCACGATATTGATCTAGGACTCACCTTTACAGATAGCGATTTACCTCCTAATCACTATCATAATGAACCACTGCATATCACTCTTCGACACGGTGCAAGTTATATTAATCACATTTTGGTTGACACCGGATCTGATGTTAATCTTTGTTCCCGAGAATACTTGTACAAGATAGGGTACAACGATTTACATATCACTTACCGCTCCATTCTTCTCAGAGGTTTTGACCAATTACCCAGGGAAGTGACGGGCTCTATAGTCTTACCTTTGGTACATGAGAATGCTCCGTTGAGCATAGAGTTTATGGTAGTCGATTTTCGACTCTCATGCAACTTGTTACTAGGGAGACCATGGTTGCACAGGTGTAAAGCAATCTCGTCTAGCTTACATCAAAAATTAAGAATGAGAGCGTCGTGGGGCATCATCACTATATGTGGTGACTACAGCAGGGGAGCCTATGAAGGAGAAAGCTCGTCACAGTATGGTGGTTGGATAAACATCATAAGCACAGCAGGTTATGGCATAGAAAATAATGAAGCTGTTGAAGTAATAAGGCGTCCACCCTTTGCAAAAAGAACAGTATATTTTCCTATTCCGGAGAATGAACGGGACAATCCAAATTGGATGCCTAATAAGGCAAAGGCCGATGATATCCGAAGAAGGTTTAATTGGCTTTACGATCAAGATATAGCAGTTCCTTGTGAGGGGGTTGAAACATCTGCAAATAAAGTGGAATCTCTTCGAGAAATCATGGAACCCTACATCTTCCTCGACAACATCGACCTTTTTACAACGGAATCGTGCACAGTAGTATGTAAAGCATGGGCATCATGGATCTTGGCAAAGAAGATAACCCTTTCTATGTTGCTAAACGGAAAGCTGCTTGGGAGAAGCGACTTTTGACCGGGGAAATAGATGCATGGTAGTGTCATTTTCATTAAAGTTATTTTTGTAAAAGTTTTTTTTTGTTGCGAACTACGAGCGACTTGATCCCTAAAAAAGAAATGAAAAATTAAAAAAAAAATGAAAAAAAATCTTGTAACAGGGTACGTAGGCAGCTCGCTTTGAGTGCAGTCGCAAAAATTTAAAAGTTGGCTTCCTTATTGTGTCGAACTACGATAGGCCTGATTTCCTGAATCACATTACACTCAGCACATTTCCGCACTCAGGAAAATACGTAGGCAGCCTTCGGGCCCGACCACTAACATTTTGTTATTGCTGCAGGATTCACTTATTTATTTATTGATTTATTTATTTATTTTGCTTTCCTTCATCATGAGGTGGAAAATAGACGAAAAAGAACATTAATTCATATTTACATAGTGATGTAACCATAACAGTAAATAAAAAATACATAATGCAGAAGTCAAAAAGGCCCTAACTGAATCTCAGGAGACGGTGGAGCTTCGAACACCTCTGTTTGACCCCAAGTAAACCCTTGGCAATGATCAACCATAAGGCAGACTCCTCGAAGCATGTCTTGAGGGGAATGTCGAATACTAACTTCCCAACCACGAGAGCGCATTAGGAGTAGTATGTCGCATAACTTTTGCTCGGTATTTGTTGGGTAGACATCAAGCCTAGACAGAGATGAGATGAAGCGGTTAACGTCCATCACTACTTCTAATTGTTTCACCTCTAGAGAGCGAGCCTTTTGCAATCCATTTTTTGAAGTAAACAAAGTGAGAAAAAGGAAAAGCTAGGTCCTCTAAGCCTTGAACCAAAACCAAACTTCCAAACATGCCCAGGCTCTCGCAATATATACCCACCTCTACATCCATCTGAGCCTTCCGATAAGGCTGCTAGAGATAGAGTATGAGGATCTTCTTGTGACCAAGGATTAGTTGAAAATGCCTTAGTTAATCTATCTATTATTATGAAGAGACTCCTTTGACCTATTGACCATAAAGTCTCAGGGAGACGAGAGAACGCCTATGACGCGGAGGTAGTTTTTGAAGAAAATTCTCCTCAGATTCTCGATAGTTTGAAGGACCACCCATCATCATTGTTAAGTGATTGTAGGTTATGAAGTCTGATACACCCAACCAGGGATGATTAACTGAGCTTTGGGGTGGGCCTCTCCCTTGGCGCGAGGAAGTCCCAGAATAAATACTGCGAGGGGTATTGTAAGCCGATATGGCTATTTATCCTTCAGACAATCGAGTGAGTGAAAGGAAACACGTGTCACTCCATAGGAATAGAGTTGATGGGAGAGAATTATGCCCTGCGAGAATACAAGACCTTGTTACATCTGTGTTTTCAGAGACCTCCTTGCCAATCGACAAATTAGATATGAGTAAGACCAAACAAGTAGGAATATGGGTTTTGTGTAATAGGGAGATATTATGTAATATTTGACTCGTACAGTACCCACGAGCATCCCAAAACAGTAACCTGAGAGATGAGTACATAGGAAGATTAAAAGGAAAATGTGATGGCAGGTTCGGACTCTCTACGAGTTGGCTAGCGAATGGGAGGTTTTGTTGGCTTATAGTAGCTATGATAGGGTAAAACGAGTCTTCGGAGAAACGTAAAAATAGAGACATAGCTAGCACCATTGTATCTGCCACAAATAAGGAAAGTGACTCTGGAGAGTTATTTATCTCGAGTACCTGGGGTGGACCAGTCACTAGTGCAAGTTTCACTTGAGGAACTGAAGGTGGGATAGCTGTAGAATTTTGATCATAAGGGAGAGAGAGGTTTTCCCTAGAAAATTGAGATGGATGATCTTCTGGCCGTATTGAACTAAGAATCTCGTTGCGTTCTCTTTCTCGTAACTCTTGGAGGGAGGAGCGCGAAGTGTCAGAGAAGAAGTGAATTAAATCTCTAATGCGTGAGGCATTAGGATCCATAACTTAAATTTAAGCAAAGTAAGAAAAGAAAACACTTGAGATTTTAGAGAGAGAAGAAGTTTGGGTGAATAATCCTTGTTCAAGTTTTAGTTTTTTTATAAGCCAATAACCAATGGTGTGTTCAACACGCAAGGAATCTTCGTAGTAGGGTCCAATATTTTTTATTTTATTTTATTTTTGGAAAAAAAGGGGTGTTCATTTTTCTTTAAAAAAATCTTTTATTTACTTTTTTTAGCTTGTTGAAGAAGTTTTTTTTTTTTTGTAATGTCCCCTTTCTACCCAGGAAATCCACCTGGACCCGCACAGGATCTAGGCTTGTCCAGCAAACCTCTTTTCACAGTTTACAATCCGATTCAGTAGCCTTCTCACCGGGTCATTCGACACCAAGGGAAATTCATTCTCCACCACCAAGCGAAATGTCCGAGATTCCTGGCCATGAAAGTTCGCTAAACCCTGATCCATCCAATGATCTTCGAGGAATGATGCGAGCTATCCTTAATTCAAGATACTATGGAACAAACAATACAGAGTTTGTTAAGACAGAGTGCAAGTGCTCCTCCTCCTCACCATGATTCAGAGGTAGCTTCACCATTGCATTTGGATGATGGAAATGGTGATAGAGAAGCTCCTACCAAAATTGAGGAAGATATTCTCAGGCTCAAGGAAGTACTGAAGGGTATGACCAAAGCAGAACCTTGGTTAGATATTCATGGTCTCACCTTATTTCCGAAAGCACGACTGCCACCTGGGTTTAAGATGTCGAATCTCACGAGATTTGATGGTACAGGAAGTCCCACCAATTTCTTAAAATTACACGTAGGGGCTATGAGTCCTTGGGGTGTTGATGAACCTTTAAGATGAACCTTTAATGGCGCAATTGTTTCAGCAATATTTAGATGGGGCTGCCGCTCATTGGTTTCTTAATCTAGAAAATTCAAAGAAAACTTCGTGGGTCGATATTGTGCGAGAATTTTCTAGCCAATACAAATATAATGAAGAGATCGATGTGACAAGGAGGGATTTGGAGACAACTGCACAAAATCCTAATGAGACGTTTTCTGCCTTCATTACTAGATGGAGAAACAAGGCTGCAAAGATGGTGAATAGGCCGAACGAGGAAGAACAATTACAGATGATAGTGAAGAATCTTCTTCCCGTATATCAAGGACGAATGGCTTTCTAGTATTTTCCGTCATTTAAAGCCCTCATATCAACAGGAACTTTGGTAGAGGATGCCATAAAAAAGGGAGATATCAAAAAGGATGAAGGGAGCAGCAGTAGCACCTCTTACAATCCTAAGTTTGGGGGGAATAGGAAAACCAATAACAACGACTCAATACCCTCAAAACCAACAAACTTGATACACAATATCGGTGCCGCACCAACATTCCAACTCAAGTCGTAGAGGAATTTTTCTCCTTTGAACATGAACTATGCCCAAGCTTTCTCCAAACTAAAAAAGGCCAACCTTGTTCAACCTTTAAACCCAAGGCCACCCCCAAGAAACCCTCCTCCCAGTTACAACCCAAACCAACACTGTGAATTCAATCAAGGGCCTGGGCATGACATTGAAAATTGCACAGCATTCAAGCACCGTATTCAAGATCTAGTAGATGGAGGAAGGCTTCCAGTTGGGGCACCCTCTGATAAATTTAAAAATACACAACCAAGCATCACTAATAATCCTCTCCCCAATCATAAGCCTCCTGCCTCTATAAACACCATATCCACTACCAATAACCAGATTGATCCAACATTACTAATGGTTCGAAATACCCCTCAAATGTATGAGATGCCATTATCCGGAAATTATGTGTGTGTTGTGTATAATCACTCCACTCAGCAAAAGGTCAAGCTTGTGCCATGCAAAGGTTTGGATGTCATCTTCAATAGAGATTCGTTCTCCAATGTCTGCGCCACTATAGGATATGATGGGGCATTTTGCCTAATAGATGATGAAGAGGATGCTCTCTTGTTGTTGTCAATGGCTGAGAAAAATGTTGGTTCACACCTTAGTACCCCTAGTAATTTCCAATGTCCGATCTATCTTGATGACCTTAGTGATGATGAAGATCTACATGTGGCCCATTTGACTCGTGCAGGTCGTCATTTTAAACCTTCATATCTTGAAGATGAGAATCCTGTGGAAGCCCTGAGAAGGAAAGAAAAAGACAGGGAATTAGTAGAGGTGAATAAGGAAGAAGATGATGCTATTAAGCGCATGAAGGAGGTTAATGCAAATGTTTCTATATGGAAGTTACTGACTCATTCTCAACCTCATCGGGCCGCTGTTCTAAGACATCTCAATGAGGTTTCAATTGATGCATCCATAACACCGGATCAAATGGTAGGACTTATTCATGGAGCCAACCGCACTTTAATGTTTACCGACGATGATCTCCCAGAAAGTGTCAACCATAACAACTCTTTGCACATAACTGTGAAATGTCATGGGTGGAAAATACCCCGGGTAGGGGTGTACAAAAACTGGACCGGACCTGAAACCGGACCTGAACCGACCTGATCCGGACCGGACCTGACCCGGACCTGTTGATTCAGGTCCGGTCCCGGTCCTTAAAAATCAAGGTTCCCGGTTCCGGTCCGGACCCGGTCTAAACCCGGGGTTTTCAGGTCCGGACCTGAAACCCGGAAAAATTGTATTTTTTTTTTAAAAAAAAAAAATCAAAAATCAAATTAACGCTGCTTGCTGCTTTGCTTGAGTGACGAACTGACGATTCTGTTCTCTTTCATTTCTAACCCTAAGTCCCTAACGCTATCTCCAAGACTCCAATCTCCAAACTCCCTGGCTGTCTCCCCCTCTCCCTCACTCTCACTATCTCTCAGCCAGTCAGCCCAACGCCCACCGCCGACAGTGACACCTCCCTGCCTTCCTCACTCTCTCAGGCGAAGCCTAGGCGCCCACCGCATGAGACAGCTGCCGCGCGATTCTCCATTTCTCCGGTAAGTTATTTTTTTTTAATGTAAATCTAAATTATCTAATTATGTTTGGGTATTTTGTATTCGAAATAATGAATTAAGTGTTAGAATTTATATGTTTATTCATGTTTCAATTGCTTATAATGATTGTTTGATGTTTGCATGTTGAATTTCTTTTTTTTAGTTCATTTGTTTCGAATTTATGTTTTTTTTTTTGGTTTTCTTGAGTTTAGGGTTTACGGTTTTAGGGTTTAGGGGTTAGAATTGATAAGAAGTATGGTTTATTTTCGAATTTTTTTCGAATTTATGTTTTTTTTTTTGGTTTTTTTGAGTTTAGGGTTTAGGGTTTAGAATTGATAACAAGTATGGTTTGTCTTCGAATTTATGTTTTTTTTTTGGTTTTTTTGAGTTTAGGGTTCAGGTTTTAGAATTGATCACACTATCACAGATTCACAGCCTTTGAATCTCTGTTTAGGCCAAATTTAAATAAATAAATAAATAAACGTAGTGCATGATTTGTAAGAGACTCAGATGATTAAATAAGTTGGCTAACTTGTATCAAAATTGATAAGACATGGTTGTATGCAGTTCAGAATTCAGATTTGAGTTGGCTAACTTGTTTAGAATTGATAAGACATAGTTGTATGCAGTTCAGGGATTCTTATTCTTGTTCTTATTCTTGCAGACTTGCCTAGGGCTAACAAGGGAGTGGAGGAACCACAGATTCTTATTCTTGCAATGTAAGTTGCTCTTAAATTTTTTTATAAAATGGTATGTGTATATAATTGTTACTTTAAATTTACTTATATTGTCTATAATTATATTGTAGATGGAGAGCTCTCAATCCAAACGGTCTGCTTCTTTTTCTGAACAAACGTCACAACCACTTTCTGAAAAGGATATGGAAGAATTGCAATCTACTTTGCCTCCTGATAAGAAGCTAAAAGCGGGGCGGGAGTATATATGGAACAGAAAAAGTAAGAGGAAAGCTGAGTATTGGAAATATTACTTAGAGTACGTCGAGAATGGAAAACTACGAGCTGAATGTAAGTTTTGTCCTAAAACTTTTGCTGCTGATGGTAATCTTAATGGTTCCAAAAATGTTAAAAATCATGCAGAATCATGTCTCGGTAATCCTATTAATATAGAAAAAGAAAAGGGCAAAGAAAAGCAAACTAAATTGTATTTTGATCAAGAACATGAGAGTGGTGAATTAAAGTGTGGGAGTAGGATTATTAACTTGAATGATGTTAGAGAGGCATTGGTTCACATGATTATTGTTGATGAGTTACCATTTAAGCATGTGGAAAAACCCGGTTTTAGGCACTTTGTGCAAGTTGCATGTCCACAATTTCACATTCCATCTCGTGTTACCATTGCTCGTGATTGTTTAAAGTTGTATTATAGTGAAAAAGAGAAATTGAGAGAAATGTTTAAGACATGTCAAAGAATTTCTGTGACCACTGATACTTGGACTTCAATACAAAGAATTAATTATATGTGTCTTACAGCTCATTTCATTGATAATGACTGGAAATTAAATAAAAAGATCATAAATTTTTGTCCAATTTCTAGTCATAAAGGAGAGGCTATTGGAAAAGCAGTTGAGGCATGTTTAGAGTATTGGGGTATTGATGATAAAATTTTTACTGTCACTGTTGATAATGCTTCTTCAAATGATGTTGCTTGTGCACACGTGAGTAGAATGGTTAGAAGAACAGGATGTATTAATGATGGAAAAAATTAATTTAATTGTGTGGGATGGTATTAAAGAACATGGTGTGTGCATTGATAGAGTTAGAAATGCTGTGAAATATGTTAAGAATTCCCCTGCAAGAATACTTAGATTCAAAGATCTTGTGCAAAAAGCAAACATAGATTCAAAATCTTCTTTATCCTTTGATGTCCCCACTCGTTGGAACTCCACATACATAATGTTGGAAACGGCTTTGAAGTTTCGATGTGTTTTTAGTGGGTTATCTCTTCCTGATGGAGAGGATTTGAATGACAATGAAAAGCCTCCCGAACCCGAAGATTGGGAAAAAGTGGAGAGGTTAGTTTTGTTTCTAGAGGGATTTTATCTGTTGACTAAACGAATTTCTGGTTCCCATTATGTGACAGCTAATAAAGGTTTAGGAGAAATTGCTTCTATGTATGATATGTTGAATAATTGGGAACAAAGTGAGGACTTGAATTTTCAAGCTATGGCCATTGCAATGAAAAAAAAGTTTGATAAGTATTAGGGGGGATGTGGATAAGATGAATAAATTCATTTATGTTGCTCTTCTTCTTACTCTAAGATGGTCATTGTTGAATTGACACTAACGGATATGCATGGACCGGAAAAGGGTACAAAACTTGCTAATGATGTGAAGGAGTTCGCTTACTCTTTATTTGAAGAATATAGAAAAATGTATGCTACTTCTAATATTCCAGATTGTGGAGATAATATGTCAATGGATATTGATAATAGTAAAGGAGTGGGTTCAGATTATGTGAGGAAACTAAAAGAAAGAGCAAAACGATTGAAGGGGACAAGTGGGTATGCGATAAGTGAGTTGGATAGGTACTTAAATGATCAATTAGGGCCGGAGGAGGAAGAACAAGATGCATTGACATGGTGGGGTAAGAATGGTCAGCGTTATGTGATTCTTAATCGCATGGCACGTGACATACTAGCCATCCCATTATCGACCGTTGCATCGGAATCTGCTTTTAGTACGGGAGGCCGTACTCTAGATCCATTTCGGAGTTCTTTAACTCCTAAGGTAATGCATCGTTATCTTTTTATTTTATAAAATAAAGTTTGCTTATATCTTAATATGACTTTGTTTATACATATTTGTGTAATATTTTTGTATTGAAGATGGTTCAAGCGCTACTTTGCACACAAGATTGGCTTAGAGCTAAGGAAGTGCCAATTGTTGATGTGGAAGAAAATTTGAAAGAGTTAGAGGAAATAGAGAAAGGTAGTAATAATTTTATGTACTTGAAATTTTGTTACACCAAATTTATTATTTCATTGGCATCAATCATTAATATATTCTATATTGTATTTTATTTAGAGGTGCAACGTGGTGAATCTAACGATGTAGACGATGAAGTTGTTTTCGTGGACTCATTAGTGTGAATCACGCGATCAAAGGGAAAATAACTCGTTGGAGAATTTATGTATTTCTAGTACTTGAGACTTTGAGAGTTGAGACTTAAGAGAATTTATGTAATGTTATGAGTTTTCGTGGACTTATTTGTATTTTCGGTGGATTCAATTGTATTTTTGGTGTTTGAGAATCGGGACTTTATAGACTTTATTTAGTTTTGTGATTGATAATTTTGGTTTGTATGTAATTATTAAATTATGCAACAGGTCTAAAAATCACAAAACAGGTCCATATGCAGGTCCATATGCAGGTCCAATAGGTTTTTTATTAAAAAAAACGAAAAAAACACAAAACAGGTCCATTCAGGTCTAAACCTGGACCGGACCTGATTTTTCAGGTCTGGCCCGGAACCGGACCTGTTAATTCAGGTCCGGTCCCTGGTCCTCATAATTACCCAATTCAGGTCCCCGGTCCAAACAGGTCCGGTCCAGGTCCGGTCCGGTTTTGGACCGGTGTACACCCCTAACCCCGGGTACTTATTGACAATGGTTATCCTTATCGAGTTATGACGAAGCTCGGTTATCAAAAAGAAGATTTGACACCTTCAAGACAAGTTGTTAGAGCTTACGACAATGCCAAAAGGGACGTTTTGGGGTCAATTGAGTTACTTTTGGAATATGGACCAGTGGCTAGAAATGTTGAATTTGTGGTAATTGATATTGAAGCGTGCTTTAACCTTTTGCTCGGTAGACCATGGCTTCATGAGAATAGGGCGGTAGCCTCTACCTTACACCAAAAGGTGAAGCTGCTCACAGATCATGGTGCAGTGACACTTGTGGGTAATCCAGAAGTTATGAATGTTTCTACTGTTGGAAAATCGGTGCTCCATTTAGATGAAGAAGAGGGTAGTCGATTAGACGGATTCACTATTCATAATATTGGATTTGATTCAAGTAGCTCATGGAAAGAAGAAGAAGAAACGGAGGAAGATCCGGAAGAGGACTTAGAGGAAGACGAAGAAACTGAGGAAGATCCGAAAGAAGAAACTGAGGAAGATCCGAAAGAAGAAACTGAGGAAGATCCAGAAGAAGAGCTTCAAGAAAATGACAATGATTCTGAGGTTAATCCCCAAGGAGCTAGAGATGGAACAAACTGGTCCAATGAAGATGGGGTAGAAGAGGAGCCTAAAACTCTAAAAGACAGCGATCCTTGTTTAAGAGGAGAATCTTGGACAAGTAATTCCTTTAAACATGATAAGGGATCTCGGAAGAGGTCTAGGGCCGAGGATTTTGATTTGGATTTTGATGTCCTGTGTTATAGAAGGTTGGTATACCCGGAGGAGTTGATTCTTTTCCCTAACTACAGGCATGTAGATCGTTATCTTAATCTTCCTCAGTTTGAGAAGTTCAATGGGTTGGGAGATCCTATTCTCCATTTATACAACTTTGTGAACACCTTATACCCTTTGAATGTTTCAGAAGAACATTTTCCTATGTTGTTTAATAGAAGTCTGGGTGGACCCGCGTTATCCTGGTATTATACCTCAGGGGTAACAAGTAAAGGCTCTTGGGGAGAAATAGCTCAAGAATTCAGTGACTGGGCATTTGAATTTCGACAGACTGACACCGAAAAACTGAAGCTAGTGAATATGGAGCAAAGTGACCGGGAATCATTTTCACATCTCTTTTCAAGATGTTCTTACATTCGGGCTCGACTTCGTTTTCCCATAACTGATCGGGAGTTTATGTTGATATTGCTAAGAAAGTTAAATGATTTTTATTATCAACATATGGTCTCCATCAAATACGCCGATCTCTCGCACATGGAGAGACACGGTTACGAAATTGATGCCTATCGACTACAGGAAAGAAGGCCTAAGGTGCACCCTCAAGGTGAAAGAGCTAACAGGAGGATATTCACTCGAATCGACGAACCATTGAGTGTGGTGTACGATCGTTTGAGCAAAAAGGGTATTCTTTGGGCAAAAAGCTATGTGTATTCGTTACCACCACATGGGACCGATATGAGACAATATTGCAGTTATTGTCATCTGTATGGGCATAGAACCGATACTTGTTATGACCTTAAATGTGCAATCCAGGATCTTATTGATCGTGGGATCATCACTCCGGCCCATCCTCAGTCTAGCGTACCAGAGACAAGCCCGGCATAGCCACGAGCCTCTCAAGCTGATTTGTTCCTTCAACTACTCGAAGAAGGTCGTATCAAGCCACTACCTCGTCGAGCAGGAGCTGATCCTGTTGGACCAAATCTCAAAAAATATTGTCACTATCATCAGTTACATGGCCATGATACTAACGAATGTCACGCCCTCCGTTGGTGTATAAAGCGCACAACTGGAATTTCCTGCCCGAATCAGAAAGTGTCCATAAATTCCCTTTCTCTTTGGACACACGAAGATGATCCCACTCTTTTGATTGCTCGTCACTACTCGGACTACGAGAAATACTGTTGAAAACCTTAAAGCCTAAGGAATCTATACATGGGAAAGGAAGCATCAACAACGACATGGTGACCTCTATCTTACCCTCCATCAAGAAGGATGAATAAAAGGGGTAGTATGAGCACTATAAACCAAGCATTTTTTTTCTCCTCCTTATGTTTTCTTTTGGTACAAAGAACTACGTACAGCTTGATCCCCTAAAGCACTATTTCATGATCATACACAAAATTGTACTTGCACGCACATTGTTATTGGGGTACGTAGGCAACTCTGAAAGAGTGCAGCTGTTTCAAAAAAAAAACCTCCTTCTTCCGTTTTGAACTACGACGGGTCTGATTCTCCAAAAAAAAGAGAGAAAAAAAATGTGAAAATACAAAAAAATCTATCTGGAGATACGTAGGTAGGCTTATGGCGCGACCCGAAATAATTAAAAAGTTTTTTTTTTGGGAATGAACACCCCACTAGCTTATCTAACTTAATAGACGTCCTTAAATTTTTACCAAAATCCTTTTTTTTCGCATGCATTTTTGCATTTATCGTTTACTTTTTTTAATTATTTTCAAAAAAAATGAGGAAATCCTAATCTTCAGTATGTAATGTTTAGGTATCCTTTGTCAACCCATGACCAACCAAACTTGAAAATCTACTCTACCCTCGGATTCCATTCAAGAAATCCAAGATCCAATACCCCAAACACTTACTAGAGGACTTCAATTGATGTTGAAAATGGGTTATGTTCCAGGAGCTGGTTTAGGACGAAACGGTGAAGGCATGAGGCACCCAATCCCAATAATCGATAAGCGAAATCGTCATGGTTTAGGCTTCGATGAGAACATGGGTTCTAAGGTTATGAAAAAGAAGTCTCTCACTTTGAATGGGCAATTTGTGTTGCAAAATGACACTGAGCCATTTTATGAGTTTCCTGAACCTTGGTATGACTTGGATAAAGAGAAAATTCTCCCTGGGTTAGAAATTTTCTTTGCAGAAGCAAGGAATGAAGAATTTATTAAGAAATGGTTTGATAAGAAACCGGTATCTAAGAAAGATTTTGATTGGGCTGACCATCTAAAGCAAGGAGTTCTAAGAGGCTTGTTTTCATCAATTTCTGATTATGAAGTCCGATTGGATCCCATTACGCTTATTACTCCAATAAAAACAGAAGTTGGAAACAATATCCGATCCGAAACTCGAGAACAATTCCCTTTTTCCCTAAACTATATCCTTTTCAATCCTCTATCTCAGACGGTTATGAAACCGATAGCTCATCATCTAGACAATCATCTATCCATACACTGCCTGATATCCCATATCATGAAGATATCGATAAAATTACTTGTAAACATATTTGCGTACAAGAAATTGATCTTGATCATGAAGCATTTTCTAATAATGAACTTTTCAATGAACCTAAATCATGTGTGACACCCATGGAAGAGTCTATAACTGTAAACATAGTTACGGATAATGATGTAAAAGAAGTCAAGATAGGATCCATCCTTTCCCTCGATGAACAAAATGCATTTATTATTTTACTTAAAGAATATGTGGATGTGTTTGCATGGTCTTATGCTGATATGCCTGGTGTCGATCATAGCATTGCTGAACATCGTATACCACTCTATCCCGATAGCAAGCCAAAGCAACAAAAGCTTCGTAGAATGAAACCGAAAGTTAGTCTCAAAGTTAAGGAGGAAATTCAAAAGCAGCTTGATGCCAACTTCATCAAACCAATTAAGCATCCGGAATGGCTGGCGAATGTGGTGGTAGTACCCAAAAAAGATGGAAGGGTCAGAGTGTGCATTGATTTTAGGGATTTAAATTCAGCATCACCAAAAGACTATTTTCCTTTACCCCACATTGATGTTCTGGTTGATAACACTGCTGGACACGCCATGTTCTCATTCATGGACGAATTCTCGGGATATAATCAGGTGCTTATGTCAAAAGAGGACATGTCCAAAACTTCTTTTATTACCCCATGGGGAACCTTTTGTTATAGAGCAATGCCCTTTGGATTAAAGAATGCCGAAGCAACCTATCAACGGGCTGCAACGACGATTTTACATGACCTCATCCACGATATTGTGGAGGTTTATGTTAATGACATGATTGTCAAAAGTCATGATCGTGAAACGCACCTTGATGCTTTAAAATCATTCTTCAATAGAATTAGGAAATACAATCTGAGATTGAATCCTCATAAATGTGTATTTGGAGTAACTTCGGGAAAACTTCTAGGCTTCATCGTAAGTCAAGACGGAATTAAGGTTGATTCTGACAAGGTAAAGTCTATACAAGAGCTTCCTCCGCCAAGGACGAAAAAGGAGATTCGGGGATTTCTTGGTAGAATTCAATATATTAGTAGGTTCATATCGCAATTGACAACCCGGTGTGAACCTATATTCATGTTACTTAAGAAAAATGTTCCTACAAAATGGAATAACGAATGTCAAGCCTCATTTGATTCAATGAAAGAATACCTCTCCAATCCTCCGGTTTTAATGCCGCCGAAACCAGGGCAGCCCTTGATATTATATCTTACTATTACGGAAACAGCCATGGGAGCTCTTTTGGCACAATACCAAGAGGGTACAAGGAAGTAAATAGCTATCTACTACCTCAGTAAAAATTTCCTTGAGTATGAAACTAGATACACTCCTTTAGAAAGAGCTTGTATTGCCCTTATTTACGCGACAAAGAAGCTTCGACATTATTTGCAAGCACATACTACTTATCTGGTTTCGAGGTTAGATTCAATCAAGTACATTTTTGAGAAGCCAATCTTGAGTGAAAGAATAGCAAGGTGGCATGCGATATTGTCAGAATTTGACATTCAGTGCGTGAATCAAAAGTCTGTCAAAGGGAGGGCTATATCTGAAGCTTTGGCTGATGGACCTATATCGGGTGATGAATTTGATGATGATTTTCCAGATGAACATATTTTCTATCTTAGTACGTCACAATGGAAGATGTATTTCGACGGAGCCTCAAATAGAAGGGGAAATGGTGTAGGGGTATTATTGATCGATCCTTATGGAGTACATATTCCTTTCGCTGTGAAGCTTAGTTTCCCAACGACGAATAACACGGCTGAATATGAAGCCTGCATCTATGGAATCAAAGCGGCATTAGCAGCTGGTGCAAAAAATCTCACAGTATACGGTGATTCTTATCTCATAATTTCCCAGACTATTGGAGCTTGGAAAGTTCGGGACAAAAGGTTGCAAATGTACACGGAGTATCTTCAACAATTTATCCCATTCTTTGAAGAAATAGAGTTCAAACATCTCCCTCGCGAACAAAACAGTTTCACCGATGCTTTGGCAAATCTGGCGGTAAATTTAACTTGGGACGATGATGTGAAGGTACAATCGGTAACAATTGTAGAAAAAGAAATTCCAGTGGTTAATTTTAAACCAACAATTGCTTTATTAACCCAAGAAGATGATGAGGATTCTTGGTATACTAACGTTAAGAAGTATTTAATTAATGGAGAATATCCTGAAGGAAGTCACAAGAAGGATCAATTGGCTATTCGAAGGCTAGCTTCTCATTTCACAATATTGAAAGGTTTGTTATATCATAAGAGTTTTGATGGAAATTTGCAATTATGCATCGATGGGGAGCAGACACGAAGGATCATGGAAGAGGTACATGGGGGAGAATGTGGGCCTCACATGAATGGACGAATGCTTGCTCATAAGATTCTGCGAGCAGGGTATTACTGGACCACTTTGGAAAGTGATTGCATCCATTTCGTACGAACATGCAAAAGATGTCAGCTATTTGCGAACCTTAATCATATGCCGTCAGTTAGCCTGAATAATTTTACTTCTCCATGGCCTTTTACCAGCTGGGGCATAGATATCATTGGGAAAATACATCCGAAAGCTTCGAACGGGCATCAATATATATTGGTTGCTGTCGATTATTTTTCAAAATGGGTGGAGGCATCATCATATTCGAAACTAGGGGCAAAACAAGTTTCAAAATTTTTTAATCAATAACATTATATGTCGGTATGGGGTACCTTTTGAAATTATTTCCGAAAATGGTTCGAAATTTGAAGGCCATCTCAAAGAAACCCTTGAGAAATACAAAATCAGACATCACCAATCATCACCATATCGTCCTCAAACCAATGGAGCTGTTGAAGCAGCTAACAAAACCTTCAAGACGATAATCGCCAAGATGACAGATAGGGCTCGAGAATGGCCCGATAAACTTCCCTACGCACTTTGGGGATACAGAATTTCCATTCGAACACCAACTGGGACTACTCCATATTCTTTGGTATATGGAATGGACCCGCTTCTTCCAATCGAAACGGAGATTCAATCGCTTCGCGTAATGAATGAAAGCGAGATATCTGAAGAACAATGGTTTAAAGAACGATATGATGAACTTTCTTTGGCAAGTGAACGAAGGTTACAAGCCCTTCACAACATTCAAGTTTATCAAAGACGCATTGCTCGGGCATTTAATAAAAAGGTCAAGGAAAGGAATATCCAAAAGGGAGATTTGGTACTTAAGGAAAATCGAGCACCGATTCATGATCCACGTGGAAAGTTCAAGCCCAACTGGTTTGGTCCCTTCCTGGTCAAACATCTTACACCAGCATGAGCAGTAAAATTGATGGATCTTGATGGAAATGAATTTGTTCATTTCACCAACCTTGATCAGTTAAAAAAGTATTATGCTTGATTAGTACGGTGTTGTATTTATGGGATTCGAAAAAAAAAACGTGAATCTCCTACTAACTCTAGATAGTCACGTGTATCATGTTAAAGTTTATATTCCATTCATGTTTGCATTGCATGCTTAAGAGTCATGTAGAAATATTCATTATTATTAAAAGATCATGATCAAGGCAATACTTAACAAAATATGATTACAGCAAACATTTTTTTTTATTTGATCATAACACAAACTCTCTCAGTTTTTGGCGAGATTACATCCATTTTTAAACATGGAAACAACAACCACATACACCATAACCAAGAGACGAATGCCTTCGGATACGATTTCTTCTTTTCGAATTGAAAATACATAAGCAAGGGAAACACAAAATACAAATTTTGAAGTACAAATAACGAAATCCCTCTAGGGATTTATTCAAGCATCGCCCTCGAGGTCCTCCAACAACCATGTTGTATAGGACGCGGTTGGAACATCATCTTCGAGGACTAAAAGTGCTGGAAGCATTCGTGCAAATTGCCATACACGGGATGACGCCCTAAGAGCTTCCACACTACCAATTTCATAAGTGGTACAAGGTACCACTGGGAGCTCATGAAGCTCTAGGAGTCGTTGGAGTTGGCCCGCTTGTCTCAAGCATCTCCAAGGAAGATAGAATGTGAAACGACACAATCCTGGAAGTTGAACACCTCTGCGTCTGCTAGTGCTAATTGTTATGGAATTTATGTTGAGAAATGAAATGATCCATTCCACATCAGCTACGGCAAATACGTCTTTCCATCCACCATGATTGCAACATTGACAAAATATAGGAAAAAAGCCTCTCTCCCGAATATGTCGGGTTTGGTAAGGAGTTCGAAAAGGTGGTCTAGACAGCTTGAATTTCTCGCATAAACAAAGTTGAATCACAATTGGACACCCTTTAACAAAACCACCTGGATTTTGTTTCAGATGGTCAAGCCCCGTCATAAGTTCCCTTAGGATAAGAGCCCTAAATGGTTCCCTGACTCAATATGTGACAGCAAAGAAAGGCAACGAACATGACAAGAAAATAATGATTCTTTGAGCAAAACAAGGCCGAGCAATAAAAGGATGCAAGCTCTCTCTTGGCACATTTTGAAATCCTCATTGTTGGCAGATTCCCAATGAGATAAAGAGAAGGTTTCAAGGAAATTCTCTAACATTAAGCTGTCAAGCAGGCGATAATTGCTTTCCATATTTAATGGTATGCCTAGCAAATCCCTCATGGCCGCATTGGTTGCCCTTGGGTCAGCAGGTGTAATCACACGGCCTTCTTTATAAAGACCTAGTAAACCCTCCACTTCTTCTAGAAGAGGAGTCATTTCCGTCTCTCCAAAACGAAAAACATGGTGTTCTTCATCCCAAAATTCAATAGCAGCATGAATCATATCATACCGAGGTTGAATAACAAGGAGAGGGGTGATGGTTCTAGTAAAGACACTTGTATAAGAGGAAAGACGAGGTGGAGAAATGTTTTCTATCACCCCTTTTAGTTGGAGCTTTCTAGCTCCACTGATTTCATTGAATTCTTGAAACATGGCATTCATTTTTTTTTAGAAATTTGAGGAGAGAATAAATAAGACTTGAGAAGCTTGAAAGAAGAAGAAGGGAGTTGATTTGGTGTAGAAAGGAATGAACACCACCTTTTTTTTATAGGGGTGGTGGTGTTAATAGAGCCAAGGAGAAAAGGCCGAAGGAGTTTACTTTTCCGAAAACTCGGTACAAACCACCTGCTCTTTTTGCATCCGAAATCCATAAATAGTGTTTTTTTTTCAAGAATGATTGTTATTTATTCTTCAACCAGTTTTTCAACTACACCCAAGCCAACATTTGTGTTGCAACTAAGTGAGAATTTCACTCTATTTATTTTCTTCTTTCTCTTTCAGCTAGTTTTTCAACTGCACCTAAGCCAACATTTGTGTTGCAATTGAGTGAGAACTTCACTCTATTTTTCAGTCAGTTTTTCAACTGCACCTAAGCCAACATTTGTGTTGCAATTGAGTGAGAATTTCACTTTATTTTTCAGCCAGTTTTTCAACTGCACCCAAGCCAACATTTGTGTTGCAATTGAGTGAGAATTTCACTCTATTTTGTAGCCAGTTTTTCAACTTCACTCAGGTCAATGTTTAAATGAAGATCAATTAGGATTTCTTTTTTTTTTAACATACATCAAAATTTTGTGTCTTTTCTCAAACATTGATTATCGTTTTATTTAAACTCAATCAATGTGGGGCAATCTGTAGACACCAAATTTTGATCCTACCTTTTTAATTATCACTATTAATCATTTTTTATTACTATAATTATTGTTTTTTTTTTTTTGCAAATAATAATTATTATTTTGCTAATTATTTTTATAAACTTAATGGTGTTTGTTTTATTACATAAAACAAAGGAAACGAGTAATAATAATGATTTTTATTCATAATTTCCAAAATACATGTTACAATTTGTACTTCTAAATTACTAAATTACAAAATATTGAAGTACAACTGACACTACATACATTTCTACCCTGCTCCACCGAAGTAATTTTTGGGTTTTTACTTATGGATTAACAAGTAAATTAATACAGCCATTAGGAGGACCACTAGCCCCACAATGTACATGAAGTACACCCTTATCATCCTCATGTCTTCCTCAAAGGTGAAGACAGGTTGATCTTCCTGGTTTTCTTGAAACATGGTGGTTGAGTTTAATGGTGGTTTTTGTTTGATTTTTTTCGGGTAAGGAGGAAGATGGAGGAAGATAAGAATTAAGTGGTGAGTGGAGATTTTGGATAAGGGTAATTTCTTTTTATAGTAAAAGTAAGTATTTTAGACCGTATTTTTATACATATATGTATAATAATCGTATAGTATAAAGTACAATTTTTTTGTCTCGTCAGGGGGATATTTCATTTTCCTTATAAACAAGTATCGTTTAACCCTTTAGAGTATAATAAGTATATTAATATGTTCACTTAGACTGTTAGAGTTTTTTTTTTTTATTTGTGTACTACCCTATTATATGACCAATTTACCTAAGCCATAAAGTCCATTACTCTAAAGACTCATGTCCAACCAATATAGAGAAATGACAAATATTTCCACATCTAAATGAGTACTACATGTTATAGTGCTAAAGGGGCCCCCTTTTATGTACGCTTGTTATAATATCTTTGTCCCGCAGTTAATACTTGATCCGATAAATATAAGTTCGGACCAAACCCATTGATATTTATCTAAGGATAATTGAGTATTGTATGAATGAGAATAAAAGAGGGATACGTATGGGTGTAAATGTATAATTGCACGTATAGATGAATAGTGTTTGTTCCTAAAAAATAGGATCGTGCTTCATATCATTTCAATGATACTTGACTTTTTTTTGAGAATTCCTGTAGCTTGTGGTTTCTGACTTTCGCTTTTTTTTTTTTTTTTTTTTTTTAATGGTTTGTTTACTCAGTCTACTTTGTGTATTCTTTTGTTAGTTTTGATAAGCAATTGTCAATAGTGAAATAACGTCACCTTTTTTTTACCCCCGCGGTTAATATTGTATCCAATAAATTTCAATTTGGACCAATTACATCAATATTTATCTGACGTTAGTTGGGACAGCTAGATTTCAGACGTGTCATGTATTGCATTTCACTATTCAAACACTATTTGAGACTATTCCAAATAGTAATTTCTTTTATGATAATTTACTTTGCAGACATGAGTATGGCTTCCGTTTTATTTGTTTTTCTGTTGTTTTGATCTAGTTTTGTACCTTTTGTCTTTTTTTTTTTTTTACGACTGTGATAAATTTAAATTTGTGTTTTAGTAGAGTAAAGTAAGATAAGAGTTCACCTTTTTTTTAAAGGTCATCCGGTCAAGGGAATATATTTTACTCTTGACCACCTTAAATTTATGTTGTATGGCTTAGTATTGTATGATGTATTTTCACGTTGACCATGTCAGTCTTATGATTTTATATGATCTACTTTTTTTAGTTAGGGTTATGCTCGTATATATAAGGTTTTGTCGTATGTTCAGATGTTCTTGGGTAAATGTACTATCTAATAAGGGCAACGGTTATTTCTTTTTTTGCTTTTTTTACTAACTCCGAGATATTTTGTCCAACCCTATTAGTATTGTAACCTAATGTCTTTGTGTATCTTTTAGAGCTGACATCTCAGAGCTGACTTTTTATTATAAGTTTTTTTTTAACACCTTGGTGAGTATAATAGTGACTAATTAAATTTAGGCACTCTTTTATTGTATACCATGTGAGTATTATTTATTTTTTTGAGTTATGACACGACTTGGTCATATATATATATATATATATATATATATATATATATATATATATATATATATATATATATATATATATATATATACCATGGCATTTTAGAACCTTTTTTTTATTATGTGAATATTAGAGTTGATTTTATTACGGTTTTCTTTATTTCATCAGTTTAAGCGTTGCAAAACAGATTAGCAAGTTTGTTACATGTAAAACAAGAGAATTTAATATCAAGATTCTCATTATTACCAAAATCTTGATATTTACCAAAATAATCCTTGAATTTTAATTTATTTACTTTCTTTTATTTACAAATTAACCCCTTTATTTTCCTATAAATACCCCCCTAATTCTCAAGTTTTAGACATCAAAAAAATTCTTACAACTTCTCTCTCTAAAAATTCTCTCTAAAAATTTCTCTTCTAATCTTTGTTTTAGTTAAAATCTCTCTAATTTAGCTTTATTTTTAAGTTATTAGCTTATTAAAAGCATCTTATAATTAAGTTGTTACTTCTATTTTTTTTATTTAAGTATTGCTATTATCTTTAATTCCTATAAAAAAATACAAAAAATATTTCAAGTTTAAGTATTGTTGTTATTATTATCTTTGTTAAAAACACTAGTTTAATTACTCAAGTATCCTAGTCTATATTAAAAAAACCAAAAAAAATTTCTTTCTTAAGATTTAGTTTTATTTTTCAAGATTATTTTCTATAGTAAAAAAAAAAATCATAAAAAAAAAGGTTCTTTAGCTTTATTTTGCATTAATTTCTTTTAATATCTCAAAATTCCAAAAAAAAATCACTTAGTCTCTTTATTACACTTTAACTAAGGAGTAATCATCTGTTCATTCTTGATAAATAAGAAGGGTTATTCAAAAATATTGCTACATCTAGTTCAAGGTATTATTTTTATTCCTTTCTTAATTTCCTTAATTATTATTATTATGCTAACTAATGTGTTTGTTTTCATGTGGTGTTACCAATAGGGGTAATGACAATATTAGGTGCTAAATTATCCCTAAATCTTTCATTACTCCACATTAGAAAGCCAAGCCTATTGGTGAGGTGATAGGTTACAAAAGAGGGGGGTAATTGCATTTTGCATTGCATCTCTTTCTAATGAATTTTAAATATGAAAGGTTAATACATTCATGTGTCTGCCTAAAGCATATTTTTTAGAATGATTTATTTTTTAAAGTGAGATTAAAGACTTAATGAATTAAGAGTTTATGTAGAGGATGTTCAAGAGTAAGGAATTACTTACCACGTCCCAAACATGGCCTATGAAAGAACCTTTACGACCAGAATCAGTTCCATTCTTTAGCTCAAGTAATAGAACTTTTCAAGAGCTTTCCAACCATATCTCACAATAATTTTTTCGATTTTTCTATGATTTGTAATGATTTTTTTAGTTCAAACTATCAAAAAGATGAAATATGCACGTTTTTCTCTTAATTGCTTTTTAAAATTTTTATTAATGGTGGTATGAAACCTATATTACACTATATTATATATTTACTTCTTAACTTATGAAGTTTTAATGAAAATGTTTTTAATCTTATTTTAAAAAATGATTTTAGAAATAAGAGTTTTAACAAGCCTTAATTCTAAGTGTTATTTTAAGAAACTTTAATCTTATTTTAAAGATGACTTCAGAAATAAGAGTCTTTAATTCTAAATGTTGTTGTTTTTAAAATCTTTAATCTTAGTTTTTAAGATACCTTTTGAAATAAATGATGTCTTAAGAACTTTAATTTTCTTTTAAGACTTTAGAAATAAAAGTTTTAACAAGCATTATTTTCTTTCATAATTTTGTGAACCTTCTTATTTCAAACCCTTTTGTGAACAAGAATGAATCATAACTTTGATTGTTTGTTTTTTTAGGTAATAATAGTTAATATGAGGTTATGGCCTCATTTCCAAACATGAGGTTAAGATTAATTATTTAGTTGTATAAGGTTGTAACAATTATCAATCTCCATAAAAATAAACTTACATTCCATTATAAATACCGATGGATTAATTGACAATCAAATATGATTAAATAGTTTATTGTTCCCTTTTATTTGGAAGTAAGGCCTTGACAGGTGTCGTGTTTTACTTGGCCAATGCCATTAAGCCTAAACACATAACCCTTAAAACTTTACAAAAATTATCCTTGAGTGAATTTAAACCCAAAGTGAGATTATAGTGAACCCTTACAGCTTTGCTCCAAAAAATACCTTGACCCACTAAAAAGTCGTCAATTGGGACGCATTTGTTGAATTGTCTTATTCAAAAGACATTTTTTTGGTGATCACTAATCGGGGTGATTTTCCTCAACCAAGGTGGTTCATTTTACTTTTATGAGTGAATCCGTCAAAGATCACTAAAATCCCACTTACGAAAATGACATTTATGTCAACAACCCAAATTAAAAACCCAATGGAATTGGTTATTTAAAATATGTCATATGTCCGAACTACGAAGGTTTTGATCCGTGAATAAATTCAAAATCTCACTATGATCGGTACGTAGTGCAACTTTGGTGCTCAAACCTACCTTGTATTAAATATTTTTTTTATGTGGTTAATATGTCTTAAAACTTGATTTTTGACAACGCAATAGTAAGAGCCCGTTCCATAGAATGGAAGAGAAGACGAGTTCCATACGTTCGATTCTCTTAACCTAAACCCCGAACCCTGTGCCTTACTTCCTATTATGGAGTTAGCAGTTGATTTTTATTAAGTTTTAATTTCTTAAAATTGACTGTTCTAAAATCCGTCCTTATTCGGATAAAAATAAGGTGGCGACTCTAAGTTTTGTTTATAAGTCTTATCAGACACTTAAGTGGAACCTTTTTATAGACCAATTTCTGTCCACTAAAAACCAGGTACCACACATGTTTTAATCTATTACTCGTGTTATTAAGTACTAAAAAATTAATTAAGTAATTATAAGTGATCGAGTATAGGAAAAATAGAAAAGAGAAAATTTGTGACCATAAATTTATAAGGCAACTAATGGGAGTATATGGGTATAAGTACGTATGAGGATTGGACATGAGTGAGGTGGAAGAGAGAGATATTAATTAAATATAGTAGGACCACCATTGCCTTTGGCAATGACTTTTTTTTTTTTTTTTTTTTTTTGAACGGGCCTTTGGCAATGAATGACTATGCTAACGATGGTCATCAATTTTCTTAATTGATATTTATCTTTCCTCTCATTTATGCCCAACTTTCATGTCCACTACCCATATAATCTCATTGGTTGTCCTTCTATTTTGTAGACAGAGATTTGTACATAAAACAATCACTCCCTTTTTTTTTAATGCATTGGTTTGACTGACATATATGCTGAGATGCACATTTGACCATTAATATCTTTAGTTGTCTACTAGTAAAAATTGCAATAAAATCATATATAAAACTAGGCATTATGATTAACCTAGTGATTTTTTTTTTGGAAGCAAACCTAATGATATACTTTCTCCATTTTTTTACACTGTTTGACTTTTGCACTATTCACATAACATGTCTTTTACTCACTTTTGTGATTTATAGAAACGATAAAACATATTCATGTGAGATCTTGTTTGAATCGTTTTAATGTATTTTTATTAATATCCATTTTTTATAATTTTACAATGTTGATAATTATATATATTAATCATTAAAAACATGCGTGGGCAAACCTGATAATAGAAAGGTGTCAACTAGAGGAAGTATTATATAATAACATTTACTTATGTTATAGAGGTTAAAAAATTAAGCCAACCACAGTATGTGAATAGTGTAAAAGTCAAAATAATGCATTTAAAAAAACAGAGGGAATAAAAAAAATTGACAAACCACTTATTATTGGGACAAGTGGTGCATTGAAATACAATGTCCATCCTTGATCAAAGGTCATGGCGATGATGCGGTAACAAATTTTACTCTTTAAGAGCACCCACAATGGTGGGGTGGCTCACAACTTTCTCTTCCCTACTTTTCCCCCTCTACATCATATTCCATTATCTTGAGTCACTCTCTTGAGTCACTCCCTTTATTTTTTCTACAATGATGAGTAACCCCACCATTCTCTCTTCTACTTTTATCAATACCCCACCATGTTTCTCTCTCCTACCAATGCAGTTTATGTTTAATTATTCTTTTAATAAACATATTAGTCGAACTAATGACATCTATAAGTTCTTGAATTTGTCATTAATTTAGTTTACGTAATAATTATTTGTACTAATTATCAAAGTATTCGTAATAATGACATTATTAATTTAAATATTATTAATTAAAAATTGAAGACTTAACTATTATTACTCTTAAAATAACAATATCACATTTAATTTATAGATGGAACTGAAAAGAGGTTTCATAACACGAGAAAACATTACAATGAAAAAAAAAACATTACATAAGAAAATAATTATCCGACTACTTGATATCGTCATTCATTACCAAAACGACTCCATACATGCTCAACCAAGTCTTTTTTCAATGACACATGAGTCTCCCTGTAACACCCCCAAATTACTCTCCAATAATAATGATTACAAAACCTGATTAAGAGAGTAACTTGAGAGCATTACCGCCATGTGATTACGTAAGGCTTTTCAAAACAGAGACTTGCAGTGGAGAAAATACATACTTAACTTTTATATATTGATAATAATAGTAATAAAATAGCTTTCAAAATTGAACCATATGAGAACTCTTCATACAAAATGTCAACCATGAAACATAAACTACATGATTATCGCCCTTCATCCCCAATGCCACATTTAGATCACGTCGAGTCATCATCACCTATCTACTTATCATAAATAATGATAAGTAGGGTCAAACCAAAAAAAAAGAGAAATACGTATTAGCAAAACACTAAGTACATACCAATACTAGATACGTAAAATCAAGTTATTATTTAATTAAACATGCTTTCGTAAGATTTAGCATTTATAAATAACATTTATTCAAACCTTCCATAAATAGGAATTTCACATTAAGAAACGTTTAGAAACATTCCAAAAATTATCAACATTTCAAAACCAACAACTTTCCCAAAATAGATTCCAATAGAAATGGAAGATCAATATTTTCGTAAACCATTTTTCCTCCTAAGTGTGCACACCCCCCAAGCTAGTAACTCCTTACATAGTGTTATCAAGGGGAAAGACTAGGTCATACATAGTCCATAGTCTTCAATTTTATCTCCATATAGTGGGAGTCATAAAAATCCAATATATGTTTTTGATAAATCAACCTTCCAATTCCCATGTATGGGATTTCAACAACATTTGCTCTATAAAATGAATTTGAATTCAAGTATGTGTATAAATAACTTTTAGAACATTGAAACTAAATTATTTCCAAAGATCAAACAATAAAACATTTCACAATATTTATTTCGTAAACATTCATAAATCCTTGTTCAACATTCAAACATAATTCATCATTCAAAGCACAAAACACATTTCTATAAAATCACATATTTAAAGATTTAGCCACGAGTACGGGCTTGTTCTCTTACGTTGAAATTTAGTTCAGTTCAGCTCAGCTCAGTTTTTCTCTTATAAAATATTCATTTCATTTCAGTTCAGTTCAGTTTAGTTCAGCTCAGTTCACTTCAGTTCAGTTCAACTCAGTTCAGTTCATTTCAGTTCAGCTGAGTTCAGTCAATGAGAACAGGCCCTACGTACCTTGATCTTTACAACTATTCCACCTAGATTTACAACCACGAACTATCTCCTAAATAAACATTATATGGAGTATTTTAAATAAGAATCAAATATGAAACCTTACAAAAAAAATCATAAATTAAAAATAGATTTTAGTTTTGAAAGACTAACCGCAAAACAATATAAAGTAGCAAAGCTCACGGGAAGGTTCACGTTGAAAAGAAGGAGTCAGATCTTGTAGAAGCCATATCTCATAGTATATAACTCCAAATTGTGTGATTCTTGAGTCTAACCTCAAGGATTTTTTGAGAGGAACAACTTTGTCTCAGAAAAAGGCTAAAAATGGTCAGAAGTGGTTGAAAAATGGCCTGGAACATATACGGGGTGAAGTAGTACGAAAATGGGAGGAAGAAAGAAGAAAAGAAGGATGAAGCTTTAAGAAGGCAAGGGACTTTTGGATTAAAATGGTTGAACTTTGGTTCTATTTATAGAGTTTGAGAACTTGGGGGTCAAGTATTCAAGCTTGTAGACGAAGTTTATGAGGTCATGCTATTGACATCATGTATGATGTCAACAACTTGGAGGTCAAGTATTCAAGCTTATAAAGGAAGTTTGTGACTTTGGTCATGCTTTAGGAGTAAGGAATGGACTCAGGTCCTTTGGCTTGAGCAAATAAATACTCAAAGTAGAAAAATCATATATTTAGATACTAAATTCCCGGAAAGCATATCAAAATCTTTTATAAAAAAAAACATAATTTTAACCAAATAATTTTCGTAAATAAAACTAAATAATATTATTTTGAGTCACTTTAAAGCATAATAATATGTATTATTAATAAACTATGATGTATTCAAGTCAAAACAAAATTAATAGTTCATTAAACGGGTTTAAAATACGGGGTATTACACTCCCTGTCTCGGACATTATTTATGTTTGCCATGTAACTCGCTAAACTGAGATTACGTAGTCGTCCTTCTCTCACAGTGAATGGTTGGTTAATATCTTGGTTAATATCAATGATAAATTTAGATGCATCGTAATGTAAATAGTTTTCTCACTCATCTTCAACAATCATATTGTGCATGATAGTGCATGCCATTATAATTTTCCATAGGATTTATGTCGACCATGCGAGAGCTAGATGTCGTATTATTGTGAATCGAGCTTTTAACACTCCGAAGGCATGTTCAACATCTTTAATTTGCGATAACTTTTTTGCTTCCTCGTAAGTAATCTTTGCTTAGCGGTTTGTGGAAGCTTGATGGCTAGGATAAATGCTGCCCATTTTGGATATATACCATCTGTAAGGTATTATCCCATATTGTATCTATTTCCATTCACATTAAAATTCACCTCTAGGGCTCAACCTTCACAAATATTATCAAATATGGGCGATCGTTGGAGGAAAATTATATCATTAAGTGAACCAGGTGTGCCAAAAAAAGCATGTCATATCCACAAGTCTTTGGAAGCAACAACTTCTAAAATGATGGTCGCAGTTTTACTTCTTCCTTGGTACATTCCTTTCCATGCACGTGGACAATTTTTCCACTTCAAATGCATGCAGTCAATGCTCCCCAACATACCGGGGAATCCACAAACATTACTTTCACAAAGAAGTCTCTCTACATCTACAGGTGTTGCCCTCCTCAGGTACTCTTTTCCAAATTTAGAGATAACCCCTTCAACAAAGTATTGGAGACAATCTCTTGCTGTACTTGCCGTGATTTGAGGTATTCATCAACTACATTGGTTGCTGTACCATAAGCCAACATCCTCATTACCGCAATGCATTTTTGGAAAGCCGAAGCACCAAGTCTTCCAATGGCATCAGGCCTTTGTTGAAAGTATTCGTTACTTTCGCTTAGCTCCTCAACAATGCACGTGAAAACGTATTTACGCATGCGAAATCTTCGACGAAACATATCGTCATTATAAAGTGGTTAGGGACTGAAGTAGTCGTTATATAACCGTGTATCAGCATCTTCATGATCTCTTGGTACATACCACCTTTGCTTCTAAGGACCGAGAGTGAATGGGACCTGAAAAGTAGAGGTGACAAGGGGGACAACAGCTGAATTGATCGCTTCCTCAATTAATTCCTCTTCCTTACGCCTCTAAGTAATTGATTCGTGCCACTCAACATAGTCGTTCACCATATAATCGAAAATACCAGAACTTGATAAACTAGATGAATTTGAATCAAAATTCATTTTTGGGTATATATGGTAAGAGTAGTGTTTAGTGTGAGACTGTTTTTGTGAGGAAGGGTATTTTTGTTTGTGTGTTGAACTACAAAGTGAACAGGCCTTATATAGAAATTTGTAAAGTATTTATTAACAATTACATATGATTTAATGTATGGGCACAACTGTAGAAGATGAGATTTCTGATAAGGTTTGCAGATTCCCATCCAATTACAAAACAATGCATGTATTGGCACACAACTCTAGATGATGAGATTTCTGATGATATATCCAGATTACTATCCAATTACGAATTATTAATTAGGCACGCAACTCTAGAAGATGAGAATCCTGATAAAGTTTGCAGATTTCCATCCAATTGCAAACCAATGTTTGTGCACACATCATTAGAAGATGAGATTGAAGAGTTTCTTCATTGACAAGTCAATGACTTCAATTATATTTAAAAAACATTAATTAAAATAAGTTTTACATATGCTCAGAAAACAATCGTAAAATCATACCAAATGAACAACAACATAAATTAAGGCAAACGCTGAAGAATCAACTTCCACGCTGACCTACTTCCGTTGGAGTATCTGGTTCTATTCTTTTGGAGTTATCACTTTCACTGGTATTCGACACTTGCTTGTTTGACGGCCTCCATTTATCAGATTTTCTCAACACTTCCCATATGCTGATTAAAGTGAACCGGACTCTGTTACATGATGCACTATACATTTCTTGAGTTTCAGTCATGACATTGTAAGTGTTGATACCATTTACATTTCTACGTTGTGTCGCAGCATAGCACCCAACCCATAGGTTCACATCTTTGTTTATTCTACCCCAACGACCTTTCATAGCTCTCAAGGTTCTGGGGCGGATAATGGAAGAATTGTCTTCTCTAGCTTGCTCATACAACTCATATATGGATTTCCACATCATAGCTAAACTCTGATCAGTTGCTATCTCCGTATCTTCAATCGCGCATTCTATCCAAGTTGAGACAAGTGTGTCGTCTTCTTGTGCACCTCACTTTGCATTTGACGAGGTGGTGTTGCTATCTTGCACATCTTCACCATCAACGTCATCATCGTCATTTTCATCATCATTGGCATTTATTTCAAGAGGAGTTTTGTTACAACTTCCATCTCCCTCGGGAGTTGTTGGACTATTCTCCACTTGGTTTCCAACGTGTTGAGACATTGGGAACATTAATCCAGAAGAAAAAATTTGGGGAATTGATTCATGAATTGTTGTTGGAATTGGTTAGGAAACCGTTGTTAAAACTGGTTAGGAAACTGCTAATTAAGATTTATTACTGGTCGGTTAGGAATGTTATAATATAACATTCTTTGAACATTTGGATTAGTAAGACCATTTGGATCAAAGTGGAGATTAGCTTGAAAATTTGGAGTATTTGAATAAATTTGGTAATTTGGGTTATGTGGGGAGTAGAAATTATTTCCTTGATTATTAGGAATATTAGGATCCATAATTAGGACTAATATTATTTTTTTGGGTTTAGATAATATATGACTTAGCTTTTGTGGGTTAGTAGAGGGATGGTAAAAAAATTTAAGTGTGAATAACAATTGCAATATTAGTCTCTTTTTATAGGCAAAAATATTAAAAAGCCGTAGATAAATTTTTTATTTTTTAAATTCATAGCAGATTTTTTTTATTACCGTTGAAAGTTTTTTAAGAGACAAAAATCAATTGAAAATACAATCCCAACAGCTATAAAATCAATGGCTTAAATTGAATCAATACAACTCTAAGTGGGACACATGGCGAAAATCCACAGGGCCGCGTCCTCCCTGTCGCACGTCAGACTTTCTGAATTATTATATTTTTTTTACATCAAAACTGTACCGTATAAAACAACAATATGGCAAAAATATAATGAAACGCAGCGTTAGTCTTCACACGACTGAGGCAATAGGTGACCTAGCAGAGAGGGCATCCCCATCAAATGGGTTATCCATGAGTCACCTCCTACAATGGTGAGGTAGCTTAAAAGGAGGAGAGAGAGAGTTGTGGGGAGGGTGCTCCTCACCGTTGTGGTTGCTCTAATCGATGCTTTTGGATTTTAAAAACATTTATTCCTTTTTTTTTTCTCTCTCTTAATGCTCACCTTAATGGGCAACTAATGGGTGTACTCTCTATATTATTTCTACTTTGTTATTACCCGTATATTAGTACTCCGTAATAACTTACAAGTTGTATTTCCACATCTTCACTGGAACATTTTATTCTTACCTCTTTTATATATACTTGGTGTATAAAAGGGAATTTGTTGACCGTTAATGTTGGTATTGATTGTTTGATTCGTGACACAGTTGACTCAAAGGCACTACACAAAAAGGAAGTTACTTTGGCGCATTTGCAGAAACCTTAAACAAAAAACATCCTTTTTCTTTCTACGCTCCAGAATTATTAGGAATCCTATATTAAAGCAGTCCAAATTCACACCAACAAATGTCTTTCATCAATCAATTTCTAATTTTTTTTATTTTTCTATCAAATCAAAATTCCATGATCATCAAACCCCATTAACTATGAATGTGAATCTTGTTGAAATGGGAAACAATTGTGTAAAAGTAATCGAATTTCAACTATTGCCCACCAGCTGTTCGATGAAATTCCTCTTTCAGAAGTAATTGCCCATTTCTAGAATTTATTCCAAATTACAATCAATCATTTGTTGGAATATATTATATATTTTTGTTTGCGGCTGTTGATACTGCTTCATTATGTGAATTGAGGGTGTAATTTCTATGTATAGTTTGAACGGTCCAAGATTTAAGAGTAATAGGCCTGAAGAGTGCAGCATTTTTCTGGGTTTGTTTGGTCATCTTTGCTTGAATTTTGCATTGGGTGATAATTATTTTTCATTGTTTTGCTTTTAGATTTACTTCCCTGAGGTAATAGGCAAGTGATAATATATTCGGCTTTGAGTAAAACAAATATAATACTAGATGACAGCAAGAGATAGATTCTTGATTCATGCAACTGATGTAAAGGCTTTAATTTTGTAGTTGTAGATGAAATTAAACTAATAAAGGCTTTCTGTAAGTGTCTGCTGATATAACCTGAGGATGTCTACAAGTTGAGAACCTGTAACTGTTGTAACATGAGTACTTTTTAATCGAAATCAAAGTCGGACTCTGAGCTCTCCTGCTTTCTGCTAGCAAGAGTAGCAAATTGCCAACTTGCAAATTTGGTGGAGATTTATAGATACTATCTGTTTGATGGGGCTTAGCATGAATCTATTCTAAGCAACTTTAGTTTGGTGGATATTGTATGATCATATGTTGTCTTACTGAATTTCATTTGTATGATGAGCTTATTAGGTTCAATCTCAATACCCCTAATAACCATTTGTATATCTTTGCTTATAGGATTACTAGTTGAGCTTTTGGCCTAATTCTGTAAGGAACACCAGATTTTCGTATTGATTTGCTGATCCAGCATGGTTTATATTTATATACATGTATGTCTCATCCTGTACTCTTTCTTCAAACTTTGCAATATCTTCAGTGCTTGCCATGTATTTTTTCTGAACATGTCGATTTGTCTTCAAGCTCAAATTAAGCTTCTCTTATGTTTTCTGTATATCTTCCAATGTGCAGGGCATTGATGATAATGTTCAGCAAACTGATATAGGTATATGCTATAATTTCTTTTTCTCTTCTTTCTAAATCATCTGCAGGTTGCAAGCTTTGATGTTTACATTGCATGCAATAGAATGCAATGTTCCTCCAGGATAGTGTGAAACAATTTCATTTTGCATGGCAATTTGAAATCTCTTGTTTTTGGCTGTATCCATTTGAGCAAGCATTAGAACTAATACTACTTCTCCCTTAAGTAGAACTCATATTTTTCATTTCTTTTCATTATAGAATGAATATGAATTCTTGATATTTTAAATATTTGGTTATGATCGATTTCAGTTGAAGGAGATAGTACATGTTTTAGATTACAAAATAAATAATGATATCATGCAAATTATAAAGCTTTTTTGTAATTAAGGATCAAACATTCTGATTTGTAAGTTGTAACTACATGAAACATTTTTCCATGATTTTATTTTTTCCCAAGGAAGACCAAAATTTGTAAATCTTTATCACTAGAAAAAAGGTTATAGTAATTTGATGAAAGCTCTAACATAGTGTTCACATGGAGCATTTTAGCTTTTAATCAAATCGTTTTATGAATGTCACCATAAGTTACAAAAATTTGTCTAGCTTTAATTATGAGTTTTTAAGAAATTTCCATTCTATAGAGTTCAGTTGTGTTAGTTCTGAGCAAAGTCATAATGGATCCTTTGCAGTTGCAGCAATCAAAAGGGGAAGAGAAGTCCTTCTTCAGGTACACTCCTATATTCCATAAATTCTCTTGTTATGTGTTATGTCATAGAAGAAAGATGATTTCTGCTTCTTTTCTTTTTACAATGTACTCCCTTGTTCACAAATATGTATCACATAATATAAGTACACGTCTCAAAGTAATCTGAATATTTCTCAAAAATGACTAGATCACCAAATCATATTTATTATAGGAAATTGATTGGGAAAGTGTAAACTTTGACATTCATTGTACATTTTTGCATTGGGCTACTAAAGTCACACTTATTTGAAAATCCGTTTTTCAAGTGATTCTTAAATATTTCTGGAGAGAGTACTCAATTGGCCAATTTTCATGTCCCAATCTTTCTAAAATTAAATTAAACCTTAAAGTAGTTGGTCCGTCCTCATTTGATGCATATGGATGTTGACAATCATTAAGTATTTTACTTCTTCTCTTTTATTTTTTGGTTTATTTCTTATATGGTTAACAGGCTTTTAATTGGGAGTCTCACAAATTTGACTGGTGGAGAAACTTAGAGAAAAAGATGCCTGACATTGCCAAATCAGGGTTCACATCCGTATGGTTGCCACCTGCATCTCAATCCTTGTCCCCTGAAGGTGAGAGGAAGAGAAACTGCCCCTCAGTGGTATCAGTATATTTCATGTATCCAATTTATGATGCCTTGTGTATTCATCTTTGCGGATTACTTTATTTGTAGGTTATCTTCCACAGAATCTGTATTCACTTAATTCTGCTTATGGTTCTGAGCATCTGCTGAAAGCTTTACTACATAAAATGAAGCAGCACAAAGTCAGACCCATGGCTGACATAGTAATAAATCATCGTGTTGGGACTACCAAAGGCCATGGAGGGATGTACAACCGTTATGATGGAATGTCGTTATCATGGGATGAACATGCTGTTACATCATGTACTGGTGGACTGGTATGACATGCTTAATTCAACCGCAGTATGTTCAATTTTGATAGCTATTTTCTTAGTGGATTTGCTATGCTACCTTGAAATTATTTATTTGTTTTGCACACTTTGAGAACAGTGTTTCTGCTGCATAAAATTTACATTTTATATCATACATGTTTCTTTTAGTGCTTGGTTAAGAATTAAGAAAGCTAAATTGTTTAGACCTCTTCATGGCCTTTGAAAAAAAATGTGGATTTCAAATGGGAGACATTACTAGCAACAGAGGACCCCAGACCCCAGACCCCAGTATGCATCTCATTTTGATGGTCTTTGCTACTGAACTCAGTTTGAAATTAGAAATTTGATGGTCTCTTGCTACTGAACTCAGTTTGAAAACAGAAAAATGCATAAATTGCTAATGAAAGAAAATTAATTCTGTAAGACTTGGTCCTAAATGAAAAAATAGAGTGATTGTGTGGCAAAAAAGGTGAAACCTCTGCTATTATGAAGGATTGAATGGATTGCGAATTAAAGCCATTGTTTTTTCAATTTTGCATCAATGGATGACATGACGAGCCAACCAATCTGAGTCAAGATATTTTAATATAGGGGTTTCTGGCTGATTTGCTAATAATAAAACCAAATATGCCAAACAAGTTAAATTTAATGCAGATCAATGTTAAATTTTTGGGCTAAAATAAGTCACTATTAATTTGTTTTTGAATTCTGATATGCTGATACATGAATCCCCTGTTTTACATGTTTGATTCAGGGAAATCGAAGTACTGGTGACAACTTTAATGGTGTTCCCAACATTGATCATACACAATCGTTCGTTAGAAAAGACATTTCAGAATGGCTGAGGTGGCTGCTGAACAAGATCGGCTTCCAAGACTTCCGGTTTGATTTTGCAAGAGGGTAATTTGTCATCTTCGATTTAAACATTTATTAATCAAGTTTTTATTTTGTGCTTGAAATGGGCTTAACCTTTCAATTCTTGGTTAGCTATGCAGCAAATTATGTGAAGGAATATATTGAAGATGCAAAACCAGTATTCTGTGTTGGAGAATATTGGGATTCTTGTAATTATCATACTGGTCGTTTGGCCTACAACCAAGGTAAATATACGTTAAATCTCAACAATAAAAATTCTCTTATTAGTTGAATTATTACCAGGGTTTTAGTAATATAATCATCCATACTACTATACAAAAGCTGTTTTTTCTTTAATACTTGGAAGATAATGTGGGCTATTTTGGAAGAGTAAAGAAAAAATACATTCCTACAACAAAAGTAGCTGGAATATAAATTGTTAGGTAGTTGTAGTAGGAGGAAGTTGTGAATTAGATGACACACATAGAGTCCTTAGATGAAAATGAAATGGAAACAACCAACAAAACCTTAGCTCATGTAGGTAGGATTAGTTTTTATGACTGCAGCTTCCAATTAGAAGAGAAAGTATACTCGTACTGTAGGGAATATAACCAAAGGTTTGACGCTTAACCTATTTTGTTGGAGTCAGAAAATTAAAATTTTGATTTACAAGTAGGTTTCGCGGGGAAAATTTTGTGAGAGGTGTTACCCTGATCTGATTGCTGCCTTCCTAACAGAAGCTTTGTCCAAAGGATTTCTATACAATAAAGTGCAAGAAAATACATGCATGTATACAATAACAAATTACTTCCAATTTCCCCAAGCTCCAAAAACTTAAATATACTATACAAATATCAGGCCTTCACAGATACAACCAGTATTGATTGCTTGCTTTAGCTCTACTGGAGTGCCTTGTATAAGAACTGGCAAGTAGTGCTGAATTATCTAAATGCACTGATTCCCCTAAACAGCTATAATATATTAGAATTTAGAATCTTAGGTTTTGTGTTCAACCTGCTAGACTGATTCATTATTTTCTCTGGGATAAAATATATCTAGAAGTATAACAGTAATCGATTAAATTGACCTATTTTGGTTGGCTTATGCCCCTTCTATGTCACAGATGTGTTGATGTTGTTGTGATTTTAATGTCTTACTACGAAAGGGTTTGATATCGTACATTGAATATAAAGTAGGCTCTTGGTATTTTTGATGATTTGCTTCAAAGGACAAGATTTCAGATGCGAGATGGAAGAATTGGAAGCTTAGAGAGTTTCTGAGTTATCCTGGCTAAAGTTTCTTTTTTTTTTTTTTTTTTTTTTTTTTTTGATGAGGGCTAAAGTTTCTAAGATAACTAGTTACAGTATAACAGAAGGCACGTACTTAGTTGGATGGGAGAGAACAGAACTTCAGTCTCAGTTGATTTGCCTTTGACTTGCCTTATAGTTGCCAACTAGATCATCAAATATTTATAATGATTCTGAAACTGGTGAGCTTCATGAACATTGTCTTGATGGAGGATCATTTCAGTATCTTCGTTTTCTTATTTCCACAGACAGTCATAGACAACGTATTATCAATTGGATTGATGCTACAGGACAACTTGCAACTGCATTTGACTTCACAACAAAAGGAATTTTGCAGGTATTGTCAAGGTTACTCCTGTATACTTGTATATCCGGAATGCTGAATAAATAAGCATGTCTTTTTATGATGGAAGACTTTACATAAAAAAATCTAATTTAAATTATGTTGCTATCATCATAAGTTGACAAAATTATATTTTGTGATTAAATCTAGAAAACAAATAGTTGCATATATTTAATGTTGTTGAAGATATAATGAAAAGCTAAATCCTACTTACCTTGAATATTAGGAAGCTGTTAAGGGAGAATACTGGCGTCTTCGAGATTCACAGGGGAAGCCACCTGGTGTAATGGGTTGGTGGCCTTCAAGAGCTGTTACATTTCTTGATAATCATGATACTGGCTCAACACAGGTAATCCCTCACTGTATTGATGCAACAATAATTCATTTTTTTATGCATCAATGGTAAGGTATACTTGTAGCTAATGGATATATCTGAACATTTTCCTGCGTGATGTAAATTGGACCATAGGTAACCAGTGAAGGACATGCCAAGGAACAAAAAAAAAATTGTGAATCTATTGGCTATGCTTACTTCAAGCAGAAATTTAGTCTAGTTTTGCACTTGAACTTTTAGATGTTACCGTTCCTAGTATTAGGAATTATCTTATCACATAAGCAAACCCATTTATGTAGACTTTGATTATCAGCTACCACTATATCGGTTCATTCTTTCAACAAAATTATTTCGCTCAGTAGTCACTACTACCTTCTATACAAAGTAATACTTACTCAGCTATCGTGCTATTAACGAGATAAATTTCTTTCTGCAGGCTCACTGGCCCTTCCCAGCAAATCACATTATGGAGGTAACAACATTCAATGCCAGCACTATATAGATTGCCAGTAGATCTGATCTGATTTTGTTTTTAAACGTAAAATTTTGGATTAAGAAAGATTCAGATGGGTTTAGAGACTTGTTTGTTCAGTATTCACATAAATCCTAACAATGCAATTTATCCCAAATTGAAACAGAACACTATTTTAGCCTTTCCTTTTTCATCTTGTCCTGCTCCCACTTTATCAACTTGGTGCTTCCTACTAGCGTAGCCAGATTCTGATTAAGTGCTTTATTGAGTAGGCCACTTATCCTTGTAATTATTGAGAATTTAAGTTACATGAATTTGTGGAGTTTTGCTCATATGTACTGTATGATTTTGTGAATCTGTCCCAGGGTTATGCATACATCCTAACACATCCTGGGATACCAACTGTGTTCTATGACCACTTCTATGATTGGGGTACATCCATCCATGACAAAATTGTAAATCTGGTAAGATACTAATCTTCTTAGCCGTTTTGAACAGCAATATATTTGAGGGTAATGTAACTAAGTAAAAACCTTCTAATTCTACTTGTACAGATCAACATCCGAAAGCAGAATGATATTCACAGTAGGTCTTCTATCAGGATACTTGAAGCTCAACCTAATCTCTACTCTGCAATCATAGGGGAGAAGCTAAGCATGAAGATTGGAGACGGATCATGGTGCCCAGCAGGCAGAGAGTGGAAACTTGCTACTTGTGGTCATAGATTTGCTGTGTGGCACAAGGAAAACTAATTGGATGATCAATCCGATTAATATGAAGTTATGGTCAGTGTCTTATACAAACTTAGAATAATCATAACTTTGTGGTCATGTACTCTTTTTTTCAAATTATTCCAAGTGATCGATCTTACACCTAATTAAGATTTTTTTTTCTAGATTATTAAGTCAAAATCTCTTAGAATTATAATGAGAATACCTTGCGGTTGGGGTTATTAGTCTTATTATTGTCATGATGAGTTAATCCAAATAAAAGGTAGAAACCTAAGGAGACACTCAAAAGGTTGGATTATCACATTGTAACTTTCCTTTATTTTCCATAACCTATTTATGTACTCCGTATGTATAATATCATGAGTATGTTCAGCTAATGTTATGTTCATGCTTTACAATTTTGAATTTTCCACCTGTGTAAAACGTGTATATGTATAATTTAAACCAGTAATGTGACAAATTTGAACGAAAGGATTTACTTTGTAAAGTACATTGACGATCTGATGTTCCTCTTTCCCAAATAGCAGATAAATACACTAGTATGAGGCATGATAGTTGTTGTAATACTTGTGATAATCGTTCACAAAACCAATGTCATCATAATAAGACGCCCTAAAACCGGATCGAAAATGGAGCAAGTAATATAGGACGGAGAGAGTTACAGTATGTAATTGCTGGAAGATGGTTAGAGTTATCATTAACTAAAAACATATGACAGCTTACTAGGCAAATAATTTTGAGGGACTTCTGGCGTGTACTGTAGTTAGACCATAGCTTTACCGACAATATCTTATGTGAAATTAGATATGTTCTTAATCTAATTAATGTCTTTTTTTTTTCTTTATTGACAGCAAATCTAATTAATGTCTTTTATTATTAATAACATTATTAAAGCTCTTTCTTAATCCCAAAAAAGGTTGCAATGATTTAACAAGAGAAATTTTTTAAATAAGCAAAATCTATTAAAGGTGCCAGCTGAAAACTAACCATGCATGCTGATGGATTTTTTTTAATACTTTACTATCTCCTCTGATCTATCTTTACTCATTCTTCCTATTTTTTCTCTAATAAAGATTTTAATTTTTAAATACTAGTAGAAAAAATTAAATAAAGAGAGACGAAGGGAATACTAATTACTTATCGTAGTAAAATCTAATCCGTATGAGTAATAGGCGTTCCCTTGCGGCTCGATCGTAAGTATTGCATTGCATGCATATTCGTTTAGCGTTTACTGGTTTCCACATGGATTTCAATCATTTCAAGTTCAATACTAGGGGAAAAAAAATATATATATATTATGTACGAAGCTCTCACATGTATTAATTCTGAAAGTCTAAACTAAAACTACATTGAGGATTGGTTATTCTTACTTCGTATATATAGAAGTTTATAGAATTCAAAATTTCATATTTGAATGATACTCGTATTTTGCTTAAATACTCTTACTTTGTATTTATCTATTTGTTGTTCATTGATAGAGTAACTAACCTTTTTTTTTTTTTTTTTATATATAAGATAGGGAGAAAGACTCTGATTGTTCCTCACTTTTCACGAATTTTTAATCTGGTATTTGCAAGCCGGTAAGACACTTTGAGAGAGAGGAGGAAGGGTAAGAGATCCCCACCCTCGAAATATTTCTAATGCAGATTGAACCCCCCACCTCAAGTTTAATCTTTGCCACTAGATCAAACTTAACTTGGTTACAGTCTTACAGAGTAATTACTAATTAGCATGGTCACAATTACGAGCATAATGAATTGGTAAGGACTACATAGTATTTATCATTAACTACTATTTCTATAATACTTTGGGTATATCTTTTGTTGCCCTTGTTGGTTAAAAAAACTAGGTAATGTATTCCATGTCAACATTGTTATTTTAAAATTTATCTATCTAAATATTTTGTCAAAAATACTCAATTTTATTAATTTCTTTTTCCAAAATGTCATGTTAAGATTCTCTTTTTTGCACCAGAACAAAAAAATAAAAAGCCATATATGGGTCCTTTTAGGAAAAGAATTTCCCATATATCACTGTATAATTGCTGTCATTTTTAACATAAAATAAAATTAACATGATTTTCTTAATTATATAATCCGACTATCCAAGTATTATTATTGAAAGTAAAACTAAAATGAAAAAAAAAAAAATGCACGTTGAAAAGCAAAAAAGGATGTGCAAAATTATGATGAAAAATGGTGAATGGCAACAAGCTAAGCTAAGCTGACCTCGATCTTCACTTTCTAGTTTTTTCTCACCAATTAAACCTTTTTGTATGTAATTCAATTCTTGGAAAGCAGTTGACCCTTTAAAAATTTTACACTTTTACTTTTCTTAGGAAAAAGGTTTTCCTTGTTATGTGTTAAAGGAGCATATCAAAGTTGGCAATTTTATGTGTCACTATAATTTGCACGAGACTCTTACATGCAATCATAGCAAGCAACATTAAATAATTTAAATTTAAAAAAAAAATACAATAAATCAATTGAACGTTAGAGATTTTTTGAATTATGGCATGCATAATTGCATGTTACTCGTATGTACTACTATAATATGTTCATGCATTATTCAGATCCCTTTATTTTCAAATAACGATTTTAATTATAATTTGTAATATTTTATCAAGATTGAGCTAAACAAACGAAAGCTTTGAATGTGTAATACTCATATGTGTTACTCCGTATGCATTAAAAAAAAAAAAAAAAAAAAAAAAAAAAAAAAAAAAGAGGTTCTATAGGGCAGAAATCATTTATAAACTATTAATAAATTGAAATTTTCGGTTGCCTTCAATCCATCGGAATTTGGCTGGTCAGTAATTAAAATTTCAAATTGATTTCCGAATAAACTACAAATATAATTAAGATACATGCGTGCACATATATACTTATATATAGCTAGAATTTTTAGAAGAGCATTGTTGGAGAAAAACATTTTCTATAGTTAATTTTGTGGGTTCATTTACATAGTACAATGAAAAGTATAACTCTTAATCTTACTCCGTATAAAGATGGCCGGTTGGTTGAATTTGTCACTATTTTTAAGCAACTAGTCCAATGTGATCACTTACAGATTCATTGAGTTTGGAAAATTAACATCTAACTTTGATATGATGTGACCTACATCTTCCTATAAGTAGGTCGTTACTTCCTATTATGATAAAGGAAATTCGATTTTTCTTTGAAATAAAACAATTGGAAAGCAATATGATTTGATATAAAGTTGCAAATATATAGACTTATAGTAGCAACAACTAACAATTTGTTACTTATATATGCTGTTGCCCCATGTTATTCATGTGTTAGTGATTTGGCTTTCTAATCCACTTTCTTTCAAAACAAATGGAAACTTAGCTTTAATTTATATCGAGTAGGATTTAAATTTACTACCTTTATTTCTTATTATGTACAATAAAAGGGGTATTACTTGTGAGATATAAAATATTTTTTGGTTGCGCATTATAAGAAACGGAGTAGGATTTAACTTTTCGTGGTATCACTTGCATGGTGCATGTATTTATCACTAAATTAAACCTAGTGAAGTAGTAATTGATCGTCTAATGGTAAAGACTATTGTTATTGCATAACGTGAAATTGTGGGATCAATCCTCATTGAAAGCAATTTGAAAGTGAAAATTCTCTTATCTTTTTTCTTTACTGCTAATAAGTCTGTTATTTCGGATTGAATTGACCTAATCTTGATCTAATAGAAGACCCCTTCTCATTACGAACCAAAATATAATGTAAACTAATGCTACGTAGAGTACTGATATCAGGTAACCAAGAAACAGGAGGGAATATACGTTGGAAAAGTAGCATGGACAATAATTGGTAATAATATGTATCACTTGCATGGCACATATTTAGATAGAGATTAATAGATCAAGGTTTTGAAGAAATAAAACAAATAAAGAAATGGGATTAAAATGAAAGATACGAATCTTGTAAGGTCACATGAGAAGGAAAAAGCTAAGGCTGGAAAAAGGAGTCATCTCCAACATCATCATCATTAACAATCTTCATCGCTCTCATCATTTATGTCTTGAAACTCTTCTTAATTTCTTATGCCCATCACTTTCCCCATTTTGTCCCACTACACTTCTACTTCCACTCTCTCCTTTTACTCTCTTTTAAAAAAAAAATAAAAAAATAAATTAAAAGAAGGACGATCGAGTTGTCTAATTAAAACAATATATTACGAGGGTATTTATTAGTCATTCTATTCATTACAAAATAAGTGAATTGGCTTCGACTTAGGGTCTGTTCTCATTGACTGAACTCAGCTGAACTGAACTGAACTGAGCTGAGCTGAGCTGAACTTAACTGAACTGAAATGAATATTTTATAAGAGAAGGAAATTAGGAGCTGAATTGAACTGAACTGAACTAAGCTGAATTGAACTGAACTGAATATCAACGTAAGAGAACAGACCCTTAGATAAGACAACTAAAAGTAGAAAGATTAAACTAAAATGAACCTTAATTACATCGATCGACGAATGATTTGATCATGCATTCTCAAATTAATACCACTTTAAGTAATATATGAATGCTTACCTAACGCCTTGTAGGCGTCCGTTAGCAAGATCCTTCATTAAAATACAATTTTCATCAATACTTTTGATTCTCCATATACCTTCGAATTATTAAGAATCATACAAAGTCAATAATATTATAAAACTAATAATAATAATGTTACGGAATAACAATAATACTCTGTAATAACAATAACCATAGTCGCGTTACTATATGAGTATAATTAGTTAATTACCCTTCAACAAAAAACAATTGAATATTAATAAGTTTTTTTTTTTTTTTTGACAGGGAGTATAAATAATAAGTTAGAAGATAAGCTAAAAATTGTACTCCCTACCAACCTCATGTCGTAGAAAGGTTTGTACGCTTGTACCCAAAAAAATTGTACATTATGCATGGCTTAGGGCCTGTTCCGATTGACTGAACTCAGCTGAACTGAACTGAACTGAACTTATTAATTAGTGATTTTTAACTACGGATTAGTGATCTTTGATTATTTATTACTATACATATATGTATATACAAATGTACATATTAAAATATTTACGAAAAATATACTATATAATTATAATTATAAAATGTATGGAAAATATATTATAAAATGTATGAAAAATATATTAAAAACTTGAAACCTCTAAACATTTTAAACACATATACTATTTATTATTATTATTATTTATTGATGATTATTATTATTATTTATTGATTATTATTATTAGTATTATTATTTCAATTATTATTGTTATTATTATTATTATTATTGTTGTTGTTGTTGTTGTTGTTGTTGTTGTTGTTGTTGTTGTTGTTGTTGTTGTTGTTGTTGTTGTTGTTGTTGTTAATATTATTATTATTATTATTGTTGTTGTTGTTGTTGTTGTTGTTGTTGTTGTTGTTGTTGTTGTTGTTGTTGTTGTTGTTGTTGCTGCTGCTGCTGCTGTTGTTGTTGTTAATAATAATAATAATAATAATAATAATAATATTATTATTATTATTATTGATGTTGTCGTTGTAATAAAAGCTTAAAAGAATGAAATTTGGCTTTATATCATTAGCAATATCATTAGACATAAATTAAGAGCTGAGCTGAACTGAACTGAACTGAACTGAACTGAGCTGAACTGAACTGAATTGAACTGAACTGAACTGAACTGAATTTCAACGGAACAGAACAGTTCTCATTGACTGAACTCAGCTGAGTTGAAATGAACTAAACTGAACTGAGCTGAACTGAACTGAACTGAAATGAATATTTTATAATAGAAGGAAATTAGGAGCTGAACTGAACTGAACTGAACTGAACTGAAATAAATATATTATAAGAGAAGGAAATTAGGAGCTGAACTGAACTGAACTAGGCCCTAATTATATACTCTATGATGTATATCATACGACTATCATCAACAAAGTTATACACAAGGGCGGATCTCTATTGGTACATACTGGTGCACCGATGCACGTGCATTATCAACTAAAAAAAAGTTAGCTATTTAAAAAAAAATCAAATGGATTGGTTATTACTCCCACTGTTTTCTTTTATTTGCATTAGTTTGACCGACACATTTAACAAGATGCAACTTAGACCATTAATATCTTTAATTGTTAATTAGTGAAAAATATAATAAAATTATATTATGAAACTAGACGTTATGACGAATCTAATGATATATTATATAATACGGAGTAACATTTAATTATCTTATAGAGGTGAAAATATCAAGTCAACCATGGTATGTGAATAGCGCAAAAATCAAAGTAATGCATTTAAAATACGGAGGGGGTATAAATAACCGGTCTTTTAGATTTTAGCAGTATCAATCCCCCTACGTTCTTCTTTATTCCCGCTCTTTTCTTTTACTCCTTCCGTTTCTTTATAAGCTAGCGTTGAGATTTTCCACTATTTATAAGTCATTATTGACTTAATTTTTTTACCTATATATTATACTTGTATATTAATATGATCATATAATATGTTGTTAGATTTGTCATAATGTCCACTTTTATAATTTAATTTTTTTTCATTATTTTTACTAATCTCTAATTAAAAATAATGATGGTTAAAGTTATGTCTCGACAAATGTGCAAATTTGACTCTAACTTATAAAAAAATATAAAAAAAACATAGGGAGTACAATAAATAAAAGACACCGATTGTTACTATAACTGGTCTCTTAGATAACTCATCTTTTTCTCGCGTTGCTTTCTTTTTTACTCCCTCCGTCCCCGAAAGAACGACTATTTGGCCTAATTTTAGTCCCAAAAAGAATGATCCATTAGCATTAAAATACCCACCAATTTGCAACAATATTTGTGCAAATTTAGCTTCCCCATATAAAATTTTGTTTTTCCATATACTTTTATTACTCTCCCTCTTTACTTTTTTGTAAACCCCATATAAATTTATCTTTCCAATATACTTTACTTCTTTTTATTTAATTTTATTAATACCCGCAAAATCAACCCAAAAGGGTCGTTCTTTCGGGGACGGAGGGAGTAATTAAAAGAGATCGGTTAAACTAGCAACCGGTCTCTAAGGTCATTTGACTTTTTTTTTCTACTATTAAGACTTTAAGAGTAATGGGTAAGTAGTTGTGTACTACTTCCTCGGTTCCATTAATATTATAATCAGGATGAAATTACGCATCTCAAAATATATTTTATATCCTAATAAGGGTTTGTTCTGATTTGCTGAAATGAGTTGAGCTGAGCTGAGCTGAACTGAACTGAACTAAACTAATTGGAGTTGAATTGAACTGAACTAAAATGAATATTTTATGAGAGAGAAAAATTAGGAATTGAACTGATTGTCGCTGAATAGAACAGAACTAAACTGAAAATAAGCTGAAGAGAACAGGCCCTAAATACTATAATTGTGTAAGAGTAAAAATTATAAAAAGTTGATACTATGAAAGTATTTTATGAGACAAATCCAACAAGATCTCTAATAAGATATATTGTATAATATCATACTTCCTCCGTTCTTTATTACTTGACCCGCTTTGACTTTTACACTATTCACCATCCCTCCTTTGACCGTCTTTTGTGAATAATATGCAAGGAAAAATATATTCATGTATGATCTTTTTGGATTCGTCTCAATAAGTAATATCATAATATATAACTTTTATAATTTTTACTTATGGAGAATTTATGTTATTGGTCTTTAAAGTTTAGCATTGGCAAGCGTGATAAAAGAAACAGGTCAAGTAAAAAAGAACAGAGGAAGTATAAAATATTTTAGGATGATATTTATCTCCTAATATTATCTTTTGTATTATAGTTAATTTCGTAAATATTCTAGGATATCTTCAATTCTAGGTTAAGGAAGTTGTAACTATTATATATAGTGGTGCCATGGTTAATGAGAAATCAAGCTATTCAATTCTATTTTCCATCTAATTTGTCAATCTCACATGACTATAAATTCGAGCGCTGGAAGATAATGGGACATGGACCTTAAAGCGTCTTCCTCCTGGCAAGAGAGCTCTAAGCAATCAATGGGTCTACAAGACAAAATTTTTGTCGAATGGTGAAGTAGAGCGCTTGAAATCACGCTTGGTTGTGTTTGGCAATCATCAGAAACCCGACATTGACTGTGATGAGACATTTGCTCCGGTGGCCAAAATGACAACAGTTCGTATTGTTCTAGCAATTGCAGCTTCCAAAAATTGGGAGCTACATCATATGGATGTCCATAATGCGTTCTTAATGGTGACCTAGGTGAAGAGGTCTACATGAAACTATCACCCGGCTTTGAAGGCTCAAATCCTAATTTGGTTTGCAGAATTGCACTAGTCGTTGTACGGCTTGAAACAAGCTCCTAGACGTTGGTTTGCAAAGCTAACTTCGGCGTTGAAAAAGTATGGTTTTCAACAATCTTATTCAGATTATTCATTATTTACATATACTAAGGCCGGTGTTCAAATAACTGTCTTAGTTTATGTTGATAATCTCATTATTTCTGGGAATAATTTCGTCTGTTTTTAAAGCATATATATCTCGGTGATTGTTTCAAGATGAAGGACCTTGGTCCTTTGAAATATTTTTAGGCATTGAAGTATGTAGCTCGTAGCTCTGCAAGCTTGTTTCTATGTCAATCATTTCTAAGGTCGGCTTATTAGGCCCAAAGCCTAGTGGTTTTCCGATGGAACAAAACCACAAACTCGGCATGGCTAGTGGCGCATTACTTTCTTATCCGGAGGCATATCGCAGGCTAGTAGGGCGCTTGATTTATCTAGCGGTCACCCTTCCTGATTTGGCTTACTCAGTACACATATTGTCTCAATTTATGCACGAACCTCGTATTGAGCATTGGGAAGCTGCCTTGAGAGTAGTACGATATTTGAAAGGCACTCCGGCTAGGATATTCTTTTGAGCTCTGATTGTGACTTGACTCTGCAAGGTTGGTGTGACTCAAATTGGGTTGCATGTCTACTTACTCGACGTTCTTTATCTGGTTGGTTAGTGTTTCTTGGAAAATCTCTAATTTCTTGGAAAACGAAGAAGCAACCGACATTTTCTCTTTCTTCATCTAAGGCCGAGTACAAGTCCATGTCCAGGGTTACTTGTGAGCTAAGTGGCTAAAGGCCTTGTTGTTAAGTTTGGGTGTTCAACATCCAAAGGCAATCAAATTGTTTTGTGATAGTGAGTCGGCTTTACACGTTGCAAAGAATTCGGTCTTCCTTGAACGTACGAAGCACATCGAGTCACTTCATACGTGATGCAATTAAGGATGGATTAATTTCACCTTCTCATGTTTCCACCAAGGCACAACTCGCTGATATCTTCACCAAGGCCCTTGGCAAATCACATTTTGATCAACTTCTTACCAAGTTGGGCATTTTGGATCCGCGTGCTCCAACTTGAGAGGGGGGGGGGGGTAGGGGGTATCGTATAACATCATATAATATATTTTAGGATGATATTTATCTCCTATATTATCTTTGTATTATAGTTAATTTCCTGAATATTCTTGGATAGCTTCAATTCTAGGTTAAGGAAGTTGTAACTATAATATATGGTGGTGCCATGGTTAATGAGAAATCAAGCTATTCAATTCTATTTTTCATCTAATCTGTCAATCTCACATGATTATATTTTGCTTAACATATAAATCATATTGTATGGTCAAATAAGAGTGATGAATAGTGCAAAAAGTCCATTGTTGCAATAATATTAATAGAACGGAGGAAGGTTTTTTTTTTTTTTTTGTTAGTACATATTAATTTTAGTACTTTCGGCTTGTAAGATGGATTTTTAAGTATTATTTGGTTTTTATTTATTATTATTTTTTTTGAAAGAAAGATAGTAAGTACTATACCGTATATAATATTGGATTGAAATCAATAATGAAATGCTTGGAAAAAAAACATTTATTTTCACGTAAGATCAATGATTGAAGGTGACTCACCTTCTTTATTACCTTCTTTGAAATCCTGGATCCGCCACTGATTATATATAGTCAATATAAGAGGTAGAGTTGACAGGATCGATGAAACTCAGAATAGAAGCTAAAGTTGATATGATCGATGAAACTCGGATTAGCAATCAAGTCGTCCTCAGTTCTGCTTAAAATTTGGGATCAAATTTTATCTACATCACTTGTACATAAATATTAATATTGATTGTTAAATATCTCATGCATGCAGCCCCGTATCTGGGGCGGGCAGGCGGGGCGGCCGCCCAAGGCCCCAGATTAGGAAGCCCAAATTATTTAGTACTGTAAAAGTTACGTTTATTGAAAAAAATTGTCAAGCCCATAATCTTTGTTCGATATTACTCCCATAATCACTGATTTTGAAACCAGAAAATTTCCATTTTCCCAATTACTTTCATATATAAATTTGTACCCCATATTAATTCCATCCTGAAATCACATTTCTCAAAACAATTACTTTCCTAAATTTTTACACGTAATAATTCCTTAATTCATGGAGTATTTATTTTTAGCCATATATGTCAATTCTTAAAATAAGAAGATCTTCCTCTCACATCAATCCTAATTTATACAGTATAAATAAATTATATATGGTGGCTACTGGCTAGCAATGCCTACAAGGGTTTAAAAGATGAATGTTGTTGACAAGATTGACAAAAAAATACTAAGCAAATTGATAGCAATAATGTGATTTCCATTTAAAAACTTGTCTATTTTTTTATTCCTAGTTTGATTTTTAAGGGGTTTTTTTTTTTTTTTTTCTGTTTTTGATGTAATTTTTTCATATTGTATTTTCATTTTTTTTTGTGCTAAATTGTGATGAAGATTATTGGCTAAAAATATAAAAAGTACTCACATTTAGTCATGTGTTTTGAAGAAAATTGTACGGAGTACGGGAGTAGTAGTATGCATAATTGTTGATTGAGTTGAAATAAATTGGAATTTTTTAAAAATCTTTTTGTTACTCTAGTTGTTTTTTTTAAAAAAAAAATCAGTTATTTTTTTTTAAAAAATCAGTTATTTTTTAAAAAATTACAAAAATATTCTTTTTATTACTCTGCATTTTTCTTTTGCTTTTGCCTACCATCAATTTTTTTTTTAAAAATAATAATAATAAAATTTAACATCCTTTTTTGATCAAGGGCCCAATTTATAAGTTCCCCCATAGGCCCCTAAAATCTCATAAACGAAGCTGCATGCATGGCACTGAATATTAATACAATAGTTGGCCAATTGACCAATTTGGTAAATAAAAAAGACCCTTAGTGACAAATTGGTAAAAAAAACTTACTCCGACGACAATTTGGTAAAAAAAATAACCCTAAGCGACAATTTGGTAAATAAAATAATCTCAGGCGACAATTACCCAAAAAATACAAAAATTTCCGACAAAGTTCTCACAAATGCTTAATTTAGTTCCTTTTCATGTTTTTTCATCAACCCTTTTAATGGAAATAACAATTTCAAGAAAAAAAAAATGTTGAAGTATCAATTTCACTTAAGTTTCATACCCCTTATTAACGAAATTCTTTTAAAAAGGGGTTTAAAAAAATTGGTATTGGGATTTAGCAAAATAAAAAGGGGATGACATAGTACTTCAAAATCTTAAATGGGAAAAATAAATTTAAAAACACAAAACACAAATTAAATTAAGATTTTTAAAGAGTTTGTCGACAAAAATAAGATTTTTTGGGCTAAATATTGCCGGAGTTTTTTTTTTTTTTTTTACCAAATTGTCGCCGTAGTAAGTTTTTTTTACCAATTTGTCACTAAGGGTTTTTTTTTTTATTTACCAATCTGGTCAATTGGCCTATAATAGTTATTGGATTAAACTACACAAAGACATCAGCAACCTTAGACAACCGACAATAATATATAAAACCAGATTATGATACATCATGATTGTTTTGGCCTCTTAATTATAGGTACTAATTATGTAAACATGCTAACTTAGCTTCTCTAGGGAACTTCTTGACCAAATGTAATTAATTAGCATTAGACATCTAGTGTAACATAATAATTGGCCCTCCCTCAAGCTAAACACCAATCATCTAAATAATAAACCAATTGATTGGTTTTTATCATAAAAGCTAGATTATGGCCTGCTCAAGAGAGCGAAAGAAACCTTAAAATTTGGATTAAGAGTAACGTTATATGTAGCCCTAATTGTTATATATAAGCATTAAATACACTCTTGAAAATTATATAATATTAGTTTTTCATGACAAACACGCGTAAATTAGGATTTGTTCTCTTCAGTTTAATTGCAGTTCATTTCATTTCAGTTTCTAATTTCCTTCTCGAATAAACAATTCAGCTCAGCTCAGTAAATCAGAACAAAACCTCAGTATAATTAGTGTTTATATTTTTATGAAATCTAAATTAATAAGATTTTCTTGTGTATGTATAACATTTTCCTACAAAAAATTACAGGTGTAGAGCAAAACTTGTAAGGTGTATTGATAGTAGAGCTATCAAATACGGACTCGATTCTATTATAAATTGTTATAAGCCAAAGTAATCTGAAAACATTTTTTTTTTATTACAAATTAATTCGTTTGGATACAATAATTTGTCACAAACCATTATCTGATATGACTCGGCCTAATCAAGACTATTTTGTAATCAAACATAAACACAATTCAACGAGTGCCCGAGTAGTATGTGTGAAAGAACAAAATCAATTATGTTTGTTGAGTAAATTAAAGAGAATTTAAGCTCGCAAATATAGTTGTTGAAGAAAATCAAAGAAAGAAAAAAATAAAAAAAAACAACAATTTGTTGTGATAGTTACTAAAGGGTGTGACAGGTAGCCAACTAAGCACAATAAATGAGAGCATTAAATAGATGAAATAGACTTATATAAGTAAGTTGAACTGGGATGTAAGAATAATGGAATATGCAAATGTGACTTGTGATATAAAATTCCTCAGTAGTCAAAATATGGGAATATAGACAGAGACTACTCTCTGTAGGAAAGATAACTACTGCTGCGAATGATTACATTTTTTGTATTACCATTTTTCTTCTTTGCTTTGCTTTATTATCGTGTCTAGGGTGCTGCCTTGCCTGCCACTTCCGCCCTCTTTAATTTTTTTTTTGTTACCCTCTACAACTTCGTCTCTCTTAATTCAAATCGATTATACGACTTGGCCTCTTACAAGACGTGTTTAGTAAGAATCTATTCTGATTGATTAAATTGAACTGAATATTTTATAAGGGAAAGAAATTAAAAATGAACTGAACTGAACTTATTGGAACTGAACTAAACTGAAAATAAGCTAAAGGCAACAGGCCCTAAATCGATACTTTTGGTATTGGTAATAGCTAAGGATTGTTTGCTTGAATTGATACCATGGTCGATACGGAGTACTTCATCATTGAGCCATACACAAGCTCATGTCGGAACCCATCAAGCTTTCATTCTAAACTAGATTAGTTCTAATTTTTATTTAGTTTAGTTTAAATTATCTGGCGATATTACCGAGTACCCTAATACGAGTTTAATAAGTGATCCCTTTGTTACCATAAAACAAAAAACACACAAGAATCTTGAATAGGTAGTGAAATTAGTGGAGCATGACATACAAGTTACGTGTTATATACACAATAAATCTCCTGGTTAATTGAAAGGAAAGGCAAGTAGTGAGTAGCTCTCACAATGATGAAGTTAGTGGAAATTTCATTGCATCGAGCTGTGCAAATTTGAGACCTTTCTATCTATGAGACTATGACTTCCTCTCTAAATAACACATAAAGAAATTAAATAAATAAAAAGGTGGAGTATATATTTATAGTATAATAAAATTATTAATTGGTCAAGTCAATTGAATTGACTACTCTTCCATTGACAAAGCTGTAACAACGGCCATACCCGATCACTTCCTTTTCTGCTTATTTTATGCTTCATCATTTCTCACCTACTCACCTATTTTTACCATTTGTATTACGACTATATACGAAGAAGTATACGGAGTACAATCATATCATCGTTCATATGTTCCTCCTAATAATCGTTTATTACTTAAACTAAGCTAAGCTTGATTTAGAGGAAACGATTGCACCTTCTAACCTTGAGATTGAGTTGTTCAATCTCGACTAGTGATACTTTGAGGATGATCTCTGTTTTCATAATTATATAGTTTATGATTGATAAATTTTTTCCAGATAATTAATTATATTACTTTACTCTAGGTATAAAATAGTATTATCAATATTTTTTTGATTTATCAATTTTTAAGTTTCATTTATGTAATTTTTATTTTTATTTTATTGTTTCTCAAAAAAAATTATTTTATGTTGGATGGAAAATTTCAAAAAATATATTTACATATTAGATATAATAAGATTAATTGTGATCATTTTATAAGGTGAAAAAAATAAATCAGTCATATAATATATATCACTAAAATAATGTGATAGTCATTTTTCAAACGACTACTGTAACTACCAGTGTGAAGTTTTGTGATGAAAATTGAGCGATCAAACATTATATTGAAATGAATTCTATCCATTGATTCCATAATAACGGTTGATGATGATACAATAACCTCGGATGCCTCTCCGATCCATGGTGACCTTAGGACCCCATTCGTGTTCAATGTTGATCTTTGATTTAATTTGGTACTTGAAATGCTAGGCAGCTGGTATAAATTAACTGAAAATCATTTTTAAATGGAATGTAGTGGTAAAAACAATTGCTTGCATTGTGTGATCATCGAACGACCATATACATATTGATTATTATTGATTAATCTCAGTTTTAGGGACATTCTGAAAATATTATGATCAGTGAGCGATTGGATTATTAGAATCAAATTTTCCAATGAATATATTGTGCATGTATACGAAGTAATTGTTATATATAGTGTTTGGGTTCAATTTAGTCCAATTGGGCTTAGGCATTAAATGATCCAATTAAAAACCCAAGGTCAAGGTTCATCTCTCCAATTGTGCTAAAGTCAAAGATCAGTCCTCAAGGCAAGCCAATTGGGCTAAGGCCCAACTTCTCCATGTATGCAGAGGTATAAAAGTCATCAATATTACATTTGTACATGAATTCAAGCAAAGCCTCAAGCAATTAATTCTCTTGCATAGTGTTCTCTTTCTACACACTGTACTGACTTTAGCATCGGAGGGGCCTTCCTCGGCAGCACCCCCGAGGCTAGTTTACGTGTGTTTACTGTGCAGGAAACCTTCGGCCCAACATTTCTTGGATCGAATCTAGTCTTCACCACTTTATCGGACCTTCGGCAAGGTCCCATTGTTTTCACCCGAAACAATTTGGCGCCGTCTGTGGGGAAGACTTTCAAAAATCTTTAAGCCAAATTTCTAACCAAGATCATCTTGCAATTATCTTAGTAGCAATGGCTAAGAACCGCAAGAGCAAAGGCCTCCGTCAAGGAGCGGGCGAAAAGCCTAAAACCCCTACACCATCACCCTCGCCAGACCGGAACTCTCCCAAGGGTGCCAGCTCGGGGGGAGGATCATACAGGGAGGATTCCCTTTCTCCCGTAATTCATAACTCTCATCATAGGCCGAGTCACTCTCGGTCTAGCAGGGGTGAGTCCGATCATAGGGCACATTCAGTGCCCCAAAGCCAACCATCGACTGTGCGCCCTCATTCCCATACTCAGCCGAGGACCCCTTTGACGGGGCCCAGCTCGGAGGAGGTGGCAAGAGCACTGGCAGTGCTCATGGAGGCGATGAGGGCACAAAATATGCCACCACCTCGTGATCGAACTCCTCCGCATACCCGGCATCAACGGAGGAAGCTAGACCATGATGGTGGGAAGCTTCCTTCCTTCCGGGAACTGGAAGAGTGGGAAGAGGATACCTGGAAAAATGAAAAAGAGAGGAAAAAGAACCCTCAATTTTTCAAAGGATCCTCATCCTCCCGACCAGAAACGCATAAGAGCAGCAGCTCAGCTTCTCGGCCAGAATCTACTCACCGAGAACAACCTGAGACTGTTCGCCAAAGCGTCCTCGACCGACTCGGCGGCAAGGAACCGAGCGTGCGCAGTCGCCTCTCGTTCCCTGCGGCCGAGGCCCAGACTTCCCAGCCAGGGACGAAAACCACTCCTACCTCTCTAAGAGGGCGGAGCGCGGTCCCTTCGGCCAGGAACAAGGGCAAGGTCGTTATGCTACCCGCCAGTTCGCCATTCGAGCAATGGATACTGGAAGAGCACGTGCCCACGGTTAAAATACCGTCGCACATCACATATGACGGGACCTCGGATCCGAAGGACCACGTGGCCTCGTATGAGACTCATATGCATCTTTGCCCCAGATCCGAAGCGACTTGGTGCAAATATTTCCCAACCACTCTCAAGGGGGTCGCGCAAGCGTGGATCTCCAAGGGAGTAAAGCAAGGCTCCATAACAGGGTGGGATGATCTGTCCTCCAAATTTAGGAGCAAGTTTTCCACGGAAAACCGCCGAGAGAAGACTACTGCAGAACTCATGAGTCTGCAACAGGGGGAAACCGAAAGCCTCCGAGACTATCTGACCCGTTTCAGTAACGAGTCATCCAGCGTCTCTCAGCTGGACCAGGGGCTAGCCGTTTTTGCAATGCAGAATGGCCTTCAGCCCGGGAAGTTCCTAGACTTCATGGTCATGCATACCCCGCAGACCTTGGAAGAAACTCTGAATGCCTCGGATAAGTTCATCCGAGCCGAAGAATGGAACAAAGCGAAAACCCAACCTCAATTCGGGGGAGGGAAACAAAGACAAATACTCTTGTCTGAAGGCCAAGGCCATAAGGCAAAGAGAAAGTCAAAGGCCACGGAGCAATCTTCGGCCAGCGACCTAAAGAAGAAAAAATCTGCCTCATACACAGGCAGATACGAGTCCTACACTCCGCTCTCTCTTCCACGCGCCAAAATTTACAGCGTGACGAAGGAGGAGCAGAGTTACCGAAAGCCGAGACCACTCCCAGAGTGGTATCAACGAAAAAATAAAAATCAGTGGTGCGAGTTCCACGAGTCTCCGGGACACAACACTGAGGAGTGTATCCAACTGAAGGACCAGATAGAGGACATGGTCCGGAAGGGATACTTGAAAAAATACATCGCGGATCACCGCGATAAAAAAGAGTCCGAGAAGTCAGCAAAGGACTCTCGGCAAGACCTCGACTTCCCCCGGAAGAACAGTAAAAAGCCGGAGGGGAAATTCTCTCCGATCAATGTTATCTCGGGAGGAATATGCTCTCGGAGGGAGCACAAGCGACACCTTAGGGCTTTGACTCACCAGGTGAACAACGCTGACATTCAGTCTCCCCAATCGCCGGTGCCGAACATGACGTTCACAGCCGCCGACTGCCGGGGGATAACGTTCCCTCACGAGGATCCGTTGGTAATCATCGCCCCGGTGGCCAACCATGACGTCAGTAAGGTCCTTGTTGACGGTGGCAGCGGAGCAAACATTCTGTTCCGAAAGGCCTACAATCAAATCAAGCTGAAGCCCAAGCACCTTACGCCGGTACCCTACCCGGTATCCGGGTTCAACGGGGCTTCAACTTATCCAGATGGGAAGGTGACACTTCCTATCACCATCGGCTGCGATAAGGCAGCCAGGAACGTCATGATTGAATTTTTGGTCATTGACGCTCCTTCAGTGTACAACGTGACTTTGGGGAGACCCATAATTCATGATATCCAAGGGTCGTCTCAACTTATCATCAGCTGATGATTTACGTCTCAGACGCCGGCTTCCCTGAAAGGATACAGGGCAACCAAAGGGACGCCCGAAGGTGCAACTACCTCAAGCCATCCAGTAGTCGCCCAGATGACGACAAGGATGAGGAGGAGAAAGAAAAAGAAAGAGAGCCAAGCACAAAAAAGCCGAAAGGCCTAAGTGCTTCGGCCCAAGGATCTGAACCTAGAGGTAAAGGGCCCGAAAAGGAAAAGGCTAGCTCTTCAGATGAACAGCAAGACTCAGAGAGCCAGCCGAAGAACAAAAAGACTGGGACACCTGCTGACATAGGCAGCAGGCCAGATTATGAAGAGTCCAGTCCATCAGCAATGGACATGGACCAACAGACTGAAACAGTTGAGTTGGCCGAAGGAGACGTTGAGAAATGTGTAACAATCGGGATGGACCTTGATCCGAACACCCGTTGTGAACTTATTCAGCTCCTTCGGGACAACAGAGATGTGTTTGCTTTCTCGGCAGCTGATATGCCCGGGATAAGTCCAGACCTCATCTCTCATAAGCTTAATGTTGACCCAACATGTCGACCAATTAAGCAAAAGAAGCGGAATTACTCCGCTAATAAGAACCGAGACATCGCAGCCGAGGTCAAAAAATTGCTGGAGGCAGGCTTCATCGAACCTTGCCAATATCCAGACTGGCTGGCAAATGTGGTGATGGTTCAGAAGGCCAATGGTACCTGGAGGATGTGCGTTGACTTCACGGACCTAAATAAGGCTTGTCCGAAGGATTTCTATCCCTTGCCGAGGATCGATCAGCTAGTCGATTCGACAAGTGGCCATGCCATGCTTAGTTTCATGGACGCATTCTTGGGGTATCATCAGATCTTCATGCACCCCGACGATCGAGCAAAGACAACATTCGTCACGAACGCTGGGGTGTACAATTACAAAATGATGCCCTTCGGATTGAAAAATGCGGGGGCAACCTATCAAAGGCTGGTGGATCAAGTTTTTGCCGATCAAAAGGGCCGAAACATGGAAGTCTATGTCGACGATTCGATCGTCAAAAGCAAAAAACCTGAGGACCATGTTAAGGACCTGGCTGAAACTTTCGCCACCTTAAGAAAGCATCAAATGAAGCTGAATCCGAAGAAGTGTGTCTTCGGCGTGAAGTCAGGGAAATTCCTTGGGTTCATAGTCAGCAAAAGGGGGATTGATGCCAATCCCTCCAAAGTCAAAGCAGCGCTCGACCTTCCTGAGCCGAAAACAAAGCGGGATGTTCAGCGGCTCACCGGAAGAATGGCAGCCCTCTCGAGGTTCCTTTCCAGAGCTTCGGATAAGGGGTTACCTTTCTTCAAAGCCCTGAAACTCCCGAAAACAAAAGAGCTCGTTTGGGAGGAAGAGCAAAAAGACGCCTTTAAACAGCTTCGGGAGCATCTGGCTCAACTCCCAACGCTGGCTAGCCCAGCAGAAGGAGAAACTTTGTACCTATATGTGGCCGTTAGCCCAGCCACCATCAGTGCAGTACTGCTGAAGGAAGAAAGTAAAAGTCAGTAACCGATCTACTTTGTCAGTCATACACTGACGGATGCCGAGACTCGCTACCCTCTACTCGAGAAAGTCGCTTTCGCGGTAGTAGTAGCTGCTCGGAAGCTGAGGCCCTATTTTGATTGCCATCAGATAGTGGTCTTAACTGATCAGCCGTTGGAAAAAGTTCTCGGCAAGGTTGAAAAATCTGGTAGGCTAGCCAAGTGGGCTTTTGAGCTCACCTAATTCAGCATCAGGTACCGTCCGAGGGCTGCCATTAAGGCTCAAGCTCTAGCGGATTTCTTGGCCGAATGCTCATACCAAGAAGCGCTAGACAATGAAAAGAAAGTCTGGACCGTGTTTACGGATGGATCTTCCACCGAAAACGGTTCGGGGGCAGGAGTAGTGATAACTTTTCCCGAAGGCAAATCCATTGAGTATGCACTAAAATTTTCTTTTAAGGCCTCGAACAACGAAGCCGAATATGAGGCAGCAATCGCCGGCCTAGAATTGTGCATCTCCCTGGAAGCCGATCATGTCTGCCTGAAAACAGACTCTCAGCTAGTTGCATATCAGATTAGCGGCAGCTACGAGGCCAAAGAGCCCTCCATGATAGCTTATCTTGCCAAGACCAAGTCAGTCATTGCAGAGCTGAAAACTTTTGAGGTTCAGCTGATCCCAAGGGGTCAGAATACTCAAGCCGATGCACTCTCCAAACTTCCTAGTTCATCTTTTACCGAGCTGAACAGATCTGTATATGTAGAAGTGCGTCGAGAGAGAAGTGTCGACGAAGCACCTGAGGTGTGCTGCGCTGACCCAGAGCCTAGTTGGATGGACCCCATCCTAGCTTTCAAGCTTCGGGGAGAAACTCCTGAAGATAAAGCTTTGGCCTCCAAGATGAAGAGAACCAGCTCAAGGTTCATTGTCTTCAGGGGGGAACTTCTGAAAAAGTCCTTCTCAGCCCCATTGCTGAAATGCGTGGGACCAACAGATGCAGATTATATCCTACGGGAGATTCACCTCGGCATCTGTGGGAACCACATTGGGGGAAGGACCTTAGCCCACAAGGCATTGAGGGCTGGATATTACTGGCCCACCATGATCGCAGATGCTAAGGAGCTGGTCCGGAAATGCGAAAAATGTCAAAAATATGCTCCAGTTATCCACCAGCCAACAAGGGATCTTCAGCCGATCCTTAATCCACTCCCGTTTGCCCAATGGGGACTGGATATCCTAGGACCATTTCCAGAGGCTGTGTACCAGAAAAAATGGCTGATAGTTGGTGTTGACTACTTCAGTAAATGGATCGAGGCCGAAGCTGCTTCGAACATTACAGAGCAAACTGTCAGAAAATTCATCTGGCAGAATATCATTACTCGTTTTGGCATCCCGAGAGTATTTGTCTTCGATCATGGGAGGCAATTTGATAACTTACCATTGAAGCGGTATACAGATCAGTTCGGCATCAAACTGGCATATTCAGCGGTATGCCACTCGCAAAGTAACGGACAAGCCGAAGCTGCAAATAAACAGATCCTAAATGCCCTCAAGAAGAGGGTGGAAGATCAAAAGTCCAAGTGGCTGGAGGAGCTCCCTGGAACCCTTTGGTCCCTTCGGACAACTGAAAAAGAGGCAATGGGCTATTCACCTTTTGAACTGGTGTATGGTGCCGAAGCCGTTCTTCCAGTGGAAATTGGCTCTGAGAGCCTACGAGTGCACCACTTCTCGGCTGAGAATGAGCGACTGATGAGGGAATCTCTCGATTTCCTCGACGAAGTAAGAGACTCAGCCCGAGACAGAATGGCCGCTTATAAGCAGAGAATCAGCAAATTTTATAACCGAAGGGTCCATGCAAGGCCTCTTAAAATTGGAGACCTTGTCCTTCGAAATGCTGCTGCAGTTCAGAAAGGCCGAATCCATGGGAAACTCTCAGCTGCATGGGAAGGGCCTTATGAAATCTGTGATGAGCTTCAGCCAGGGACATACCGACTTCGGTAGTTGGATGGAACTGAGTTGAAAAATCACTGGAACGCTGATGTACTGAAAAAATATCATGTGTAAACCCTTCGGGGCAGAACAATCTTTGTAAGTACATTTTGAACTAATGAAAGGCCTTGGAGCCGCCATTTATATAAATGTTTGCAACTTTTTATCCTTTCAAAGTTTTCTCGGTTCTATCTACTCTTTAAGGGTTTTTTATTCAGCCTCGTCTGAAACCTTCGCCTTCGGGTAACTGGGTTTCAGATTGCTGACAAAACTCGTCTTTTTAAAGAACACTGGTCTTTCAGCTAAAGTCAAACTTTAGTAAGACTTGTTCTCCAAAGACATGAGTCCATGGACAATTCTGGGATATTGCCTTAACTGAGCCTTGTATCCCAGAAAGCCATTATCCGAAACATTGCCTTCAGTTGGCCCTATGTTTCGGATATCCATTTTTTAATGATAGACAGAAAATCAAGGATAACAGCAACAGTTGGAAATTGTTTATTCAGCCTCGTCTGAAACCTTCGCCTTCGGGTAACTGGGTTTCAGATTGCTGACAAAACTCGCCTTTTTAAAGAACACTGGTCTTTCAGCTGAAGTCAAGCTTCAGTAAGATTTGTTCTCCAAAGGCATGAGTCCATGGACAATTCTGGGATATTGCCTTAACTGAGCCTTGTATCCCAGAAAGCCATTATCCGAAGCATTGCCTTCAGTTGGCCTGTGTTTCGAATACCCATTTTTAAGAAATAAAGAAATTGTTTATTCAGTTGAAGCCATACTTCAATTTCTGGGGGGGGGGCAAGAAGCACTACCAGTGCAAGTTTATGTTTCAGCAGAATTGAAGAAACTGTAAAGCACTCAAAAGCAAAGCAGCTGAAGAACAGAACATCAAATTAATTAATAATTTATGCTCAGAAATTAAGCTACAAGTTCAATTAAGTTAAGAAACTATATCGGCAGCCGCCCACAAGCGGAAAATAACAGCTGCCGAAATACGTACAGAAGCAAAAAAATAAACTGTTTTGTACGACAAGGCAAGCTGAAGCAAAAATAACAAACAAGGCAAAAAAATTCAGAAAGCGGCAAGTCTAAAGTTGAGCGCATGATGAACCGCAAGATTCTGAAGACGACTGCCCGAGTTCCTATGCTTCAGCCCGAGGATCAGACTGGTCAGCATTGTTGGGCCCCATGGCGGTCTCAGCCTCAGCAGCAGAAGAAGCAGGCTTTGCACTCTGCCGAGCCTCCCTTTCCCTCTGTTCAGCCTCCAACTCCATTCTCTCAGCTTCTTCTTCGGCTTCCTCAGCCTTAAGGATTTCAGCTTCGACTGGAGTTGCATACTTCATATGAGGGTCTTCGGGATTCTGGACCCATTCAGCACATTTGGACCAGTCCAACTTCGGCTCAGCATGAAGGCAGACTCTTCGGCACACTCTGAACCCGTTTCTGAAACCCATTTCATATTCTTCCTGGGTATAGACACGGACTTTGAGTAGAGCCTCAGCATCAGCCAACTTCTTCTTTGTCTCCTCCAAGTCTTCCTTGGATTTCTTCAGCTCATCGGCGAGCTTGGAGGAGGAACCTTTCAGCTCATTCAGCTCCTGCTGAACTTGGGAAGCCTCTGTCTGAGACTGGGCCACTTCTTCCTTTTTGGCCATCAGCTGATCCTCAGCTTCTTGGAGCTTAGCTCTCTGAGCTTCAGCAGCAGCAGCAGCAGCCTCTGAGAGTTGGACATCCCTGGCTTGGAGCATCTCTTCAGCAGCCATTCTGCTGGCTTCAAGAGCTTCTAGCCGTTGCTGCACTTCAGCTTGTGCAGCAGCTCCTTCCTGGATTCGGCTCTCAATGGTAGCCTTGAATTTGGAGATGTCCACTCCCATGTGCTCTTGGAGGAATTTTTCCTCTTCCATCAGTGGGGGAAAAACTTCCTTCTCCATAGCGTCGCAGAAGATTTTGAAGGCTTCAGCAACTTTTTTCTCGTATTCCTCACCCTTCTGCTGCTTCTCTTCAGCTGCTGCTTGCTTCAGCTTAGCAAGCTTTAACTCCTCTTTGGCTACCTTTTTGTCGTGCTCGGCAGCGTCAACCCTATCTTGTAGGGTATCTATCAACTCAACAGTGAGAGTCTGATTGTGCACGAACTGAAAACAGGAGCACAAGTTAAAATAAAAAATAGAGCTGAATTTTAGAGGAGATAAAGGCAAGGAAAATCACCTGCATCATTAGCAGTTGGTTAGACCTGGCTGGGTCAGGAACTGATCTGCTGGATTCGCCCATCCCAGCAGTGGCCTTCAGCGACCAGATTCTTGCCCTATCTACTTCGGACGTGCCAGCAAAATCGCCGAAGTAGGCTGCAGCACCTTCTCGATTCTGACCCCATATGAGATCCCAGATGTGATCTGGGATTGGAATTTGGGGGGCCGAGAAACCCATTTCTCCAGATTGCAGAGTCTGGAAGGAAGGAAAGGATGACGACGGAGCTTCTTTAACTTTGGATGGCTCAGCATCCTCCTTCTCAGAAGAGTCAATTATTATGACCTCTTCTTCTTCAGGGGTGAGGACGAAAGCCTCAACCTCTCTTGCAATGTCTGCCGTGAAACCCTCAGCACTGGGCATCACGGCATCCTTATTCTTGTGCTCAGCAGCACTCTCCTGAACTTCTTCTTGGACCCCTCCCTTAGGTTCGGGAGTTTTCTGATCCACCTCCATCTCGGGAGGTGGCGGAGGGGTCTTTGGAGGTGATTGAGGTGGTGGCCGGGGAACCCTCGGCGATCCATTGCCTTCCTCGGGTTCCCTTATTTCGACGCCGATGGTCATCGGCCTCCGCTAAAATTCATGGGGGCCGATGATGGCCATTCTTCGGCGCCTTTTCTGAAGCGGTTGCTCGTCCATGTCTGAGTCTGAGGACTCTTCTTGTATCTGGTCTTCGGGACGAACAGGGGCTTTCCCTTCTCTGTGTCTATTACTCTCTTCAGATTGTAAAAGACAGGGAGGGAGGAAGAATGTGAGTAAAAAAAAAACACAGAAACAGACAAAGTTAAGTCTGAAAGCTCACCGAGGTCTTCAGCAAAGCCTCATCTTCTTCAGCTGCCCTAGCTGCAGCTTCTTCTTCAGCAGCCCTGGAGGACCCTTCTCCTCCTTCACAAGCTTCAATAACCCGTGCAACCTCTTCGGTCGTACGGGCAGCTTCAGCTTCTTCGTCCAGCAGCTGAAACCAGGGATCTCTCTTCTTCCACCAAGGCTTCTGCCTTTGATACAGAGCAACAGCCTCAATTTGGAAGTGGGAAGAGTCTAGATGAACCTCTCTATGTCGCGGTTCAGTGATAGAGGGGGCCCGATCAGTTACAAATCGTTCTCGGTTGACGCCAAGACGAGCGTAGTTAATGCCGACGTTGGTCTCGTCCCGCTCTGAAAAAGAAAAGGGGAAAGGTCAGCTCAGTTAGGTTGGCACAACATAAAAAAGCGAAGTGAGAGGAGAAAAAGAGATAATTAAAAAGCCTCGGCCCCAGCCGAAGAAGCTTACCATCCTTAAACTTTCGGCTGAGGCCGACAGCTGCTAGCATGTTCTCTTGGAAAACATAATGCGTATCGGGGAGCCAAGTCTCCGGGATATGCTGCATTCGGCCGCTGCCCCCCCCGTTCGGCAGCTTGCCGAAGATATTCTGTTGTTTAAGGTTTGGATCTGAGCCGTTATCTGCGGGGGGACCTAAGCTTCCCATGTCGGGATCAGGCTCAACAAGGTACCGGGGAGCGCTGAAGACGCAAGGGTGGCCCGGGTCCGTGGGTGCCCTAACCCAAATCCATTGACCTCTCCAGTCCTTGTCTGAAGAGTCGTTCGGCCACATGGTTAGGTATAGGGGCCGAGACTCAATTCGGTACCACCCAGAACCATGACTTTCGTGCCCACTTTGAATATTTGGCACTAGCCGATGAAGCTTTTTGAAGCAGTGCAGGTTCGGCACATACCTAAAGAACTTGCAGACCCATAAGTATGTCATCACCCTTCGGATGCTAGTGGGAGTTAGCTGACATAGGGAAATATTGTAATGGATCAGCAAGTCTCGGACGAATACGTCCAAAGGGAACCTCAGCCCATACTGAAGTTGTCTTGTGTACACCCCCACATACCCCGGGGGTGGACGGTGGATTCTATCGGATGCCACGGGCATTCGGCACCAATACCCATCAGCTTCAAGGATGCCGTAATGCAACTCAATTTGTTCGGCAAACCGATATTGTTCGGCATTTTCCACCCACCATGAGTAGGGGCGGTTCTTTATCATGGCCGAAGCTACTTCGGCATCCTCCCACTCTGAAAACCCGGGGAGGATATCCCAAAGGACAGCGGGAACTTCATCGTCCCGCCCAGAAGCGCTCGGCCCCTCCGTTCTCTGAGGAGGAGCCGAGGAAACTGGAGTCGCCCTGATCCCTTCAGCAGGGTCAGACTCTGCTCTTCGTCCATTCCAGGTCCCAATCCTGTTCCTGGGATCGGGAATTGGCCTTGCTCTTCTTGGAGCACGGGCTCTACCCCTAACTCCTCTCGCCATTGATAATTTCGAAGAAAAAAGTCGAAAAAAAAGGGAAGGAGTTCAAATTCGAAGAAAAATAAACTAAAATCAAAGGAATTACCTTAATCTGAAGCGAAAGTTGCCGATTAACGAATTGGTAGTGGCAAGTCTCAGTTTCTAAGCTTAATACTCGGGGAATTTGCGAAGTTTTGATGCGGGTTCTTGGGTTCTCTCGAGAATTCTGGGTTTGTGTTGGTGAATAAGTGAGGAGAGATGACGCGCCTCTGATTATATCTCCAGAAATGGGAATACGGGGAGTCCGCGTTTCAATTTCTCTTAAATACCCCACTAAGTAACCGTTAAACACACGACCTTGCGATTAAACTGCCCATTATCCGTCCAACTTCCACAATCATCCGCCTTAACCGTTGTTATCTCATTAATTACGGTTTAAATTCAAATTTTTGGATTAATTAAATCATTCACTTCCCTCCTTTTCTGATTAAATCAAACCCGACCCGTCATCCTTCCAAATCGGGTCTGGGGGGCAAGTTGTTTGGGTCCAATTTAGTCCAATTGGGCTTAGGCATTAAATGATCCAATTAAAAACCCAAGGTCAAGGTTCATCTCTCCAATTGTGCTAAAGCCAAAGATCAGTCCTCAAGGCAAGCCAATTGGGCTAAGGCCCAACTTCTCCATGTATGCAGAGGTATAAAAGTCATCAATATTACATTTGTACATGAATTCAAGCAAAGCCTCAAGCAATTAATTCTCTTGCATAGTGTTCTCTTTCTACACACTGTACTGACTTTAGCATCGGAGGGGCCTTCCTCGGCAGCACCCCCGAGGCTAGTTTACGTGTGTTTACTGTGCAGGAAACCTTCGGCCCAACATTTCTTGGATCGAATCTAGTTTTCACCACTTCATCGGACCTTCGGCAAGGTCCCATTGTTTTCACCCGAAACATATAGTTAATTAAAGCACATTTGACTTTTGTTAATAGTTTCTTATAATGCATAATGATGACATTAAGGAAAAAAGCAATGGGTTAAATGTCTTTTTGACGTGATGTAATGAAGCGTCTGAGTGTGAAGAGTGATATTGTTTCGGCTCTGATAAAGTTCCACATGCATATCGGATACGTAGCTGGATCCTTTTTTGCTCACAACTTTTCCAAAACCTCATTATTATTGCTACCAAATATACTTGTAATATGCTTTTTAAGTCTAACTAAGGTACGAATATATACGAGGCCAACTTCTTCCAAAATTGCGCACATCAATTGCAAATAGCTAGGGAGTGTAACATGTACAGAGTACGTATGTAACAAAGAATACAATTTAAGAAACCTGAACACTAGACAAAAGTTAAGTAATCGATTTGATAACGTGTATATACGTAGTATTAAGGTAACGAGAAGGATCTTGATGAAATTAGCGTCTTTTCATGTAAGCCCACATTTAGAGCATTTTGTACAAGTAATAATCTCCAATGCAATAATGACTGCCTAGATCTATATCAACTTAATAGTACTAAGGCATGTTGTTTTCGGTTTAATTTGAATTCAGTTTATTTCAGTTTGTAATTTCCTTCTCTCATAACAATTTAGGACTTGTTCTCATACGTTGAAATTCAATTCAGTTCAGTTCACTTCAGCTTCTAATTTCCTTCTCTTATAAAATATTCATTTCAGTTCAATTCTGCTAAGTTCAGTCAATGAGAACAAACCCTTAATTTAGTTGTTTTCAATAAATCAGAACAGACCCTAAATCTTAATTTAATTTCGTATTAATTACTTATACTAGATTTTTTCTTAAAGAATTGAAGGATCATTAGATGACCCTCTATATTTTTTGGAAGCCCAAAGGTTATTTTTCTGTGGAAGACTGGAATCACCTGCTTGCGCTCCAAGAATTTATAAGTATGGCTCAAGATATATATCCTTCTCCATGCTTAAAAGCTAGACTACCTCAAAAGTAGTATATGTGAGAGTAACATTGTAAATCATACGTAGTACCTTTTATGTATGGCGTGACAAGTATAGGGGGCAAATTATTAGAGAAATTGAGATAATTTTAGCAGGATGAATGTATATCTTGAATATTTGTTACTCCATAGTTGTTCTATACTACTGACTGTGTATATGTACACATATTAAACTATACAAACTATCTTTTTTCATTAGTAAAAATTATAAAAAATACATTAATGTATACTGGTATATATATATTGAAAATAATATGTCTAGTGAAAAATTTTGGTAAGATCCTAACAACACAATTAGGCTCTATTCATTTCACCTTAAAAAAAAATATTAAGTAAAAATAATTTCAGTTCAGTAAAGTTAATTTCAATTCAATAAAAATAATTACAGTTCAGTAAAAATAAATTCAGGGCCTGTTCTCTTACGTTGAAATTAAGTTCAGTTCAGTTCAGTTCAGCTCAATTCAGTTCAGTTCAGTTCAGCTCAGCTCATTTCAGTTCAGTTCAGTTCAGTTCAGCTCAGCTCAGTTCAGATCAGTTCAGTTCAGTTCAGTTCAGTTCAGCTCCTAATTTCCTTCTCTTATAAAATATTTATTTCAGTTCAGTTCAGCTCAGCTCAGTTCAGTTCAGTTCAGTTCAGTTCAGCTCAATTCAGTTCGGCTCAGTTCAATTCAGTTCAGCTCAATTCAGTTCAGTCAATGAGAACAGGCCCTCAGATCAGTTCAGGTTCAGCTCAAATCAGTTCAGTTCAGTTCAGCTGAGTTCAGTCAATGAGAACATGCCCTCAGTTCAGTAAAATTCAGTTTTCTTAAAGAAGAATTATAATTGAAAACCGGTTAAAATAATTTCAGTTTAGTAAAACTAATTTAAGTTCAGTAAATTTAAGTTCAGTAAAAATATTATTTTGTTTCAGTAAAAATAATTTCAGTTCAGCAAAGATAAGGTGAAGTAAATGGAACCTTATAATCTTTATTTTTATACTTAACTTGTATAACTAGTGAAAGTCAAGTTTGATCATGTTAGATTTAAAAGTTAACGTGGAACGAACAATTTTAAATAAATAACAGAGAAAGTAATGATTGATTATAGAATGATCGAGTCCCTTAATTGGTACTTGGTGTATAGGTGGAAGATATATAGAAAAAAGATTAATTAATAAGGAGTATCAATTAAATATCATGATTTATTTGCATATATTAGTAAGTGTTCAATTTCCTTAAATAATACGAGTAATAATAATTGTTCAAGCTTATTTTTGTGAAAAAAATACTCCGTATCAATTACTATTTTTTTTTGGATAATTAGATAACGAGTAAACAATTCTATTACAAAATACTCCATACGTGATTATTAAAAATACTACTCTCATTTTATATCGATTTTCTTAATTATATTAATCTTTTTAAGAGAAAAAATTGATCAAATTAAAAATATAAATAAACGGGAAACATAAGAGCTAGTTCTATACAGTAAGTGTTAAATTGTTAACTTTACTCTATTATTTATTTTTTTTATACAAATAATTTCCAAAATAAACTATAGAGAGTACCATTATACAACTTTATTGTTGCACAGTTATGAGGTATATATGCAATTAAAGAAAACGTAGTAATCTATATATTATACTAAAAGACAAGCGCCTCAATGTGAGGTTGACAAATGTCACTCTCTCATTGACTTATCTTAAGTATAAAATATATCTATATAATTACTGTTTACATATTCAAGTATAGTTATTTTTGTTAAACTTCAAACAATAAAAGCAAGTTTATATACATGCATAAGATTTTCATGATTTCCTAACATAAATATTAGTTTAATTTTTTTATAATAAATATATAATTTCCAATACTACAAATAATACATAAAGTCTTTCCAATCTTAAATTATAGTCAAGTTAAAGAATAATAACTAATTTGAAGCAATATGATTAAAGTGGCATAATTAAGAAAACAAATGTTTCGTATTTTGAAAGGCTAATATTGTTTTGTTTTTTTTTTTAAGAAAATTAAATAAAATCGGCAGAATTTAGTTTGACGTCAATTATGAAATCAATACAAACATTTAAAAAAATTAGATGTACAATAAAATATTGTGCACCTATTATAAAAGCTACCCTGTAATGAATGAAAGTTACTTATGCTTTATTGATAAAAGTTACCCAAAATAGTCTACAAGTTATCCTAAATTCAATTCAAGTAATCGGATGAATACAAAAGTTTTTGATAAAGATACAAAATAGTGTAAAAATTAAATGTCACTTTCTCATTGGCTTATCTTAAGTATAAAATATGTCTATATAATTACTGTTTACATATTCAAGCATAGTTATTTTTGTTAAACTTCGAACAATAAAAGCAAGTTTCTATACATGCATAAGATTTTCATGATTTCCTAACATAAATATTGATTTAATTTTTTTTATAATAAATATATACTTTCCAATACTACAAATAATACATAAAGCCTTTCCAATCTTAATTTATAGTCAAGTTAAAGAATAATAACTAATTTGAAGCAATATGATTAAAGTGGCATAATTAAGAAAACAAATGTTTCGTATTTTGAAAGGCTAATATTGTTTTTTTTTTAAGAAAATTAAATAAAATCGGTAGAATTTAGTTTGACATCAATTATGAAATCAATACAAACATTTAAAAAAAATCAGATGTACAATAAAATATTGTGCACCTATTATAAAAGCTACCCTGTAATGAATGAAAGTTACTTATGCTTTATTGATAAAAGTTACCCAAAATAGTCTACAAGTTATCCTTAATTCAATTCAAGTAATCGGATGAATACAAAAGTTTTTGACAAAGATACAAAATAGTGTAAAAATTACTTTTATCGTTTGTTGTACTCCTTGACAAATACTGAATGCTGAGACGAAATGTTGTCTTGGAAAAAAATACATAATCTTGAACATAAATTTAATTTTAATCGGCCTTTCATTTTCTATACAATGTCTTTTACAATGACCTTTTGTTTTTCTTGCATTAAAAAAAATAAAAAAAATAAAAAAAAAACTGAACCAATAACCAATCTAAACAAGAAGAATAAAAGTTAAATTGAATTAGACATTTGACGGAAAAGGGATAAATATAAAATGTATTATAACAATTACTCGTGTTTTAAATTGTAATATTCGTATTAACAATGCTATTACTTGAATTTTTTTTAGAAAAACTAACATTTTGATTTAAAAACCGTGCATTGCTCATGTACTATACTAGATATACAACAATCATGTGCAATAATTTATGTTGTTTTAATTTATACATAATAATACTTTTAACTATAATAGTATGTGTATATCTATTCAAAAAAAAAAATAGTATGTGTATATAATATAATATTTTTTATAATATAAAAAAGTATATGTATATAATATAATATTTTATATAATATGAAAAAATATATGTATATAATATAATATTTTATAACACGTGTCTTCCATACCAAGTGTTTGGTTGTTGATGTAGTGGTGATTGAGACTACACTTAGTAGAGAGGACCTGTGTCCGCTCCTCTGCAACAACAATCGGAAGGGGAGTGGAACCTAATAGCCTAGAACAGATCCTCAAATCTGGATTAGCTCAAAGGGTGAACCGGATAGAACACCCAAAACTCAATGCATATATGCGGGAATTAACTTATCCTTTATCTATCTTATACAAAACTCCAAAGTCTAAATTTTTTTTTCAAAATATAATAATAATAACATTTGTAAATTTTTGTTAATATGAAAGATATAAACCTATCAAAATGTATAAATAGTTAAATTGTTTAATAACTTATATCGAATACGTAGTTTTATTAAAATTATTTGCATGTAATCATTAAATGTGTTGGATGTTGTGTAGCTATGCAATGTCCAAAACTTTAGTTGACCGGCTTTGATTTAGTGATTGTACGGTAAAAAGATATTGACTTCGATCTTGAAACCTAATAATCTAATAAATTCTAAATAGAAAAATTAAAACAAAAGGAAATGAAAATAGTAAATGACTTTAAATATTGAAATAAACATAACCTTTTAAATCAATTTAGCGAATTTAAGAGACAATTTTAAGGCTTTTAAAATTAAATGGTGGAAAATATATGTAAAAAGAACATTTTTAGATATATAAATGTCCATGCACTATTATAAGAGTTTTGTTAACCATTTATAATTAAGGAAGGGATAAATCTTAGTAATATATACTCCGTATATTTTATTTATATAAATTATCAGTATTCATACCTATATACGAAGTATTTGTGTTGTATACTATATTTAATCAGCTGTTGGTTATATATATATAACTATTATATAATATATAGTTTTTGGCACAATGCTTAACTTAGGAAAATATATGTTCTGGTAGGTCAAATATAAGGTTATTATTGTGTTTATAGATTTAATGAGTGCGACGGGTAAATAAAACATGTATTTATTAGATTGATTGTAGCTACTGATGCGGATGGTATGATAAGAAAATTTTAGTTTTTTCTCAACGGGTGATATAAATAAATTAGTCCACTTCTTATATAGCTATGTGGAGTATTATTCAATTATTTTCAATTAATAAAAATAACATTATAAAAAATTAAAATAAATTCTAATAACATAAAATACTGTTCAAATTACGTTACTTTAATTTATTATTATTTTTTTTATTGACCATTAATAACCAAGTCCTTTAATAGTAAAATAAATTACCATTATTTTTATTTTTATTTTTCCTACAGGTTTAATAATTTGATTCATAAACCGTGCATTGCACGGGCACGATGCTAGTTAAGAATATAAACATCAAAATATACAAACAATTAGTACAAGCACAGTTAAACTGACAATGCGAAATGACAAATAAATTTTTTTTGTTACTGTTTTAGTTTTAAATTAACTTTATTTTTACTTTTGTTATATGACATTTATAAGATGCGCACCAAAAACTCTCAAATTCTCTATCCCACACCATCTTCTTAAATACCCACCCAAACTGACCCTACTTTCTTCTTCCCCGTCTCACTCTCTTCCCTCTCTCTTTCTCTATCTTAAATCTGTATTTCTTTCTCCCTCATCCATGGAAACAACTCTTAATCATCATTCCTCGCTTTTTCACGGGGGTTTCGCAAAGGGCGGCTTTACATAGAAATCTTTGGCATTCTGTCCACCTCCTATAGAAAAGGGGGACTCTTGTATAACTTGGGAGGTGGGCATCCTGCCAATAGAGCTCTGTTTGGCTTTCCTTTGTAAAACCTTCTTGATCTTTCTTCCTTATTTTGCTGCTTTGATTTCTCTCAACTAGGTATCTTTTTTCTTAATTTTTATTTTTAATTATAAATTTGATGTCAAAAGTATAACTGTTGGACTTTTATTTACTGTTGTGTTAATCCAACTCCACTAGTTTAGTGGTTGACTTTTTATTTCAAGTTTGGTTTCTTGTGAAATATCAGATTCCCTTCAGTTTTTTTTTTTTTTTTTTTTCACAGTTTTGATTATCTTTGCAGTGTAATTACTAACTCGTACTTTGAAACCCTAATTATTTCTTTGTATTTTATAAACAAAAATATATTTTAGGGTTACGAAGTAATCTATGTTTTTGTATTTTTTTACGTTTATCTTTAGCTACTTACTGTTATAAATTTTCTGGTTATTATATTTAGAGGAAATTTGTAATAGTACACCTTTACATTTTTTTGATTATTGATTCACCTAACGAGTTATTAAGAGTTCAAGTGAGCTAATTAAAAATTAGTAACCAATATTAATTAAGTTATGATTAAACAGAAATCCTTTCGTCTGTTCTCCGGCTGTCTTGATTTAGTTGTCACTTTACTAGTTAGGCCGGTTTATGGTTTCGACACGACAATAAATTTAGGACAGATCTAGGGAGGGGGAGAGTAGTACTATGTTTCATAAAGTCAGCTATATTTATTTTTATGAGCTGTGAATTATACAAGTAATTATTTGGAGGGTATCTTCTTGAATGAGAGAAAATGATAAGTATGGTAATGATAATAAAAGCTGTATTTGCCTGCCTCTTGAATATTCATGGTCCTGCTAATCCATTAATCTGCAGTTTGGTAATAAGAGTTTTGGAATGAGGGTCCCAAACCTGAATTATAGTTTTTTTTTTTTTTTTTTTTTTTTTTTTTTTTTTTTTTTATGCCAAAAAAATTAAAATATAAAGGTTGTTTCATACGCAAAATACTTGGTCGGATTGTATGTTAAATTATTTTCTTACTAGTATCATCGATAATTCTAACTATATATTGGTATATGGTTCATAAGAAATACTTCATAATTTTAAACATTTAATTTAACATTAATATTGTCATCATCTATTTATTGTTATAGTTATATACTCGTACTTTGAATTCTAATATAATGTTGGCATTACAAGTTAATTTTTGGTCTCATTTTTCTTTTGTATCGATTCATTTTCGACCATTTATCTTTTGGATAAAAGTTTGAATTTTACTTGGGAAATTAGAGTATCAGCCAATGTGGTTGGACATCTTTTGTCTACCTTAAAATCATCATGAAATTAAACATAATTTGATGAAGGTATGAATATGACTTTTATACATATGTTTTGAGTAGACAATATGTACTCTTTTTTTAATGTCAAAATTTTATTGTCTTCTCGTTAGCACTTTTACAACATCGACATAGAATATGATGAAAGGTGAATACATTTTTCACTCACCTTTTTTGATGAGAGATGATGAACTGTTTCAAAAAGTTATTGCTAGAATTTGAGTGTTCAAATAGTAATCTTGTAACTTTAATTCTGTTTTTTTTCCTCTTTAATTAGTTTATTTTTGCGTTAAACTCTTAATCACCAGTTGTAGATATATAGAGTATGTTCACATTTATTGAACTGAGCTGAAATGGATATTTATGAAAGAATTTAGGGAATTAGGAGCTGAACTAATAAGATGAATTGAAATTAAGCTGAAGTAGAATAGTCCCATACTCCATTCATTACAATTATGATATGGGGTTTAATTTCACTTCGTATTACTTTTCAATTTGTTGTACTAGTATATGATTCAATACTAGTACGAAGTATAATATGTACTCGTATGTATGTTTTTAAATATGTTGTTTCATACGGAGTACATACAATCTATGACACTCCGCAACTGCTTTTTAGCTGGTTGGATATAGCCGTAATACTTCACTTGATAGGCCTTGTTTGGTTGACATCATAAAATAGGCCTTATTTGGTTGACATCATAACATAAATAAAGAAATTAAAATTTTATAGAAATTAATTGACAAAATAAATAGTTGTTTGGTTGAAAAAAAAAATAGAAATTAAAAGTATTTAGCGAGTACTGTACTGAAGTTTAATTTGTTTTTATTTATGAAGAGGGTGGGCTTTACAATGTCCTAGAAATTTCATGAAGTGTAATTAAATTAAAGTTGAACCCACAAGAATGAAAATTCGTATGAGTTTTATGATGATGTTTGTTGATAACAAGAAAAATATTTGGATGTGATTTGAAGTTTGTAAGAAAAAGATAGTGAAAGAGAGAGAATATGAAGGAACCCTGCAATTGCATGCTGCTGCCAATTAAATAGGGTTTGAAAGCGCTGCAAATATGTTTGTCTACGCACTCTCCATCCCTTAATTTTTTTTAAAATTATTTAGTTACTCCGTATTTTTTATAATAGAGTAGAGAGTGGTGATTTCATTGAATAATAATCGTCATTCGATACTTAAAATTATTCCTTAAGAGATTTAAATTATCAATACAAGAATTTAACACTCCTAAACTAATGACACCACTTCTGAACTGCTCCTGGATAATTTTAGATGTCTTTGCATCATTCTTGACGGAGCTCAGTGATAAAATTTGATTGGTTATTAAGATCTGCAAATTTGCAAAACGAATCTTCTAAATCTGCAATCCTATACCAACAGACCCACAATTCTATAAATTTGCAAGACGAATCTTCAAAATTTGTATTCCTGCACACACTAAAAACACATAAACAAACAATACTAAATCCTACCTAGAGGCACTGACTGAATCGTATGTGGAGGAACTGATTATAATCAACATACTGTTCGTGATCTTAATTGACTTAAAATATTAAATCAAAGAAGAATTTGGGGATTACCATCGATAAAAATCGATAGCAACCCCTAAGTTTTCTTAAGGTGGCTAGATTTGAAGGGAGAGAACAGGGAGAATTTTAGGGTTTTTAACCTCTTGTATTTTATACTACCTCCGTTACAGGTTATGTGTAATGAATAGTCATTTTTCCTCTCTGCTTTATGTCAAATCGTTGCATATAACCTGTAACGGAGGTAGTATTTGTTATTTCATTACTTGACATTAGTAATTAATAGAAATACATAATCATATGTAGGGCTTACTTAAATTTGTTTAAATGTTTGTTATTATTGTATCATACTTTGGTAATTTTTTTATTATGAATTTACGCGTATAGGCCTTTCACATAAATATAAATAAGTACGATTTAAGGTGTGAAATGAAGATTAAAAAGTCGAATCATGTAAGGGTTGTAACTTGTAAGTATATTATTAAGATCTTGCTGACAAGCATTTAAAGAGCGTTAAGTACGAAGTATATATTATTAAGATCTTGCTGACAAGCATCAAGAGGGCGTTAAATTTGAAATGTATATCAATATCACGTATCAATTGGTGTAATTAGTGGAGTATTTTTTTAATATTTACGCTTTTAGTTACGTTTAATAGCTTTTGCCATATTAGTGTATTACTATCATCTACGGAGTAGTAACGAAAAATAAATTACTACTCCAACTTAGATATAAGGTGGGGTTCATGATTGAATCACGGGTTTTGAGGTATTTTGGTCAATATTTATTGCTTCCACCTTTCCTTCCTTTTAATTTCCTTTTCTCTATTTTCTTCATAAAGTTTATGTTTATACTCGCTCATTATTACCTTCTCTTTGTTTCGAAAGTTGTTGCCCATATTTTTACTACTTAGGTCAATGAGTTTTTATGCTTTTTGTTATTTTTGTTTAGCTCTTTCTGCTACCTTTTTGCTTCTAAAGTTAAACCCTGGCTTAAAGTGGCCTATGTAATGTTGAATGCAGTATGAATGTATGTTTTCAAAGGAATTGTTGTAGAGTTTATTTTATTTAGAATCAATAATGCGCACCCCCTCCTTTTACAAGTGATTTTTTTTAAGACTGAGGTTGTGTTTGGATTGTTTCAATTGGGTTCAGATTTGATGGATTATTAAATGTTCCGTATAATTAGGGACTTTTGGGGTTTTGGTCAAAGTATTGAGTATGATTTAAGGTTTTGTAATTACGGAATATTATATTTATAATAGTTATAGGTATTGCATAACTTGCTAAAATTAAGGGTTCGTTTGGCATTGTCGTGGTTTTCTGTTTTTTGATTTTTTGTTTTCAAAAAGTATATTATATGTGTCCCATAATGAATCAAAAATTATATAAACTTATTAAATTATGATAATTTTGAAAATTGACAACAGAAAAGTGGAAACACCTTTTTCTAGTTTCCTATTTTTGGTTTTTGGTTTTAAAAAAAACAATAAACTGAAAACCAAAACTGATACCAAACAAGCCCTAAGATTCTTAATTCATTTTTTTTCAAGCATTTCTTAAACAAAAACAACGAATTATGACTATATCGGCTCATTTAATAAGTGACATAAATGGTGGTAATGCCTTAATAATTTAATGTGAATAATTATGTACGTGAATTTGTAACAAACAATATCCGTTCACATGGTAATGAATCATGGATATATAGGTCAATATTATCAATTTGGAAGTTGAAGTTTGGGGTTAAGATAACATCACTATGAACTTGACTGTGTTACTTATTTTTTAGGATGTCCATCTGGTTCAATAGAGTTTAGGGCCTATTTTAATTTACTGAACTGAGCTGATCTGAACTGAATGAAACTGACTGGAGCTGAACTGAATTGTTTGTTTATGAGGGAAGGAAATTAGGAATTGAATTGAACTAATTGGATCTGAACTAAACTGAACTGAAATTAAGCTGAAGAGAACAGACCCTTAGGGCCTGTTCTCATTGACTGAACTAAACTGAACTGAACTTATTAATTAGTGATTTTTAACTACGGATTAGTGATCTTTGATTATTTATTGATTATTTATTATTATACATATGTGTATATACAAATATACATATCAAAATATTTAAGAAAAATATACTATTATTATTATTATTTATTGATTATTATTATTATTATTATTATTTATTGATTATTATTATTATTGTTATTATTATTATTTATTATTATTATTATTATTTAATTATCATTATTATAATAATAATAATAATAATAATAATAATAATAAAATTATTATTATTATTATTATTATTATTATTATTATTATTATTATTATTATTATTATTATCGTCGTTGTAATAAGAGTTTAAAAGAATGGAATTTGGCTTTATATCATTAGCAATATCATTACACATGAGCTGAACTGAACTGAACTGAATTTCAACGTATGAGTACAGGCTCTTAGTTCCAACTACATCCGGATCCAAGTAGGTTGCACGCCTAACTTATGGTGGGTGAGTCACCCAACAAGAGTTTATGCATATGGTGAGACTCGAATTTGAGACCTCCGTTAAACGATATCAAGTTACCTACTCCGTATCACTTGAGCCAACTTTTGTTGAATTAACGATGTAACTTTGCTAGTGAAATAAAACTTCAATTCTTTCTGCTACTGTTACTTATAATCGGTTATCAAATGGTCTATGCCTAGACGAGTATAAGGTGAAGCATTTAATGCATTAGCATCTTTCAAATTTCTGATAGAGTTCAATCAATGGGGATGTATGAAAAACCTTTCTGATATTCTACAAAGTGTCAGTGTGTAGAAGTCTGTGTGTATTACATGTCAAGTTTGGGCACCTTTTTGGTGTGAAAGTAAATGCAAATCATACACTCTGGTTAGGTCGAGGATATGCTCAACAATGAGCACTTTGTGCAACTTTCATTTTGTGAACGAAGGGCCCTTGATTGGGCATGCTAACTCATTCTATAACGTTACATTCTTACAACCCAATTTATTTGAATATGGTATCTTGGCCCAATTCCCATCCACCAAGTGAACTACTAAGATGGGTTGGGTTCAATCGAGATCTTGTTGGCTTGGGATTTGTTAACTTCGCCTTACAAAAATAAGATATAAATTCCGAGTTTTTTTTTTTAAAGTGACTTACTTTGACTTTATATATTTACGTTCTCTTCTTAACCGTCTTTCATGATTTATATGCACTGAAAAATTGGCATGTGAAATCTTAGTCTGATTTAGTCAATTTGACGCTAGTTTTTAGTAGCTTGTAATGGTTTGGCCAGATTAAACCATTGCTTAATACATAGTAAAATAATTGAGTGTTTGACAATATAATGGCTGGGTGCTTGGGTAGTTTTTAGCAGTGGTGATATATTTTTCAGTATCAAAGCCAAAATTTCTAATTTATCGAATACTCATATACAATAACTAGGTTAAACCCCGTGCAAATGCACGGTTGTTGGATAATTATGATAATAATATAATTATATAAAAATTAATGAATCGATTCATCAGGTATTAAAGTGCATGAAATATAATAAAACATTTAAAACATGTGAGAGAAAATATTATAGTTATAATGTGCAAATTGATATTTTAGGAAGTTTATTTTAGAATTTTTATATATAAAAAAAGTCATAATCTAAATGCAATCTTTATTTTTATATAATAACGATTTTTTTAGAAAGTAATTTTGGCGGGAATTTTTTTAATAATATGTTGCCAAGTGTTCCTTTAGATTCGCTTTTAGTAGTATGTAATTGATATGAGTATATAATAATTAGTCAACAACTATTTTACTGAATAATCATATTTAATCATGTATTTTCACAACTAACAGTACAGTTTGTTGACAACTACTTGCACAACTATTATATACCATCACGACTATATTTTGTTGAATATTGTCTATATGTTTGTTTTTTTTTTTAAAAAAACAAAAGGGGCAAGATTAATGGGACTAGGATTGTTAATGAGCCGAGCCGAGCCGAGCTTGAATACTAATAGGCTTGGCTCGAGCTTGTGGCTTATCGAGCCTTGAAAATTGAGCTCGGCTCGAGCTCAAGTGCTAAAAGATGGAGCTCGACTTGTGGCTTGAAATTAGGCTCGTTAAGATCGATTTTGAAACTAAGCTCATTTAGGCCCATAAATACACAACTTATGTCGCATAACATACCCAACTACCCAAGTATAAAAATAATTCAGAGCCGCTTGCGAACTTTTCAAGCCACACCCGAACTCGAATTGAGCCCTGCCGAGCCGAGCTTTGACCGAGCACAACTGGAACAATTCACCGTCTCGGTTCATTAACAACCCTAGATGGGACATTGGACCAAAGTGAAAATGAAGAAAAAGAAAGTCAATAAGAGAGAAATGGATAAGGCGATATCTATATACCCTTTGAACTTTGATTTGTTGCAGATCACTCGTTACAAACTCTATCTCGTGCGCGGGAACCACCATTCTAATCCAACCATTACACTGCCCTGCTTTAAGGTATTTTCCTTTATTTTTTTATAATAATTTTTAAAAAAAATTTAATTTTAATGATGTATGTAATGTTACTTGTATAAGTGATCGCAAATTGTATTGAATGAATTACTTGTACAGGATTTAAAGTGTTTTATTTTATGAGAAAATCCAAATCTAATACGAAGTATACAAATGAAACAAAATCAGAATATCTATCTTGAATTACTTGATTTATTCTCATTTTGAATAGAAATAAAACATACCCATTTGAAAATAACCTGAATTTCTGCTAAGAATTTTCAATTTCACCTATTAAGTTGATTTTTATTTTAGTGATGAATACTGTATATGTTTTTCAATTGTATGTAACCTTTTAATTTCTAGTTTACGGATTATAGATGATAAATTTTTGGTTCATATAGCCGACCCCATTAGTGGGTTTTGTTATGTAGAAGGTTCCTCACATCTGATGCACAGAATGAATGGCATCATTTTGCAGATCATAAGTTGAAGGTCGTCTTTTGAAAGAATGCATAGGGTTGTTCTGATTGTAGCTCAGTTACATGCATCATAATTGTATCGATTTGAGGAACTTATTATTTGAAATGTTATTGTAAACACATCATTAGTATTAGCAACTTATAATTGCCAATATTCTTAGACAATGCCAACAGTAGGATCCATATTGGGTCTGTGTAACAATTCTTGTACATATAGATCACCAATTCATTTGAGGAACTACTGTAACGAGCAATTTGATTTCAGAACTTCCTCAATATTTGTGTCTAGGCCTAGAAATCCAGCTATTTTTAATGGGTTTGTAGGTGTGCTTTCCGTGATCAATGGCTCGAGTATTAAGCAGCAATCATTAAAGTCTGTCACCGATGAAAATCAAGATGTTATACTTGATGAAGAAGAAGAAGAAGATCTGTGCCCTGTTGAGTGTGTCAGAGAATTCTATACTGATGAAGAGTTCTTAAGAATTTTAGAGAAGGCTAAGAAGAAGAGTACTTTGGTTGTGGTGGACTTTTATCGTACTTCTTGTGGCAGCTGCAAGTACATCGAGCAAGGCTTTTCTAAACTCTGCAAAGCTTCTGGTGATGATGATGTTCCTGTCATATTCTTAAAGCATAATGTGAGCACTCAGTTCACTATTTTGTTTTGATATTTCAATATTTCATTATTTAGTTGTCCTTATTTAGTCTTCTGCTATCACTTTCTATCAAAGGAGATTTTAGTGGCTGATTACTTGATTTGAGTCTGTATCTATGCTGCCATGTATTCAGGTGTTAGACGAATATGATGAGCAATCAGAGGTTGCTGAACGACTTAGAATCAAGGTGAATAACTGGCTCCCTTTACTCTCTGCTTGCATCTTTCAGCTTGATCATGCATATATCTCATTCTGATCTCTTTTAAGTTTTTAATAAGGATTAGGTTCAGTACAAAGTAAAGTCACTTTTTACACACGATGCATTTGTTACAGTCTGCTCATAGAGTTGTACTACTGTTGTTGCTATCTCTGTCTATAGGGTGAGACTGCCTGCATCTGAAGTTCTTGAATTAAAGACGGCATGATTGCATAATTGATAAACCTTTTTACAGATGTAGACAACAAATCCTCTAGTCCCTCATAAGTTCAACCAATCAGCAGACTATTTTATTAGGCAAACTCTCTAGTTTGCCACATGCTTAACAATCAATATGGTGGGATTTTCCCTGTATAAGCCTTATTGTTTTCACTGATACAAGTTTCATTAGTCCTTGTTCGAACTTCTTTGAACTAAAGTCATGAGTTGAACTCTAGTTGCCCCATTGGAACTTATTGGTTCTTACCTGAGATTTATCGTTCCTGAAACTTAACTCTATATGGTGAAGAGAACAAATCCTTACACGTACACCTAGCCTGTTACCCCAGACAATTTAATGATAGAATGGTTCTTTTCAAATGCAGACAGTGCCACTATTCCACTTCTACAAAAACGGGGTTCTGCTGGAAGCGTTTCCTACCAGAGACAAAGAGAGGATCACAGAGGCAATTTATAAGTATTCATCATCTCCTGCACCTCAAGAGAGTACAAACTAGTCCCTTCAAATGCTGTATTTCTGTCTATACACATTATTGGTGATACAGATTGGCTAGCCGATGTTAGGAGTGAATGTATAAATTACCGATTTAGAAGTCTTTGCTTGGCAATAAATATAAAGACACTCATAGCCTGGGACATTGAACTTCAGGGAAGCTGTCTTGACCCTTCCCCTTCTTTTTCCTTTCCAAATTAGTTATTCATACACTCTTACTTAGGAGACTATGCTGTTTAATCAAACTCTATAATCCTAGCGAATGGTGTGATAATTTGTTTGAATAATGTTACCAGTGTTTTTTTTTTTCTTTTTGAATCTTTTATCCTTAGAAGTTTCTAGAAAACTTTTGAAGCATGTACTGTTCAGGGAATTGTTTAACGAACGGAACTCTGCTTGAAATGCAGCTGTAACCATACCTAGCTTGCTTGTGTAGCACTTGGCCCTGTTCATTTTAGCGTAGACAGGCTGACTGGCTGAGTATACAAAGTGTTGTTTTATTCGATGAATATAAGCTCGGCACCTTTGAGCCACCCTAGATTTCAACTCGACCTTGGAGGCTTGTGTCTTTACACCTTTATATAAGAGACCTTGAAAGGTCAGCTACTTTCTACATTCTGAAGGGTGAAAAAGGTTTGGAATCCCATAAAAGGGTTAAAAGTGGCAGGGTTTGGAGAGTAATTGACATTTTATGAGATAATTTAATTTGTTTGTTTGTTTGATTTAATATATACTTTTTTTCCTTCATTTGAGCCTTTGAGGGTAGTGTGTAGTGACTGTAGTCCCTTGGTATGTAAATTAACGTTGTTATGCTTAACAAAAGGTGGAAATGAGTACTGTATAATTGTATATAATGTTGCCTTACTGTTATTAGCTTTTCGCGAAACATTGAAACAATACAATTGTTTGGAATGCAGGGTGGTTATATAGTTACTGATTAGGGAGATACAAAATGCCAGAGCATAAGTTACCGAAGTCATGTTATATAGACAAGTAAGGTAAAATTCATCCGTTCTTCGTAGGCATAGAACTTCATTTGATAGGCTGCAAGGCCGAAGTAATAGAAAGACAAGAAGCCGGTCAATGTGACATCCTTCAGAGCTCTGTATCTAACATAAAATTTGTAATTGTACATCTTATCAAAATGGAGATTACAACTCTGAATCTCTGATGATGCTCGTTCTCGTTCAGGGCAACAGCTTCTTGTTTTTCAGATTCAGACCTTTACTGAACAAAAGTGTTGCTTTTTTGTAACATAATAATCTGCTGATCCGAGGCCCTAACATTACCGCGATTTTCCAATGTCCCAAGCTCTCTTTTTCTGTTAACGAGTAACATGGAATCAGTTGAATCCTCTGAGTAGAAATAATTTGTTAGGAAGCTTAACCAATCATTATGAACATGTATATATACACTACACTGCCTGTCAAAGCAAAACAAAAAAAAAAATGTACCTTTTCTATTATCAAAGTTATTTAATTGTATATAATTTGTTTATAAAAACCCTTACATATATATACACTCGGATGCATAATAGACTTACCTAGTCATGCCTTTTGCCGTGGAGAAGGACATGAACATGAAGCTAAAATAGAAAAATGTCGTCGCCTTTGATGCATCTATTTTAAGTTCCTTGTTCATATACTTCTCCACGGCAACTTAAGCCGTGACTTCAGTAAAGGATCCTCTCCAATGCATAGGAAGGTTAGATTACAAGAGGGAGGAGGAAAATATAGATTGGATCGACCTCCCCTTATAATTTCCTCCTACCTCTTATAATCAAGTATGCAATACCATCCCATATACTGGACAAGAACCAAAACCGATTTCTTTTTATCCACCAATCACCTTTTTTATAAAGACAAAAATTAAAAAGAAGGAGATAAATTGTCGAAACTAAATACTATTTTCCACTTCTCACAAGTCACAATGCACAACATAGTGCCCTTGATGAAAAATAAAAAAATAAAAATTGCCAAAAAAATTTAGGAAATTTTTGAAACTTAATAAAGTAAAATATTCCAAAACTTGGAATTATGCTTCTTGGAATGAATATTGAATTAATTAGAAGAATACGTTGAGGTTGAGCAATATATACGGATATACCTCATAAAAGAGGAAATATAAAGGATTAAAGGGTACCTACCAAAAAAAAACAAATGGCAACATACTTGTCATAAAATGACCACATATTTACACCATTTTTTATGTAGCTAATAATTTAGCAAAAAAACAGTCATCAAAGTAATAAGAACTAGTAGCATAATTATAATATGCGTAGATTCCTAGTACAAACTCTTGACATTTTCATATCATCGTTACAACATCTTACGGAGTACTCTAATATTTTTCTAAAAAAAGTTGCTAAGGAGTTATATGCAGACAACCTTTGAACTTTTGAAGTGAAGTAGAAATTAGTTCATGTTGATAACTTGATAAGCTATCATCTAGTTAATTACACTTTTGACTTATTTAATGAAGATAAAATGCCAAAGTGATATTTAAAAAAAAAAAAAAAAAAAAAAAAAGGGAAAACTTCATAAACCTTCAGGCCTGTTCCTTATTCATATAATTCTCCATAGCAACTTAAGTAGGTCCTTTTGGTCAAGGATCCTCATTGAAGGTTGGATTACAAAAGAGATGAGGAAATTATATAGACGTGGATCATTGATCCCCCCTTACAATTTCCATCTACATATCATATTCAAGTATGCAAGACAACAATATCGTCCTATGCGTATGTTAGTTGAACAATTATTTCATAAATCTAGGAGTACCTACTATTCAAGTGAAGGTTTTCTTACTTTTGGATATGAGTTCTGACCATGACTTATCCAACTTGTCTAGATACATTGATTGTATCTAAACGCTATTTGCTAATAAATTCATTTTGACATATGCAGAAGAAATGTTTTTATTATTTCTCTAACTGTTGTTATGTTATCACCCAAACTGTCGTCTAAGATGCTACGATTACATTTTAAAAGAGTTAGACTTGACTTGACTTGACTTTATCATCCTACTAATAACTAATCGAAGTACTCATATTTGTTTGTCGAGACTTATAAAATTGACATGTTCCCTTTCGTGCTAACCTCTCATGCTGTCATTGATCTATACTTACACATGATGTTACTACTACAAACATCATTGTAATATAGTTGTGGACTTGTGGTAAATTTACCCCAAAAAATTGACCCTATCAAACCAACACCTCACATTGGTTAAGCCTGTCCAACTTTGTAGATCAACGTCTAAGATTAGAGAGGAGGTGAAGGAGTCACTCCAATCCCAAGCAAATGTAGTTAATAGGGTTTAAGTTTATAAAATGAGTTCTCCGCCAAACAAGCTGGGTTAGTAACACAATAAATTACATGCCTAAACAAAGCCCAAAAGCTAATACTCCAAGGCCCTATATACTAATATACAGTCAATAAATATCTTAATACGTTGTGACATGCTCAACTACTACGTATTATAAAAGACTTTGCTATGATCGGGTCAATGACTGAAGCATCTACAAATGTCAACTGATGGATCCAATCTTAAAATTTTGGATCTATTATTGATTATATTAGCAAGGGTTATCAACTTATAATTATTAAATTACGTTGGATATTGACTTTGAACGTTATAAAAAGGTTGATAGGAGCAACAAATCCAAAATAATACGGTTAAGTAGTACTAAACTACAGAATAATAGAATAGATAGTAACAAAAATGAAGTCCAAAAAATATGTAGAGGTTCTCTTGCTTACAATTGGTATCCTTGTGATAGTTTTCACTGCATCAACAACCGGTGAAAATGCTAATGATTTTCCAATTTCGAATATCATGCTTGAATCAGACACAACCCTAGTAGGAGAAGCACTCGACGACGGGTGCAAAGTTGTCCACGAGTTTTGCAACAAGGATGAAGATTGTTGCCCAAATTCTGAATGTGTTTGGAGTTTGCTCTATAGCACTTGTTCGTGGTGCCCTGGAGCTGGAAAGAGTTGTGGATTTTTCACGGGCTACTTCCCGTGTTGCCGCGGCTTCACGTGTGATAGCTGGTGGTGGGGTACATGTCATTAGTGTTGGATTAGTGCTTCAATTTTTTTTTGATTTTAGAGAGCCACAAATCCAGAGGTGAGAATCGATCCCAAGATTTTCTGGAATTGGGAAGAAAGCTCTAATCACTTGAGCTATCCCTCACTCTCTAGTGTTTCAAATTACAATAGTTAATGAAATATAGGATTCCGTACTTTCTTATTTTTAGGTACTAGTTTTGCATTTATTAAGTGTGGTAATGAAGTAATTGGAGAATGAATTGAATAATGCAATTACTTTTTTTTTTTTGAAAGAGCCTAACTCATGTTGTTAGTGGTTGCTTATTTGTAGAAAGATTTAGTTGATTTCCTATTAGTCTCATAAGTACTTATTATGGTGTAGAAGCTAGAAGGTAATTAGTTCAAATTCTAAGACTAGCAAATCAAATGAAGAGTACACCAATGAAATTCAAATAATTAAGGAATTAAGGTTGTAGAAATGGGGACAACCCTTCTTTCAAAAAAGAAAAAAAAAGAAAAAAAAGGGGGGGGGGGGGGGGACAACCGAAGCAGTAGTTAAAGGGGATGACATTAATGTTCCATTAACTAATCAAACAAATAAACAACAATCAAAGCCAAAAAAAAAAAAAAAAAAAAAGAAGTTAATCAAGCAATCATGATTTATGTGTCTTTGACTCTTTTCTACCAATACAAATTAAGAAAGTTAATTATGTAAATTAAAAGAATTAACATTGGACTATTGGAGTATGAAGTACGGAGTATTAACTATGTAACTAAGGCTAGCTATGTTTAGTTCGTGGACATAAAAAGAAAAATCAAAGGGAGTATTACTTAAGTACCTTATTTTGGATTGGAACTTTTTTTTTGCGCAAAGGAGTTCTTACTTTTGAGTAGAAATTCTAATCATGACTTCTCCAACTTGTCCAGATACATTGAATGTAGCTAGATGCTATTTGTTGTTAGATTCATTTTAACATATGTTGTTAATGCGTGTTGTCCTAAGTTTGTTTGTTTAACAATATGGGAAATTGAAATTCCAATGACTTTTGGTTTTCTAATGGAAGACATGGTAATTTAGGGCCTGTTCTCATTGACTGAACTCAACTGAACTGAACTGAGCTGAACTGAACTGAACTGAACTGAATATTTTATAAGCGAAGAAAATTAGGAGTTGAACTGAATTGAATTGAACTGAACTGAACTGAACTGAACTGAGCTGAGCTGAACTGAACTGAACTGAACTGAACTGAACTTCAACGTAAGAGAACAGACCCTTACTTCTGATGTTTTGTTGGACGAGACTACGTGAGAATCCAGAAGTGAAATTTCATTTGAAGTCTCACTTCCTCCATATTTGCTCTTTTTTTCCCCTCCTCCAAAGAACATCCACCTTATCAATTATTGCCAATTCACCTATTTAATGTTGTTAACCAAACAATACATTAAAATTAACATGTTCCCTTCAATGCTAATCTGTCACTAATCTACTTTTACATGATTTTACCACCATAAACATTATAAATAGTTGTGGATAAATTTATGCACAAAAAGTTCCCTTCAAATAATCAAAGGGGAAGAAAAAATAATTCATACTTGTATTTGATAAATCAAATCATTCGATTTTTTTCGATTTCGTTTAAAGAGAAATTAACACGTTGAGTTTTGACTATTGAGTAATACATACTCCATAATTCATAAATGGAAAACCAAAGTAGTTAATTTGTTTACCAATAAAAATGGCAACAGTATACACTAAAATGACAACATCCTTACACCATTATTTAATGCTCCCAATGACTTAAACCACTAAAACTTCTAATTTTGCCTCTTTAAAATGCCAGGAACTAGGAATCCTGAGAAGATACCTAAAATAAAATCAAACATTTTCATAACATTGTTACAACATCATATTCTAAAGTTTAATTATTTTAAATAAAGTTGCCTAACTAATACTCCAAGTTTCCAACTGTTCCACCTTTTATTTCTTTTAAGTCATTCTGGCGACATCCTATATTCTATTTCCTCCTTTTAATCTATTTTTAAGGGCTGCAAAATTGCACTAAATTTCATATCTTCTAAGACAATATAATTTCTGGGTTATAACATTGCAACAAGAAATGGGATCGTTATCTACTATAGATGCACCATTGAAGTATCCCAAAGCACAACGCGATGAGTCTCTTATAGATTACTACCATGGTACTCCTATTTCCGATCCCTATAGATGGTACGTAATATTTTATTCAATATGTATATGTAGCCCTTACATGAAAGACTAGCTTTTTGTTTTGTCATGCGACATATTATAAGTAGCTGTACTAGCCCTACTAGTCTACTAGATAATACACCACATCAATCCGATTTGGTTTTTTTAAAATTTTTTATAGTATATGATTTGAAAAAAGTTGGATATTAATATTAATTTTCAATAATGTTAATTTATGTTTAAAAATTCAATATTTCCGCGTTTATATTTCTTAAATATTCATTTGTTAGTTTATTTTGTGTTTTGATTGAATGGTATACGTTTGTTTAATAAATTGTTCGTTAGATTATGAAGTTGTAAAAGATGATGTCGTGGTCAACCAACTAGGGTGTGGACTTGTGGTTCCGTAATTGAAAAAATAAGTTATCATTAAGGTGAGAATACTTTAGCAAACTCAATCAAGACTCTATCTTAGGGTCATATTCAACTAGTCTATACTTCATATATAATTATTATTATGTACTTCTTAATTTCGTATAAGATATGGTAGGACCCTGGCCTTCTCCTTAATGTATAAGATGGATGATATGGATACATGGTGTAACCGGGTAGGTATAAATAAAATAATTTTAAAGGTCCAATTATCGACTTAGGATTTCGGTTGAGTTATCTCTACATAGTTCCATAGTACAAGCGGATACAATTTAGGAGAATAATTAACTAATAAGTGACCATAAACAAAGTTGTGATACCTTTATAATAGTGGGAAAATAACTTAATGTGGATACTTATTTGTTTTATTGTTGACTTGTTGTATGTCTTTGACAACTTAGTTTTTCACATAGTTTACACTTATTATACCGTGATTTATTTTGTGTATGTGGTGACAAGTCAAAACTACAAAACTAAGTGAATAGAGGAAATATTAGTGTTTTGCAAACATACAAACTAGTTTTTATAATCAAGCAAAGCTTGGTGGAGTTGGTGAGTTGGTAGGGAACTCACTTTGTGACTTTGAGGTCACGAGTTCGAGCCCCACCAACTACAAAATACTTGGGAGTAGGAGGGTTCCCTTACCTCTCCCCTCTACTCTCAAGCGATGACCTGCGGAGCTAGCTGGCTAAACCTTGACTCCGTGAGAGGTGTCGGCTCAATAGGGCCCTTATTCTAACCTTTAAAAAAAATCTAGCTTTTATACGTTAAGTATGACTAATGTGCTTGGTTTAACAACTATAATCAAGGTTGGAAAAACCGGATTCAGAAGAAACTAAAGAATTTGTGAAGAGTCAAGTGGAACTCACAGAATATCTGCTTAAAACATGTGAAACAAGGGAGAAGATTAAGGAAAGATTAAAGGAGGTTTTTGAGTTTGAGAGGTTTCAAGTGCCTTTCAAACGCGGTGACAAGTACTTCTACTTCCACAACAAAGGTCTTCAGCCCCAAGATGTGCTCTATGTTCAGGTTTTAGGAATCATATTTTTTAATCCCGTCCAAAATTAATAGTCACGTATACTATTACTAATGATAAGCTTTCGTCTTTTCATGTGTACTAATCCTTAACTGATTGACAGGATAGTTTGGACGGTGAGCCAAGAGTGTTGCTTGATCCAAATGAGCTTAGTAAGGATGGAACCGTGTCTCTCCACATTTGTGCAGTAAGCGAGAATGCTCAGTACTTGGCATATGGCCTAAGCACTAGCGGGAGTGATTGGATTACCATAAAGGTTATGAGTGTCGCGGATCAAGCTACTCTACCTGATACTATAAGATGGGTTAGTATTAGTCTAGTTACATGTAACATGTTCGAGAGTTATAAATTTCAGACAAAAAATCAAATTCAAGTTACATTACTGAAACACTGATGATTTTCTTTTTGCAAGAAATCTTACTACTATGTTTTTCTTAATGTTATTTTTGGCAGGTCAAGTTCAGTGGTCTTGCTTGGACTCATGATAATAAAGGATTTTTCTACAGTCGATATCCTGCCCCTAAGTAAGCCATTTTGTTCATCATGAACAAGCATCAAATTCTGATATTAAACATAAATTATCAATAAGTTGCTCCAATAGTCATTATTATGTACTTTTTATGCAGAGGAGAGTGCACAGGTTGTGGCACTGAAACGAATATAAATCTGAATCACGAACTATATTATCATGTTCTTGGTATGGATCAGTCCGAAGATATTCTATGCTGGAAGGATCCTGAGCATCCTAGATACAGATTTTACCCTCGTGTAACTGATGATGGAAAGGTAACAACAAATTACTAATATTTGGGACTATTATTAAACTTATGTGGATGCAGCACAGTCCCTCTCATACCCGGCGCAAATTAATTCCACTTTGAAAGAGGGGTGAATGAGATTTGAACCCACGCTGACTCTAATACCATGTTAGTGGACCAACTCAACAAAAAGCTTAAGCGGATGGTTGAGGCCCAAGAATATGTTTTTATACTCTATCAAATATAGACATGTCTACCTCCTAGAATTGTTCTGTATGAAACTATTACATATGCTTTGGGATCTTTCCTCTATGTTTATTTCCTTACGACGACCTTATTGGTTTGTAAGCTAATAATCTAATGGGTTTTTGCAGTATCTTCTTCTGCAAATTGAGGAAAATTGTGAAGAAGTGAACAAACTCTACTATCTAAATCTTTCTTCCCTACTACATGATGGCCTAAGAAGTGCCCAAGACACTAATGGCTTGCTTCCTTTAACAAGACTCGTTGATGACTTAGATGCACTTTATCACTATGTTGCTAATGATGATACCAAGTTTACTTTCAAAACAAACAAGAATGCTCCGAGATGCAAGCTAGTTCGTGTTGATCTCAATGAACCGGATGTTTGGATTGATGTCCTTCCAGAATCTGAAAAGGATGTACTTGTATCGACTGAGGTTGCTAATAAAAACCAACTTATTGCGTGTTATGTGAGAGATGTGAAGCATGTACTCGAGATCAGGGACCTTCAGACAGGGGCTTTCCTGCATCATTTACCTATAGACATTGGCACTGTTAGAATTAGTGCTAGGCGGAATGATAGTACCGTGTTTATATTATTTACTAGCTTCCTTACCTTTAACATAACATATCATTGTGACTTAGCAACAGAAGTTCCAGAAATGAAGATATTTCGAGAAATTTCTGTTCCCAATTTTGATCGCGCTGACTATAAGATTGATCAGGTAAGTAGAAGTGACACCAACTTAATTACATTACACTATTGTAAAAATTTCTGTTTTTATTTGAGTTATATGTCTTGATGATATTGTTATCTATCTGTCACTGAATTATCTGTCTGCAATCGTTCTCCAGGTATTTGCACCCAGCAAGGATGGCACAAAGATACCAATGTTCATAGTGGCCAGAAAGGATGTAGTTTTAGATAAATCGAATCCATGCTTACTATATGCCTATGGTGGATTTAATGTAAGTGTAACACCGGGTTTTAGTGTCATCCGTACCATTCTTCTGAAACACTTAGGTGCCATCTTCTGCATTGCAAATATTCGTGGTGGTGGGGAGTATGGTGAAGAGTGGCATAGAGAAGGCACATTAGAAAAAAAACAGAACTGCTTCGATGACTTCATCTCTGCTGCAGAGTTTCTTGTCTCGAATGGTTATACACAACCTTCCAAGTTGTGCATCGAAGGTAGAAGCAATGGCGGTCTCTTAATTGGTGCTTGCATAAATCAGGTACTCCATTCTTTTCTAAAAGTCTATCTTATTTCCTATGATGTTGATGACCTTGATGTGATATGTGAAATTAGGAGTAATAAGACTAATCACCAATTTTTTTTTTTTTTTCTTATGAATGTGGCAGAGGCCAGATCTTTTTGGTTGTGCTTTGGCTCATGTTGGTGTCATGGACATGCTTCGATTTCACAAATTTACTATTGGTTAGTTTTTAATCCACCGTTGTTAATTGAGAAGTCGATACACTTGAATTCCTTAAATATGTTAATGCTGATCAATGGTCCATGTTTATAGGTCATGCATGGACTGCAGATTTTGGTTGTTCAGATAAAGAGGAGGAGTTTAATTCGCTAATTAAGTGAGTTACCAACCATCTCAATTTTAGCAATGTAATAACTGACTAGCTTAGAATTGGATTGATTAATCATCTTGATAATAGTACTGTAATAGCTTAGTTTATATTAAGTACGAAGTTAAGGTTTTGACACTTCTGATTGAAATGAATACGTCACAGATATTCACCACTTCATAACGTTAGAAGGCCATGGGAAAACTCTTCAGGCCGGTACATACAGTATCCAGCAACAATGCTACTGACTGCTGATCATGATGACCGTGTTGTCCCGTTGCACTCACTTAAGTTGTTAGCAGTAAGTATGCTCGCTTATATTAACTTGTAGTATACTGGTATACCTTTTAATTCAGTTAATACCTCTGCTTTAAAGATTTTCTCAATACTAGCCATTTTCTTCTTGTTTGTGCCGAGTGATTTTCTTGCTAGCATGCAATAATTTCACATACCTAGATCAAAATTATAGAAATTTGAGCTTTTTTCTAAACTGTGGTTTGTTATTGGTTTGAACTGTATATTCTTATTCGTTTTCTTGCTGATAATGCAGACTATGCAATATACACTTTGTACAAGCTTGACAAGGAGTCCACAGATTAATCCAATAGTAGGGCGGATCGAATGCAAGGCTGGTCATGGATGTGGACGTCCAATACATAAAGAGGTACGCGCACCAAATTGTATAAAAAATCCTCTTTAAATCCATGATAAACATTGATTCTATCATGTTCATGATACACAAACGATGACTGATTCATGTCTATTGCAGATTGATGAGGCTGCTGATAGGTATAGTTTTATGGCTAAGATGGTGGATGCTTCATGGATTGACTAGTAATATGGTCCTCAACATCATCATCATAAATTGTTGTATCGAGTTTTCTTATTACCTTATGATGTATTATAATGAGAGTAATATATGCTATCTTTATTTTAAGGACATATTGTCCTAAGCTACTTGGGATCTCATATACGCATTGTTACTTGGACTCTTCATTTCACCTCACGTACCCGTGTTAGACCCTCGACATTCAAACATGGGTATGACACCAGACACTTCACTTTTAGTTCGAAATCATGAAAATTTCACAAAATAGTTGGGCTTGTTTGACATCATTTTTGGTTTTTAGTTTCCTGTTTTTTTTTTTTGAAAACTAAAAACCAAAAACAGGAAACAAGAAAAGGTGTTTCCACTTTTTTGTTGTCAGTTTTCAAAATTATTATGATTTTAATAAGTTTAAATAATCTTTGATTCATTATGTGACATATATCATATACTTTTATACAACAAAAAACCAAAAAACAGAAAACCACAGCAATGCCAAACGAACCCTTAGCTATTTCAATTTATGGTATACTTTTCATTCTACGTACTTCCGTGCGTAGTTTCAATTACTAATACATCAAATTATTAATATGTAAAAATATAAATTGAGACGAATATAACTTGACTTCACATGATCTGCAGTCAAGTAAAATGTATCAAATCTCAATAGTATGTACAAAAATCAAACCATTACAACTGAATTAAATCGATGATGTACTTCGTGTCTACGTTACTGCGTATGTATTAGAAATTCCTCTAACACAAATACTTATATGTAGTTAGCTCTACACAGTATGACCAGTCATCATGGAGGTTATTTTGTTAGAGTTATAAAAGTTACATCATCAGTGTTATAGAGACTACTCGATCAATAGTTTATGAGATACTATGTAATTTTACAAGCGGCAATACGGTATGATCAGCTGCAAATAAGACTTGTTGTTCCTCTAATGTCTAATCCATCGACAAGATGACATGAACACAGCCACACAAAAATGGGTCGTTAAACTGGTATCCGTAGTACTAGTAGAGTACCTAACGAATCACTTTCCTTTCGAACGTAAAAATGTTGGCTAAGAAGCCCATAATCGGATATCCCAATTTTCAATTGTGCGGAAAAATCCTCCTCTTCCCTCGCTCCTCCTCGTTTACCTTTCCACTTCATCCATCTTCTTTTTCTTCTTCTTCTTCAGTTTCAGTATCCAATCACAAATTCAACTCTAACCATTTCACTACTCAGCCTCGAAAACTCCATCCTCCTCATTTTCTCTCTCCTCTCACCTCTTCATCCTCCTCAACCTTCTCTTCAATGGCGTCTGCTTTCCAGAAACCCTTGCATTATCCACTCTCTCGCCGTGATGATTCCGTCGTCGACGATTACTTCGGCGTCAAAATCGCCGATCCTTATCGATGGTTAGCGTTTCGATTTTCTTCTGCGATTCTATTTTTTCATTGATTTCTGTTTGAATTTGGTTGAGTTTTCAGTGAATTTAGGTTTTTGTATTGGATGATTATTGTTGATGACATTTTTAATTTAAGTAATATTTCGATGATTTATTGTTTGAATTTTGATTTGTTTTGGATGATTTAGGCTTGAAGATCCGGATTCTGAAGAAACGAAAGAGTTTGTTGAGAATCAAGTGAAGCTAACTGATTCTGTGCTTGGAGAATGTGAGACCAGAGATAAGCTTAAGGAGAAGATGACCGAGCTTTTTGATTATCCGCGGTTTTATCCGCCATTTAAGCGTTGTGATAAGTTTTTCTACTTCCATAACTCTGGCCTTCAACCGCAAAGTGTGCTTTATGTTCAGGTTTGTAGTGTTAGACTGTTAGAGTTCAATATCTTTTTCCTGAGGTTTGCATGGGATGATATATAATTATGTTATATAGTGTAAGATGTGTTTATTTTTACTGAATTGATGATTGAGTGTTGGTATTTCTACTTCAATTGTGTTGCTTTTAATCAAATTCAGATTAGTTAATTTGGTTGTCTTCTCGAGATTCTAGGGAAACGATTTCTGTTTAGATTTTATAGCAGAAGGATTTGGAACAACAAGTATATAGTGAGATTGTCATTGCAAAGATGATGGTGGACACTGTGGGTGGCGTGTAGAATTCTTATAAATTGGATGAAATAGTTCAAGCTAAATTCAAATGATGAGGTGAGACTTGAGTGTATGGGGCGTAGTAATAAGATAAAATCAGTAAGGATAACATAGTTAGAGATGAATTCACTCTAAGGAAGAAGTACAAGTGATTCTAGATTAATATTGGAAAGAATTTAAACATGCTATATATTCGGGAAGAGGAGAGGGAGAAACCTGTGTTTTTTTTATTGCTTGAAAAAATCTCTGAGAGCCAAGGTCTTTTGATAGCAACACAAGGACATATTTGTTATGAATTCTCAGCTCGTCAGCTCGGTGTAAATAGAATAATATTTGCTGATTTTGTACCAAGTTTTGTGAATGATATGCTATTCTAGTTAATTGACCAATATCGTGCATTGTTAATTAAGGAAAGTATGCTATGATATGCTATTCCAGTCGGCTAAAGTGTTGAACAATTCCTTGCATAGTTGACCAGTACTAGAACTTATTGCTTGTAAAGTACGTGTTGTGTACAAAGAACTTCCTTACAACACTTATTTAAGGATTTTAAGCTACTTTAGGTAGCAACATAACACAACTGTTGATTTTTATTATGCCCTAAGCTGATTTGGTCTCTGCATTTTGGAAATGATTTAACACAGATGTAATTGATAGTTTAGATGGAATTATTGCTTGCTTGTTAGTGCAGTAGTTCTGAATTGAGTCTCTCTTCTATCTAGCTAGCTGACGTTACATAATTGTTTTATCGTTTCTACCAGGATAGTCTAGATGGAAAGCCAGAGGTGCTGCTTGATCCTAATCAGCTTAGTGATGATGGAACAGTGGCTTTGAACACTTATTCTGTGAGTGAGGATGCCAAATATTTTGCATATGGTTTGAGTGCAAGTGGAAGTGATTGGGTAACAATCAAAGTAATGAGAATTGAAGAAAAAAGGGTTGAACCTGACACTCTATCCTGGGTCAGTATATATCATATTTTTCTGATTTGTTGATAAGAATGTCTTTCTTTACAAGCAATTGTTATGCTTACTTAACTTTTTTTTTTTTTTTTTATTTTTTTTTTATGTACTACAGGTTAAGTTTAGTGGTATTACTTGGACGCATGACAATAAAGGATTCTTCTATAGTCGCTATCCACCGCCCAAGTTAGTTGTCATTTCATTTGAAAGTTTGGTATTGAGTACGTCTGACCCATACAAAATTCCAGTTTTTGTGTCTATAGTATAATGTCTGATGGTTATCAGTTTTGAAACTATTTTTTTTTTTTTTTTGGTTTGTTTGTTAAATCATGTTAATCTTGGCTGAGATAAAGTCACAGTCATCACAAACTAATTTAATCGAAAGAATTTCGTTGACCCTATTGTAAGAGAATTTTAAGGGTCTTAGTTTTCCACATTTACCAATAAATTTTACTATACTAATTTCATTAAATTGGGATGTTCAAATAAAGTTGTTGAATTTCCTTTAAAATTAAATTTTTCAAAATGCCCCTACCTATTTTAAGCTATGGGCTATGTTACAATAATGCTTTATTTCATCTCAAAAACTTCAGCATTACTAAGATTGTTTGAACATTTGGCACTTCATTTTGGACCAAGATATATGGGAATTTCCTTGCTGGGAAATTTCTTAAGGTGGCCCAATGATTTTGTGAAACACTAAAATTAACCTTGTTTTGTTGTAGAATATGTTTTTTATAAATTCACCTAGTGACCTTACATAATTGGAATTTGCAATAACTATATTTTCTTAAATCCTAAGTTCATAAAGAGTTTCAAAATCCTACATTGTGAATAACCCACAGAGAAACATCCTATTTCTAGAATATTCCTAATCTCTTCTAATGGAGGGTTTTACACACTAGCTTTCGAGATTGTTCCCACCTCAAATAGAACCATATATACAAGGATGATTTTACATACTTCCATTCTAGCATGTACACGATTGTTTTAGACATACACAAGAACACCTTAGGGCTTCAAAAGCACTAACTGCTATGTTGTCCACAAACTTGTACTTCAGGACCTTGTCTTGAAAATTCAGCATCACTATCATCCTTTACCAAAAATGCGATGGACCTCCAATTTTGAGCCCATTTGAAGCTCATTTGGCTCACTAAATGGCTTATTATTATGTTACCATCAAATGGAGGTCCATTGGGAATAGAAAGCTAAACCAAAATAAAGCTTTTAAGGGGGATTGCAGCTCATAGGACCCCCCTAGGCCATGATACTGCCCTTATGACCAACTACTTATTTGATGCCCCATGCATTATGGGAGATGTCCTGTGACATCTTGCTTCCCTTCCACCTGCAATTATCATTATTAACCCTGTCACAGTTGGCTGCTGCCTAAGCGTGGATATCTTATCTCACTTTCCTTTGAACCCTTTCTTTGCACCCCTTCTCCTAGCTTGTATCCCCCTTGAACCACCACTTCCTCTCTCCTCAACGTAACCTCTTCACGCATCTCCATTCAGCTCACTGCCCACTTTGGTAAATTTTTTTGCATACGAACTTCAAATTGACTTTCATGTGTGCGACACAGCCATGCAGCATAACAGTAAAAGCATTACGTTAATGTAGTTAAATTCCTTTGTTTGGTTAGGATATATTGGAATTCTATTCTACAGTAAAATTTAAAAACAACACTAAAAGAACTAGAAAGAGAAAAAGGAAAGGAGATTTTGGAGATTAAAAGGAAATACAATACTAGTATGATTAAGGGGAGATGATGTAATTGAGATAGGGTAAAGGAGAAATGATGTATGGTAAGTTCTGGGTATATGGAGTTAGAGACTGAAAAGGTGCCTTATTAGGTGGGAGGGATTGGTGATTGCTAGTTGCAGAAGGATGGTGATGGTGGTACAAGGGTCTAGGAAATAAGATATTGAAAGGCTAGATTGTGAGAGAGAGTTGAGCGTGGTTACTCTCCTAGTGGGAACGAGAGAATCAAAACAGGATATGGAGTCGAGAGAGTTCAAATGACCTTCTTCTAAGGGAATCCCTATCTCTGGTCCTATTCCTATTCGTGGGCAGTATGTTAGATAAGATTGACTAAAGTTTCTTTTATATGAAGCACACCCTATCCAACGGTGTAAGCATTCAGGTCATTTTAGTAAAAATTTGTATCCTTCAGGATAGCCCGGCAGTTATAAAACACAAGGTCAATTTGAACATTTTGCTGCACTCATGGATAACGAATTAAGGATTAGGTCTCCAATCTTTAATATATGTGTGTAACAGTTGGAGACCACCTATGTTTGACAAAACTACCTTGGTAACATAGGTTATGTGGGAATGATCCAATCATTCAGAGGATCTTCTAGTAATATTTTGGCATGTTCTTCATTAGGATAGGTTGGACTATGCTATTGTTGTCTACCCATAATTTTCAAGATTGTTCCCACCTCTAAAGGATTCATCTATACAAGGAGGTCTTTACATATCTCTATGTTACTCGGACACGGCAATTTTACCGTCATACCCAGGTCGGTAGTATTGAATCCGGTTCCGGACACGCCACTTGGCTATTGGGTACAGCCGTTAAATTTCAGAAATTCAGACTATACTTTTGCGATTTCACTGCTTCAAGCTCTTGGAGCTTCAAAAATGGCGGAGAAGAGGTTGGAAAGTCACGGGTCAACACTCAAACATATTCAACAATATAGAGGACAGAGAGAGAAATAAAAAAATGAATGGCTGGAGTCTTATTTTGGACCCACACTTCAACTATTCAGCAATATAGAGTATAGAGAAATAAATACAGTTTTGAATGGCTGGAGAATTATTTTGGACACACACTCCATTTTCTCTTTTTAAAAAGATTTTAATTTATGCTTTTTAAAGTACTCATGTAGTAGATAAGAGTATTTTATATATTTTTTTCATTAAATTTGGTCATACATCTTTAGATTAGGAGTAGTAATACTACATCATACAGTTTGATAGTCTATTTTTTTTTAAGAACTTGTTAACACTTTTATGGGAACTTGATGGCTATCTGTTTTTTTTTTTTTTTATATAATTATTATTATTATTAAATGTTTTTTTATAGCCATATCCGTACTCGAGTCCAAAGTTGAGACGGTGCCCCCGTGTCCTAAATTTTTGAAAATGGCGTATTGGACACTCAGATATGTACCAATATCGAATACCCATATCCATGTCAATGTAACATAGTACATACTTCCATCCTAGCATGTATAAGATCGTTCTAGACATACACTAGAACACCTTAGGGCTTCCAAAGCACTAACTTCCATGTGGTCCACAAACTTGTTTTTAGGACCTTGTCTCGGAATCCAACATAACCCATGTATTCCTTAACCCAATGTATGGTGGACCTCGAATTTTGAGTCCCACTGGAGCTCTTTTGGCCCACTAAATGTCCCATTATTATGTTATCGTCAAATGGGGGTTCATTGGAAATAGAAAGCTAAACCAAAATAAAGCCTTTAAGGGGGAGTGCTGCTCCCAGCAGCTCATGAGCATCCCCTAGGTATACTGCCCTCATGACCAATGACCCATTTGATGCCCCATGTATTATGGGAGACTACCCGTGACATCCTGCTTCCTTACCTCCTGCAATTATCATTGTTAACCCTGTCACAATTGGCTGCTGCCCAAGGGTGCATATCTATGTCTCATTTATTTTGAAACCTTTTGCGCCCCTTATCCTAGCTTGTAACCCCTTAAAACCGCCACTTCCTCTCTCCTCAACCTAATCCCTTCACACCTCTCCATTCAGCTCAATGCCCACTTTGGTAAATATTTTTGTATAACTTCAAAATAATGACTGTCACGCTATCATAGGCACAGCTATGTAGCATACGATAAAAACATTATGTTAATGAAGTTCAGATTCCTTTGTTTGGTTAAGGTATGTTGGAATTCTATTCTACATTAAAATTTAAAAAATAACATAAAAGGAACTGGAAAGTTCAAAAAAAAAGAAAAAAGAAAAAAGAAAAAGAAATATTGGAAATTAAAGGGAAAATAATACTAGTATTTTTCAGAGAAGATGATGAGATAGAGATAGGGTAAAGGAGAAATGATAAATGCTAATTTCTGGGTATTTGGAGTTTGAGACTAAAAAAAGAGGGGAAAGGGCTTGTCTTAGGTGGGAGGGATTGGTTATTGCTAGTTGCAAGGATGGTGATGGTGGTACGAGGGTTTAGAAAATAGAATAGTGAAAGGCGACATTGCAAGACTAAGCGAGTGGAGTGTGGCTGCTTTCCTAGTTGGAACGAGAGAGAATCAAAACAGGATATGAAGTCAAGGGAGTACGAACAACCTTCTCCTTAGGGAATCCCTGCCTATGGTCCTATTCCAATTCGCGATTAGTGCGTTAGATAAGATTGATTAAAGTTTCTTGTATATGAAACACACTGTTTAACGGCGTAATCATTCAGGTCATTGTAGCAAAAATTTGTGACCTTCAGGATAGCCCAGGCAGTCACAAGAATACAAGGTCAATTTGAACGTTTTACTGCACTCAATGGATTAGGATTAGGTCCCTAGAAAATTTCCCTCTACTATATTCTTGTAGCATAGGTTATGTGGGAATGATCCAATTGTTACGGAGGATCTTCTAATAGTTTTTTGGCATGCTCTTCATTAGGAGAGGTTGGACTATGCTACTGTTGTATTCCCAAAGTTTGAAGCTGTATATTATAATTTGTTTGGTTTTTTTATGCTCATGTAGCTAGGAGCCTAGGAAATATCTGAAACTTGGATTTCTGGTGCAGTGAAGGAAAAACATCAGATGCTGGAACTGAAACAAATTCTAACCTTAACCAAGAGCTGTTTTATCATGTTCTTGGCACTGATCAGTCTGAGGATGTTTTGTGTTGGAGAGACCCTGAAAACCCAAAACACTCATTTGGGGCCGAGGTAACAGATGATGGAAAGGTAATTGCTGTTCTGTGACAACTTGTCTCTATTTTTATAATTATTTTTAGTGCTGCAGTTTGCTAAAAACTTGAAACGATAGGAATATTCTCATTTGTGTACCAATATTGTTTTTTTTTTTTTTTTTTTTTTTTGGGAAAGCTTTTGACCATGACCTTTTTTGTTTGTATGTTTCAGTATCTTCTTTTATATACTTCAGAGAGCTGTGAAGTGGTGAATAAAGTGTACTACTTAGATTTGACAACACTCCCTAATGGGATTGAAGGTTTCCGTGGGGGAAAAGAGTTGCTTCCTTTTACAAAGCTCATTGATACATTCGATGCGGCTTATGACGCTGTTGCTAATGATGATACTGCATTTATTTTTCGAACTAATAAGGATGCTCCAAGATATAAGTTAGTTCGTGTTGATTTGAAAGCCCCAGGAATATGGACTGATGTTATTCCACAGTCTGAGAAGGATGTGCTTGAATCAGCCTATGCTGTCAATGGAAATCATCTTCTTGTCTGTTACTTGAATGACGTGAAACATGTTCTTGAGATTAGAGACCTTGAAACAGGCTTTCTGTTGCATCACTTACCCCTTGATATTGGGTCAGTTGATGATATCTCTGCAAGGAGAAAAGACAGTGTGGTGTTTTTTAGGTTTACAAGCTTCTTGTCTCCAGGCATAATTTACCAGTGTGACTTAAAATCTGATGTACCAGAATTGAAGATCTTTAAAGAAATTGTTGTCCCTAAATTTGATCGTGATGAGTTTCAGGTTGATCAGGTATATGCTTTTACTCCTATCGTCTTTGCATTATTATTTTCATATCATGTGATGTGAATGTTTGCTATTATCTGCATCTTCTTTTGCTGTGCTTCTTTGGCTCATGAGTCATGACTTTGACATTTAGACTAAGTTTTGATGTGAACCTTCCAATATTGGAGTATATGCACATGTTTTGTATGTTTTACACTTTTACTGACAATAGAGTATGTATACCTTGATGCTAAATTCTCGATTTATATATCTGTCTAAATCCGTTGTGATATATGACAGAAGAGTTCCTGGAATTATAGCTCGAAACATATTATATCTTAACACTTTCAAAATGACTCTAGTCATGAGGTCTCTAATATGTGTAATGCAATTGCTAAATCTATTGCTGTTTGTTTTACTTTGTAAAACTTCCTCCATATCTTATTAGTTGCCACATTTCTTTAGTCACATTTGCTAATGCACAAATTTAATCGGAATAATTGTCAAAAATAATACAAACTTTGAGTAATCCGCCAAAAACAAGTCAAACTTCTAATTATTTTTGAATAATACAAACTTTGAGTTAGGGGTGACAAACGGATCAGGTCGGGTCATTTTCGTGTTCGGGTCATTTCGGGTTCGGGTTGAAACCCCCTGACCTGAACCTGATCTGTTTAGCATTTCGGGTCGAAGTTCTTGACCCTAACCTGATTTATTCAGATTCGGGTCAACCCGAAGTTGACCTTATTCAACCTGAATTTTTTTTTTTTTTTTGGGTAGATTAAAGAAAAATTTATTACCAATAAAAATCTTAAAAACAAAAAGAAATCAATACAAGTTGAATCTCAACTTTAAATCTGTAAATCATAAATAAATTTAAATGTAATAAATTTACAACCAAAACTTCCAATTAAAGGGATTTGAAACTTAAATTTACAACAAAATTTTAACTTCTCAAAATCCTTAACATGCTGGCTTGCTGTTCGTTCTTTCCTGCAAACAATAACAAAAACACATTAATAAATATTCAAGTCATCAATTTAGATTATATAAAATACAAAATCAACTTTCAATAATATGTATATTCAATTCCAAAACAATTCAAACCATAAACACTACGACAAAGTAGTAGAAAGTAGATGCAATTTTCACAATTTCATAAATAGCCATCTTAAAATAAGAAATATCAAATCAAACAAGTAGATCTAGATATTAAAATACAAGCTAAGAACATCTAGATGTAAAAAAATTAAAATTAATAACTGATGATGAATTCGAATATAAACAGCAAATGACTTCGAAATTAAACAAAAATTAACATTTTAAAAACGAAAAAAAAAACCCGAAAGCATGTAAATAAATTCAAGAGGAAAATTACCTTGAGATGATGGAGAAGGTTAAAGGAATGATTGTAGGACTGAAGGAAAGGAGTGAAGGAGACACAAGTGAGGCAATGAGACAAGGAGAGAGGAAGAAAAACGGCTGTTTGCCTGTTTCAGAAGGAGAATGTGAGGGTTTTAGGGTTTTTCTCTTTTATTAGGTGGATTTTTGGGCTTGGGCTTAAGAGTTATTTTCGTTTTTTCTTGTTCGTTTGTTTGTTTTTTTCTTTTTTTTTTTTTTTTTTTTTTTTTTTTTTTTCTCGGGTTAGATGGGTCATTTTCGGGTTGAAAATTTCAACCTTAACCTAACCCATTTAATTATCAAGTCGGGTTCGTGTCGACCCATTTAAGTTTTCGGGTCAGAAATCTCAACCCAAACCCGCTATTTTCAGGTCGGGTTCGGGTCAGTTTTTGCCGGCCCTACTTTGAGTGTTATCCGCTTTAAATAAGTTAAAACCGATTAGTTATCGCATGAATAGGTTATATGGAACATGTGACATTGTATTATTTTTTAAAAACTAGTAAATAACTTTATAAGATAAATAAAAAAATTAACCGACTAAATAAGTTGTAGGTAAAATAACTCGTTTAAAGCAAATATCACTTAAAGTTTGTATTATTTAGAAATAATTAAAAGTTTGACTTGTTTTTAGCGGATCGCTCAAAGTTTGTATTATTTTTAACAATTTTTCCAATTTAATCATTAATCTATAAAGATTGAATTGCAAAATTTATCAGAAGTTGATATTTTGAAACTATATATTGAGACGAATCTTACAAAACTCCACATGACTATATTTTCCATTATGTATAAATGACAAGATACAATCAAAAGGGATTAGGTGAATAGTGCTAAATCCAAAATGTGTCAACTATGTGTAAATCACAAAGTATTATTGATCTTTTGTACCGATTTGTCCTTATTCTGTTCGCAGATTATTTTCAAATTGAACTTTAATTTTATTGGATGTACAGATTGTCTAATCTCTGTATGTAGTTTGTTTAATATTTTTGAAGTATACTTTAAATCTTACGTGTTCGTGTTCAAATACATGAAAAGCAAATGACTTTTCAGAATTGAATGCTAATTATGTCATTGTTTCTGTCTGTTTAATGGTTTGTCTTGTTTTCTGTCAACTTGTATCCTCTCTCAACGCAAGCTTCTTGTGCCTTCCAGTCTTCCACCCTCCCTCTTTTTGGACGTGAGTCATTTGTCTAGGCGCACATGTTTCTATTTTACTCTTATCAGCTTCTTTCTCTTCTGCTTTCAGGTTTTTGTTACCAGTAAAGATGGCACTAAGATACCAATGTTCATAGTTTCAAGAAAGGGAATTGTTTTGGATGGTTCACACCCATGCTTATTATATGGTTATGGTGGATTTAACATTAGCATCACACCATCCTTTGGTGTCAGTCGCATTGTTCTCTTAAAAAATCTTGGTGCTATTTTTTGCATTGCTAATATCCGGGGTGGTGGTGAATATGGAGAAGAATGGCACAAGGCAGGATCCCTTGCAAAGAAGCAGAACTGCTTTGATGATTTCATTTCTGCTGCTGAGTTTCTTGTTTCTAATGGTTATACCCAGCCAAAAAAGTTGTGCATAGAAGGTGGAAGTAATGGTGGGCTTCTTGTCGGTGCTTGTATTAATCAGGTATCTGCTAGCACACCCCCCCCCCCTCTCTTTCCCCAAACAACACACACAGACCCTTTTTTTTTTTTTTTTTTTTGGGTATTTTCTTAATAATACTTTTTCAACTTCTCCCATGCTGTTGTTAACCCACTGTATTCTACTGTAATAATTGTGAATGTAGAGACCTGACATCTTTGGCTGTGCTCTGGCTCATGTTGGTGTCATGGACATGCTCCGATTTCACAAATTTACCATTGGTGAGTGAATATTGCTGTATTCCGTTATAAAAGTGGTTCTTTGTTACGATTGATACACTTTGCTGATACTTGAGCTATTTCCAGGTCATGCTTGGACATCAGATTATGGTTGCTCTGATAAAGAAGAGGAATTCCACTGGCTTATAAAGTAAGTAGTATCATGTCTTCAAGAGTGAGTGTCAACTGTCAAGCGTATAGATATAGTGCTCTGGTTTTGAAAATTTTCAAATGTACACAATACAAAATTATTATTTGAATAAAATTTTACATGAACTTTTAGGCTTTTCATGTGATTTATTCACTGAAAAATGTGGCAAGGTCTGTCCGACATGGCAAGCATGCAAGGTGATTCTGAGTGTAATACTGTATTAGCCATTAGGCATTTATTTTATTGGCAGAGTACTTAATATGAAGTATATTAATTCTTTAGGTGAGACAACGTTTTTTTTGGCATAGTACTTTGATTTCTTTTTGATAGATCTGCCATTTGTTAGTCCATGCAGTCGGTTAATGACCAGAAGGAGAAAATGATTGTTAATAGAAGCAGATGAGTGTGATGACATTTGGTGGTTCAGCCTATAGATGTCGTATTACAACTCAGATCCCATTCATCTATTTTTAGTTTCCTACACTGAGCAGAGCGCATTTTTGCTTACAGGTACTCACCTTTACACAATGTTAGGAGACCGTGGGAGCAATCATCCGATAAAACTGCACAGTACCCCTCTACCATGTTATTGACAGCTGATCATGATGATCGTGTGGTGCCTTTGCACTCGCTGAAGTTACTGGCTGTAAGTTCTCATGAACTATTACTTGCAACTATTATTACATGAATGTGAACATTAGTGCATTAACTTATTCACATTACCACTCTGCAAAGTCTGCGTGCTTTTTCTTATGGCCAAGTAAATGCACAACGCCTTTCCTTTCCTTGAAAGATTTTATTATATGTACTTGCAGACAATGCAGCATGTTCTTTGCACAAGCTTGGAAGATAGCCCTCAAAAGAACCCAATTATTGGTAGAATTGAGTGCAAGGCTGGTCATGGAGCAGGACGCCCAACACAAAAAATGGTTAGTATCATATAGTATGTTTTCATGTCAAATATATTGGGTATGACTTTATTGGCTAACCTATGATTTGTTACCTTTTGTAGATTGATGAGGCAGCAGATCGTTATGGCTTTATGGCTAAGATGGTAAATGCATCGTGGATTGATTAAAGAATTGCTACATGAAAATGGAATAATTCCGGGTCGAATCTTTTACTTTTTGATTCGTCTATCATGGATAGGAGGAAGACCTCTATTCTTTTGCAATGAAGCATTTATCTCACTTTCTATAGTCGTTCTTGGGGTCTTGGGTAGTAGATCATTTTATTCGATGATTAGCGTTGTTTAATGTAGTTGCTATTTAAGGTAGTGATTGAAGTTGAATAGCTTTGATTAATAAACACTTTATCTTGGAAGTCATAAAAGAAATCTTTTTTTAAAAAAATAAAATAAAATAAAACATTGCCAAACTAAAGATTCATGTCCATAAGATGTGAGTCCATGTGACTATGTTATATGCTAGCCGCCATAGCCCTACTACAACTCTCCTTTATTCGAGCTTGAGACTGGCAGTGAATGCCACAATGCGATACTCACAATTTTTAGCCTATCAATGTTTTATGATTTGTATTGTTTTTCTTTGTTAAATCTTTCTCAAACCTTATGTTTTCAACTTAAATGTTTTAACCACTCTTTCAAAACTTGGAAATTTTGCAAAAATCCACCTTTTATAAGCAATTTTTTTTGCAAGAAACCACCTTAAATTTTTTTTTTGCAATGACATACCTTAATCAAATTTTTTTTTGTAAATCAATACCTTTATGCCGGAAAAGACCTCATTTTCCGGCGTTGGCTACCCCAATCTACCCACGAAACCACCTCTCTCCCCAGCCCCACCCACAAAACCACCTCCCAAGCCCCACCCATAAACCACCCTTTTACGGTGTTGACCACCATAAACACACCCCCTCTTACGGCGTTGACCACCCTAAATACACCCCTTTAACGACGTTGACCACCCTAAACCCTCCTCCATAGCCCTAGCCACCCTTCTCCCCTCCACTGTTAGTTTCGTGGGTGCGAATGGCGTAGTCAACGCCGGAAAATAGGGTTTAACTCTACTTTCCGGCATAAAGGTATGATTTTGCAAAAAAAAAATTGATTAAGGTGTCTTTGCAAAAAAAAATTTATAAGGTAGTTTCTTGCAAAAAAAATGCTTATAAAAAAAGGTTTTTTGCAAAATTTTCTTAAAATTTTCTTGAATTTTATTCTTGATTTTCTTTTAAAACTCTCTAATTTTTCTTAAATGCTCTTTCGACTCACAATTTTTAGCCCACCAATGTTTTATGATTTGTATTGTTTTCCTTTGTTAAACCTTTCTCAAACCTTATACTTTCAACTTAAACGTTTTAACCACTTTTTTAAAACTTTCTTGAATTTTGTTCTTGATTTTCTTTTAAAATTTTCTAATTTTTCTTAAATACTCTTTTGTTTACTTTACTCGACTTTTTCAAACTCTTTTAAATAATGGTTTTGTTATGTACGTTTATTTATGTTGTGTGATTCCTTATTACGATTTATGTTCGTAAACCCCAAATCATTTTGAGACTAAAACTTTGTTGTTGTATTGCAAGATTAAAGATATGTTAAATTTAACTTACTAAATTGAACTTATTGATATTGACTGAAGAACTAGATTTAGAACAGAGCGAGGTAAATCAAAATCTTGTGGTAAATAAAATTTCTGACTTTTTAACCTTTTTTTCTTTCTTTTTTCTAATAAAGGGAGGGAGTGAGGAAGTGCAATTAATTGGTCAATTATCATTGGTACACCCCAGGTTTGGGCTTTTACCAATGATAATTTCCCTTAATTCAAAGTAGTGCACTGTACCTCTTTTGCTTCCAAGATTGCACCATCAATAAATTTAAAGGAAAAGAATAAGACGCAAAATTGATTGATAATATAACATGCAATTACGCATATGATTCTGATACAAGATTATCAATTATGAGCATGTGATCAAGAAGGGCTATCTTGAATCGATGCATTTCATACGAACAGAGACCCTTTGAATCAGATACTGTATTATCAATTGCAGAATCTATTCTCCACTATATCGTCAATAACAGATTTTAAAAAAAAGTTTTTTTTTTTTTAAAAAAAAAAAAATTAAAAAAAACTGCACCCTGAGTCACCCTAACCCCCAAAATTTCTCTGCCAACTAAAAATTATTAATCGGTCTGACTGCCTTACTGGTCACCATTGGTTGTGGAAGTACTTAAGATGATGAGTTTGTTCCAAATATTGAAAACCATATCTTCATTTAGTCAGGAAACAGTCCATCTTCACATCTGTTACATCAAGCTGGAGAATCTCTGCTCTACAACCCAGAATCGAACCAAGGCTACAGCAGAAGAGTAAAACACATTGTAACACAAATCTGAGGCATTGAAACAAAGGTCTAACTCAAGTGAAAGAAAATGATTGTCGGTCTGTCAGGTTATCCAGTTTGGGAGTAAATAATACTCCATTGTATCACAATATAAAAAAAAAGGTAAAGAACAATTTACTTCATTGTGTATAATCGATCCTATTCTTAGATGGCTTTGATCAGCCTTCAAGAAATTATATGATGGCCCAAAATCACAGTTTTCTTTTTTCCCAATTGATAATAACTTAATAACAACACACATAGAAACTTGTTTCTCCGACAAGGTTGTTATTATACGTCTTTTCTTCTTCACTGGCCCAATGCTAACATGCCACTTTAGTCTAATCCAGGATCATTTCTGTCTCTTCCCCAGTTCATATCTTCCATCACCTTTTTTCCCAATCACTGACCCCCCACCCCCTTTTCCTTGTCCTCATGTAGTGTGTGTGTTGTAGATTCCTAGACCAAGTTAGAAAATTTGGTGCAGGGAAAAAAGGTGGATAAAGTAAGAGGAGAACTAAAATGATTGAAGGTGTAAGAGAAAGGTGAAAAAAGTTATAGAGAGGAGAAAGGTGGATGAAGCAGATTAAGAAGTAAAGAAACCAAAATTGGCATAAGTGGGTTACAAAAAATGATAAGAGGACAAACAAAAATATGGAGAGAGTATCTAGCAAGATATTAGGTATTAGGATTTCCCCTAATCTCGGCTCTACCAAGCAAAAAATTATTTTTAAACTGGACTGAAAAGGAATCCGACAGTTGACATATTCATCCAAACGAAGACGAGAAAACTATACATAAAAGTTAAAAAAATGGGAAGACAATTATCAGCATACCTTGGATAAGTGCGCCCAAGGTCTCCATGGACAAATTCCTTGATGTATGTTCCAGCCTACAATTAAGACTTTGCATTACTTTTTTCCAAAAAATAGTTCAGAAGGCTGATAACCTTTTACTTGGACAGCAATTTTCAGACATATTTGTTTACACTTGCACCATACCCTAGTTTGAAGTGTGCAAAAGTGATCCACCATTCTTAAAAAATAATTAAAAAAAAAATTAAAAGGAAAGGATTTACCCTTTATGACTCCCAGATCAAAGAATCAAAAAATTGATTGTTCAAATAAGTCAATGAATAGCCATGGGAAGTACCTGTGTGCAGAGATGGAGGAGGAAATACTGGGTACTTCCGGACATCTTCTCAATATTTATCCTGTCATTAAAAAGTTTAGTATGAAAGAGGAGAAGATATTCAGGATGAGAAAAAACACCAAGAAACCAAGTTGAGTCAAGAGTTTTACGAATGAATTATCTTTTCACGTTCTAGAGGACTTCGACGATGAAGTACCCTCACTGGGGTTCTCTGTGATAATTTCTATTCAATAAGAAAACGGAGAAATTATAATTAGTAGTACAGTTACCACCAAAGACCAGTCACAATGTTCAGGCAAATTAAGAATGAATATAGCAATAACTCCCAAAATAATGACCGACATATAATAGGCATTTTCATCCATGATACCCATAAAAAAGTAAGCCACTTATATATAATTCAGTACAAAAAGCAGGATGAAAATACACTCTCTGTATCATAAATCAGTTATATGCATACGCAACAAGTCCCATATGAGGCAACCTCCTATGCTTGCGTGCCCGTGCCTTACTAATGATTGTATTTGTGGTGCAGGTTAGCGTCATTGCGTGTTATATCCTCTATTTATTAGCTTGTTGCACACATGGGGAAGGCAGGATTTTAAGCGCTGCATGGGCAATCAGTGCGCGTCCTATGATATGTGGGGTTTCAGAGCCTTCTCAACATCGTTCAAATAGGGAGGTTCCATTCACCATCAAGGAGACCATCAAGGAGGTCCACCATTCTCAACTGTGGTGCAAGGGAGTCGCCACGACCTGGCATGGATATAAAAGGCTGTCAGAGTTGGGAGTGCTTGGCGGCATGGATGTTGCGTCAGCCATAGGGGTAGGTGAGCGAGCTTAATGGGAAGGGGTATGTTCATAATAATTCATGGACGGAACCAATTCAAGGGGGACATGTTGAGCAATCAGGGAAAGGACGATGTGTAGAAACACGAACAAGCGGCAACAAGTAGGGTTTTGAAGAGGAGTCATGTTGTGGTGCTAAGGGGACCCAAATGTGATAGCATTTGGCTAAATCATTGGGCAAGCATGTTGGATACATGTCACTTGTGTTTACGAGAGCGGCCAAGTGACGTGTTGTACGTTGGAAAGCAACGTGGAGCTAACCTCAAAGCGCCACAACGAGGGCGTTGTGGCTTAGATGGGGGAGCTTGTCACGTGTTGATAGTTTCCCCGATGCCCCGTCACAGCAAGTCCCATATGAGGCAATCTCATACCTAACTGATGCATGTGTTTTTGGTACAGATTAGTGCCATTGTATGTTGTTTCCTTTATTTATTAGCTTGTTGTGCATATGGGGAAGTCTAGGATCTAGCAACAGAAATGGGGGTATTTGCATTGGTCTCGTGACAAGGCGCTTGCTCATAAAGTTTATAATAGATGAGTTATGGCCATTCAAATGTGTGGAAACATATACATAGCATTCTATCTAAGTGGAAGAAAACTATGACAGGTAAACCTTCAATCATTATCCAAAAGCGTACTTTTCAGAGAAGCTACTTTTCCAAAACAATTTTCCTGAATAATAGTGTGGATGATGGATTTAAAAGGAAGTGGAGGAAATGAGGGATAGTTGATCTATTTTCCAGTGTATGAATATGGAATGACGAAGTGAGAGGAATTGAATTTGAAAGATTCATTTTCCATAGCCTTTTAATCCTTATACTATTGGATGGGAAGGAGAATGCAAGCCCACTCATTCCCTCCCCTCACCTCCATTATTGCTAGGCATTGTAATTGATTTTCCAATGAATTAGTAGCTCACTTATACATAATTATGAAGCAACTGTAAATGATGTGACATGCCGATAACAACCAACTATGTCAAAATAATAATAATATAAAAAAAAAAAGTGAGGTGATATAATATTCAACAGAAACTCACCAAATCTTTAAGTAAAGATAAAGTTACCAAGTCTTTATCCTCAAGTTGACGAGAAATCCACACTAGGGCTGTATATTGCTTCTGCATAAAAGAAATAGTATTGAAACATTTTTACGGAGTCAAAGTAAAATAGGAAAATGACAAAGATTATAGAAAGTGAGAAATAAAGCACAGAAAACTCGGGTACGTGGGTGGGATTCCCAACTTTAGGGAAAAAATAGAGACAAAACTTGCCAAAGATGTACTAATATGTTGCAATAAATAGGGACATCCTAAAGAGGAATAGATTGCAATTTACTCCTTACATCTCTACATGTTCCTACTTTGACCTTTTTCGTAAGATATTATCCATCAAAGTGGGAACAACAAAAAGAGATGGAGGGAGTATAAGGGACGGAAGGAGTAACAAAAAACTTAATTTTAAATATATATAATTGGTTTAACTGAGGATAACCTGCTTCTCTGCTTCACCTTCACGCATTAGGGTCCAAACTTGTTCATCAACAACTTTAAGGTTTTTTACCTTCACCTAAGTAACAAATGAGATATATTCAAAGGTCTCAAACAGAACCAAAAGAAGTCTATACCCAAAAATGATATAGAGGAAATGAAAGCATTACAAGAAGCTTGGTCCTCTCTTACCAATTTTCCTTCCAAACTATTAATTTTCATTTCCATCTCTTTTAGTGACAATTCTGATGGCAACATTCGGGGATTTTGAATTTCAAGTAAGAAAGGACGTCCAGAGCCCAACATTCGAACCTGAAATTTGCAAGAGTAAATAAAAATAATAATTCATAAAGTTACATCAAACACAAGAACTCACATGCTCAGTACATCTATGTCTTCTCTGCCAGCAGCATGAAACTTGTAATTATCGCCCCTACACAACGGAAGAATGCTATTTCCCACAATCTCCTAGAAATTTCAGAAAGGCTTTCAGAGATCAGCTGTCAACTCTTCACAGGGAAAAAAAAGTTAACATTTCATATAGCCAAATAGCCATCCAGGTAGTACCTCAACAGATGCTTCTCCCATTCTTTCATCATCAATAATCCATCGTGACTGACTCACATTTCTAGAGTACTGCAATAAAATGTATAAAGCATGAATCCCACACCAATCTAAGGAAGTCCAGGTATCTAAGCTACTTCTTCTACATAACTATGAGCTCACAGATAGACTTTAAACCAATATTACATGATAATATTATAACCAATGATTGGATGCCATAGCTTTCACGATTATATATTGAACACCATAATTTTATGTGCACATGAGGGCTGAAGCAAAAAGTAGGCATGACATATTCCGCTTAAAATAGGATCTAGTGAGAAAGGTGAGAAGCAATTAGATACATAAAGTATTTTAACCAAAAAAAAAAAAAAAATCAAGTATTATGGATAAATCACATAAACATGACAGATTCATCATAAAAGTATTACTCCCTCCATTTCAATATGATAGTCTCATATGGAATCAATCAAATAAAATAAGAAAAAAAGAAAATTTGGAATCTAACATCAAAGTAAAAAAACAATTCATAAATAGTTTTATCTTGTTTAAATTTTTTTTGATTTTTTTAAAAAAAATCGTCAACTATAATTGCATGATTCAAGGAAATAATTTCTTTACTTAGAGTCATGTCATCAATTCACAATCATTTAATTTAGCTAATCAAAATTTAATACAGTATATATAAAATAGGAAATGGAAACTAAGTTAAAAGTGGAATACATTCAATATGGGTAGATCTTTTTGAAACGCCCAAAATAGTATATGGGACTAACAAACTAAACCAGAGGGAGTATAAAGTAATTACTGCAAATACATTGAGGCATTATTGAAACTACATCAAATAACCATTAAAAATACATCAAATACACGACTTAGGTACATCAAGATTGTGAAAAGATATTTCAACCAAACTGAACAATAAATAATAGAAAACAGATGTCATATAAAGCTTGCTCTGTATGTAATCCAATACCTAGACTCAATGAATAAATGACTAGTTTAATTTAATGTGTGAAAGACTATTTAACAAAAATAATTAAAGAGCTTATCGGAAAATATCAAAGCTAGAGATTTGTCGTGACATTTACAATTAATGCCAAGAAAAAATGAGATTCATTGATGTCGGAGGAAAAGGAGCTAAGGGATCCACAACCAATTTATCAGCAGTGGAAGTGTTGTTGTCAAGTTCATCACTGCTGTCGAGCTGGTGGTGGTCATGAGAACTTTAAGTTGATGTAGGGAAGAAAAAAAGGAGGAAAAAAAAAAACACCAGAGGAGGTTAAGAGAATGGCCAAAGGAGTAAAGGAAGAAAAAAAAATGTGGAGATGCTTTAAATCTTGACAATAAGATCTAAGGCATATATATAAGGTTAGGATCCAATGAGAAGAAGGATAAATGAGTAAAAAAATCACTCACTATACATATATTTTCAACTGATGTACAGGTAACATTTGAAACATATACTGATATACACATCGAATTAAAATCGTTGCACATCAATATAATATCTCTCTCTCGCTCGCTCTCTCTCAAATCATATTCTAAAACCCAAAGATCGCATGCATAAATACGAATCATAAATTCGATTATAAATATTTGATGTGTGCTTTCAGTGCTACCTTCAACCCCTTGCTTGGAAATTAGAGACAAATATTGCTACTCTATTGTTAATCCATAAGCGCAGATTGAATCTCCACGAATGCTAGTTCGCAAATAACAAGGATATACGTATTTACCTTGCTTTGGGTGGGGGGTGGGGGGGAGGGGGTGGGGGTGGGGGTAGGAGTAGGACAGAAATATTACGTTCAATTTGTTGTGGAAAATTTTTACTGTTCCTCTCACTCTTATCCCTAGATATATTATCTTATTATTTATCTAGGGCTTCGTGTGTTTGCATCAATCCGTCACTTATTGTGTGACCTCATAGGATTCAAAAATTAGTAGTCTTTCTAGTTCACAAATCATAATTGTTCAGGTCTCTAGTAAGACATTGACCACCTAAAATACAGTATTAATTATCTCCTCAATGAACCTTGTTATATTTAGTAATTGCATTAAGGACATCCACTTGTCTGAGAAAAAGTGTGCAATCTTCAAATATAACAAACAGCATTAAAAGGATAATAAGTTTAGACCTTTTGGAGGTCATAATGTCTTGCCAGAGACTAATTATGATATGCAGACTAATAAGATTAGGCCCAGTGCTAATTAATCGGATCCTATGAGGTCACACAATAAGTGACCGATCAAAGCAAACACACCATGGGCTTAGTGGATCAACAATAGAGGAGCAACGTTTGAGGCTCTAATCTCCAAGCAAGAGGTTGAAGGTAGCATTGGAATAATGCATCAAAGATTGTATTTCTAATTCATTCCATGTTTCATATAATTTATGCATGTGATCCGTTTAGGTGTTGAGAATATGATTCTAGAAATTCCATTAAACGCACCTAAAACCCTAAGCAAGAAAAAACAGCCTTGGTGGATTGCATAAAAAGTAATTCGTCAAGACAATAGCATTGAAATTATCATATTCACACCAAAATTAGGCTAATGAGTGTCATCTGCTATGCCTAATTGGGTAATCTTGTAGCCTTAATATTAATTGTAGAGACATATGGTAATAAGACTGACTTATCTCAAAATATCTAAATGATTACACAGATTATCTAGCCGGTGAAGAATCCAATAAATGCTGTTTTCATTTGCTTTGGTTTAGGCTGTATTTTTGAAGCCAACTTAAGCAAGGCATTATGTATATGAAGAAATAAAACCAAAGAAACCAAAATAAAAAAAAAAATATATCAGATGCTATATTTTTAATGATACCAAAGAAAACATATTAGTATTATACCTTTAAGTATCTACCTCCAATATAGATAGGTGAACTGGAACAAAGAACCTCCAAGCTGCAAGCTGATATCTAAGGTTAAAAAAAACACAAGTTATTTTCCTAAATTCTGAACATAAACTAGGCCATTGAAATAATTGTCTATGATACACATACACTAGATCTAACAAGAGACAGGTACACCCCCACGCACAAAATTTCAAAGTCTCATGCACCTTCTAGAACAGTCATAATTTTTCCTTCTATAAAATTTGGGTATGAGTTTACCTATCTCAAGGTACCACCACAGACTGGAAACCCAGGTATACAAAAGATATTGTAAGCATAACAGCTCAGACAGTAAGACAATGTTAAACTTAAAGGTAATGCATGATTTCAACTTCAGATTTTAAGTCCTAGAAAAGCATTGTTTACAGTTGTAAGTCCAATAAAAGCTGGCAGCAATTTTGTAATAATGCTTTTCCATGTGAATCTGCTACATTGATTGGATATTGGTCATACGACAAAAGAAAACGAAAGGTTGAGCTCAAGTAATTAATGTGTTATGCCTTAAGTGAGACACATGCTACAACAAGCAGGAAAAGTAACATAAAACAAGTCCATTCTGGAAGAGACTGAATACAAGAACTTTGAACATCTTTTTTATTGAATACCAAGCAACATACACATATATCATCAAGTAAGAATACTAAAGAAAAAAACTCACCTTCTCTGATGGTCTGAAGGGTTTTGCTTCTAGCAAATTTTTTGCACATTGCTTCAAATCGAAATCATTCTCATTAGGTTCAGACCTTCCTGTTCCAACAAACAGACTATTTCAATAGTGAAGGCACAAGTGATCACCGAGTATTCCATGAAAACAATAGCAATGACGATAAACATTTGGTTTATATGCAGCAAATTATGCCATTCAGCAAATTTTAATGTGATCTTCAGTGTTCAATCTTCAAAGGCCTAGGCAAACAACAGCAACAACACACGCACGCGCGCACACACACACACACAAATTAAAAAAAAAACCCTCCAAGCTTCATTCTCACCTTGACAGCTCAAAAGGTAACCACTTTTAGAGACAGATGAAATGAGTAGAAAAGGAACTTGCCTGTTTTCCGCTTCTTGCTGCCTTGGTTATTTTCTTTTCCATTATCAGTCTTTATTGGCATTTCTGAAGATGTATAAGTCAACCGAACACGGAAAGAGCTTGACCCAGATTTGACACCCTGTGCAACCTCACAGCTTAAACATAGCAACCTTGGTAGAGAAATATATATTTCTTTTGATGTTCTTTTATTAAACTGGCATGAATATCAAATCACAATTTTGGCTACAAAGATACAAATTTTAAAGACATAACTAAGTACACAATGCTTCAAATTACACAAGTTCTCCAAACAGAGCAGTCCTACTTACCAACAACGTTTCAAGAGGCTCTATTATAGATAGCTTCAGAGAATCCTTGACTGAAATGGCTTCAGACTGGAGTGTTTCTTGAAACCATTCCTCAGAACTGTACTTCTGTTTCATAGATAGCCTACACATCAATAAAAACAACTAAATCACATAATCTGAAAGGTTTATGCATAAGATCATAAATGAAAGTGAAGAGCCAGTTTCATTTAGAAACCATATAATGATGAAATGTCAACTAGAGCCAGTTAGACCGATAACCTGACAGCATTTTCGTTCTCCACGATTATTGGTGGTATAGAGACTTCAAGAGAAAAGCTATCTGCTTGATGACCATCCTTTTTCACCAGTTCGTAGATTAATGCAGCAAAGTCATTGGCACAACCCCTGTTCACCAATGCTTGTTTCTCATCCACACAAACGTACTGCAGAATCCCAAAACAAACACTGCAAATACCATCCTCATTGGCAGACTCTTTCAACACAGGGTCATCAGAGCTAGGTTGATGTGCAACAACTTCTGACAATATAGTAGAGATCCGGGAATAGTGGGTGTAAATTGGTCCATATTTCCCAAATAATCGAAGGATACACTGCGGACAGACCTGCAAATACCGCCATATATCACTAATTTATTATAGGCAAATACATGACATATTCAGATATGTAGGACATAGAAATTTGAAGGTCCAAAAATCATTAAAATTGGAAGAAAAAGCGCGCTTAAATAAAATCTTCTCCCCCTAAATACCAATGTGACATCAAAAAAGATGCCAATCTATCACTAACCCAGAGTCACCTAGTTCGCGTTTAGTCAATAATGTACACGGGAACTCAATTTGCTGACACATATTTAGCCTAACACTACACCAATCAATTCAATAATGCAATACTCTTGTATAATGTATACTAATATCCAAACAAATTTCATCAAATTATAATTAAATAGAATATTTCTAATGTGAGAACAAAAAATCGATTGCAGTACACCAATCACTTCAATAATGCAATACTCATGTATAATGTAAACTAGTGTCCAATCAAATTTCATCAAATTATAAATTATAATTAAATAGACTAATTCCAAAATAAAATAATGTCAGAACATAAAATCAATTACACTATGAAGTATCTTCAACAATCACTGTTTTTCTATATTCTCCTCAAAAATTAAGTTTTTCACATCAAAAATTGATATAATTAATAATTGATTAGTGAAAGTTAACAGTTGAAATAATACAGCTAAATCAATTCAAGGAATTCATATCAAAGAGAAGAAAAATTCGTACTCGGAGGGTTAGGAGATAATTGACTGCCGGCGGCGGTAGCGAGCGCAAGACGTCGTCGAGCAGGCGGAGCTCTTCGTCAGCGTTGTTGAGCGCCATTGATGGAGAAGAGAAAAACGGAGGAGAGAGAAAATCAGTTTGATTGCAATGGCGGCAGGAAGTTGCACTCCAACCAGAGAAAACACCCGCCCAATTGCCCAAAGGAGGAGGAAGTCGGGTGATTTTATTTTCTTATTTTTGTTTATCCATAGGAAGTCTTTTAATCGATGAAAGGAGAAGTAAAGAAGAAGTAAAAATGGGATGAGTAAATTGTAGTATTACATCGGCAACATGGTTTATATAGCCAAGAGCTTTACATATAATGTCATACAAGTTCACAAGTCTTTGGACTTGTGTGAACATTGTGAAAACAAATCAAATAATAGGCATTCACATTTATCTTCTAACAATTTTCTTATTTTTTTTATGCAATAATGTTCTTTTTTTCTAGTCTGATTTGATATGAATTATTCTACAATCTAATTTGAATTTTATCTTGTCTAATGCGCTTATGTGATAAAATTTGTAGATACATTATGGAACAGGTTTTTCCATATTAACTAGCAATAATTTATACTCTATTCATCCATAAAAATTTGTTGATACATTATGGAACAGGTTTTTCCATTAACTAGCAATAATTTATACTCTATTCATCCATTAAAAAATGTAATTTTAATGTACAATAAAAAATACTTCACTAAAAACAAAAAAGACTCATATTACTCTTTATACCCCTTTACAATATTGGTTGAACATTGGGTGCGAGTACACACACCCTAGTGTTTGTGCGCCAAGTGTTTGGCTGGTGGTGTTGTGGTTGGTGGGTGCGGTGGAGGGGGAAATTACGGGGAAGTGAGGAACGAATTGAAGGAGAAGGAGAAGGAGTGAGGGGATTTGTGGCGGTTTGTTCCCATTTTCACGTGACTGAGAAAGTGAGGAAGAGGGAAAGAGGAGAGGGAATGAAATGAAAATAATGTATGAGCTTATTTTGGGTTGTTGGCTTATACATTTTGAGTGAAAATTTTACCATACACCCAAGTGTAGGGTGTTCTGCCTACACCCCCCCCCCCCCCCCATGAAGCTACATTGTATTGTAGCTAGTTAGGGTGCTAGGGTGTTCTACCTACACCCCCCTTAAATTTAACAACCTGATTTTTTTTTCTTTTTTCTTCCGTTGTTAGTTTTCTTTTTTATTTTCTTCCCTTTTTTTTTATTTCTTTTCTTTACTTATCATTTATTTATCATATGCACTTCTGTTAGTGATATAATAATAGATTAATGTTCAATTTTAAAGTGATAAATGATCATTTGTGTATATAGTTTTGTTTTTGATAATATTATATTTTAAAATTTGATCATGTGCAGTTTTGTTATTAAATATTTTTTTTGAAAGCTTAAATATTTTATATATTTATAATTGATCATTTTAAAAATTGTTCAAGTTCACTTACCATAATTGTTTATGAAGTAGAAAAAAAGGATGGTATAGTTTATGAAGAAGCAACTAATTAAGTCTGAAATTTAGGGCAAAGAATTTAAATCTCAAGCAGAAGCTTATGAAATATATATCGAATATGATTTTAAGAAAGATTTATAATTGACAATTGTTTTAAAATGGTAATGCTCAATCACAACTATAAGTTATTATGAACATTTAGGTTTTTTTATTTTATTTTATTTTATTTTATTTTTGAGGAAGAACATTTAGTTTTTTTGTTAATGAACAAATTTCTTTTGTGGCATGACCATTGTATATATAGTAGGCACTAGCCGAAACCGGATTGTTTCCTTCATTCTTAATAAAATCAAAGCTAAGTGAATTTGTATATCATCAAATATGATCATTATATATATACACTATCTAGACGTTTTGTTTATGAACATCTTGTTTTTCTAATATGATCATTATATATATACTATCAAGATGTTTGCTTTTAAAGGATGTGATTTATATTAATACTCAATCAGAGAAAAGAAATGGTTTATTTCTTTCTTAATAAAATCAAAATACATTATATTGTATATCACCAAAGATTAGATATTAAAATATAAAATACAATTCCATACGTATAATCAAATAAAATAAACTTCCTTCTCGATTCAAATTTAGAGAATTCAAGCATGTGTTATTGTTTCATATTGCTTAGTGACTCCACGCCTTCTTGATTTTCTTAGTTCTGCCGCCTTTCTTTTTTCCTTGCTATTATGTGGTTTAACTCATTATATCCATTGTTCATTGTTTAACTAATAGACAAAAACATATAAGTTACTGTATTAGACTTGAGTAAGAATAAGTATTAGAATGAACCAATTTTCATATGAATATGAACATGCATGAGTACAACGTACAATTGACATGATTGATATGGAAATGAACATCTGTCAATATAAATGAATATATATATTAATATATAAATGAATTGAATATATATTAGTGTGGAAATGACCATCTAGTGATATGGAAATGAACAACTATTAATACATAAATGAACGTATTTACGTAATTCAACCTGGAAATGAACATATTTACGTAATTTAACATAGAAATGAACAACTATTAGTACGTATATGAACATATTTACATAATTAACATGGAAATGAACAACATATAATTGAACATTTATTAGTGTGAAAATGACCATGAAAGGTAATGATTGAAGAACATGAAATATATATATACATGAATAAACTCTTGAAGCTATCAATATTTGATTTACCATACATCTACATAAGAAATGACATATATTGAAATTCAAAATTGAAATGAACATGAAATATTTGAAGAAAATGATTAAAATATGAATTTTTATCAAAATTCTAAAAATTATATATTAATATGTGAAATTGTGAATGACCGTATACTTTATGTGATTGAACATCCACCAAAACAATAATGAACTTTCATCAAAATAATTTTCCACTCCAAACTATGAAAAGGGAATAAACATTACTACATAAATGACTATGTAATAATATATAAATGAACATGTATATTAATCATTTATTAAAATGTGAATGGTTGCATACTAATATATAAATGAACATCTAACAAAATTGAAATGAGCATTCATAAAAAAAATAAAAAAAAATAAACACTATGAATTCTCTGAAATTGTTTCCTTTGCCCTGCAAAAAAATTAAAGAATATATTGATTTAATTTACTAGTTTTATAATAAAAATTACTAAAACTACAGTATAATAATTACGTTGATATACATTTTTTCATGGTTGATGTCACGATTATCATCCCAAAATATATAGCAACAAAAATTTTAGTAAAATCTAGGGCTTATACTTTTTTTTTTCGTTCCAAATTCAAATAAAATAACTTACTCTTTCGAATTTCGCCTTGTGTTGTTGAATTTCATAGTGATTGAACAAATTTTGCGATAATCTTGTAAAAATTTTACAGTTAAAGCTTTTGATAAAAGAGAAAATGTAACACTCCCAAATTAATCTCTAATATTAAGAATAATAATCCAACTTTAGGGAGTAACATGGGAGTATTACCGCCACGTGAGTACTTAAAGCTTAATAGAGTTTTGCAGCGGAAAATAGTACTTAACTTTCATTAATAATAATAGTTTGATACACTTTCAAAGTAACTACACCACTAATACTATGTTTACTAAGTTAAACTAGGTGATCACCGCCCAACGTTTCCAATGCACCAAATAGTTCACGTTGTTCGATCGCCACTACCTATCTACTCATCAAAGTGATAAGTAGGGCCAAGCCAAAACAAAACGTACAAATACGTATTAGCCAAAATGCTATGTACATACAAATGCTAGACATGTAAAATCAATTTAATTAATTAAACATGCTTTCGAAGAGATTTAACTTTAATAAATCATAATTTATCCAAACCATTCACGAATCGAAATTCATGTATAAAAACTTGTTAAAAGAACCAATTTCCGAAATAAACAACTTTCCAAGGATAATTTCGAACAGGATGGATCAGTCCATATTTTCATAAATCATTTTCCCATCTAAGTGTGCACACCCCCAATCTAGTAACTCCTTTACATAGTGCTATCAAGGGGAAAGACTAGGTCATACAAAGTCCATAGTCTTCAACTTACTCAGCATAGTGGGAGTTAAAAATCCAAAGATCCAAGAAGTAAATCCTGTTAAATAAACTTTCCAATATCCTATACTCGGGATAATTTAAACAATAAAACTTCCTTTTTAGAACATCTTGAATATCGATACAAGTTTATAATCAACCATATGAAATATTTAAACATTTGAGATCAAACACTTAAAACATGTTTCACCGAAATATATTTCACAATCATTTAAACATGATTCGAAATCACTTAACATGTAAATCACATTGCATATAAAAGTCACTTTTTAAAAGATTTAGCCACGTGTACGTACCTTGATCCTTGCAAACAAGCACGAGGTTCTTAATTACAAACTTGAAATCGCTACTACATTAAACACAAGGTCCTAATAAAAAACTCTTCGACCCATAAACACGAGTACATAAAATGTGGACCATTGACTTAGTTGTGCACGAGCAATTAGTTTAACTCTTATAATACTATTTATACTTTCAAAGTTTAAGAAATCTTTTTAATGTTAAGAGGTCAAGTTAGTCATAATAATAATAATAATAATAATAATAATAATAATAATAATAATAATAATAATAATAATAATAATAATAATAATAATAATAATAATAAGAGTAGTGCATATATAGATGTATGTAGTATGTATGTAGCTACAATATGTGGTGTAGGAGTGATGATAATAATAATAGTAGTAATAACAACATAATAAATAGTAGTAGTAGTATGAATAGTAAGGTAGTACTCCCTCCGTTTTTAAATACTTGTTCCACTGTCCATTTAGGCCATTTTTAAATACTTGCTCCATTTCCTTATTTGGAAAGCTTTTACAATATTTAATCAGTTTCTCTCACCTAGTGGTCCCAACATATATTCTCTCTCCTCTAACTCTCTCAACTACTTTTGCTTTCTATAATTTTTTATTCTTCCACCAATCTCACTACCTTCATATTTTATTATTTTCTCTATTTTTTCCTAAAACTCCGCACATGGAGAAATGGAGCAAATATTTAAAAATGGAGAGAGTAATTGATAACGATTATTATAAGATAACAATGAAGATAAGGATTGGAAGGATTTATATGTAGTAGTATCATATTTGTAGTTGTAGTAGCGGGTCATCAACAACAATAGTTATAATAATAATAATATGATACATAAATTTATAAAATAGGAGTATGTAGTGCGTAAGGTAGTTGTAGCATATAGTTGGAATAAAATCATCAACCACAACAATAATAATACTAATAATATTAATATTAATAATAATCACGCATTGTAGTAGTACTTAAATTAGAGGTAGTAACTAGTTATTAGTATTAAAACTAGTGGAGATTAAGCTAAGAGATTAAATAATTAAGGAAAAAGTAATGAGTGGATGGTGTCACATTTGGTGGTCGGGGGCTGCCGATAGTGGGTGGCCAGCTGGCGGCAAGTGGTGCTCGTGGTGGAGTTCACTACCACTATATGAAAGCTTAGAGAAGGTGAATATAGAGAAGGAAAGGGAAGGGAGGAGAAGATGGTATGGTCACAATGACCTCCATCCATGGCTATATATAGCCCCAACTCAAGCACTATTCCAACCGATTTCATAAATGCTGTCAACCCAATTAATGAAGCCAACCTAATAAATGTTGTTGGCCTAATAAATGCAGCTGGCCTAAAAAATGCTGCTGACCCAATAAATGCAGTCGAGCTAATAAATGTTGTGAATATGAGTAGTATTAATATAAGAGTTGACTTTGATTACAGAAGGATGAATAATTTGGTACTTGTTAGTTTGACTCGGAAGTAAAATACTGGAGGTTGAAATTCCGACAACTTTGAGTTGACTCATATAATTATAAAGCGTAATAAAATTATATCTTTGTAAAATCATATATGGACTTAAATAGATATTTTTGTATAATAAAATATTTCGGAAAAATCCATAATTAATAATTAGTAAATAGCTTAAAAATACGGGGTATTACAGAAAATGGCAAAGAATTGGGTGTAGAGAGAAAAATTAAAGAGATGAGTGAGGAGAGAGAAAATGATTGTTGTTGATTTTTTTTTTTTTATTATATAATATGTGGGGTTGGAGGATTAATTAAATAAGTTACTGCAAATGAAGATTAGAGGTTAGTGGGTGGGGCCGTGGGGGGGTTAGATCAAACGACGTTTTGTAGGGGGGTGTAGGTAGATGACTCTACACTAGGGTGTAGGATTCACCAATTGCATTTTGAGTTGTTGGCTTATAAATTCTTGGTTGTTGGCTAATACATTTTGGGTTCTTGGCTGATACATTATTCATATCAGTCATTCAAATGAACATATCGGCCAATTGATGTCTGATATCAGTCAACATCAAAGCTATATGAGACATTAATAAAAAAAATGTATCGGCCAACGAAAGATAGATATCAGCCAACAACATGTACTTATCAGCCAACCAAAGGAACATATCATCCAACGAATAAAACATGTCAGCTAACAAAAATGATGAAATCAACAAACAAAGGCAACAAGTAAGCCAACAAAATAAAACATATAAGCCAACAATTAAAATATACCTATCACCCAACAAATAAATATATCAGCCAACTAAAAAAACATATAAGCCAAATGATGTCTGATATCAGCCAACAAAAGGAAAAAAAAAAAACATATCAGAATAAAAGGAATATATTAGCCAACACAAAAATCGTATTAGCCAGCAAATGAAATATATTTGCCAACACATAAAACATGTAAGCCAACAAGTAAAATTTATAAGCACAGCCAGCCGCACGGAAATTTGCATGTGGATGTTCGCATGCAATAACTTCTCTTGGTTGAATAAAATAAAAACTATGCAAAAACCATATATCACCAAAAAAAAAAAAATTAAAAAAAAATTAAAAAAAAATTGTCATCTAAATATCGCATATGTTGTGACTTGTAAGATAGAGGTAATATTATTAGTGGTGGTTACTTCAGTTCAATTATTGACCTAAGCAGGCCCGGCTCTTAACCGGTTTATCCTCATACACGTAACAGGGCCCCCAAAAATTAGGGGCCCATAATTGCTTAAAAAAAATCGCTGACATATATATTAAAAAAATAAAAATATCTACTTTACCCATCCATTCATCTTCTTCCCGTAAAAACCTCTATTTGAAAACCAAAACCCAAAAAATCTTCAATTCAATCTTTCATCTTTGACTACTGCCTTTTAATTTCCCAAACAAAATTAAATTCGCTCAATAATTATCTCTCCTAAACGGCTAATTTCCCTAATTATCTCCAATTTACTTAATTTTTTCTCTATTTTTTAGGCAAAATTGAAGAGCAATTTATACTCATATCGGAATCAATGACGATTCAATTTATATTAACGGCCAAATTTTTATTTATTTATACCAATTTCAAGATCAAGCAATACGCACAAAAAAATATTACAATCTTCAGTTTTCTTTCAATTTTTACTCAATTCAAAAGGGGGAAAAAACGTAATTGGAAGCACTCAAAAGTCTGGCGAATTGTTCTTGTTCGGTGGATCTGGAGTAGTGGAGTGCAGATGTTGATTACTTGATTAAAGATCAGGTTGTATCTATCTAAATTTTTTTTTTGTTATTTTAATTTATGCATAATTGAGGATTTTGCTTCAAAGAACGTTAGAAGGATGACACTTTTTAAATAAAATGTTTTTGTTATTTGTTGTTTTTATTGAATTATTAGTAAACTTAGTATATTTTGGCTTTATAATTTGTAGTACTGTACTAAAAAAAATTTTCTTTTTATAATAATAATATTTTTATCCTTTTATAAATAGTCCTTTAAAAATTTAAGGGCCCAATTTTTATAATTAGAACAGGGCCACCAAATTGCCGGAGACGGCCCTGGACCTAAGGAATTGTTTCACACTTTTTATAGTTTGTATATTGAACATACTCCAATGGATTCATCATGATGATTAAAAATTAGGAAAATTTGCCAAGAATAATACCACTTTTCACCGGTCTTCCAATAATAGAACCACATTTGGATTATCTCAAAATAACACGACCTTTGACATACTTCTTCTATAAATAGAACAAAAAACCGGTAACCTGTTTAATAGGTTACATTGGACACGTGTCGCGTTGTAATTTGTTAATTTTTTTAATAGAAAAACCTTAAATTTAAATAAATAAAAAACCATCTTTCCTGTTCAGCAACCCCCCTCCACCTCCACTCCCCTTTCCCCCTCCCCCAGCCTCCCTGTTCAGATCCTCCCCTGTTAGCCTACCACTCACCGAGAACAACCCCCCCTCCACAGCCTCACCCTCGAAACTGCCCTCCATCCCACCCCCACACTCGAACAGCCACGTATCCCCACCCACACCCTCGAAATCGCCTCAAAGCCACCGCCTCGCCCTTAAAAACTATCTCAAAATCACCGCCCTGCCCTTGAAACCGCCTTAAAACCACCACTCTGCCCTCGAAATCGCCTCCCAAACCATTTCCCTCACTTACTGGAAAATTGAGAGAGATTAAAACCTTTTCAACCACCTGCCGGAAAAGAAAGAGAGATCGAAACCTTATCCCCTACCAACCGAAATAGAAAGAGAAAGCTTGCGTGAAGGGGAGGGGGGGTGTCGAAATCTGGGTAGGGAAGGGAGGGGGTTCAGAATCGGGAACATGGTAGGGAAGGGGGACCGAAATCGGGGACGGGGTAGGGAAACCGGAATCGAGGATGGAGAGGGGAGGGGGCCGGAAACGCGGATGAGGACGAGACGGGGGAAAAGAGGGGGCCCCACGCTGGTGGTTTCCGATTAGGGGGGCTATTTTAAAAAATGGAAAATTGATATAAAAAAAAAAGACTAATCACATTGTGACACATGTCACAAGTAACCTATTAAACAGGTTACCAACAGGTCACGTTCTATTTATAGAAGATGTATGTCAAAGGTCGTGTTATTTTGAGATAATCCAAAGGTGGTTCTATTATTGGAAGATCGGTGAAAGGTGGTATTATTCTTGGCAAATTTTCCTAAAAATTATGCTTCGTGATATTTAATTATTGACTTTACACTTCTCTTTCTCATAATTGGCTCCTACACTGCAAATAGGGGATTAGGTTTTTAAAATAAGTATAATACCTTCAATTTGAATATAGAAAGCATATCCCTACACACACACACACAAAAAAAAAAAAGAAAAAAAAAGAGAGCACACAACAAAAGAAAAGAAAAAAAAAGAGAGAGAGCAAACACTTCATATATGCCAATACGATAACAACAAAAACAAAGCATTAATCCCAAAATGATTTGGGGTCAGGTAACTTGAATTGTCATAAGAAATCGTACGATATAAGGAAAGAGACATACTCCCTCCATTTTTTTAAGTGCCCAATTGGGGATTTTGATAAAACCCTAAAAGGTGAGCTTAATTAATTAAATCACGAGAAGCAATAGCCCAATTGGGGATTTTGGACTATTCGCTAAACAAAATTTGATTCTTGTTTGTGGTTTTTAGAATCGTCTCAATGAGTGAATAATTAATATTTAAAGTTTTGCATCGACATGCGTGTCATGTTACTATAAGACACTTAAAAATATGAAGGGAGTAACAAGATAATTAGATAGCATATATGCCAATCTTAAAAAGATAAAAACTTTAGAATTCAAATAAACATATAATAAATCTTCTTAAATGTTAATGAAGTACATTTACATTCACAATATGACATCACATTAATAAAAACTTAAGTAGGACAAATTTGAAAACATTCTTTAATGTCATCTTGGAAATTGTCTAATAACGAGTCATAGTACGAGTCATCATAGCTATAAACTCATTCATATTTATGAAGCCATCACCATCCGTATCAGCTGCTTTTACCATATTCTTGCAATCTGCGAGTGTACATCTCTCTCCTAGCCTCTTTAGCATTTCATGCACCTCCTCTGCACTTATCTTCCCATCTTCATCCAAATCAAACACGCGAAACGCATTCCTTATGTCCATAGTCCTTACACCACCTCCATCTTTGTGCAATGCCATAAACTCTTTGAAGTCAATGTACCCATCTTTGTTTGAGTCGGCTACCTGAAATATCTTACCGACTTCTCTCACCACACTTTCATCCTTCCCCATGGCTCGGAGTATGGCCTTGTACTCTTCTTGCGATATCTTCCCATCTTTGTTTTTGTCAAATCTATCAAACACCTGACGCATTTCATCCGTGCTTGGCAGGAAGATTGGTAAGATGTTAGAGTACTGCTTATTGCTGAAGGAAAATAAACGCTTTGAGTTCTTTGAGAACTTGCTTCTACCATACTGAAAATCGAGGAATTTCACGAAGACATGATTTTGAAGTAGGAAGGATGGAAGATAGAATCAGACTAACGATGTCCTTTATAATACAAACTTTCAAGAAGTATGGCGGTCAAAATATTCTGATGCTAAAGACTGTAGACAGGAATAATACATAAACATTCATGCACCTAAATTATGTATATATAGGAATATAAGATGCTATTCCATGCTTCTATATTCCTTAAAAAGTTGAAAGCTACCAGGGAATAGAGAACATCAAATGGGGTGGACAAGAGATAGTTGAAGAAACAGGAATCGTCAACCCAGAAAAAGATGGAGAAATGAAGCAAAGAATATAATCATCAGCACAATTCAAGAAAATTTTCCAGTTATGCCATTCCCACATGCTTCATCTAGGGTGTTCCTTTACAACAAGTTATAAATCTTTTTTTAAAAAAAATTAAATTAAATAAAATAAATAAATCAGATGATTCTACTTGATCATCAATCAAGCGAAAATATTCTCTGAACAATCAATCAGAAAAAAATAAAATAAATAATTAAATTTATGTTCCCATAGAACCAATATTACCAATACATGTACATATTAGGTTTACAACATAATTGAATTACAGATTTTGATGATGAAAACAACGGAAAGAACACCCTTTATTGTTATTTCACTAAACAAATGCTTAACGACCAAGTTCAATCGAACCTTTATTACCTGAAAGTAGCACAACCTCTGTACAGCAATATAAAGACAATACAGTGATACTGTTTGATATATAGTTGATAATTCACAAATGCGAAGGTAAAAGATTAAGATCAACATGACCAGAAAGCACCACTTTGTTTCTCTCCTTCACGTTTACCTGATATATAACCCTGCTCATTCAAGTAAATAATCAGAAAACTAGACCCAAATACACCAGTTTTATATCACTTTAAGTTAAGTTGCAATCATACCTCAAACCCTCAAGCCACATTTCTGTGATCAAAGTTTCACCAGGGAAGACATGCAGAAGAAACCGACCTGATAAACTCTTGACCATGTCTGAGTTCCCTTTGCAAATGCATTTAATAATAGCTCTGATTGCATAACCAAGACTGCAGAGTCCATGCAATATAGGACGTGGAAACCTGTGCAATATAGACAACGTACACATCAAACACATAATATTATAACAGAGAAATTTACGTCAGCAGCAAGCTGAACACCCCTCCTCCAACACGCGCACACGCATGCACGATTGCACGCACACTCACACACACAGTACTTTTCTGGTCAGAAGGGGGAAATATGAGAAGGAAAAGGGAAGAACAAGGCGTATGTAGAGTACATCAAAACTAAATACTTCCTCAGCTTCATTTAGTTGACAGCTTGACACATTTTCTTTAGATATGTTTGCCAATGCATAATTTCAAGTATTAATATCTTCAATTGTTAATAAGCAAAAATTATCAAAATAATAGATATTTAGAAAATAGATTTTGAGACTAATCTAACTAGATCCACATGACTATGTTTTTTGATTTTAAACAATAAATTGCAAAAAAAAAAAAAGAAAAAAAAAGGTTAAAGTAACTTATGTGAATAGTGCTTTAACGTCAAAATGTGTCAACGAAAAAGAAATGGAGAAAGTAGATTATAACTTAATACGGTGTAAAAACGAAAGGAATTCTTGAGCCTTAAAGATTAGATGAGTGGAGCCAGCAGACCAATGCACCTAGTGTGATTAGATATTTACATGAGATGAATTTTTAGAAATTGTCTAACAGAGTACTGGAGTAAAAACATTCAATTTGAATCAGTATTCACTTTTTCACTTCCATGGCATGAGATGACAGGCTTATCTAGAAGGCCAGGAATATAATGGTGTATGAGATCAAAAAACAGATTTGAAGCACATTCCGAAACCATATAGAGCATTAGAGCGTGCAAGCAATCACTATGAAATGATATCACTCATAATAATTTTCTTTTTTACAAGATCCACCATCTGAAGATGATTCATTTAGCTGTAAAAGTAACTTCCACTAAGTGTGAATATGTCGACATAACATTCACAAGTGAGGCAGTAAAACATAGAAGAGAAGGTTTTGTGTAGAACGGACTCACGTGAGACCGGACTCAACAACAAAAATCGATAATATTGTCTTATTCGTGATAAAATTTATCTTATTCCTGATAAAAAATATCTTATTCTTAAGTAAAATAGTCTTATTTCTGATAAAAATTATCTTATTCCTGACTAATAATTTCTAATTCCACACAAATATTTAACCAATTAATATTAATCTAATACCTACAATAAACATCTAATACCTTGCCCATCAGATTCACACCACCTATTGTCAGTGTTCTATTCATCCCCTTGTTCTCCAGTGATGTTTGTATGTGTTTATGTGGATTTGACTCTGTTCTATTCCGGGGTAGAAGGCGGCTAATAGACCGAAACAGCAATGGCCCACGAAATCGTCTTCGAAATCGTCACCGTCAACACAAGACACCATTGAAATTGAGGTCGCTGAAGTTCTATATGGGCTGATAAAGCAATCTCAAGCCCCATAGTAGCAAGACGGTGGGATGATAAATGATTTAGCTAAATTGGATTCTAGATCTGTTCAAGATTCTAAATCAATGGAATTTGTGATGAATTCTCCCTCTTTTACGGACCAAATTGATGGAATTTGTGATGAATTTCTCCCAAAATCGAAACAGGAGAGAGATAATGAAAGTTCCGAAGGTACGCGAATGAATCGGCCCAAAGGTCGAGGATGAAGAAGCAGCAGCATTGTTCTCAAGTCCGAACTAACGTGAGTCCGTTCTACACAAAAGTTTTGCCAACATACAAACCAAACATCCATCTTACCCCTTCCTCACTTAAATGATTTAGGGATAGACATGAATCACATATGACTAGTCACATATACAAATGAAATTATCATCAAGAAAACCATACCCCGCCGTCTCTGCAACCATAGGATCAGAATGCAATGGATTATAATCTCCAGAGAGTCTGTATAGCAATGCCTGCATACCAGCATTGAGGAATATTAGCAATTGTTGTAAATTAATTCAAATTCTATAGAGATTTCATTATCTTAAGTAAGATAAACACCACATGAGTTACATGTACACGTCAAACAAAGATAAGTCTAAGTGTATTAACATTTTATAAGATGGCTTCAGAATATATAAGTGAAACAGGACATGATCAATAAGTCATGTGATTTAACAAAGAATCAACTAGAAGAACAAACCTGAGATGGTCGAGTAACATCCTCAAATGATGCAAAAGGTTGACTTTTGGGGATCTTAATGGCAGGAAGCTGGGTCCCTGAATAATTTGTGAAAGTATAGGGTGGAGAAGACCTTGAAAAACCACCAGCACCTCTAAAATAGATTGTGCTCCTGAACAGTAGAAATTTTAAACCCAGTCATTCATGTAAAAGAAGATTGACATGTACTCCCTCCGTATTTTGTTTAAGTGCCCTAGTTTGACTTTGGCACTATTCACATGCCGTACGCTTTAAGCCTTTAACCAATGTCTCAACGCATAATTTCCAAATATCAACTTTTTATAATTAATACTTATGGATAATTAAAGATATCATTAGTCAAAGTCGTGCATAGGCAAGTGTGCTGGTCAAACTGGGGCACTTAACAAAAAAAAAAAAAACAAACAAACAGAGGGAGTACCATTTAATAAAGCACTAACCTGTTCATGCAAAGTGGTTCCTTAGAATCTTCATCAAAGCTTGTCATTTCTATTTCCAGGATAGCTGCTTTACCTACAAAAAAAAAAGTGCTGCACAGTAAATCAGCTTATCTAAGTGAAAGTCATTTTAGCAGTAAGCTTTGAAAAAATCATCTTCTGTGAGCTGCCCTTTTTTTTCGTCACCCAAAATTGCTTGCTTGCTAATAAATTAATCTCACTCTTTTGTGGAATTAACACTGATCTGAAATTATTTATATTTGCATCAAAATCACCAAACAAGATCAACATTCATAGAGTACCAGGTATCCGTATCTAACTAAGTCGAATTCTTCAACGAAACAAACTTCTCTCTACTTGACATTTATATACTCCCTCCGTCCCTTAATACAATGCCTCTTTTAAGCATTTATTCCTCACATAATAAAGAGAAAGAGGCATTGTATTAAGGGACAGAGGGAGTACTTCGAACTTGACTGCACATTGTCACATAACTATTACAAACTTTTATTGAAAAACAGCCTAAAAGCATATATTTATGTAGTAAAACCGCTTAAATCCTAAACTTTTGGGTGTTAGAATTTGATTTATTAATTAAGTTTACTTGATAATTAAGCGTTTTAGCATTACAATAGCACTACTCTGTAATAATTTAATAGAATTTGATGCTTAGGGAGTTTCAATCTAAAAAAAATTAACATTTGTTATGAGTCAAGGGGTATTTGGTGCATACGTTTACAAATCTCTGGGGTACATGTTCCATTTGAAAGTTTTTAGAGGTACATAGTGCATTTTTCTAAACCTTAGGGATACACAGAACAATTTCCCTTTTTCACCTTATTTCTGAAGATATATAAATACAATTTTGAAAATTAAATCCCAAGATTTTGACTAATAACACTTAACTTCAAATACAAGTTCTCTTGATTTGCAAACCAAAATCAACTAAAGCTCTAGATGCCACTTTGTAACTGTGGATTTTTAGAAATAATGTTCACAAAGGATTTCAAACCTTTATCATGCAACCCAGCAACTCTTGTTGTGTTTCGTATCTGCATAACAAAATAATAGCGAAATTAGCAGCTGCTGCAACTAAACATTCTGAGAACTAAAGAAAGATGTTAATCTTGAGTTCCAAGGACTTGATTTACTGGAGGCGAAATGGAGGGGAAAAGTCAATGCAACAAGATACAGTCCCTAAAAATTTTAGCACATAATACAAATGCATTACAAGGATCCTCGGCCTCAGTTGAGAAACAGGAATTAAATAAATAATGTGATCATCAAGATGGTATCTTTGAGAGTTATACAGACTAGTTTTGGATGGCACTTCTGATGAGAGGCCTTTGTATGTGTGAGAGAGAAAAAAAAATGAGAGGACTTGACTACATTGTCCAAAAATAAGTATATAGGACACCAAGTGTAAGCAGTATAATCATTTAATGCAGCTAAAGAAACCTTATACAACATAAAATGTCTAGCCTAAAGAGTATTTTTATAGCTTGGCATGCTATTCTGAACAGCTTACATAACAATTCAGTAAAATGTCTCTAGTGATGGGCAGTGTATGTTACGTGATGGGGCTGCAGAGTCAACTGTACATCTATTCTCTGCTATGGTGAACATTGTTTAAAGCTGTTAGAGTGCTAGGTCAGTTCTGAGGTTTCAAAAGGAGTTGCAAATCTTGCAATGAGCTGCAAAGACTTGCAAACAAAAGCAACTAAATCAGAAGCCAAAAGGCTTGTTCTTTGAAGGATCAGTTAGCTTGGCAGATCAGAAGGTATTTGCTGGAGCTCTAGTTGACAATGGCATTTTGTTTAGAAATGAAATGTTGAAGGTTTCTTGTAGAAGTTCAGCTGAAATGATGCAGTTGTTTCTGTCGTGATCTGAGGTTCCTGCACATGAAGGGTCTGTCCTTCAACCCTTCCAAGAAGGTGGGGAGTAGGTGACACCGTGACAGTGATACTGACGCAAATTTTGGAAACTAAGCCAAATTGCATGATGTGTAATGGTGTTAGTACTACCTCTCATTGGTAAGTAATAAAGCGTATTTGGCCAAAAAAAAAAAAAAAAACCCTTACACAACTGTTCGATGGAAGTGGCCTGTAAATTTCTATGTATTGTTGTCCATGCAGGAGAAGTCGTGGATCATACCTGAAATGGACCATAAAATACAAAAACTCGATTAGGCTTTCGTCATAACTAAATTTTGAATTGGTGAAATCTTTACCCCTTCTGTTTCTCTTTTATAAGGCATTTAATAATAACAATAACAATAACAATAATAAATAAATAAATAAAGTTGATTAGAAGTCATTCTAAAATGCTATTATAACATTTGGCGCCATCTTGTTACATCAATGTAAAAAATAGATTCATTGTACGATTGCCACGGATTTTTAATATGCTTAAAAGCTGTCAACATACACATATCATGAACATTTGCTTTAACTTATCGTTAACAATTTAACTATCCTAGATGTATCATGCACACGTAGTCCTTTTAGAGTTCCAACGTAAATGTATTGTATTAAACCTCACATGCATGGTCATTAATCTCATAATAATATAAAGATTTTATGACATAATAAGAAAAAGGCACTAAAGTTGTTGTCACACAACCATTTAAGCAGGATTTCAAAATATTATCTCTATAATGTAAGCCAAGAGCTGCACAAATGGAGTCCACATGAAAGGTCAATTTTGTCTCTCATTATTTCACCAAAATTTTCATCTTACAATACCAACTTCCCTTTAAAAAGTAAGTGTCAATTCATTTCGTGCACAAAGTCAAAGATATGCAATCAATAAAACAAACTCATGCTAATATGAGAATTTAAAAGACTACCAATACCACAAATGCAAAAGGCCCTTTTCATGCATGCAATAGATGAATAGAAACGAAAGGAGTATAACCCGCCAATGGATCACAAATTGACCAACAACAATACAATAACAAATATACACTTCCTCTGTTCCAAATTGGTTGACACGTAATCCCTTTTGGAAGCTTTTTTAATCGACACATTTCAATTTTGGTATTTTTGTAAGGTTAAATGTCAAATTTACCTGACTAGTGACTACTCTTCTCTATAGTCTCTCTCCTCTCCTCCCTCAAACAAGCCACCACCATGGGATTTTCTCACTATATCTACCAACACCCAAATTTTTCTCTCCTCCATCCAACCACCACTATTGTCGGTGTTCTCTCTCCTCCCTCCAACAACCAGTGCTAGCTATCTCTGTTGTTCTCGTTGCCTACTTCTAACTCCACCTCCATTGCCAAATTCTTTACTCTTTCACCAACATACCCTCGCCACCTAGTCTTTCCTCCCTTTCTTCCTTTCTCTCTCTAACCTATGTATATAAGTTTTCCATCTCCAGTTCCTCTTTCAATTTTATGGATCTCTTCCTTAATATTCTTTCTTGTTGGCGTGAATCTAATGGTGGAGAAGCAATAATGGTGAGTTGCAACGAGTGCCGTGTTTGAAATAGAAGACAAGGGTTTTGATGTTGTAACTAAATTGAATAGAGGATGATGGTTGATGTTTCAGCAAGAGGCAATGTGTGACAGTGGTGAGGGCCTGATGGCCTGCATGGTTGAAGGCAGTTGACGACTTGACGGGTGTGGACCGGTAATAGAGATGGAGACAATAAGGAAAGCAAGAAGATAGGGTTAAGTCAAGGAAGGTGAGGGTTGTGCCATGGTGGTGACTGCCTGACTGGTAATCTGTTGATGAAGGAGAAGGGTAGGTGGGTTAGAGGCAAGGGTGGGTAATTATGTAAGGGTATTTTTGTACTTTACTTCACACTCTCACCCTTCTTAATTTGTGTACCTAAATGAAGTGTGTCAATTAATATGAAACAGAGGAAGTATGTCTCCCTGGTTATGAGGTATAATTAAAACATATGACGTAAATTAAAAAGAATAAAACACTCACTCCATTCCTGGAATATTGAAAAGATTAGTATCAGCACTTAAAGATAATATAGCTGCAAAAGTAGGCAAGACCTGCACGATTGTCAATAAAGAAATTCAATGTTACTGCATCTGTTTCTATTTATCAGCTGCAATTTAATAGTTACAGAAAATATGATCTAGATTAACCAAAGAAACAAGTCAAATCAATGAAACAAGATTTCTACCCTCAATCACTACACCACTCCCAAAAATTTAAAAAAAAATAAAAATTCAGCAACATTTATAACCAAAAAAATGAGAAAAAAGTTACTCATTGGAAGCCAACAGAACACTGTTACTGAAGTGGAACAATCACTAGTACAAGAAACAAATTTCTTGTAGGAGCTCATTTTGCTTGAAGGATTGAATTTTTCACATTATACTACTACTTCAATCCTACTTTAGTTTGTCGCAAAATTATTAATCACCTTCCCTAACAAAATACAAATTTTTGTAATGTGCATATCAATTGGGATTAGGGGAAGAACCGAAGAAAGAAAGAGCTTGATGTAGAAAGGGGAACACTTGTTTTTTAGAATAGCTTTACTTTCTTCATACGTCCTAGCATCAACAGAAATCTTTGCAACCACAAGATATCAATTGAATTTGAAATCACATCATCAAAAGCCCCAAAAAGGCGAGTGCCTTGTGCATTAGGTTGTTGAATCTGTATCTTCACTCTTTAAAGAGGAAATGATACTCTTTAGGCAAATCCTGTCTTGTGAAAAACCACTCCAAATTAATCAGATTTTCCTTGACATTTTGACAGTATGTTATGCAGCAAAAAAATCTGATTTATAGCCGTATAGGCTGTATATGCCTAAGAAAGCATATTATTGGAAAAAATAATTCTAGGAAGTTCAACTATAATCCTATATTCTTATATCATTAACTAAAAATGAAATACATGATAATAAACATTGAAAAAGGTAGCAACAACTAGTGAAATAAATCGAACAAAAGTCATGCAGGAAAAAGGAATTATCAGTACCTTGATGAATTGTTGACCATCACCATGGTAAACATACTTCAGTTCATTGGCATCAACTGCGTTAGTCCCACATGCTCCGACACCAAGAGCATATAAAGCTGCATCTCTGTATTCAAAGAAACATTCCAACTACTGTGAAATGGAAGCCAAAAGACATATTCTGTAATACATCAACCCAGAACACCCATTGTGCACACCTACAGTAGAAGAAAGCAGCAACAAACCACAAGCAACTCACAACAACAACAAGCACAAGACAACTAAATCAGAGCAGAGTTACTTTTTAGTGGCTCTATTTTGGCAGCAAATGGAAGAAGACAAAAGTAATTGTTATTAGCAACTAAGGCTTAGTCACATGTGTAGCATGGTAGCAAGTTAAATAGCAAGAAATAGGGAGAAAAACATTCATTCAAAAAGTTGTATTAGTTTAGCCATAGTAGCTTAGTTGTAACCTTCAAAGCCTTTTAGCTATATCAATTAACAGTCAACCTTCTTCCTTACCTTTCATCTACTTTCTTATCTAAATTACCAACTTGAGTACGCAGTCCGTTGCATATTCAACATACTTAAAGCATATGCCACTCTTATACTAAGATGGAGAATAATAATCTTTTTTATCTAGATAGAAAATAAGTAATGCTAATTAGTTATAAGTGAGAATACTCCAATTTAAGAAGACCCGCACAGCTTTAAGAAAGACTAATGCAAACATCTTATGTGTAATCATGGCAAATACAACTTTAAACTAGGCCATATAATATACTATGAAAAATGGAAATAAATAATTCCACCTTTACTCGGTATTCCCAAAACAATCCCACCTTTTGATTATTCCAAATCAAGACATAGTTCTTCTTTTAACAATCCCTAATCGGTTTTCTTAGATTGGTAATCTGTTAGAGGAAGTAACTTGATACGTGTCATTTTTTAATTAAGTTTTATTTATTTATTTATTTTTATTATTATTAACAACCCCTTCCCTTCACTCCTCTTGCCGTTTCACCTCCATCACACCACCATTGCCAATTTGCCACTGCCATCACTACCTTCTCCCTCCTTTTCACCCTCATCATAATATCACCGCCATCGTCTCAATCCTCATCCCTTTTTCTCTTAACCCTCGCGCTCATAGCAACCTCTTTGCGAAAATTGTCAAAAATTAAGCATATGGGGGTCGGGTTGATCTAGATTTACAACGACCATACTCAAATTTGACCTCCATTACCTTAATTTTGTAACAAAGTACCAGGTTTAATTGGCTATGGTGGAACCAACGAATTTTATTTTTTTTCGGTGTGTCGGATTCATGGGTGGGAAGGGTGCGTGGGGATGGTTATCAGGTTATGGTTGTTCAAGGGTTTCGGGGTGAGTAAAATTTCGCGGCGACAAGAATGGAGCTAGGGGTTTTCAGTTCGCTCTTTGATCTTTTATATAACGCTAATTTCTCTTCTTCCATAGATGCTTCAACTTATGAGCAATATTAACAATGGAAGTTGTTCTGAGAAGATAGAGATGGGACTGAGGGACAAAAGAGGAGCTGATTAGGTTTTGCAATTTTTTTATGGTGGTGGACTAGTGGTGGGCATGGTGGGAGGAGAGACTTAGAGAAAAAAAAAAAAAAACAACTTATTTAACATGTAGGTGAAAGGGATTGTTAAAAGAAGATCCCTATCAAAGGTGGGATTGTTTTGGAATGATCGAAAGGTGGAATTGTTTAGGGAAGAACGAGCGTGGGATTATTTATTTCCATTTTTCCTGAAATATAATGTGACGCAAACACACAACAGTTGAATCTTTACTGCCCATCTCCTTAGAAAACTACCTGGTTGAGTGGTTCCCTGTCGTTCTCTTTCTAAAACTACAGAAATAACACTAGAAAGAGATATTACTCATCCCCACAAAGACAACCTTATAAATTGTCTGTCTTGAAAATTCCAGCCATCCATTCACAACAACCAATGGTTTGCCAAAGGCAAAAGATGAGCTATAATGGGACCTTAAGAGACCAAGACCAGCCTTTGAGAAACATTCAATCCACCAAACAAGCTCAACCCAACATATAAAAAAATACAAAGGAAAAGTATGCAAAGTTGTGTTGTGTCATGTGTGTAGTCTCACAAAAAGGACCAATAATTAGTACTTGGCCTAAAATTGACTACTTGCTTTGGAAACTAAATAAATTTGAAAACAAAAAATTCCACGCACAAACAAATTCCCAAGAATCCAATAAGAAAAGTTTAAAAATAAATTAAAAAAAAATTATTTTAAAAAAAAATCCTAAAGAAATTAGGGCACTATTTTTTTAGTAAGTTTTAGTCATTTTGCCTTTCTTTCTTGCAAAACAAAAGTTATAAAGTCTACAGACATTAAGCAATTGATTATAAAGTTTACAATATTTTAAATTTGATACTCCCTCGGTCCCTCCTTCCCATATTGTTTTTCCCATTTTTCATTTTGTGACACCCAAAATAATCTTCCCATTTTTTCCCCTTTTATAGGACACTATCAAAAGACCAAATTTCCTTTTCTTTTTTTTTTTATTTTTTTATTTTTTTATTTTTTAATTCACTCAACTACCTATGGAATTAAGGCTTATGGGATTGAGGTTTTGATTGATTGATTCACTCAACTCACTATGATACCCTTATATTTTCCCTAAATATATGTGTAACCACTCATGTACATGTACTCTTTGCTTTTTCATGCACTTATTATTTGTGCCCCACTCACATTTAGTGTATTTTTCTCTATTTTTAATGCACTCCATGTACTTCCTCCTCCCCTTTCTTGATTCCTGTAAAATTTTCAGTGGGAAAAACAATATGGTACAGAGGGAGTATATTTTAATTTCCATAGAAATATTAATTGTATAGATTTAATAAATTTAACTCTAAGTGATTAGAAGTAATAATAAAGCCCCTGTAAGATAGAGTTCTAGCTTCATCCCTAAAAGAATGTCGGCAACCTTTTCATCTCAAAAAATATCTAATGCACCTGCAAATGCTCCATATGAGACCATAAACAAATCCAATTAACCGCCATGATAGCAACTTGTATTCTAAGAATCTGACACCAATGTACAATATCAAAACAATAAAGCTTCCAAACTCCTCACCACCAAAACATGGAGTGGACATAAGGAAAAAGACACTTATTGGGTTTGCATCAGCAGTGTTTACTGTCGATTTTATCCAAACATGCAGCCCGGATAAATACCTAGTAAATACCTGAATCAAATAATCATAATTTTGACAAAACCTCAGTCCAAGATCTGCTTAAACATTACAATCTACTATACGATACATTAAAGGTGGAGTGAGGATATGAGTTCCAATAAGCTTTCCTCCGTGAGCTATGTTAGAAAAGACATAATATTGAGGGAAACTACAGAAAAAAGACTAAAAGATGAAGAATGATATGCCTACCCAAAGTAAAACAATCCCTATCCGCATCAAGAAGCTTCAAATTTTTTCCATCACTAGGTCCCAAAGGGAGTCTATTTCTCTCAGCAAACAAGATGCCAAAATTAGTGAGTTACATATAGATCCTAAACCTAGCAGGAAGCGAGATAGATATCAGGTCACAGACCTAAAAACTTAGAAAAATGACACAAAATGAGTAAGAAAATAAGATACCTAATTGATCCCACTTATCAAGGACAACCTTATATTGATCTTGATGCCTAAAACCGCTAAACACCCGAAGAGAAGTAAATATCCTTATTCATGAAAAGCTGTTCCACTAGAAAATCCTCTTACTTGTAAGTAATTTTAAGAGGGATCCAATATGCAGCCCAAGCCTACATACAATATTCTTGTTACACCATATCCTGATAGCAATTACTCTCCCATTTATAGCAATTTTGACCCAAGCCTGTCCAAACATTCCCCACAGAGTCAACCATCAATAATTTTCTAGCATATCCAAAAGAATTTGATTGCTCAGAAGCACAGGTAAATAATCCATAGTTACTACATTGGTATCCACTCAACATAGCAGACTCATGGTGATCCAGCATGACAAGACTAAGATTAACATGACACAGGAAACAAAAGACTCAAAACTAATCTCGACACAGCTACCATTGGCTTCAAGGCCAACAGTGAAGACTAACTTCCTACAAGAACCATCCAAAGAAATTATTTCAGTGGAAATATGGTTGTAGCTTTTATTACTATGTGCACAAGATAAGAATCCATTTGCCACTCTTAAACATTTCCACCCACTCCAGAATCCAGATCATCCTTGGGCCATAGTCTTCTATAATTCTTAGTCCTCCAACATTTTTCCAAAAGTCTGAACAGAGAAGCAAATTTCTTTTTTTTTTTTTTTTTAATCCATAAATAATTAGATCTCACAAAAACACAAACAGCATCATGAGTGGTAAAGTGAGCTAAATAAATCTTTAAAACAAGTAAAATTCCATCTTATCATCTGTGAATACCAACAGATTAACACGCAGATCAAGGAAAGAGAAAAGTAACTTTTTAACAGATAGATTGTAACAGAAGGGTAAAAGTTAATGAGCATTCGAGAGGCTCAATTCTATCCCAAACAACCAGATAACTCTCTGAATGTATCCCCTCTCTGCATCTTATCCTTTAAGTTATACTACAGCAAATTCCACACAATCTATCAAATCCCTGATTATACTCCTAATTATTTTCTACCAAATCCCCTGGTTTTTCTCCAAATCATTCTCTATCAAATGATTCAAATCCCTGGTTTATTCCCAGCTTTCCCTGATTTGCCCTTATCAGTACGCCTTGCATATGTCAACCTGACAGTGGCCTTAGGCAGGTACATAACACCATCACAATGTAGAAAAGAAATTATCTAAAAGGAGGCAATCCATCAAACAAAAAAAAAACTTGTTTTGTACTCCCTCTGCTCTTAAATACCATCATTCTTACATGGATCTGTTAAAGTTTGATTGTGGATTCGTGGATAGTAGGAGACTATCATAAAAGGCAATAACTTTCAACAATTCATTGACAATGCCAACTCCCTTCGGATTCCACAGCTAATTTACTACACACTAGAAAGAATGAACTCGGGATGGAAGCATGTTAACTCTGTTGATAATAAGTTCTTTTTTTATTTATCTAAAAATATTAGTTTTTGGTCTACAAAATTCTGTGAAAGGATAATTTCTCGACACATGAAAAAATTTGACAGAATAAGGAACAAAGAGAAAATAGGGGCATAAAAGTTAAAAGTACCTCTCAGAATACTGATATTTCGTCTGCAAGCAGCATCATCATTAGTCACATGTATCATCAATTCAGAACAAAATGACAAGTCAGACAACATAAGGTAAGTAAATAATAGATAATCGAGTTGTTACATTCACCTAACAAATGGATGGTTTATATGAGTAACAGCTTGTTTAATGTTTAAGTCACATAAGATAGACATCGACTACTGAATCCATGAAAGTCAAAAAGTCATGTTAAAAACATGTTGTAAATTAAAAAAAGTAAAAGATAGGTTGATACCCCCTGTAGTGCACATATAAATCGTCTCACATTGAACTATTAAAGAAGATGTGAAATATTAACCACTTCGTAAGCTTGGAAAGCTACTCTATCGATTTCCAATTGGTTTTGGAATAAAACCTCTTTTGGGCTTGTAGGTGGTAAACTCCCCTAGATAGTTAAAACTTATTTTTAATATTATTTTAAATTTAACATGATACCATAGCCCATGTTGGCCCCTTCTAGATCTAGATCAAGGAACTGGATAAGAATTTGACTTTATTGAATGTCCAAATAAGAGGATCATAGTTAATTATCTTTCCGGTGCGCTCTAGATTCTAAGGGCCCTCACGTGTGAAGGGGAATATTTGAATTTCCATGTTGTGCACATGCTAGTTGTCCAACATCAAAGACGAAAGGAATATATAAGCTTAAGGAACAACTCCTCCTATCCTCATTCATATCTACTACTTTTTGGCAAAAATCTATCATACAAGATGATATCCTATAGTGGCGATTTTGGAAAATAGACATTGTAAATAAAGGGAATGTAATTCGACAAAGCGCTACTTGCCAACATGAGAAGAAAATAGTCTATCTTTTCCTTAAATTTTTCACTTAGATATATTGAACACAAGTTCAAAAAGTTCTTCCATTTTACTCCCTTCAATCCTTTTTGTTCTTCTCATTTGGAATTGAAGTTCAAAAAGTTCTTTCCATTTTAGTCCCTCCAATCCTTTTTGTTCTTCTCATTTGGAATTGTGAAGTAAATTAAGAAAAGTGAATCCTATGAGTGAGAAACAATTAAAGTAATAGAATTCTAACTTCACATTAAATAGTCCTACCTTTTAAAACAAAAGAAAAATGTAAAAGGACAAGGTAATTTATGTGGTGTTAGAAAAGAGAGAATAAAGACAAAAATTCAAAATCATGCATGGGGAAATTCAATTAATGCAAAATGGTACTCTCTCCGACCCTTAATTAGATGCTTACTATTCTTTATTATGTGAGTAATAAATGTTAGAAAAAAGCATCTAATAAAGGAACACAGGGAGTATAAAAATTGTACGAAAAGAAATAAAGTACTAACTTTTGGCACATTCACCAAATATATAAAGGAAAACTGTAGGAAATTTTTTACCATATATGGAAAGATTCCGAATAGGAAAAACATTCTCAAGCTTCTTAAATGAAAAGAACAAATAGGATAAGAGCAACTCCAATGGTTGTAGTTAGGGACTTGCTTGCAATATTAAATAATTCCTAGCTACTAGCTTGACCACTGGAGCTAGAAAATGCAATTAGCTTGGCTAAGCTAATTTGCTTGAAAAACAAAAAAAATTATCAAGATTTTTAAAAGAGAGATTAAATAAAATGAAATATAAAAAGTTAATTAAGGAAGTGGAATTCTTTTAAATTGTAAGCTAATAGCTAGTTATTAAAGTTCAAAATAGCTAAAATGACAATTAGCTTAAAAGCTTATGTTGCATGCCAAACTAATTGTCTCATTGGAGTTAATTTAAAGGAAGTAGAATTTTCCATATACGGTTAAAAATCACTATTTAATTTTCCTTTATTTATTTAATAATGTGCCAATATTTATTACTATTTCCCTTTTCCATAAGATATTTTTACAATTTTTCACTAATTGAATTTTCCCATGCATGATTTCAATTTTTTATATCATTCACTCTTTCCAAACACCACATTAATTACTTCTCGTATTTTTTTTTAGATACATCACTTTCCTTAATAATTAATAAATATTCTCTGTCTCTATTTTGCATAGGAGTCCATAATATCAAAAGTGATGTATAAAAAAATGGAGGAAGTTTTTAAAATAGGAAGAATCCCTATTATTTTAATAATTTTCACTCATCAATATTTACTTTTCGTAAGTTATTTCCAATTTCAAATGAAAAATTAAGATATAATGAGTCTACATGATAAGATGAATCTAACAAGGACCATCAAAATATTTTTTTTCCTTAGGATTAAATTATAGTTGCACCATTCCTCCCAACTCCCTCTTTCTCTCTCCTCTCCAACATTCATTCTCCATCTCCTTCATCCAACATCAATTTTATGAGATAATACCAAAATTCTTTGACTTTTCTTCTACCAACAATATCATTGAATTAAACAATTCCGGAATTAAATTAGAAACATAATTCACCAAACGCAAGAATTAGATTTGAAATTCGTCAATTATAATGCCAAAATAGAATTCCAGTAAATTCCCAAAGAACGCAATTTTACGTTACTAGTATAATCAAAATAAAATTCATCGTATAAACAATAAAATTAATCATAAATTCAACACATTAACAAAGAGGAAAAATTGATTGCAACAAAATTATAAACATAAGAGTGGAATAAAGGATGAAATTACCTCAGGAAATTTGTGCGCAAGGACGAGCTCAGGATTGATCATTATATTCATACCTCGAAAACTAATTGAATAATAGAAATCTATATAATTTGATTGAAAAATTGAATAAATTAAGAAATGAAATAAGTAACTGATTGAATGATAAAAAATGGAAATGTAACGTACTTACCCAAATTAATTACGTTGAAACAGATGTCTCTTCTCTACCTAATGACTTAAAGTGAGTAATGACTAATGAAGTAATGAGTGATGAAGTGAGAGCAGATTATATGGCGAAAGCCCAAAAGTCACACCCCCGACCCACGCTGCTGAAGCGGTCCTATACTCCTATATCAATAAAGGACATGATTTTTAATTATATACTAGTGTGTGTCCCGGGCGATGCCCCGCCCAAATTGCTAGTTTGTACTTCTTTAACTTGATAATTATGTTCAAGTGTTGTATAGCTAGTGTGTGATTTGGGCGTTGTCCCGGACGTTACGATTTTTTTTACTACATATGTATTTATTTTCTAATCTTGTGAAAAATAAATAAATTAAATAAACTCTAATTTAAAAGGAATATATAATGTTAAATATGCAAAATTTAAAACACAAATAAAAGTTGGTGGAGATGGTAAGTGTGTAGCATTTATTTGTGTGAGGTTGAGGGTTCGATTCTTAATAAAACCATATTTTATTAATTTTGTTAAATGAAGTCGCAAGCTTACGTGTTGCTGACGTGGCATTATGACATGTTGTCATATACGTTGAAGAGTGCCACGTGGCACCGTTCCTTTAAAAGGAACGCCTTTTAATATATAGTATAGATTTTGGGCACTTCATTCATAATTAAGATTTGATGGTAGGAAACTGGGGATGTCGGATCATGCACCGTAACCTCCGCAACCGTAACCGCCCACCACCTTTGTTGGGTGCATGAAAGGCTAAAATCGTATCACCTAATCAAAAGTAATTCCTAAATCCTCTAACTAATGTAGATAAAGAAGTAGGGTCGAATCCACAGAGAAACGAGTCTTTCGATTCCTAATTAATTAAAATAATCTAGATTATAAAGTAACCAAAATATTATAATCAAAGGAAATAAAACTACTAAGAGTAAAAGTAGGAAAGAATAAAAGTAGGAGGAAAAACAATGAATAAAAGGCCTATGGCATAGGTTCACCAATAAATAATATTCCAAGGTAAAACATAATAATCAATCATCAATGCATACATTAATCAGATCATAAAGGGTTTTCGCTATGTATTACAATCACACAATTAATTTACTGGTATTCAATCTCATATCTCGAATTTCGATTTAACCATTTATAAATTAACCTGCCTATTGAAACTAGACCTAAACATCAATTCTCATATGTCGAATTTCGAATCAATATTGTTAAACTCATGCATAAAAGATCTGCGCAAATCTAGTCACAGAGCATTAAATCAATCAATAGGAAATTAATCTAGCATTGATAATCAACAACAATAAATTACCCTTTCATATTATTTATGGATCCCCACAAACCCTAGAAATAAAACTACTCACACATAATTAAATCTAAACAAATCAAAGTAATAAAACAAGACATGATCAAAAGAATGAAATAAATAACTAATATCAAGAGAAGAGAAATCGTTACCAAATAAATCTGGAATTAAGAATAGAGTTAAGAACAAAATATATGAGAGAGAAACTAATCTAAAGCTAAGTAAAGAGAGAAAATCTAAGAAATAATTAAGGAAGAGTAGTAGTAGGTACTAAACTAACGGAAAACTATTTATACTAAGTAAGAATCCTAAACTAAAACAAACTTAAACGTCGAATAATTAACATCTAATAATAACACGCGCTCGATCGGGCGAGGCACCGCCCGATCGGGCGCACCTTTTCTCCATCAGGTACATTTCTCGCGCCCGGCCGGGTGCGACTTCGGGCGACAGCCTTGCTTCCCTCGCCCGGCCGGGCGCGCCTCCGGGCGCCAGCCTCTTTGGTCGGGTGGCACTCTTGGGCCACTATTTGGACTACGATTGGGCTCCAATTCTTCGGGTCAATCTGGATTTCCTCTTCGGGTCTTGAATACTTGGTCCAAATACCCCGGTATCACATATACCGAGCCCTTAATCACCGGTTCGATGGCTCTAACCGGCTCTGGGCTATAGAAACTGGTCGTGCTTCTCCAATGCTCGTAATTGCTCCATAATATCTCGGGAAAATGCTCCAAACGTGCAAATCCCTACAAAAGTCAACCAAATCTACGGAAACACTAGAAAACACCAATTAGTAATAAAAGTGGCTCTAAAGAGCCAAAAACACTACTAATGATGACCAAGGGACAGGGGTAAAATACTATATAAAATAGACACATCAAACTCCCCCAAGCCAAACCTTTGCTTGTCCCTAAGCAAAGATCTCATAAATGAACAAATAAATATGATTCATCCCAAAAAGTAAAAATCAAGCACAAACAATTCAGGGTAACTCAAATAAACATGCTTCAAAATCAACCAATCAAATCCATCTAATTGCCCTTCTTCCCCAACAATTGTCAAATAGAGCAAACCCTAAGAGCATATAGAATTCAAGACTAGTGCTCACACACTCAACTCTCATTTATGTGGCGAGTAAAAGATGTACTTGATCGCTCTCCAACCAACCCCTTTATGTGAACAATGCCCTCCCAACTCACACTCTCGTGTGTATAAAAAGATGTACGCTCAACCTACTAGTCGACTCGAAATATGTCAAATCATAACTTGCATTGATAAACAACACTTTCACATTCATACAACTCTATGCACAAAGGTTGGAAGGTCTTTAAAGCTTGTAATGTCAGGCTAGGGTAAAGGGTAGGAATCATTTGGGAACAAGTGAGAGAAAAACTATGCTTAAGGGAGCAAATCCTAGTAAAACCCATGATCAAAATAAATAATGATCAACATCTCCTACATAACTCAACTCTGGCAAAAATCCACCAAATACAAATCCAAACAAATTAAATAATCCCAACTCTTACAATTTCACTCATAAGATAATAATGAAGAAGTGGAGTGAATAAACAAACTTTATTTCCAAACTTGAATTTTTCATTGAAGCTCAATTTTTTTCTTCCTTTTGATCAACCTCCAACTAGAACATTTGAACATTGAACCATTTTTTTTCTTTTGTTTTTTTTTTCTATTGAAGTTCACTCTTTTTTTTTTCTTTATTCTTGAACTTCTCTTTTTTTTCATAACATCATGATTTATTTTTTCAAGAAGATATAACTTTCAAACTCATCAAAAATAAATATGATCGAAAACAAAATAACTTCTCAAAACCCACCCAAATTGTCAAGGCAACAACATGGGTAGCAAGAAGGGAACAAATGTATCTACAATCATCTGGAGGCTACCTAAAAGAATGAACGCCTTCGTCCTCCTCAATGTGCATAAAAATGAATCATATAAACATTGCTTATAGTCGCAAATCAATACTCAAATTCATTGACATACCAGGAACTATCACACATTCCTAACCAAATCAACTAGTCAAGCACTATATTCACAAATAGTTGGCAAAATTGACTCATGTTAAGGTTTCAAGACAATCGATCAAACATCAAATCATGATCAACTAATCCACAATGCTTATCATCATATAACAAGAATCAAAACAATATTTTTCAAGTATGGGGCACAGGGAAGCATGATTTACAATTCATTGGAACGTATTTTTGGATTTTTTTTTCAATTTTTTTCATATATAAAAAAGCAATAAAACTAACCTAGAAAACAATAAATCTAAACTAAGAAAACACACCAAAAATAAAAGAAAAGAGAAAAAGAAAGATACCAAATCCAAAATCTCCCCCAAGCCAGAATTAGACAATGTCCTCATTGGCTCGGGAACTAGCCCAGCATAGCTAGTCCTCATCATCCTCATCCATGGAGCCGAAACCTCCACCTCCACTGCCACCTGCACCAGAAGAGCTACCACCAAAATAATCAGCATGAACCCCCCCCCCCCCCCCCCCCGCTGGTCCCCCGAAAGGAATGTCCTAGCCGTACCCATGAAAGGCAGAATAGTCAGTATAAATGCCATGGGCAGTGGGATCCCTATCATATCCCTGGGGTGGAGGCTAAAACCAGTCAGGGTAGATAGCATCGTCAGGAATGTTGCCCCGACGAGCATAATCATCGTACATAGGGTAGAGAGCTCTACCCTGGTTTCTCTCCAGGTAGCCTAGCCTCTGGTCAATGGAACCTACCATCCTCCTAAGGTCAGTGTGGGAATGCTCGATACGTCGTAAAGCCTGACCTATACTCTGAAGGTCCCAAACTGGGTCAGAGTCAACATGGGGGACGGAGTGAGACATGCAAGGTGCAAAAAATGCTACCTCGAGCTCAGGCTAGGGTGGCGGAACTGGTGGTGGTTGACAGGGTAAAGTCGTATCCCCTAATAAAAAATAATTACCTAAATCACTAACTAAGGTAGATAGGGAAGTAGGGTCGATCTCTACAGGGAAACAAGTCTTTTTACTCCTAATTAATTATTATAATCTAAATTATTTAAGTAACCAATATTTATAATTAAGTATGAAACTAAACTACAAAGAATAAGAGTAGGGAGAAAACGATATATAAAGGGATCTAGGGTATAGGTTCACCAATAAATAATACTCCAGGGTAAAACATAGTAATCAATTATTGACATTGCATAAATAACATGATTAATAGGCTCTCGCAATTTATTAATCAACATAGATCTAACAGGCTCTCGCGATTTACTATATCTAAGTCCTTATTGAAAATAGCCTTTAATATCAAATTAACATTTGCTCGATTCATCAGTTTAATATTGCTATACTTTTACAAGCCGCAATTGTAAAACATTAAAACAATCCAATAAGAAATTATCATGCAATACCAATAATCAATAATAGTCAATCATCAATGCATCAATTAACCAGATTGTAAAGGGCTCTCGCTACTTATTACAATCACACAATTAATTTACCGGTATTAAATCTCATCTCTCGAATCTTGACTTAACCATTTATAAATTAACTTGCCTATTGAAACTAGACCTAAACATTAATTCTCATCTCTCGATTCTTGAATCAATATTGTCAAACTCATGCATAAAAGATAGGCCTAATCTAGTCACAGAGCATTAATCCAATCAATAGGAAATTAATCTAACATTGATAATCAACAACAACAAATTACCCCTTCATATTATTTATTAGATCCCCATAAACCCTAGAAATTAAACTACTCACACATATTAAAAATTAAACTAATCAAAGTAATAAAATAAATCATGATGAAAGGAATAAAATAAATAACTAAGATTAAGGGAAGAGAAATCGTTACCAAAATAAATCTGGAATTAATGAAAGAATTAAGAACAAAGGTTTAGAGAGAGAAAACTAAGTAGTGAGAGAAAGTCTAAGAAAGAAGATATATGTTCAATTAATCGTCCTCAAAACGTACTTAAAACAAAACTAAAAAAAACTCCTAATTAGAAACTAATTGCTCGACAAAAAGCCTTTCCAAAAACACGCGCCTGATCGGGCTAGAGGCCGCCCGACCGGGCGCGCCTTTTTTCTCGCACTGCTCTTCTCACTGCACCGCCCGATCGTGCTAAGCCTCGCACGATCGGGCGCGCCTTGGGCCACGCACCAGCACGCATCTTGCCCGATCGAGCTTAGCTTGCCCGATCGGGCCCTTGTGGCTCCTCGAGGCTTTGGACTTCTGATTGGGCTTATTTCTTCGGCCCAATCCGGATCTCCTCTTCGGGTCTTGAATACTCGGTTCAAACCTTGGTATTCCAAATATCGAGCCCTTAATCACCGGCTCGATGGCTCTAGCCGGCCTTGGGCTTCAACGACGGTCGTGCTCCTCCAATGCTCGTAGTTGCTTCATAAAAATCTCGGGAAAAATGCTCCAAAGGTGCAATTCCCTGCAAAACTCAACCAAAACTACGAAAACACTAGAAAACACATATTAGTAATAAAAGTGGCCCTAAAGAGCCAAAAACACTACTAATAATGACCACGGGACGGGGGTAAAACACTATATAAAATAGACATATCAGTGGTACTGGTGGTGCTTTCCCCCTAGCGTTGGCAACTAAAAGGTCATAGGTGTAAGACGCTTGCCCAGGGGAAAAGGCGGTCAAGTCAGGACTAGGTAGGGAAAAGATGGGCAAAGGCTTCTCGGTCCCAGTTTTAATACACCAGTAGGGTGTCTGCTCACTATCCAGTCGTACCCACCCTAACTCCTCAAAATACCTAGCATTCATATAGGTATCCGGTCCACAGTTGGTCAGTTGGTGGGCTCCACTCTCAACAAAACCGGCCTTTTTCACTGCTATCCTAGTGATAAGGCCTCCTAGACGAAGGAGGGTGCGAGACTGGGTACTTGCCGTGGCATGTCTGCTCAGATGGTCGATGATGTACCTACCCATGTTCAGTTTACCAAACCCATCCACATAGTGTCTTATAACAGCTAGTTCGTTGGTTTGGGCATTATGGGGCTCATTCCTACCCAGAAAACACAAACCCGCAAATCTTTGCCAGATTTTTGAAATAGGGTGATGAATAGGTTTTGTACTAGCATGTTGGGGGTCGGGGGTAGGCAAACCAGTCAGAGCATGATAAATGTCACCCATTTTGTAATCAGCATGCCATTGGAATGGTAATTCAGAATTTAATTCAAACAATTTACAAAATTCAACATATGTTAAACTAATATTTTTATTGTTCAACCTAAAATATAAATTCAGCCCATTTCTACTATTCACAACTTTCAAAGAAGACAAGAATTCACAAGTCAATTCACGGTATGTAGGATAGTGCATATCAACGAATTTTCTCATTTCTATGTCATTCAAAAATCGTTTAACAAAATCATACAAACCGTAAGTTTCTAAAGTAGGGCGGTGTAACCACCGTGAAGGAATTACCTCGCATCCGACTGGGTGTTCAAGCCGCTCCTTTTGCTCCTGGCTAGAAATACGGATCGTTGGCCAGTAGGGGAGTTATAAATCCGGGTCGTACTCCTCCCTCGAGCTAGAACTCCTTCCGAAAATTGATCGAGCCCTCTTTGAAGCCATAATGTGAAATGGGTACGAAAAATAATTTGAATGAAATTTGAAAATTTATATATAGGATTGTAGAGGATGAAGAGAGGATTAAGAATATGTAAAAAATATTTGGATTTGGGTGAGAAATGAAGAGAGAATCTTAGAGAGAAGGTAGAGGTTTTAAGTTTTTTAGAGAGATAAAGTTATGGAGGAAAAGAGAAAATGAAGGAAGAAAGAAGAAGGAAGAAGAAGAAAAAGAGGTCGGGTGGCTCGCGCCCGGTCGGGCGGACCTGTCGCCCAATCGGGCGATCTGGATTTTTTTAAGTTGTTGTTCTCGCGTCCGATCGGGCGATCTAAGATGTACATATACAACGAGTTTTGCGCCCGGTCGGGCGGCAGTTGCCCGGTCGAGTGAAAACACCCGATTTTTTAACCCTGCTCTCGCGCCCGGTCGGGCGTGCTTCGCCCGATCGGGCCCGAGGCTAATTTGACGAATTTTTTTTACTTTCTTCTTTTCTTCAATTTTTTTTGGCTAACTCTTTTCCTTCAAACCTGTACAAACTCATAAAACTCATTAAATTTCCTCATCTCTCCTCTCATAAGAAAAAGAAAGAAAAACTAGTCTAAAAATCATTAAAATACGGGTTGCCTCCCGCAAAGCGCTAGTTTATCTAGGTCCCGCACGACCTTCTTACCAAGTATAGGAACTAGGACCCTTGGCCTAACGCTTGGTCGGGTGGTTTCTCACCCGGTCGAGCGTTATTTAGGCTACGACGCGACTTCCTGACATACCTGTGGGACGCCAATTCACTTTATCTGGTGGATCCTCCTTGACTTGGATTGGGGGCTCTTCAATGCTACGCACTAAAGATCCTTCTTTGATCGAGGGTTGCTTCAAATTGTCATTGCATTTAGCACTTGCATCTCGATCTGGCGGAACACTCACCATAGGCTCAATTTCCACAACTTGCTTGATTGTTTCCACCTTTTCGTCCTCAAAACCAAGACCGACAGTGTAGAGGGCTCTTTCTATTGCATCAACTTCCTTCTGCCATTTGTCTATCTCATCTGAAAGGGATGCAACACAAGATACCCCCTCCAAGGGATCTTTTACAAGAGCTTGGGGCTTGTTAAAATAATTATGAACCACATTAACACTAAAGCACTTCTCCTCTGTCATGGGGCTTTTAGGGGTATTATTAAGATTAAAAATAATTTTATCATCCCCTACTGATAGTGTTAATTTTCCACTTCTCACATATATGATTGCTCCTGTAGTGTTGAGGAATGGTCTACCCAAAATAATTGGGGTTCGCATGTCCTCAGCCATATCAAGAACAACAAAATCAACGGGTATGTAAACTTTACCTACTCTAATGGGAACATCCTCTAAAACACCTAAGGGGTATTTGAAAGAATGTTCGGCCATTTGTAGAGTAATATTGGTAGCTTTTAATTTACCCATATTTAACTTGGAACACACATATAATGGCATAACACTAACGCTAGCACCCAAATCACACAATGCATTATTGATATGTCCATTTTATATAGTGTTTTACCCCCGTCCCTTGGTCTTTATTAGTAGTGTTTTTGGCTCTTTCGGGCCACTTTTATTACTAATTTTTGTGTTCTAGTGTTTTCGTAGTTTTAGTTGTATTTTACAAGAAATTGCACTCTTGGAGCATTTTCCCGGGCTTTATGGATCAACTACGGAAGCTAGAAGGACACGACCACTTTTGGAGCCCAGGATCGGTGAGAGCCGGTGATTAAGGGCTCGGTAATTGGGATCCCGAGGCTTTTGGACCGAGTATTCAAGACCCGAGAGGAAATCCGGATTGGGCCGAGAAATCTAGCCCAATCGAAGTCCAAGCCTCAAGGAGAAGCAACCGCCCGATCGGGTTACCTCTAGCACGATCGGGCGCGGCATGACCATTGTGCTGAGCGTGCTATAGCGCGCCCGATCGTGCGAGCATCTAGCACGATCGGGCGATGCTGCTGGGTAGGAACGCGAAGAAAAAGGCGCGCCCGATCGGGCGCGCGTTTTTAGAAGACCTGATTAAGTTAGTTTTAATTCTTGTTTTAGAAAACGTTTAAATATGATTTTGTACGGAATTTTTAGATTACCCTTTTCTTAGACTTTCTCTCTCTACTTAGTATTTTTTCTCTCTCTCTTAAATTCTCTCTCAACTTTTGTTCTTAATTCTTCCTTTAATTCCAGATTTATTTTTGGTAACAATTTCTTCTCTTTTAATTTCAGTTATTTTATTTGTTTTCTTGATTATGCTTTTATTTAATTTCTTGATTAGTTTAGTCATGTTGATTTGTGAGTAGTTTAATTTCTAGGGTTTATGGGGATCTAATAAATAATATGAAGGGGTATTTTGTGTTTGTTAATTATCAATGCTTGGTTGATTTCCTATTGATTGATTAAATGCTATGCAATTAGGTTTGGCCAGATTTAATTGTATGAGTTTAGCAATATTAATTCGAGATTCGACAGATGAGAATTGATATTTAGGCTTAGTTTCAATAGGCGGATTAATTTATAAATGGTTAAGTCGAGATTCGACAGATGAGATTTAATACCGGTAAATTAACTCTGTGGTTATAATACGTAGCGAAAGCCCTATATAATATGATTAACCAATGCTTGATGATTGCTTATTAAGATTTTCCCTGGAATATTGTTTATTAGTGAACCTATGCCCTAGGCCTTTTAATATTTGATTTTCTCCCTACTTTATTTCCTTCGACCTTATTCTCCTTAGTTTAGATTTTATTCATAAAAATATTGGTTACTTAGATAATTTAGATTATATTAATTAATTAGAAGTAAAAAGACCTGTTTCCCTGTGGAGTTCGACCCTACTTCCCTATCTACCTTAATTAGAGGATTTAGGTAATTATTTTTGATTAGGGGATACGACTTTACCCTGTCAATTATCAATCATTAGATTGCCAATATGACAAGGGATAGAAAAACTACCCGGATCTTTTAATTTAGGTGGAGATTTATTTTGAAGTACGGCACTACACTCTGCAGTGAAAGCTACTGCCTCTACTTCACTAATAGACCTTTTTCTTATCAATATTTCTTTCATAAATTTTGCATATGCAGGAAACTGTGTGATTAATTCAGTGAAGGGAACTGTTACCTTTAAATCTTTTACCATCTCCAGAAACTTACCAAACTGCTTGTCCAAATTTGTTTTCAAGTGACGATTGGGGAATGGAAGTTTGATAACTGGCCTTGGAGCATTATTGCTCTTATCTGGAGTGGCCACCTTCTCTGGAGTCGTACCCTGCAATGTAGAATTAGATATATTAGTACTATGCTTTATCCCTGCAGGGCTATTAGCTACATTGTCTGGTTTAACGGAATCAAGATTAGCATTATTTATTAAAACATGTTCATCAACTCTGGGCATAGGGGTCCCTTCATAGTTTGAACCACTCCTTAGAGTAATTACATAGGCTTGATCCGTAGGCCTGGTTGGTTGTGCTGGCAGAGCTCCCTGTTGGCGGGCTTGTAGAGTAGCGGAAAGTTGCGCAATTTGATTATCTACAATTTTATTGTGTGCTAGAATTGAATCAATTTATGCATCTCTACTCTCCATGTGCTTATGCATATAAACCAGCATCGCTCTAAATTCTACCAAAGCAGGGTCGGAAGATGAGGAGGGTTGTTGTGGTTGGTTCTTCTGGCCAGCATTGGGATGGTAATATATTTCTGTTTTTGTTGTGGCGTCTGTGGTTCTTGTGGTGGTGGATTTTGAACATTACTCCGGTAGGAAAGGTACGGATGATTCCGGTACCCAGGATTGTAGGTGTTGGAGTATGGGTTATTCTGCCTATAAGCTTGAAAGGCATTAACTTGCTCCACGGAACTCCTACAATCTTGCTCCCAATGACCTAAAATTCCACAATTTTCACAGAAAGCCTCATTAGCATTATTATTAATTGTAGAAACATTAGCTACATCAGCAGTGCTAAGATTATCTAATTTTTGGCAGATAGAAGTTAATTGAGCTTGCAAAAAGGATACAGAGTCGACACTATGCTTCCCCTTATTAGCAAAGCCTCTAGGATTCCCATATTGGGAATTATGTATCGCCATATCTTCAATAACCTGACCTGCATCATCAACATTAAGATTCATAAACCTCCCACTAGCTGCAGAATCTAAGATTATTCTAGATGAATTTCCAATGCCATTGTGCCAAATTATGGTGGGGGCATTCTCTTTGTAGGTCCTTGAACCTCTCCCAAGCCTCATATAAAGTTTCATCGGCTTCTTGGGCAAAGTTCTGAATTGCACTCCGCAGTACAACTGCTCTCTCTGCGGGATAATATTTGTTATAAAAATTCAAAACAAGAGTTTCCCAGTCAGTTATACCAAGTGCAGTTCTATTTAAACCATTAAACCATAATTTGGCTTTTCCAGTTAAAGAAAAAGGAAAGAGAATCTCCCTGATTTGGTCTTGTGTGACCCCAACTTGCCTGATGGTATTACAATACTGACAATAGTCTGCAATGTGAAGATTTGGGTCTTCACCCTTAGCTACACTAAATTGCTTCCTCTCTATCATCGTTATAAATTGGGGTTTAATCTCAAATTGTACCCCATCAAGAGCCGGAGTGGGAGTGAGGTGTGGAAAATCTGTAAGCTTTGGTTGTGAGTAATCACTAAGATTCGTTGGAGCCGTCATCTCTGATTCTGGATATGATGATACCTCTAAATCGCTAGAATCAGCTGGAGGGTCCCGGTGATTATTATTATCACCAGAATCCGCCAGAATTTGCTTGTAAAAATTCTTCTGTCTATGGAAGCATCGTTCGATCTCAGGATCGAATGGGATGTATCCTGATCTGGAACACCTGGGCATAAACAAAAAAAAAACTAAAAGCAAATATGAGACTTGCCTCAAAGAACTAACGTTCTCTGAGACAACAAGAAATAACCTAGACTACAAAAATAATCAGAAATAAAAATAAAACCGTTTCCCATGCAACGGCGCCAAATTTTGACAGGCTAAAGTCGTATCACCTAATCAAAAGTAATTCCTAAATCCTCTAACTAATATAGACAGGGAAGTAGGGTCGAATCCACAGAGAAACGAGTCTTTATATTCCTAATTAATTAAAATAATCTAGATTATAAAGTAACCAAAATATTATAATCAAAGGAAATAAAACTACTAAGAGTAAAAGTAGGAAAGAATAAAAGTAGGAGGAAAAACAATGAATAAAAGGCCTATGGCATAGGTTCACCAATAAATAATATTCCAGGTTAAAACATAATAATCAATCATCAATGCATACATTAATCAGATCATAAAGGGCTTTCGCTACGTATTACAACCACACAATTTATTTACCGGTATTAAATCTCATCTCTCGAATCTCGACTTAACCATTTATAAATTAACCTGCCTATTGAAACTAGACCTAAACATCAATTCTCATATGTCGAATCTCGAATCAATATTGTTAAACTCATGCATAAAAGATCTGCGCAAATCTAGTCACAGAGCATTAAATCAATCAACAGGAAATTAATCTAGCATTGATAATCAACAACAATAAATTACCCTTTCATATTATTTAAGGATCCCCACAAACCCTAGAAATAAAACTACTCACACATAATTAAATCTAAACAAATCAAAGTAATAAAACAAGACATGATCAAAAGAATGAAATAAATAACTAATATCAAGAGAAGAGAAATCGTTACCAAATAAATCTGGAATTAAGAATAGAGTTAAGAACAAAATATATGAGAGAGAAACTAATCTAAAGCTAAGTAGAGAGAGAAAATCTAAGAAATAATTAAGGAAGAGTAGTAGTAGGTACTAAACTGACGGGAAACTATTTATACTAAGTAAGAATCCTAAACTAAAACAAACTTAAACGTCGAATAATTAACATCTAATAATAACACGCGCCCGATCGGGCGCGCCTTTTCTCCATCAGGTACATTTCTTGCGCCCAGCCGGGCGCGACTTCGGGCGACAACCTTGCTTCCCTCGCCCGGCCGGGCGTGCCTCCGGTCGCCAGCCTCTTTGGCCGGGAGGCACTCTTGGGCCACTATTTGGACTATGATTGGGCTCCAATTCTTCGGGCCAATCTGGATTTCCTCTTCAGGTCTTGAATACTTGGTCCAAATGCCCCGGTATCACATATACCGAGCCCTTAATCACCGGTTCGATGGCTCTAACCGGCCCTAGGCTATAGAATCTGGTCGTGCTTCTCCAATGCTCGTAATTGCTCCATAATATCTCGGGAAATGCTCCGAACGTGCAAATCCCTACAAAAGTCAACCAAATCTACGAAAACACTAGAAAACACCAATTAGTAATAAAAGTGGCTCTAAAAAGCCATAAACACTACTAATGATGACCGAGGGACGGGGGTAAAATACTATATAAAATAAACACATCAGTGCACTTTTTATACCCATCCCCACGACCCCACCCTATCACCCACCAAATGTCTTCCATCCCCTTCCCATTGAGACGGGGATGGGGCAATTCTCCCATTTGACCCGACCCACTGCCATCCCTATGATATTCCTACAACAAATAAAATCTTAAAAAGGCTATATATTTCTTAGATTTGTAAACGCAAATCTCAAGTTTATCATTTTAAGAAATCAAGGTCTTCATGTTAAGGAATTTTGGTTTTATCTTATTTGTGAAATTAGGGACTTTAATTTAGAGGTTAAGGGTGTGTTTAGGGTTCTTAAATTAATTTAGAGGCTTAGATTTATAATAGATGTTTGATCTATATTTATAATAGTATTTAGGTATAATAAATTTGAAATTTGAGGGATCGGAATTATTGTTTATCAATTGGGGACCAAATTAGGTTTTACTAATCTTTCAAATAAGAGTCCATAAATTTAGGTGATTTAGTTTCTGAATTTGGGATTAGGGTTTATAAATTTGGGAAAATAAGGTTTAGTTATTCAAATTAGGGTATAATAATTGATTCTTTTGAATGAAAATTGATAATTAGTAGTGCTACCCTAACTTATTCAGTTTTTATGATAGGTTCTTACAAATAAATAATTTTAAAATATAGTTGTTTCCAAAAGTGGTATTCTAATAGGTACTCATAGTTTTTAACAAAATTTCCAAAATAAAATACAAGAAAGAAAACCAAGGTTGAGTCGCAAACCTGAATTTCACACAACTTAATTAATGCAATGATTATTCGAATAATTTTACGATGAAGGTTTGAGTAAAATCATGTCCAATCACATTTCACATGCTCTTTACACAATATTGGGTTAGTTAGAAGGAACATAAAAGTTAAGTATAAAGGGAAAGAAAAAAAAAATAAATAAATAAATTATCTTTGATGTCAAGCCAACCGGAATTTGTTATATACACCCAGATACACCTTACATTTTAGAAGATAAGTCTCATGCTATGCGCTATTAATGCCATTAACTTTACCACTTCACTCTCACTAATGATTACACTTAAGATTGTTGTTAGATAGCTTGAGTTACAATTACTTGCTCCACTGTGGTTTGAAATTTGATTTTACATTCACAACTTTGAGATTGGCATCAACAGCTAAATATGAAATCCCATTTTTTAGTACAATATTGTTCAATCCTCCTGCCTAAAACATACTCCGTACCATTCATCAAAAGAGATTAGTACATCTATTGAAAGAGCAAAAACAAATAGAGATATCTGAAGAACAATATTATTAACTTTTAAAGAATGCGACCTTGAGAGGAGGTCGTATCAACACAATTGTACGTACTAATAATACAGGCCTCATCGTGGGACTAACTAGTGCTAATTTAGCACCTGAAAGAATCTAATGCAAATCAAAGCAAGAGCTTTGCTTATCTATTTGCTCCATCTCAACAAAATTATATATGAAATAAGTTACCAAACTCACTTAACTAGCTAGCTTAACTGCTTAAGCAATAGGCCTTGTGCGCCTGCCTGCTGCTCTTCCACAGGTACGAGCATTCTTGGGAATGGGGTATTCATCCCTTAGGGATGTTGATGGTGTATAGACACGGAGGTAGAATTGTTGTCCCAAGTACTGTCGCGCCCAAAATTCTGACCTTAAGTTCCACATACCCACATTGTCCAATGCCAAATAGATTGCAGTCCATGACTTAGGATACACCTACATTAATAGTCATATGTAAGATTTATTAGGTTAGTCATTCTAGTATACACTATATTCAGAGAAAAAAATAAAATTTATTGGAATGCATGTTATTTTTTTCATACTTGTGTGGTACAACGGAAAGGTGCATCACGAAGATTGTACTGGTTTCTGCTGGCTGGTGACCAGGTACCACCATCCAATCTGTTTCCCAAAAATTCATTGTTAAATATTGAAATCAATGTTAAAAGTACTAGACATACATATAGTGCAAGAAATCTTAATTGTTGCAAGTAGTTACGTGACTTACCCAACAACGAAGAAGCTGTAACCATCTAAATGCCAGCTCTGAACTACATCTTCATTGTTCTCAAAAACAATCTCAATGAAGGATCGATAGTCAGCACCCATGACAGAGGTGGCAAGGTAGATCCCTGAGCCAGTGGGGTTGTAGGGGATGCTACCCACAGTGAAAACTCCTCCAATCTTAAAGTAATCGGCGAGCTTAAGGGGAGTGTCAGCAGGGATGAATGACACACTGTTAACAGCATACCTCTGCTTACCATTTACTTGGCCTGCAGAGTTCTGCAACCTAATAGTCCTAGTAGTGTTGATCATACCATAGTGGTAAGACCCTTGTGGGTTGGGCCTTGGTCCACTTGCAGTAAGATTGGTCCGGACAGAACGGGCTTGATTTAGGGACCAGTCAATCTGGATTGTGGGTCCACCAGGGATTGGACCTTGGACTGAGCCTCCGGAGTTGGAGTAACGAAGGAAACCGGTTGTAGTAAGCACAGGATTGGTGAAACGGGATGAAGCTACAATGTAGTAGTCCCTTGGGGGCTGATCAGCAGTGATGAGCACCGAGTAGGACTGTCCCACGTGGACATCAAGTGAGGAGAAGGAGGTTTGGAGGGTGTGGGTTCCTTCAACTTCCACAAGCTTCATCTTGTGGCCTTGAATACGGAAGTTGAGTGAGTTTTGCAGGCCGACATTGGAGATTCTGAGTCTGTATGTCTTCCCTGTCAAAAGCAAAAGACGATCCTTTTAATTCAAGGCATGGATTTAAGCATACAATATGCAGATGAACAGCTGTATGATGTCTTTACCTTGTTCAACATTGATTGTGGCACCACTACCGCGCCCATTGATTAGGATTCCATCTGGGTTAGGCAGCTTGTGTCCATTGTCAAGGGTCTTCTGCAAATCCTGTAAAAGCACCAAACAAATTATTTATCAGCCCCTATGTATTTTATGTATTCCTATTATCTAGCTACTCATATGGAAGGATATAAAGCAGTAGCCGAAGTTCATAACAAATAGAGATACATTCCTTCAAAGGTACAAGTGAAATCTATATCCATAAACTTTGTACACAAAACTGATCAGATTAAGGGGAAATGAGACTTACGGTGTGGTTAGACTTGTACCAGTCTCCGATAAGAACTGTGTAGTCACCGGCAGGGTCAGGGAATGGAACAGGAATCCTCGGTCTGCTAAGGATCCTAATACCTCCAAAAGCACCAGCAGCCTTATGGAATCCAAGAGAAGGGAAGTAGTAGAAACTACCAATTTGATCCTTGACTTGGAGAATGTAAGTGAAGTTCTTGCCTGGAGGAATTGGGCAAGTTGTTCCATATACACCGTCTTCGAAGGAATTCCTCCTGTTCTGAATTCCATTCCTGCCAAACCCACCAGAACAAAGTACTGTTAAGCTACAACTAACATTACACAGATATATATCTTAAAGATTGATGATTAGATACAAGAAACGCTGGACCATTGTTAATAACTATCATGTGTTTCAATTATCAAGCTGTATAAATAACACAATCAAATATCATCCTCTACTCAATTATCATCCTGTATCTCAGATTCAGCTCCATTATCTGTATGTCACTGATTAGCAACTTAGGAATTTTTTCCAGTGATTAAGGTAGTCTTAAGAGCTTATACTAGGCTTACATACTTTTTCAGTCTGGTCTGATGCATTGCGAAAACAGGACCGACTTTTTTGGCCAGTCTGGTCTGATGCATTGCGGAAACAGGACCGACTTTTTTGGACAGTCTGGTCTGATGCATTGGGAAAAAAGGACCGTCTTTTTTGGCCACGGCCAGGCCCGACCCATGATCAGCTCTATACTATATCATTTTGATAATGAAGCTTTGAAAACACAAATTAAACATTTATTCAATTCCTTTTGTATCATTTAGTTTCAACCCCACAACATAAATTTCAGAAAATTGCAAACAGTGATCAAACAATTATTGAATTAGCACCAACAGAATCTCAACATTATAGGAATGGTTGTGAAGGTGGTACATTATTTCAGTGGGTCCCATTTTTACCGGCTTACTATACAACATTAAAGTATGGACCCTCATGTCATAACAAGCCAAAATGGATCATCCTAGATTAAATGAATCCCTTACAATGGGTAAAATGTGCATGATTAACCAACCACCCAAGACTTCACTTCATTCATGTTTAGCTAATTTTAAATTCCAATATCTTATCTTAACTCATAATTACCCTGTCATTAAGAAATAAGTATTAATAATAACTATAGCTTGAGTTGTCAGACTTCACATCTGTACTATAATACTCAATTTTGACTGAAAAGTCAATATAACACATTTTTTTACTAGATTTGATAGATCTAAAAATGTGCTTCATAATCACATTGTAAGACTTTTGTTACTTAGATAACGTGTTTTAGTTACTACTTACGGAGTAACGTAAGAGTGTACTTTTCCAAGCTAAAAACCTACTTACTATACAACGATGATGAGTCGATGATGATTTTTCCAAAGCAATATTCACTACAAGCAACGCTGTTTTAGTTCAAAATTTGCCTTGACATCGATAAATATTGTCTTTGAAAAATCATAACGTCGACCATTGCATAATCTTGTAATCATATTCTTAATTAAAACTCCGTAGTTGATCTAATCAAAGAGGTTAGTGTCACACTAGTCACATCAACAAAACTAAAAAAATAAAGTATGGGAATAATAGTAAAAGATAAGATAAATACACTTTTATACTTTCAAAAAGAGAAAGAAAAGGAAAGAAATTAGTTAATGAAGAATCTTAGTGATAATTACAGCATAACTAAACAAGATGGAGCATCCGGATGTAGCAAAAAGGCTCACAAGAATACAGACATCCGATCCGAATCCGACCCGTCACTCGTGGATCCCTAACTTAGATCTAAGACAAAAATTCACATTTTTTTTTTATTAAATAAAAAAATTAGGAATACTAAAATACGATCCAATTTTCACGTGTAAACAACCAGACATAAAAGTTAGTGACACCCAATTAACAAATTTCTCATAAAGTAATCTTTTTGACAGTATTCTTGAATTGTAGATTACTCGCTTACTAAAAATAAAGGAACACTAATGCCGCCATTAATGTAATCAATGTCAATAACAAGATCGTACCTTCCACAGTTAAATAAGCATTAAGAGATACTTAATATAGCTAAGCATTATTAATAACACGGATCGACCCGTGATTTTGTGAAAAAAAAACCGATATTAGTAATCCGAACTTACCATGAAAGAAGGAATGGAACATCCAGACTATTGAAAACATTGATAATGAGATTATCATTAGTTACTGAATGAATATCTGGTCCAGGAAACTGCCCATTAATCAAAATACCCTGAAAAACAAAAACCCAAGATTTAAAATTTAAATTTTTGAGAAAACCAACAAAAAAAATAGAAAAATAAGGAAGAAAAATGAACCTGTTGACGAACACCAAGAGGGTAAATATCACCATAAGTGATATTCCAGTTGAAAAATCTGTAAGGATCTTCAGCAATAACAATGGTGAATAACAGAGCAGCAATGCTCAAATTCAAAAACAAACGCATTGCTTTTTTATTTATTTATTTTAAAAAAATGGATTTTTTTTTAAAAAATTTGGTATGATTTCTGAAATAAAATGGGTATTTATTTTTGATGGGGTTAAGTTTATAACTTTATAAGTAGAAAGAGTAAAGAGAGAGAGAGGTGGGGTTTGAGAAATGCGGTACAGAGAGGAGGAGAGAGAATGGGAGGGAAAAGAAGAAGATTTAAGATTTTAAGATATCTCTGATTATTATTTTAGTTAAATTTTATTAATCAAATCAAGTGGAAATTAAATTAGAAAAAGAAATTAAAAAAAAAAAGGAAAATGGCGTGTCGGTGAAGGAGTAGGGCCATAAAGAAAAAAAACAAAAGCGTGTTTGAAATGGGTTTGGGCTCACATGCCGGTGTCTGCAAGAAATTAGTAGCGAGTTTCAGTACTAGTATATTGTATACTCATTCAAGCTACTCTTCAAATATTACTAAAGTCATGCTTGGATGGAGGGATGTATTAAGAGTAGTGCAATAAAAGTCCAAGTTAAGCAAATTGAAAGTAAACAGCGGAGGAGGAGATAGTAATGACCTAAAAAATTACTACCTCCAGTCTAAATTACTCGCAACTTTGAGGTATTATTTGTGAGATATAAAATATTCTAAAGTTGCGAGTAATTTGGACCAAAAGTAGTATTTAGTAATAGTGATGTATAAAAATTCTCAAAAAAAAAAAAGTTGGTGTATGTTAATTTATCGTGAAACAGGTTAAAATTATATTAAAAATACTTAAAGTTACTATTTATACCGTAAAAGTTGTTAATATTCTATTACAAAGTAATAATTTTTATCTTACAAAAAACTTATAATGTATTAGGGTCTGTTCTAATAGACTGAAATCAGCTTACTAAACTTAACTGAATTGAACTAAACTGAATTGAAATGAATATTTTATAAGAGAAGGAAATTAGGAGCTGAGCTGAACTGAACTGAATTGAACTGAGCTGAACTGAACTAAACTGAAAATAAACGTATGAGAACAGGCCCTTAGTTTTTACAGTATGTAATCACGTGTTTATAATAAATTACACATTAAAATAAAATTCAAACCAACGTCAAATTAAATTACCCCTTAAGTGGTTAAAGTTATCATAAAAATAGTTAAAGTTATGCTCAAATTGACCGTTTTACAATAAAATTAATGTACACCCGTTGTACACACGACTTAGAGCATGTTCTCATACGATTATTTTCAGTTCAGTTCAGCTCTAATAAGTTCAGTTCAACTCCTAATTCCCTTCTCTTATAAAATATTCATTTCACTTCAGTTTAGTTTAGTTTAGTTTAGTTCAGTTCAGCTCTAATAAGTTCAATTCAGTTCAGTTCAGTTCAGCTGAGTTCCGTCAATGAGAACAGGCCCTTAGGGTCTGTTCTGATTTATAGAACTAAACTGAATCGAATTGAACTGAACTAAACTAAACTAAACTAAACCGAGCTGAAATGAATTGTTTATGAGTGAAGGAAATTAGGAATTGAACTAAACTAAACTGAAATAGAATTAAGCTGAAGAGAACATGCCCTTATTTTAGTGAGGTATGAGGTGAAGAAAGAGGCTTATTTTAAGGGTAATAGTTACACTAGGGGATAGGTGTATAACTATTATCCTCATTACAAGAGTAATAATTCATTTATTATCTCTCTCTTTTCCTTATGAAACAACTACCTTTTTCATTGTATCATATGTGATTAGGTGATGGTATAGTCATTTTTTTTTATTAAAACTCTTTAAAATAAGCAGAATTGACAAGTGAAAAGTAGTTTTATTTGGCTATATAAAGTTGATTGGATGTTAATTAATGCAAAGGGTATTTTGTTTTCCTTTTATATAAGCATACAAGTTTATTCAAATCAGGAATTATACCAATTTGTTCCTTTTTACCAAATGAGAACACATAATATCAAGTGAAAACGAGTACAAATTCTCACATATGATGCAATTGATAGAGAATATTTGAGAACCTTGTTTGCTAAGTAACCTTCTTGAATTTCATTATCAGGCAACCACCATTGTTTATTGTGGTAATATCTCTATATTAGATATATCATCATATATCTCTTTGCATCTTTGATATTACTTGTTTAGTGCTAATCAAAATTAAGATGCTATCAAGGAAGTTGTAAATAAATATATTTGGATTAACCATTATTTTGTGTTTGAATTTACGAGATACATATGTAAGCAAGTCATTTAAAAGCGAAATATGTTTCATATTGCTTTCCTTGCCTGCGTAGTTTTTAATCACATAATATTATGTGTTCAAATAAGTCAACAATTTAGATAACTATTATTTCATAGTTTTCAATACGTATTATTGACTTACATGTATCATGAAAGTTTGTGTTATTATAACAAATTCTAAGTATTGCATATTTTATATGTCATATATATTGATTTGATATACTTATAATTATGCATCTCATTGAATATAGAGTAACAAATTGTAAGTAGTTATCTATCTTATTGTTTAAGGAGGAATGTTGTACATATACCTTAATGTATTACTTTAGCATTTGTGAAAGTGAATAAAAATGAAGTACAATTAGTGCTCATTCTATGTGAACTTGTTGTATAGAGTGTCATTAATGTCCATGAATGGATAAAGTTCATTAGTTAAGTAATGTTAGAGATTGACTAATATGTAGATTGGATAGTCAGTAATTCGATCTAAATTAGTTAGCAATTGTCAGTGGGCATTACACATAAAGTTTTGCATAGCATATTGGAGATAAATAAGTTGCGTGTGTACATGTTGGACTATAGTCATAAATAAAAGGTATTAAAAAAAAAAGTTGCTATATTAGAAGGTATTTACAGTGTATCAAGAGGAATATAAGTTAATGTTGTATTGATAGAGATCATTATACCTCTTTTGAACATACTTGACTTGTCATTATGGCTGATATGACTCTTGGGAAAGAATCTTGAATTCGAGTTCTGTTTTAGCTTCTGAAAACAGGATATTGCTTAAGTCTTTTCTTGTCAAAGCTATATTTAATTGCATTTAATGTGATACAAATTTCTAACAATGTTTTAGTTCTATATAGATCATTGTTTGCTATCAAATACAAATTAGCCATTGAATTATGATTATAAGCTAAGTAAGCATTTATATAAGTAATACGTTTAGGCACTTGGATGGCTAATTTTGCACCTACGTTCACAATCTGTTATGAAGGAAATCAGGAAGATAAGTTGGTATGAGATATATATTTTTAAAGCTGTTATTGTTGTTATGCTTGTATGAAATGTAGTTGTATGTATGTGATTTGGTTAGGCTAATATCTGTATGCTTCTGTTTTCTCCTTGCTAATTTAATATTTTGGTTGATGTTTTGATAATGCATATTCATTTACAACGCATTCCTGATGAATTCAAGGACATTTTATGATGGCTTTAAAGGTGTTGGCCTGTAAGTGCATGGTCACTCTAAAATTTTGCAAGCTACTATGGCACATGAAGAGGACAGAGATGATTGAGTCACTGTGTTAGGAGATGGCTGGATCAATTTTGTTAAAGGTAATGGGATAAGTGCTGGTGACGGTTTAAAATTTACGTATATAGGGAATAGCTCTTTCACTGTGCAGATTCTAAGGCCATCAAGAAGCAAGAAAACAGGTGGTTCTGGTGCTGGCAAGAGCAATAGTGGTTCGAGTAAGAGGCGTGGACGTACACCTGCTTACCATGGCAATTCAGAAAGATGATTGAGACAAATGAGTAGATTGATGACCTTGCACGTAGCTGTCCTGAGCCACATTTCAAATTCATCTTCACTGCAGCTTACCTTAAGAAAGGGGCAATAATAAGTGCTACTAATAAGTATCAATTATGTTAATGTAATTGTTGTGTGCTGTACACCCTTTTATCTGATGAAGAAACCCTATTTACTTTGATGCCTTTGTTTGCAGAATGTTCCTGTTGACTTTGCCAACTACTGGCTTGGTAAATTTGGTGAATCAACTAACGTTTTGCTTCAGAATTTTGATGAACAATTTCCTGCTAAGCTGAAAGTTGTGAAGAAGGATGGTCTGGTCACTAAGTGTGAGTTACTAAGTGGTGTTAAGGATTTCACTGCACGGTATAATGTCCAGACAGATGAAGGTGCAATAATTATCGTAGAGGGAATCCTGCAGTCTTTGATATAGATCTGGTGCTAGTGTAAGACATTGAAGATATTCTATTGTTTAAGATTAATGTAATTGGTCCTAATAATGCACTTAAGAAGGACAGAATAACAGTACTGTAATGGTTAGAATTTAATTTAGGCGCCTGTATTGATAACCTTTCTATTATTGCCTGAATTACTATGTTGTATCAAATTAAACATCTTCTTACATTTCAGATTTACGATGTTGTCCTATTTTATCCATTAGCTTGCTAATTTAATCATATGATTGGAATTAATTATCATTTATACCAAGCATCTTTATCTTTTACAGTGTTAATGATACCTTAGCTTGAATGTGCCTTGGTAGTGTGTTGTTTAAGCATTTTATATATAACTAGATAAGTTTGATAGTGAAAGGCTGGTATGAATAACCTAAATTTTACATATATGAGCTGTATAATTTAATGCTATCACTTGTGAACTGAAAGAGTGCAAATTGTTTTCCAAGGGTTTTTATAATGAGTCTTTTAATATTGTTTATGTGAAATTTATTTTAAGACACCTCCAATTAACCTCTACGGAATATATTGTAACACTCTTGGCTGATATAAAAGGAGGGTAGAGTGTTAGAAATTTCATATTCCACTTGCATTCATTATTTAAAATACTACCTTGATGTGTAAGAAGTAACTCTGTGACTATGGCAAGTAAGGGTGAAGAGAAAGTCGATAGCAGTGTGAAGCAGACAAACATATTAGTCTAGAAGTGGTGGAGAAACGTGTTAGCTATCTTAAACATAAGGTGGAGGAGCTAGAAGCTGTTGTTGCTGCTCTTTGTTTTGGTGAACCAGTAGACAAGCAACCTAGTCCTAAGAGAGGTTGTTTTATTAAACTTGCTGAAAATGAAGCAAAACAGAAATATGAAGGAAGAACCAGCACCTACACCGCCAAGCTTAGTCTTCCTGATACTGAGATTCATCACCACTCAAGTCCATCATACTCACCTCGAAGTGAGCACCTCTACAAGCTATGTTTACCTAAAACATGTACTGTGCTGATTGTATGTGTAAGGTCTACTTAGTTTTCTTGATTTACCTGCCTTAGCTTGGTGTAATTTAGTCGTAAAACCTCATGATTGTAAGATTTTCTAGTTATCGTAGTGTGTTGTTTTATAAGTATTTAGTTAGTATGAACTAATGATATGTGCTACTCATGGTATTGGTTATCTATGAACTTTGATGTATCCTTGAAGAATGTATTAAAGGAAATTACATGGTGAGTTTAGATTTGTGGTGTTTGCAAGAAAGTGTTTCGTTCAATCTTTAAGGAGAATGCTAACCTCATAATAGTTTCTATCAAGTTAACAAAAAGTTTAGGTGAAAAGAAATCCACTGTAGTTTATTACAGTAGCTGACTCCCTTAAGTTCTTTGCATACATGCTTTTTGAATTTCTGAATTCTACTTGAACATTCAAATCAAGGTTGCCTTGAGCACCAACACTGTTTATAGGGTCTAGACTTCTTCAGCAGGCTGCTATCATAGCTTATTTCCACTACAACAATGTGGAGATAGTTAAATCAAGGCCTAATGTAAGAGTAAGCATATCCACCCAGCTCCATTTGTTCTTTTACCTAAGATTCAGATAAAAAATACACTCACACCATCTCATACAGATAAATAAATCTATTAAACAACATTCACGATAACATAAAAAAGTTTCGTTCAAATATTGGCTGCAAGACAACAAAATCTACTTGAATTTGACAGTCCTTAATGTAAATATAGTTAAGGAATAACCAATATGAAATATTAAGTGACTATATAAATTAATTGGAAATACAATAATTGTGGTGAATTTTGTATAGAAATGCTTAAGTTTTCTTCTATGCAAAATTTATTGAGTTAACATTCATAAGGTAGCATTTTTTTTTTTGCCTATTTCCTTTAGAACATTGTACTCCCGGAATTGTCCTTGGACTATGCCTTTTTTTTGTTGCTGCTTTTCCTTATGAAAAGTAAATTGGCGCTTGACCCTTGCCCTTTTTTGTTTTTTTTTTTTTCACTTTTATTAATCTTAAGTTACTTTACATAACTCTTTAATTTCTCCTCTCTTTCATTTTACGCTTTCCATTTTAGAAACTTGATCATCTCTTAGCTTCTCCTCATTATCTAGTTTTTTCAAGGTTTGACGTATTTGTAAGGCATAAAAAATGTTTTTTAAAAAGTACACATTTTATCAATAAATCAACTATTTTATATAGTGAAATTATGTTGGCAACTTTTAATAAATACAATTAATATAAATTGATTTATAGTATAAATACTATTAATATATTTGTTATGTATATTACAAAGTTAAGTTTTAGTATAATACTTATAATGTGATTTAACATTTGTTTTTTTTGTTTGTTTTTAAAAGAACCACTCCTTTAAATTAACAAATTTAGAAATCAACACCCTTTAACAAAAATTTCATTTTTAAAAAATAATATTGGTTTTTGAGTTAGCACTTGGTGTATTAAAATTTTGAGGGTCACTTTGGCCATATAGGTTTAATTTGGGGTTAGCATTTTTTTTATATAAAGTATTAAAAATGCATCGTGCTGTATAGATGTGAGCTTTGCCTAGAGAAATGCAAAATGGAGGTATGAGAGAGGAGGGACGAAAGAACCAATTGCATTAGTAAAAAAAAAAAAAAACAAATATAATGAGACTTGTCCGATACTTTTGAGCGTGTTTTGGCCCCAGAGTAAACTAAAAGGCCGAATGCGACAACCAAATCCTTCACAGTTCATTTTTTGACACGAAATCGATAACCTTTAATTAATAGTTGGTGGTGTCTGTAGACACCTAAATGTGTCTCTCCAAAACCAAACCCAGTGATGAATACCTTTTACGTCATTTGATTATCGGACGAAGTGAAAGTGTGAAAAGTCTAGTGATGAGGATTTTTTATTAAATGTTTCTCTTCTGTTTTCAAAAATATTTCTTTTCTTACTCTATTTTATGAAAATAGTCAATCCAATTTGGTTTGATCCATGATAAGGGTCAAATAATAGTGTAATTGGATTGGGCTTGAAAAGAGATTTCCAACGATATATTATAAGCCCAATTCCAATGAATAATAATGACGTTATGGATGAAATTAAGTTAGGCCCAATGATTTTAAATGTGGCCCAATGATCTAGAGGAGGGCCTATTAATTATTATTCTTAAAGTAATTAGGATTGATTTTAATCTTCTAGGAATATCTAGAAGGTTCTTTTTAATTCTAATAAGATTAAGATTGATAATTATATTTTTAAAGATGTTTTATTTTGAATAAAATATATGATTTGTCACAAACATGATTTTAAATATACTTAGATGTGGAATTACCTGCTTGTTCGGTTTAAGAAGATGATTCCTCGTACAAAGCGCGATGTTCTTTTGATTCAGCGCGAGACGATCAAGCTGTAGCCTGGCGCTGCCCTTGTCGTCTGGCGCTGACTCTTGACGTTGGCGATAGGAGGTATTTTATTCCGAATATGACTTGCTTTGATCTCGTGCTATTTTTTCTATAAATAGGGGTCGTATCTCCCTGTTTTTAATAATTCACGACAATCACCTCTCTCTACTCTCTCTCTCTAAAAGCTAGAAGCTTTTTCTCTCTATTATTTTTCTAAACCTTCCCTCTCTCAAAATTCCACATTCATTAGTTCTAGACATACCTAGCCAAATTCGAAGTTGCCTTCACCCTAGACGTGAAAGGTTGAATATTTTTGAGGGTTTGGTCCCAAATCTCTGTTTCAATTATTTAACTTAATTGTTTTGATTTGTTATTTTCCTAAAAGTTACTAACGTGTGTATTTTGTTATTAGAAAGAGGTACGAGGCATCGAAGTAAGTACTTTAATTGTTTTATTGATCTTTTGATATAGAAAACATGCTTAAATTATTTTGTTGATTCCTAGTTTCATGTTAGGATGTTTTATTGCTTCCTTGTATTATGTTTAAGGTAATAACTAATATTTCTAATATCATGTATGTTTATGATGCTTCCTATTTCTTTCCTAATATTATGTTAGTGTCATGTTAGGGCTAATTTATCTTTATTACCTAGTGACATGCTAGATTTGTTATTAATCTTGTTAGTATCATGTCTAAGATCTTGCTAATATTATTATGCTTTATTTTTAACATGATTAGTATTATGATGATGATTATTATTGTTATGTTTCTTGATATTATATTTATTATTATTGTTATTGCTTGATCACGCCTTTTATGCATGTTTAAAGGGAATTTGTACTTGTAATCACGCTTAATAAGATAATTAATAATCTTGTTTAGGCTAATATGATTATAATTCAAGTGATCGCCAATAATAGGTTTGTTTGTGCATTAATATTCAACCAATTAACATAAATTAAACAGGTTTAGGGTTAACCTTTTGATTGCATGTTAGTCAGAAAGCACACATGAATATGAGAAGAATAAAGTAGAGGCCTATTTTTAGGGCAGATTCAATCTCTTTTAGGTTGGATTTGTATCTTCATCCCCGAACTTTCAGTCATGGTTCCAAACCTATTGGAGTTAATAATCTCCTAGATCATTAAGGGGTGTAACCTTCACCCTGTGAACGGTTTACAAGTTCCTAAAACTTGTTGGCTACTCTTTTACTCTAGCTTCCTTCCCTTTGAACGCCACCATGCTTAAGTGTGTGATCACAGTGGGGCTCAAGTGTGGGATGCTTAAAATATTCCCTACAGTTTTTTGGCGACTCCGGTGGGGAGGATTTTTATTTTAATTCCTAAAATTTATTTTTGGCAATAATTTAGAATGAGTGGATGAGACTCGAAAATTTCTAAGTATTTCATGTGCGTAATTTTGATTAACATTATTGGCATAAGCATAAAAAGGTTCGCATTGGAAAGAACATCCGTAATGCGTCAAAAACATAGGATTTTTACACGTAGGAAATTAGAGAAATATCTTTCACAACTAAAGTTGAAATTACACTATTAAAACTGAAAAATTCAATAACAGAAAACTGTCGAGGCATGTAGGAATTAGCGCTGAGAAAACAGCGTCAGCGCCGAGCGATGGCGCTGTCTCCTGGCGACAGTACTTGTCGTCTGGCGACAAAAGCATCGTCTGGTGACATACGCTATTTTCTCGCGCCGAATTCTTCCAATACCGAGCCAGAATTCTACCTTCTTGTTTTGACTAGTTTTCTAAAACTATTTGCTCGGTTTTACTTCCTGATTGAGTTTTTCCCTTTTTTATGAAACCCATATGTGTTCTACATATGGCCATAACCCTCTGGGAATTCACGCTCCATCTACCCAATCAAACGCTCCTGGAAACGAAGGGTACATCCAAGTTTGTTGAATTCAACAAACCATGGAAGCGAGTTTAACTCGCGGGATCCCATTCACTCCAACCCTTCCAAAGGTAAGGCTTCCGCGCAATGCATCCGGACTCATAACCATGGACCCTCTTTAACTAACCCATATCCTGAACTTTAGAAAACTAGAGCTATGGTTAGGTTGCAAACTCATTGCATCATATTGTGACTATATGACTACTTGTGCATTATTTATTGTGCATATCTTATATCTGTTTCCCCTAACCGTTTGTTTGACTTGTGAATGAGTTAAATAAATTAATTAATGACTAAAGGACTTTGCTAATTTAATTAACTAATTAATAATGATTAAAGTCTAAATAAATTGATCAAACATGACTTAGTATGACTTTTAGGCTTGTCCCTTTAGAGTAAATACTGGAAACAGTCCTAGATCAATGATCCAGCTATGGCATAGTGGTCTAGACTGTAGCGCCACGCGCTAGTTATTAGCGTCAGGCGACAATGTTGTCGTTTGGCGCTGATCCTTAGCGTCTGGCAACGGGGTCCTATCGTCTGACGACAATCCATATTTTTGCTCGAGTCTTCACAACGAGTCTAACTAATCAATTTGCTAAAACGGTTTAATCGGTTTATTAATGACAGTAATCATCTTAAGTCCTTAATTGAGTTTAGGCACATAGTCCCATGGTATCACACAAGAGTCAAAGCTAAGTATGTCACTCACATTCACTATCAAAGCACACACATAATATGTCACATTTTGACCATGTTTAGCGAGTCTTGTATGCGCGTATTAGTGTTTTAATAGATGATTATATGTAAATTGTGCAGCAAATCAGAAGCATGATAGTTTTAAAGCCATTTTTAATGAGCTGGTATTTCATAGAATTGTATTCCAACTATGTAGAAGTGAAAATGCTGATGAAATAAATGTAGTCCAGATAAATAAGATAATAGTATATGCATAAAGGGACTGAGATAGATGCATTTTACACGATAAAAATAATGCATAAGTGACCTTTTTTTGATCAAGAGAGGAGTTAAGTTATAAATCATTTGTTAAAGGCACATAATATAAATAAGCATTGCAGTGGTGATGTATATTACTCCAAGCGCACATCATTTAGTACACAGTAATAAGAATAACCGTAAGTACAAGTACTTGTAAGCAGCAAAAGTGACCTCCCAAGTTTCAAAATACAACATAGTAGCAATGATAGTGTAGTTTAGAATTACATAACACTGGAGAAAGGTTTAAAGATATGAAACAGGTGCTAGTAATATAACTCTAGGTGTCAAGTAGGAACACATCCAAAATGACTATATAGTCGTACCTAAGAAGTTGTGTTCCTACCAGAAGCCCGAAGCATAAGCAGCAATAACTTCACTCAGTAGAAACTGATTTCACAACCCACTTGAGATAGCCAACCCTCTTAATTGCACCAGTTAGCCCAACTTCAAGCTCGAGTGGCTTTTCTTTTAATCTAGCAGCTATATTTTCAAATTCAGGCCATCCTGTCATCTACATAGTAAGAGACAGTATGTTAGTTCAAAGATGAACTGTCATGCAATTTAAGATTGCAATTCAAGGTAGTTACTGCATACTCTAGGACTAATAATCACAAGAGTTTACCTTATTCTGTACAAGTTCCGTATCTTTAAGGCCAAGTAATGTCTCGCATTGCTTTCCATATGCAGTCAAGCGGGTACTATCAGTGTCATAAATTGCAGTGAAGCTAACACATCTGAAAATGAAACATATCTAGTTAATCATCTGAAGGATTGAAGAACAAATGCTTTATGCTTGGAATCATGTACCTCTTATCTGCAATGCATTGAGCACTGCATACATGGCAATAGAATTTGACAGTCTCCACATTATCACGGCGTTTTCTGCATCCAATATAGGCATTCACATCTTCCTGTTTAGCATCTGGAATTGTAACCTGAATCTAGTGGCGCTCATATGCAGTAGTTGTTGTGGACTGCAAGAGAATAAATATGTATGAAAACAATTATTCTGGAATGATCGATCCAAACTTTGGTGGTTGTTGATTTTCTTCAATCCTTAAAACAGGTAACCGGTTGAATAGGATTTTTTTTAATTTTTTTTGAAAAGTGACATGTATCACAAGTTAATCGGTTAAAAAAAATTAAAAAACCAAAAAATAAAAATAAACAAACAAATTACAAAAAATCAGCCAAACCCTTAACACCGGCCACTAGCCAAAGACGCCACCCACCAGCAACAAAACCCGACCAACCACAAAATTCCATCCTTGCCCCTCCCCCAACGCCGGTTTTCCCCCTCCCTCAACGCCGGTGATGTGACCTATCTTCCTTCCCTCATTTTCCGTTAGCGCATTTCCTTTTCTGCCAGCAATCTCCCTTAAAACGCTAACTCTAGACATTGATAAATTCTCTTTTTCCAGCCACTACCACCACTTGAAATTCCCTTTAAACCCCTCCATAACCCCCGAACACCCCCAAACACCCATGCCCCACCATAAAAAACCCTAGCCACTAGGGTTTCGGGGTGGGGGATGGAATGGCAGTTCAGGGTTTTTTAAAGTTGGGGAGAGTTTGCTTCGTGGTTGTTTGGGGGAATGACAGGGGGTTTTTGGGAGGTGTTTTGGGTGTTTTTGTCCCTCGGGAGAGTTACAACACGAAGACTGATCCGGGGTGAGCTGTACCTGCAAAACAAATGGAGACACCAGTTGGGTGGTGCTCCGCCTCCGACGCACAAGTTAAAAACTTGAAGGGAGAAAAAAGGTGCGGAAATTTAGGTAGGGATCTGCTCGGATTCCAAGCTCAAGATGTCTCTATCAAAGAGTAAATGTGTAATAAATGATAAAACGTGTCCTCAAAGTGAGGGACATCTCCCTATTTATAGGGTCTTTGGGAATTGTGCCCCTGATTAGGTTACTGAACCCTAATCATTGGTGGGCTGTGCCGTATGGCAGCATTCTCGGGATTTAGGCCTGAAGGCCGCCTTTTCCCTTGATTTCGGGAATGACACGTGTCGAGCAGAGATTGGTCCATTTTAGACCAATCTGGGGCTGACACGTGTCACCTTCTGATTGGGCCACGTGGTAGGGTAAAATTACCCTAAACATTTTCGCCTCACAGATGTGACGTGGCACGCCACGTGGCATCTGTGACACATGTCACGCTCCGGCTGGTGGTAATTTTACCGTTACAGAGTAACCGTTCACCTTCCGGGTAACTTACGGAAATGCCCCCAAATTTACCCTCTATATATAGCCGTTTTGCCCTCATAATTTTGTACGTTTACAAAAATTTCTTAGAGAGAAAAACTTTGAGAGAGCAGAAGTCACTTGTTTGAGTCAGACGTGAGCAAGAAAGTTTGTTCTTCAGCAATACAGCCGGTCCCGCCTACGTTCAGATACCAAATCAAAAGGTACCGTCTCTGTCTCTCTCAGCTCTTTTCTTTTTTCACCGCTTGTACATATTTCTTGCAATAAATGGATGCATCACCAACACACGCGGCACAGCCTAGGTTAGAGTCCAGCCGGTCACCAGGGTCGGCTGAGTCTAGGACTGGGAGTGCCGGCTCGGGGTGTTGGGACCACCCTTTGCCATGGATTCCGACCAGTTATGTGTCTGTGCAGGACACCATGGCTCGGACAATGCAGACGGCCACGGACCCGAATTACAAAAGGGAAGGCTCAGGCGGCCAAACGCCTGAGGGAGAAACGTCTGGTCAGGGAAACCAGACGGCTCTGGAGAGATCCCCTCCGCGCGCCCCTTCAACCCCTGCAGACTCTTTTTTGGAAGAGTGCGACCAAGGCGGCGACGAGGCTGCCTCTGCCCCCATAGAACAAAGCGAGGGGGAGACGGAGAGCGAAAGTTCCGCCTCTACCTCCGAGACCAGCGATGACTTGCCCCCTCTTCCGGATAGCGAGGAGGAAGAAAGGAAAAAGTGGAGTGAGAAGGATGATCCCTTCAGCATCCACGTCTCCTCCAAGGACCGAATCCTGATGGGGGAGAACTTAGAGAACTTTAAGAAAATGCACCCGCTTGGAGACGGGTATAAGATCCGGGTGCCACCTGAGCTGGGCACCATCGCTTGGGGGATGATCAAGAGAACGCCAACAGCTATTTTGGCTGTTATGAGGCGGCGTTCAAAGCCGACCTTCGCTTCCCCCTTCACCAGGCGATGAAGGCAATTTTGAGAGGCTACGGCCTTGGGCTCTGGCAACTTACCCCCAACTCCTGGACCAACATTCTGGGGTATGTTGCCGCCTGCGAGTTCCAAGGGCTTAACCCCGGCTGGGAGGCTTTTGCAAGCATGCATTACCTCAGCAGAAGCCCAGGCGGCTGGAGAGCGTGGTATACTCTAACCACACAGCCGCAATACATGATGACCTTGGACAAGGTCTCAAAGTTCGATGGCTGGAAGCACAGGTTCTACCTGATGTCAGCCCCAACCAGACGGGAAAATTATGAATTCCGCCTGTACAATAAGAAGCCCGACTTGTTGGGCAGGAAGTGCGCTCTTCCCCGGATCCCAGAGGAAGATTTTAACAAGATAATCGAGGCAGTTTTTTTCGGCCTCACAGACGCAACTCTGTCAACCGGGGAAACAATAAAAGTCCCTAAGAATTGGATTCCCAAGAGCGCCTGGTTCAAGGATGAATGTTTCCTAGCCGCCTGCAGGCTAGGGCACATGTTTAACAAACATATGCGCCTGAGTTCACACCGTTTGTAGTATTTTTCTATCGGAATTGATTTATGATTCTGACTAATTTCTTTCTTTTTGTAGAAGAAGAACTAAACATGTTGCAGTCGGAGAAAACTCCCAAGCGGTCTTCTGCGACCATCCGCAAAGATCTTGCGGAGAAAGCTGCGGGTGAGCTCAGGGCCAAGGTATTGAGCGCCTGACCCTTTCTTAAGTTTATTTTATAAACTGTCTTGCCCGGATACTAACCTTGACTTGTTTATTTTCACAGGGGGGAGAAGTTCGGAAATCGTTTGAGAAGAACCTCAAACGGGCTAGAGAGGAGGCCCCAGCCGTTCTTAACAAGATAAAAAAGTCCGCCTCTACGTCAACTCCTGGCGCCTCAGCCGGGGCTAAGACGATGCGGATAGCGGGGCGACTCGAGAAGGTAGGCGGCAACCTGTGCCTTGATCTTGTCAACCCCTCAGCAGCCGCGGGGTTCACCACTCCTGCAAGCGGTTCCCGCTTGGCCGACTCTAAAGGTAAGAACCCTTTTAAATCCCCGCTTGAGCTGGGGTGGCCTTTACGGGTGAAATCCCACTCCCAACAGACGTCATCCTCAGACGGTCGGCAACAGATAGGTGCTGCCTTAGTTTCGCACTCATCACGTATTGATTGTGGTGCAGATCAATCTCCCCGCTGGCCAGACGTTCAGAAGCACGCCAAGGCCATGCTGGATGCCGTCCGGAAGAGGGATAAGGACAATATCCCTGGGATAGAGACGTTCAATCTTGAACGCATTCTATCCCTTCTGGCTGAGGTAAGAAACTTGTCAATTCAATGTTATTTTTTCCAAGTAATTATCCCGCCTGTAATTCTTATACCATCTGCTTTTTGCAGGCCATGCTGCGGGTGGACGAGCTCAAACGTCCTTATTCCCGCAAACGGGAAGAGGTAAAAAAGGCCAAGAAGTCCGCCATAGACGCTGATAATATTGCTTTCCACTCAACTATCGTAAATGAACTTGAAACTAAAGCAATAATTATGACACAGACGTCTAAAATCCAGCAGCTGGAGCTAGATCTGAAGGCGGCCGACCAGCGGGTAACGGATGCTGAGACGACTAAGAAGGGGGCGGAGGAGGCCTAGAAGAAAGCAGACGAGAGCACCAAACAGGCTGAAGAGGCGCTCAAGAAGACCCAGGCGGACCTTGGCAAACTGAAATCCAAGGTTGAGAGGCTGGAGAAGGATGCTTCTCAAGCTCAGAAAAACTTTGCAGCAACCCTGGAGGCAGAGCAAAACCGCCTAGTTGCTGAGAGTGATGCTGACAACGAGTCCCGTATGAAGATTTCTTGGGCTGCCTTGTACCCAGACGCTGATTATAGCATCTAGGCAATGGCACACAACTATGCCGAGTACGTCGTGTACTTGAGAGAGCAAGGTGAGCCAGAGCCTGCATCCTTTGAAGCCTGGCTCAGCAACAATGAGCCAACCGCGCCTGAGCTTCCTGGTCACGGCGAAGCGCACCAAATTCCCTCAGATGATGAGGAGAAGGGGGAGAACCAGGAGGCTCCGTCTGCAGGCCAGAAGTGACCCCTCAGCAGTAGTATGCCAGTCTTTGCTTTTTTAGTTCCTTTTTATTCAGCGGTTGTATGCCAAAACTTGCTTTTTCCGGCCTGCGTGCCGAGTATTCTTGTATTTACCGGCTGTGGAGCCGTGTTAATTAACAATTTCTTTCTCCCGGACGGGGTCTGGTTAATATTTGATCCATTACAACCGTTTGGTTGGATGAACTTTTATGAATTGCACCGACTAAGTCGGTTTTGAATATTTTGCATTTGAATTTTTAATTTTTGCCTATCTTATGAAAGCATGCGGCGATTTTTTGCCTAACTAGTCAATAGTCTGGCTGTCCCTGCCCCTGGACGGCTGTGTGATTGGTTTAAATTGGAGCTGGTTGATTGACTTGAAAACGTCTGATGCTGCAAAGAGCATGATATGTTTGTAAGTTAATCAATCACTATAGTGATTTCCCCAAACCAAGTGCACAACCGTACACCAACAGGCGTTTCGGTCACTAACCAGACGGCTTATGCCCGTCTTGGTAGAGATTTCATAGCCATTGAACCCTTGCCCCAATTGGGGTGAGGTGCAATTTTTGGAATGGATAAACTAAGTGAGAACTTCAGCCAGTGACCGACTGATGCCTATGGGCATCCGTTATTTAGGAACTTATTCGTTCTTCGTAGGTTATTTCGGTCAGACGGCTATGAGTTGACCAATTTGGTCGTTCAATTTTTGTCGTCTGCATGGATACGTAGAACCGATAGATAATCTGTTCTCTGCGACGATTGCACCCGGAGGGGTGTCGCCGGACGCCTTTGTCCATGTTGGGACAGGCGATTTTATAAAAAGAGCAACCATCCGGCCATTTTAGGCTCTGGTCTTGTTTGAGACCGGTTGTGTAGCCACTAAACGTTTTTGTGCTTAGTTTCTTAATCAGTGTTGAATTTACACTAAGTATCGAACTTAGTTTTTTAAGCATACGAGTCTGTCTGGGTATTACCCAGACAGACGGGCAAAAATTGAGAATCCGTCCGAGTATTACCCAGGCGGATAGTCAAGCAGTTGAATAAACAAAGTATCCAACTTAAATTGGAGAATCCGTCTGAGTATTACCCAGGCGGATAGTCAAGCAGTTGAATAAACAAAGTATCCAACTTAAATAAACAAGGGATCCGAGCATTACCCAGGCGGATAAACAAATGTAACCTTCACTAAGTATCGAACTTAGTTAGGTAGATGGGAAATCTGCCTGGATATTACCCGGATGGATAATCAAACAATAACTCAATTTTGCAAACAAAGACTGAATCTTCAATAATTGACTCATTGTTTACAAAAAGTTACATTCTCAGAAGTAGTACTTTTTTAGATTGTCTACATTCCAAGTTCTAGGCAGGTGTCTGCCTTCTGGAGTTTCCAGGCGGTAGGTGCCGTCCCTTACTTCCTCAACGATCCGGTAGGGGCCTTCCCAATTTGGGGTTAGCTTTCCCAGCTCATTGGCCCTACCGGTTGCCTCCATTTTTCGTAACACCAATTCGTCAACTTTCAAAGGACGCTTGTGTACTTTTTTGTTGTAGGTCGTCATTCTCAGACGGTAAATCTCATGACGCAAGGCGGCATTGCCTCTGCGTTCTGGGAGTGAATCCAATGCCAGGCGCATTGCTTCCCAGTTTGCCTCTTCATCATACAACATGACTCTAAAAGTCGGCTCGTAACGTTAGATGGGCAAGACGGCTTCAGCACCGTAAACCATGAGAAATGGGGTTTCACCGGTTGCCCCTTTTTCCGTTGTCCGGATGGCCCATAGGACATGGATTAATTCTTCTTCCCATAGGCCACCGGCTCTTTCTATTTTCTTTTTAATGCCGTCTGAGATGAGTTTGTTGAAAGCTTCAACTTGGCCGTTTGCTTGGGGCCGGCCAACATATGCGAAATAGCTTGAGATCCCCTGATCTCCCAACCAAGTTTTTAGCTGAGGCGTCTCAAACTGAGGACCATTATCAAACACCATAGACATGGGTACCCCGTACCGGGTGATAACATTATTCCAGATGAAGGAAATTACGTCTGAGGTCTTGATGTTTTTAACCGCCTAAGCCTCAACCCACTTGGTGAAATAATCCACAGCCACTAAGATATAGCGCTTTCCGCCTGGAGCAGGCGTGTAAGGACCTAGAATGTCCATGCCCCATTTTGCAAACGCGATTGGGCTGTGGATGGCCGTCAGATCAGCAGCCGGACGGTGAATGAGTTTGCCAAATTTTTGGCACTTGTCACATTTCTTCACCAACTCCTTGGCGTCTACCTCAAGAGTGGGCCAAAAGTAATGTCGTCTGGCTCTGACGGCTAGGGACCTGCCGCCTATGTGAGAGGCGTAGAATACCGAGTGCAAGTCTTCGAGAACTTATTTCCCCTTTTCTGGGGTGACACACTTCAACAAAGGCTTCAAAAACCCCGCCATGAAGAGTTCTCCATTTTTCAACTCGAATCTTGCAGCTCGCTTTTTCAAGACGGCTGCTTCCTGTGGCGAATCAGGAAGTGTGTCGTCTGAGAGATAGGCCCAGATGCCATCCATCCAGGTAGTGCTTCGGTCCAGAATTCCAACGGGATCCTCCTCATAGACGCTTCTCTTTTCAAGTACTTCCCAGAAGACTGACCGAGGCGTATCATGGCAGGCGGAAGATGCCAGTTTTGACAATGCATCCGCCTGATTGTTTTCCGACCTAGGCACCTGATTCAGCCGGAATTCCTCAAGTGCCTTGGTCTCTTCTTTGACTGCCTGAAGATATTTAATCATAGCCGGATGGGTAGCCTCATAACTTCCCTCATACTAGCTAACAACCAATTGAGAATCAGAGTAGGCGTCAATTTTCATGGCCCCTGCCGCCTTACACATGCGTATGCCGGCTAGCAGGGCTTCATATTCCGCCTCATTGTTAGAGGCCTGAAACTTGAAGCGTAGTGCATATTCAAATCTGTCCCCTTCAGGAGACTCATAAATTACGCCTGCACCACAGCCGTTCTTTGTAGAGCTCCCGTCTACGTACACTTTCCAAACCTGATCAAGATTATCCGGAGCCACCGGACGAGTCATTTCAACAATGAAGTCGGCAAACGCCTGACCTTTCACTGCCTTTCTTGGTTCGTAAGTGATTTCAAGGCTCTATATTTCAATATCCCATTTCAACATTCTCCCGGATGAGTCCAAGGTAGACATTGGCCGCTTGAGTGGCTGGTCCGTGTAGATCACCACCAGATGTGCCAAAAAGTAAGGCTTCAATTTTTTGAATGCCATATACAAAGCAAGGCCAAAATTTTCAACCATGGGGTACCGGAGTTCAGCATTTTTCAGAACATGGCTAATGAAGTAAACCGAGAGCTGCACGCCGTCTCGCTCAGCAAGGAGAACGGCACTGAGGGCATGGTCTGAGACGGCTAAATACATGTACAACGTCTCCCTAGGCAAAGGACTGACCAACCTAGGCAGAGAGTGCAAATGCTCTTTCAACCTCTGGAACGCCGCCTCAGCATCATCCCCCCATTCAAATCTGGTCTTCTTCCTGATTGCTTGAAAGAAGTAAAGGCATTTGTCGCCTGACCGGCTGAGGAACCTCCCCAAGGCGGCCAGACAACCGGTGAGTCTCTGGACTTCCTTGACAGAACGGGGTGACTTCATGTCTATCACCGCCTGTATCTTTTTAGGGTTAGCCTCTATCCCCCTTTGATCAATCAGGAATCCGAGAAACTTCCCAGACTAAACACCTAAGACGCATTTCTTAGGATTTAACGTAACCTTATGCCGCCTGAGGGTGGTGAATGTTTCTCGGAGATCAGCAAGGTGATCCGTCTGTTGTTTGGATTTGACTATCATGTCATCAATGTACGCCTCCACATTCCCCCCAATCAGATTAATGAAGACCGTATTAATCATCCGTTGGAAAATGGCAGGCGCATTTTTCAAGCCAAACGGCATCACAGTATAACAGAATAGCCCCTGATCAGTGACGAAGGCCGTCTTCTCTTGATCTTTCTTCCACAGGGGTATCTGATGGAAGCCAGAGTAGGCATCCATAAAACTCATCAAGGCGTGACCGGCTGTAGAGTCGACCAAACTGTCGATCTTTGGAAGCGGGTAACTGTCCTTTGGACACGCCTTGTTGAGGTCTGTGTAATCAACACACATGCGCCAGGTCCCATTTTCTTAACAAGGACCACATTGGCCACCCAGTCGGGAAAATTACAGGGCCGGATGAACCTGGCGTCTAGCAGCTTTTTGACTTCGGCAGCTGCCGCCTGACTTCTTTCCTCGCCGTGATTTCTTTTTTATTGCCGGATGGGCTTCCTTTTGGGGTCCACGACAAGTTTGTGGACAACAAGATCCGGGCTGACGCCTGGCATCTCCTCCACTTCAAAGGCAAAAATGTCTTTGAATTCCTTCAGAAGAAGGTGCAAGCTTGCACCCAAGGTAGCATGAGCTACCGTCCCAACCTTAACAGTACGTTCTGGACGACTGTCGTCCAGAGCAAGATCAATGCTTTCGCCAGCCGGTTGGAGACGGAGCTCATCTGACCGTTCGCCGGTCAGTGATTGCTATTTTTTCTCTTTCTTCACCTCCACCAGCAGAGGAGCCTTTCTTTTCTTTCCGGCTGCTGATGAGGCAGGAGCTGGGTCGGCATCCTTGACGTTGTCAAGGTCTATTGGTTCCTGTCCGCCTGGGGTCACAGTATCTCGGACGGCTGAGAGATAACACTCTTAGGCCGTCTTCTGATCCCCATTCAAGGAACCAACAGAGCCATCATCCCTCTCATACTTGATGAGCATGAGGGACGGGATGATTACTGCCTTGGCTACGTTGAGGGTTGGCCTGCCAAGGATGATGTTATAGGCGGTCAGCTCCTCAACGACCAAGAATCTGACGACAATATGTCGTCCCTGGCCTTTCTCTCCCAGCCGGATGGGTAAGTCAATTCTCCCGGCTGGGTAGACCATCCCACCCCCAAAACCAACCAAGGGATGGGTGACCGGATGCATGCTTCCGACGTTGTATTTCAGCTTTTGCAGGCACCGGAGGCTGATGATATCTGATGAGCTGCCGGTGTCTATAAGGATCCGTCCAACCAACTGATTGGCAACCTTACATTCAATGACCACCGGGTCATCATGCGGGCGGCGGACGCTGCCCCTATCCTTCTCAGTGATCAACACGTCTGGGAGGGAGGAGCCGTCTTCCGCCTGCTCATCATCATCTTTGTCCATCTTTCGAAGATGGCTCTTGGTACCCCGGATGGTAGGGCCACCACAGGAGAACCCGCCTGCTATGGTGTAGACCGGCTCCTTGTCGGTATCCGAACTACTAGCAGGCAGGGGGGTAGTCCTGGAGGACTGACCCTTGTTTTTCTTCTTTGCCCCGGCTGGGGACTTAGAAATGTAGGACTTTAGCAGCCCTTTGTCAGCCAGACGGTCCAACGCCCGCTGAAGACTAAAGTAGTCGTTGGTGTCATGGCCAACTTCCTCATGGAACTGACAAAATTTATTTTTGTTCCGTGACTGGACAGAACTCTTCATAGGATTCGGCTTCTCAATGGACAGCCGGTCCTTTACCTCCATGAGGATGGAGTTGCAATCTTTGTTAAACTCGTACTTGGGAGCGTACGGTTTAAACTCTTTCTTCTTCTTTTGGGATGGCTGATCAGAGTCAGTAACCGTCCAGACTTCTTTTCTTTTCTTGCTCTCTTCTTTGTTTTTGGCCGGCTGAGCTGACCGGCTGACTTTCTGTTTGTCGGACTTCTTAGAGTCCGACTGGCTACCCGGCGAGCAGAGGTCGGTAGCCTGAATGTAGCTTTCCGCCTCCCTCAAGGCCGCCTGTAAAGTGAAAGCCCCTTTTCTGACGAGGTCGAACTTAAAGGTCGACCCGTCTCTCAGACCTTTTAAAAAGTCTGTAAAAGCTACCTCATCAGACAGTCCCTGAATCTGAATTTTGATCAGGTTGAATCGCCTGACATATGAGCGCAGCCCTTCTCTCTCTCCCTGCTTAACAGTGCTCAAATCAAGGCTTGTTTTCTTAGCAAGGATGTTCATTGAGAAGTTGGAAGCAAACAGGAAGGCAAGCTTCCTGAAGCTATCTATGGACCCGGCTGGCAGATTGCCAAACCATTGTTGGGAAATGCCCTTCAATGTAGTCGGGAAGCATCGACACCAAGTGGCATCATCCAACCCCTGCAGATACATGAGGTTGGTGTAAGCCATGAGGTGATCTTCCAGATTGGAGGTACCATTATAGGTACCAACCAACACATTCTTAACCTTGGCCGGCTGAGCCGCTTCGGTTATCTCCCGAGTGAACGTAGAAGGTTGTTCACCCAGGCGCAGCAGACGAAGCTGTCAGTCCAATGGCTGGACATTTGGATATGCCGCCTGACCCCTAAAGAAGGCCGGATGCATGAAGTGAGGAGGATACTGCCCGTAAGCCTGAGTAGGCACATACGGGACAGCTCCAATCATATGAGGGCCAGAATGGACGGTATTACCGCCTGTCTGACTCTCATGCAAGGAGGGTGCACTCCCTGCAGAAATGTTGTTGAAGTTGTCTGGAAAGTTCGACGTTGAAGCCGACTCAGACAGCGATTGATTTCTCTTCCGATTAATAATTTCCCGGGCATCAAGAGTTGATTTTTTACTTCTCACCGGCTGTTGGGGCTGGCGAGTATTATTTGTGTTCCTCCCAGGAAGGAGAATTTTAGACCAATCAATGGTCCCGGCTGCCTTCTCCTTTGGATGAGGAGTGGGCTGCCGGTTTCTGACTGACTTCCTCTTCTCTAGAGGAGTCTTCTTAGCCGACTGACCTTTACTTGGGTCAGCCCGGCTTTTGGTGATCAGCTCTGTAATTTCACCCTTGAAACTAGTCATGAACCTCATGAGTTCGTCTCGGGTGACGGGGGCTGATCCAGCTGCCGTTTGGGTTGCCCCTTCCGGCTTCCCAGTGGGTCTGCTGGGACCCGCCTGGGAGGTGCCCCGCTCCAGAGTCTCTCTGGGCCGGATGCGCTTGACTCTGAGAGAGCCGTCCTCGGTTGTATAGGTTTCGACTTGAGGATTCTCATCCTCCTCATGGTCTGTAAAGACTTCTGGGTCTTCACCCAGACGGTTAGGAGGTACAAACTCTTGAACCATCTTCAAGGTACTCTCCCCACAGACGGCGCCAAATGTTTTGGGTGTTTTTGTCCCTCGGGAGAGTTACAACACGAAGACTGATCCGAGGTGAGCTGTACCTGCAAAACAAACGGAGACACCAGTTGGGTGGTGCTCCGCCTCCGACGCACAAGTTAGAAACTTGAAGGGAGAAAAAAGGTACGGAAATTTAGGTAGGGATCTGCTCGGATTCCAAGCTCAAGATGTCTCTATCAAAGAGTAAATGTGTAATAAATGATAAAACGTGTCCTCAAAGTGAGGGACATCTCCCTATTTATAGGGTCTTTGGGAATTGCGCCCCTAATTAGGTTACTGAACCCTAATCATTGGTGGGCTGCGCCGTATGGCGACATTCTCGGGATTTGGGCCTGAAGGCCACTTTTTCCCTTGATTTCGGGAATGACACGTGTCGAGCAGAGAGTGGTCCATTTTAGACCAATCTGGGGCTGACACGTGTCACCTTCTGATTGGGCCACGTGGCAGGGTAAAATTACCCTAAACAGGAGGGGTAAAGTCGGCGCTGGTTGGGGGCGATTGGTCAGAAGGGAATAGGCGGTGGTCTCGGCAGCGGGCTGGTGGTGTTAAGGTGGGCCAATAAAGAAGGAGAGGCTGGCTAGTGTTTTGTAATTTTTGCTTTTTTAAAAAAATTTAATTTATTTAATTTTTCTAGACCAATTAGGACTTGGCACGTGTCAAGTGACCTGATATAATAGGTCATCGACTTTTGTCAACCAACCCTCCGGCAGCCCCACCTCCCCAACCCTACAACCGGAAATCACCCCTCGACCCTCCCTACCCAGCAAAAAAAATCTCTCCTTCGTCCCCTAAAACCACCCCGATTATCGCCCCTCTTCTCCTAAAAATAAGGGAGCATGCATGTTACTGCCACTACATCAGCTAGACACGCAACACGGCCACCATAACATCCTGCCGCGGCGACCTGGATGAAGCCCAGCCTCAACAACACCGACTGACACACTTAGACCAGCAAGATAGCGGCCAGGATCGTCGAACCAACTTGTCTTTCCGCAAGAGCAGCTTGACTGCGCACCATGCCTAGCAAGAGCATCATCTTTTCGTGCAGCCAAGCGAAGTGACTAGCCATGCCAATCTATAGAGAACACCTAACTAGCGGAGCAGCTACAATGAGGGGCTGCTTTAGGGTGGGGGGTTGGGTGGCGTTGTGGAACTTGGGAATGGCTGGGTTTTTTCTTTTGATTTTTTTTTTAAGTTTTTTTTAAAAAAAATTAATTTTATTTTTTTCAACCAATCACAAAGTAACATGTAGCATCAAAACCTATTAAAATCGATTACCAACAGATTAAGGACCAATAAAAGTAAATTCATATAAAGGTGGGATTATTTGATCATAATCCAAAGGCAGGTTTATTAACAACAAATCGATCAAATGTGGGATTATTAGAATCAATTTTTCCAAAATTTAAATACATATAATTTTATATTATTTAATAATAAATAACGCATGATCTGAATTGAGATGCATGAGTATACTTCCTCTGTTTTATTTATTTATTTATTTATTTTTTTATAGTTGCAACAGTTTGACTTTTACACTATTCATGTGTTTCAATTCACTTTGACTGGCTTTGACGATTTATATCTAAATAAAAATATAGTCACGTGGGATCTTGTTAGATTCGTCTCAATTTGTACAATTTTAATATCTAAAATTTATAATTTTTGTATATTAGTAATCAAAGATATTAACGATTTAAAACATGCATCGACAAGCATGAAAAGAGAAGTGTTGCAATTATATATATGTATATATATATATATATGTATATATATATATGTATATATATATATATATATGTATATATATATATATGTATATATATATATATATATATAGTCACGTGGGATCTTGTTAGATTCGTCTCAATTTGTACAATTTTAATATCTAAAATTTATAATTTTTGTATATTAGTAATCAAAGATATTAACGATTCAAAACATGCATCGACAAGCATGAAAAGAGAAGTGTTGCAATTTTATATATATATATATATATATATATATATATATATATATATATATATATATATATATATATATATATATATATATATATATATATATATATATATATAAACAGAGTTTCTATTAGCAAAAATGAATCTCTTAATTCTTAAAGCTCCCAAATCATGCAAAACCAGATACATAATGGCTATGAATTAGAGCAAATTTTATTACAATTCATTTATTTCATACTTCAAGTGTTTATTCAAGTATTACAACTTTTTAAGTATTAAAAACACTATTTGGTAATTGGTACGAGCAAATTATAATGGCTATGAATTAGAGCAAATTTTATTACAATTCATTTATTTCATACTTCAAGTGTTTATTCAAGTATTACAACTTTTTAAGTAATTAAAAACACTATTTGGTAATTGGTACGAGCACATTATAATGGCTATGAATTAGAGTCCACCTAAATCTTATCTTCACTATACTAGTATATAGTATGGGGCCATGGAAGAATAGTAACTTAAGAGAGAAGTCAATGTCATCAAAGCTAAGTAAACCATCAGTTTTTTGAATAGCGGTGATCGGAAGATTCAGGATAAATCATAAGTGGACTGGTCCCACACCACACACCATTATCTTTAGATTGTTAAAATTCTTAATTAGAGACATTAATTAGTCTTTCTATTAATAAAATTTTAGAAGTCTTTAAATTGCTTGATATTGACTTTAATTTAATTGTCGACCAATCTTTTCCAGTAGAATGTTACTGACTGCCGTTGTTGCATCATTCACGCCATCGATCATGCATGCATGCAAGCATTATGCGTGTGTGTATACGTAATACGTGTACGTATACAACATTAGACCTATATTCTCATTGCATTTCTATAACCCTAATCCTTTACTCTAGCCGTCTAGGAGTCTAAGCTAGTTTGATAGAGTATATATACGTATAAAACCTATCATGAATCTTAATTATTAGGTTAGATTTTTGGTTAACTTGATCCTTTGACATGATATTAAAGCTAGCTTAACCTTGATATAGGTTCAAATCTCATTCAACTGTCCTTTCAAAGGAAGTATATATATAGAGGATATTGAATATTTCCATCTTGACTATGAATATAATGTTCATTACTTTAAATTTAAAAAAAAAAAAACATGTACTTATTATATTTTAAGAGTTTTTATGTTTTAAAATAAACAATACAAGTCATGAAATATGTGAAATAAGACAAATAGAAAGAAACAGATGAAATACAATATGAATTTCTGCTTAAAATTAATAGCAATCAAGTATGTAGAGAACTTAAGATTCAAAGAGTTAATCGCGATTTAAACAACCATGACTTCATCATTATATTTCCATTCAATAATACTCCTCGGGCTATAAGGTTCGTTATTCCAAAAAGCTCTGAGGAGTATATAGCTCCATCTACTAAAAAACTATTGCAAAAAGATGTCAAAAAATGCACCGATCAATCCTTAAAATTACCTTCACCCTCGAGTATTTTAAGGTCGTAGAATCTTAAGATTTTAAGATCTAAATCGTGATTCAAAAGACAACCTTTATATCACCCTTTATCTTTCCATACAATAATACTCCTTATCTATCTATCTTTAAGGTTATTCCAAAAATCTCAAACATTGCTACATCAACTGTAAAACTACTGCAAAATGTTCCTTAAGATGCCCAAAAATGCACCAATCAATCCATTTTCCTCGCCCCAACAGAATGCAAATAATGTGGCACCGTATGTAAGGGAATAAATGCATCACATGGTTACCCATTTCCTAACCTATGTCTTTATTTTTCAAGGTTTTTTGTACTTAATTTGCAAATTGCAATTGCAACCATAAGTTTATTGCATGATATATAAATAAATTAAACAGATGCTATCTTTAAAGAATAACAATTAAATTGTACTTAATTGTCCATGACTTTAAGTAAAGTCAAAAAGGTCAATTAACCTAAACCCCATGCTTTGTTTACTAACCCCGCAAGCCAAGCAATTTTATTGCATTGTACTTTATTTTAATTAAACACTCTAGACGCAACTTGTTTCTCTTAAGTTTGGTATAAGATAATGTTCTCTAGCTTTTATACTTGAACAACGTTTTTTTTTCTTTTCTTTTTTGGTGCACTTGAACAAGGTATTTTAGTTTGATTTGTTTAGGATATGACATGACTTGGTTTTTCCGTTTTCTAACTTGACTAAACATTGACTTGTATTTGTACGCTAATTTATATAAATAAATAAAAATATATCAAATGAGGACTTTAATTCGTCTATGTTTATTATTCAAATATCTAATTCTTGTACTTTTTAGTATTTTGACAATAAACACAAATAATTGATTTCTAAGGTATGAATGAGTTTGGTTTATTAGAGAGTATATCTTTGCCACAATTTTATTTACATTCTAATAATTATTAATTGTGTGTTTTTTTTTTTTAGGGAAAAGTTGTTTTTTTTTAAGAAAATATAAGTACAAAATCAAATTATTATTTTTTTGGAATTTTCAAAGAAATCAAATAGATATGGATTAGATGTTAGAAAAACTCAAGGGCACAAAACCAACACGCAAATTACGGGCTCAATAGGCCATACCAACAAACACCATTAAGAAAAACCAAAGGGAAAAAGCTCAGAGTTATTGCCAATAAAGCCCCAATCCATTTTTATTTTTTTTTTAATTTACCTAAAATTTATAAACCAACATTCCTGCAAGAAAAAAGTAGTCAAACTTTTCAAGAAGAAAAAAAAAATTTACTCTTATAATTGTGCTTTTCTAATCAGAGCGTCAAATAGTGAAAGGTGAAACAACCAGTCTACCGACACTATAAATGTCGAAAATGGCCACAAATTTATTGGATTATTACTGCATGATTATTGAATCTTTTTTTATCGTACAATATATTTTAACTTGGTATTATCTCACTCATCAGATAATATAAAATCTCAGTTTATCGGATTAAATAGCTCTTCGATGTAATTATCTTGAAACCCAAATGTGTACCAAGTAACTGGGAAATTGAAGAAAAAAAAAAACACCGAAAATATATACTGGTACAGTGCAACTATGCAAGCAAGTGCAATGAGCTACTTATACAGTGCCCACCGTGCATACGATGCACACACTAATCGTTGCACCATTTACGCATAGAGAATACAGAGGCCGTGTTGAATAGGGAGGCGAATGCTGGTTTCTCTTTTAAAAACTCGAGTCGTTTATACTAATAACGAAAATGACAAGCAAATTTAATTTTATGCAGGGAAAAAATTATGTTCAAATTGAAAAGGCCTTGTTAAATCAGTCGTATGAAAAAACACCAAAAAAGTAAAAGAAACAGAAAACAAAAGACAACAGATCCATCAAAATCTTCCATCTCAATTTTTTTTTTGTTTTTTAATAACCAAATTATGTAGGCCAGTTATATTTAGCATTGTCAAAACGGTTTGACAGTTCGGTTTTGGTTCGGTTTGAAATCGGTTCGGTACTTAATCGGGTCGGTTTGGAATCGGTTTAATTGTCTCACGGGTCGGTTTTGGTTCGGTTTAAATAGTTATCGGTTCGATTCGGTTTCGTTTTATTCTTAAACGGTTTAAATTCGGTCCAGGTTGTAAACAGTCCGGGTAGTAAACGGTTCGGTGCAGACGGGTTGCGGTTTGTTAACGGTGCGGTGTAAACGGTTTTTATCCCGGTTCAAACAGTTTCGGGTTGGAAACGGTTTCGGGTTAGAAACAGTTCGGTTCTTTTTTGGTTTAGTTTATAACTGGTTCAGTTTTTAACTAGTTCGGTTCTTTTTCGGTTCAGTTTATAACTGGTTCGGTTCTTTTTCGGTTCAGTTTATAACTGGTTCGGTTCTTCGATGGTTTAACCACTTTAATGTTATTCATATCGGTTCCATTTCAAGTTTACTAAATTACGGTTCGGGTCGGTTTTCGGTTTCAAAAAATAAATTGTTTATCAAGTTGTTTGGATTCGGGCAGTTAAATAGTTTTGGTTTGAAATTTGATAGTACTTGCTAACCTTTTGCGTTCACAAGTTTTATATAAAGTCGCGAATTATTTCATATTTAGGCATCATATTATAAACAAATTCTCATTGATTTTATAAATACATATTATGTTTTGTTTCAAGTTTAGTCCTACTGATCTTACTAGTTTATTACGAAGTAGATTATAAGAGTTAGTGTATTAATGTATTATTGTTTGACAATTAGGTTATTATATGCTTCTTATTTAATCATTTATATACTACGCATAGTATCATAATCATGATTTGATGAGTTCTTGTGAAATGGAAATTTGCAATTTGGTAATTCGATACTTGATTAGTCAACAAGACTGATAATTATGACTCGTTTATCATTATATATTTTCATGAAATTATTTTTTTTTGGTGTTCTACCCGGTTCACCCTTTTGGGCTAATCCGGATTCGGGGATCAGTTCTGAGTGGTTAGGTTCCAGTCCCCTCCCAATTGTACAAATTCTTGGCTGCATTCTAGTGCAGCCAAGCTAGCTGCAACAGCAATAAATATGAATATATAGTACGTTAAAATGAACATACATTTTTTTTTCTTCCCTATATCTTAATTCTCTTTCTTCTTCTTCCTTAGCTCTATTATTTTTCTCCCTCTTCAGTTTTCTTCTCAATTTAAAATTTTCTCTTTCCTCTTTACCTCACTTCCCTTCAATCTTTAAAGTTTTCTTCTTCTTTATACAAAATTTTGAGTTAGTAATTCGTGTTTTGATGGGTATACTCCTTTCTTTCTAAATCTATGAGTTTCAGATTTAATTATTTGGCTTTATCAAAGAGGAAAGAAAAAAATGGAGGAGAAAGAAAGTTGAGGTCAAAGAAAACAATGGAGATTAGATTTTATCAACTTGTAATTGTATTTTGTATGATTTCGTTGATCATGCATGATGATTTATTGTTTGATTATTTGAAATTATTATGAGTTTGTGATGAATATCAATTAAATTGCTTAATTGTTAATGAATATCAATTGTATTGCTTAATTTGTAGTTATTTTATCTCTCCCCTATCTTTCTCTCTCTTTTGATTTTTTTTTCTTTTGATTTCTAATCATGTACAAATCAATAATTATTTTCTCTATGAAGAATCAAGATTAGATTTAAGGTTTATAATCAATTTTTTAGAGTTTCAATAATTACAATCGATCTTGAATATAATTTCTGTAAAATAAACTGAATACGTAGGAATTTAAAATGAACATCTTTTACAAAATGAGCATTTAGTACACCGAAAATGAATATTAGATACATAAAAAATGAACATATTTCGACAATTTATTTTATCTTTATTTTTCATTAATAATTATGTACAATGAATTTTAACCTTTATGAAAATCATGTTCATTTTAATATCCTAAATGTTCATAACTTTTTGTTACATATTCATTTTAAAAGTGTTCGTTTTTTAATACTAAATGTTCATTTTTATTAGGTTGAAAGTAAAATATAATACGTTGAAAGTTACACTATATGAACATTTATGTTGAAAACCTGAACAATTTATTATGAATATATATGTTTCGTTATTCTTTACGAACATATTTGTTATTGATTATGAACACGTATGACATATAGAGTGAATATTATTTATATTTTTAAGTATTGTATTGATGATTATATATTATAAATATTCTAAATAATTATTATGAAGATATTTTGTGATGATTATGAAAATTCTGATTATTTGTTATATTTTAGTGAGTACAGATTAATTGTATTTGTAGAAGAAAAAGACTCTGAATTAGTGAAGAAACAACTAAAAAGTGATGAAGAAGTATATGATATGTACAATGAATTTGCCTTTAAGTTTTTAATATTAAATGTTCATTTTTTTTACGTGTTCATTTTTTTCACTTGTTGTAGCTATCTTAGCTGCACTAGAGTGCAGCCAAGACCAATTGTCCCAATTGTTGTTGCGGGGGATCGAACACAGGTCCTCCCTACCAAGTGTAGTCCCAATCACCACTACACCAAACACCCAATTGGTATATTTTCATGAAATTATGAAGATATTACAAAGTGCTTTGATTTGTATAATGAAAGAAAACACTAATGACTGATTAACAAGGTAATATTGATTATCCTTAAGACCTTAATGAATGATTTGCCTTGTTATTTTTAAAAAAATATTCTAAGATTTCTAATATTTAATCCATTTAATTATATTCCCGTCAAAAAAAAAATTCATTTATTTATATAAAAAAGTTTGTAAACAGTTCGATTTAGAAGCGGTTTGGTTCATAAACGGTTCGGTTTATAACCAGTTCGGTTTACAATCAGTTCGGTTTTTAAATGGTTCGGTGCAAACGGGTAGCAGTTTGCTAACGGTTCGGTGTAAGCGGTTTTTTTGCCAGTTTAAACGGTTTCGGGTTGGAACTGGTTTCGGGTTAGATACGGTTCGGTTCTTTTTCGGTTCGGTTTTCTTTCAGTTCGGTTTATATTTGGTTCGGTTTGTTAACGGGTTCGGTTCTTATACGGTTTAACATTATTCGGGTCGATTCGGTTTCGGGTTTACTAAAATACAAATCGGGTCGATTTTCGGTTTCAAAAAAATCGGTTTTTAATCGGTTCGGTTCTCATTTGGGTCGGTCGGTTTCGGGCAGTTAAACGGTTTTGGTTTGAAATTTGACAGCACTAGTTATATTGTATTATTGTTTAACATCCATGGTTAACATGCACCATTAAAAAATGAACAATTAAGGAGTCACACATACCATAATACTCAAAAAGTGAGATGGACATTTATTCAAATGAAATACTCAAATTAATTAAACCGAAGACCATTTTTGTGTAAAGGCTTAACCTAGCACAGTCAGAATCAGGTGTGAACATTAACACTTTTAACAGTTGGAATGGGAATAAGAATATACTCATGAGTCATGATACATATGTCCAACCCTATTTGGATTAGAGTACAAGTCACATATATTTGAGTTGAAATGATGAGTCCGAGTATCAGATAATCTACGATATTCGAAACAGTTGCTGTACCCACTTTTAGTAGGTGAAATGTGAGTTGCTCAATTACTTCCACTCTAAAGGGTGTATAGCACTGAGACATCATGTGTTTTGTGTAGCCTTCCCTATCAAGCTCTTAATAAACACCTCCGGCTCTCCGGGTCAAGAAAACGACAAAGGAAATTATTTGTATCTTTAAATAAATTCAGTCATTTTCATCCAACTTTCTCTAATTAATCTCACTCAAAAAGCAAAAGCAAGTGTAGCAATCAACTATTGCTTTGTTTTATTCTAGAACTATTTGCCGGATGTATGAACCTGATAATTCCTAATTCTATGGCTCCTCCCTGCAAGCAGTCTGTAAATAACTATGATAAACAACCAAGTCTGAATCTACTTGATTGGTCCAAAGCGTTGAGCCGTTGACACCTAGTAAAGCTTTAAGGCTCATAGCCATTCACATACCATATAGTGGCATAGTTAGCTACGGTGAAACCCATCAAAAATGTAGCAGAGTTCACAATTGTCTACTGTCCACTTTTAGCATGGAGTATTACAGTATGATTAAAACTCCCACAAAACATGCCAGATTGCCATCAATAGCAATCAGACATTCCACTTGATGTCTCATCTTATATCCTGCTACTTTTGAGTTTGCAATGTCTCTACCCTAGATGAATCATTCATTCATCATCAGCTAAATCACAACTTTAGTTTAGACTAATTAGGTGGTAAGATCAAAAGATACGCAAAAATGGACATGGCCTTGTTTAATTTTCATGACCAAAGTCCACATATTTCACTTGGCATGAGCATGACCCTGCAGAACTTTACAATTCTTGGTGTGAAAGATCCATATCAGTCGCCCGCCCAGGTCCACACTAAACATAAGAATGATTGACCATCAACTCTTTTAAAACCATAAAGTGATTTTTGTAATAGGTCAGTTGGTTTACACAATCCCACATCTTCAAGTGGCTGGGCATTTGCCGTTCATCTCATTGATTTCACATTCTGATCTCCCCTATATATGGACCAACTCTATATATATACAAGGGGGAGAGCAACTTTTTTTGAGAAAAGTAGACAAACCCATCACCACTGCCTACTTATCCCGAATATTCAATTCCTGCACTAAATCCTATGACTTCTACTTTTATTCTACTACTAGGAATTAGCAAACCACCAAGATTTAAGTCTATCAATAATCAACACCTATGCATCTCAGAAGTCAGAACAGTCAAAGAAACATTGCTGAAATTCAAAACAAGTTCTTGCCTAGCATAGTAAACAGTAGGAGACACAGCTCTAACTCTCACAATCAAAATTTAAGGTATATAAAATTAATAATTGCGCATTTACGTATCCCAAAAAGTCAATTAATCATAAAATGGTGTTCATCATATTACACCTCTGAGTGGCAGCTGGACACTCCCAACTACAAATTAGAGTACAATTCACTCGACAATCATTTTCATTGATTTCTTACTCTCTTATCTCCTTTGTGTATAGACCAAATGATTCCCTGACTGATACTCTCTTCTTTCTCAAGCTATCCCATAACAGAATCACAGTCTTTTCCTCCAAGTACTGCTCTACACCCTGCGCATACTAGAAACCGAATATTCCATTTGGTGTCACAAACAATCCAGCAATTTAATAGCTCAAAGCATATCAATAATTTGAATGTAACATTAGGACTATGTGTGGATTCTTGTAACATGATCCCTTACACTCGTCTACTTAATGGTGTTCCTCAATTATACAACTTCAAACTCAGTTCTCAACTTATAACTTTACTTGTTGATATGTTCACCTGTCCATGTCTACACAAGAATACCAGCCAACAGGATCTGAACATATGCTACAAACAATCATCCTAAAGATTTCTTACACAGAGCAGCATACTTTATTTTTCGCGAATTTGATTGTGTGTTAAGTAATAAGCTTGTGAATTTCAACAAAGTGCTACATACAGATCAAAACAATGTTTCATTTTCTGAACTCCTTTCAATACCCTACCCTCTAAAGGGCTTCGGTTGGTTAAGCTAGGATTGTCTTCTCTCAAGACTATATGGACAACTACTCCAATTAAATGGAATTATGGCTCAAACAAACACAAGCATATTACGTATTCAGCTCCAAGCTAATATTTAACTTGCCATGTGTTGTAAAATAGCATAAAATATATAAGCACACAATTTCTTCTGAGAATAGCAGACAAACACATACCATAAAGAGTACTTATCTCGAATACTCAACCCCTACACATCAAATCCTACAGCTTCTACAAGTGTTACAATTATTCTACTACTAGATATTAGAAGTTCACCACCCAAAAAAAAAAAAGTGCCACAGAAGAGTCAAAGAATCATTGCTGAAATTCAAATGATTTTCTACCTATACAGAACATAATAATCAATATAAGACACAGCTGTAATTCTCACAAACAAAATTTGTGTATCAAACTTGTGCCAATAATAAAGAAGCATCTAATCCACCACCTGCATTCCCAACCCATGGATCATACCAGTTGCCAAGAGCACATGGAAATAATTCTTCACCTAGTTTGCAGATATCACAAAGAAGACCTTGAGAATATAAAAGCCTTATCAAATAATCACTTTCCTCTGCCCTACTTTCAGTTCTCCACGACAATTCAATCAATCAATCAAAGCCTTAATCCCATATTTATCCACAACACACAAAAAAAAAAAAAAAAAAAAAAAAAGGAACTTTGCCACTCCTACATTTACAACTTTGATTAGCAGCTTCCCCAAACACTTCTAATTATTCTCGTGAGGCACATTTCTCAAGAGCATTTTAACCTCAACATCAATTACGAAGTTACAACAGCCATACATCCCCTCTTATAGCAGAAATGGCCAAAAGTAATTCTTCCTTTCAACAAAACCACAGCTACAATGTCAGATTAAAAGGGACTACAATGTCAGATTAACCAAATTCTTTCCATCCTATATATCTAACACCAACCATCTCAACCTTCTTACCCTTCACCATTTCATTTTAGGAATCGAGAAAGTATTCCATGCCACAAGGCTTGTCTCGACCAGTCTCCTGGTCCTTTAACATGTAAAATCTACACAGACTGAACTTTTTTTTGAGAAAAGATATACATATCAGAGATTCAGACATGATTGATCATATGGGATCTCATCAAATGTGTAAATTGTAAAGGTATCTACTGATACTAATTATTTAGTTTTAGTAAATGAATTCAGAATCCTAAAGAGTAAACCAAAGTCCTTAAATCATCAGACTGATCCAGACAATCTCTAGATGAAGACTACTCATCCTACAATGCTCTTTGATTCCCCTTGTCAGAAGAATTTAATGATAGAAAGAAACAAAAGATTTTATACCTACTCTTCAAACACCACCCCTCTTCATGACTTCTATAAACTTTGGGCTAGCTTAATTTACAAACAGCGGAATACACGCTCACTGTCCCTAAACCGTGGAGCCACTCAAAAGACTTAATCCTTACACCATACAGCCGCTCATTATTTCCTTCCCCTGCATAAAAAGCAATTAGTACACTTATCTCAGCCCTCTATTCAGTGTTGCATATATTTCCTACCCCCCCCCCTCCCCTCCCTCTATGCATAGCCAGTGGAAGTGGCAATGAATCATTTATACATGATAGTATCATACAAAACTTTCTATACACTATATCCACTCTTAAGCATAACAGCTAAAGACATCTGGGCTCTAGATATATTCATATATGCCTATACTTCATGTACTTCATAGTTAATACAAACTCATGAAGTGTGTCTGTTTGAAACTTCTGGGTTGGGTATTCTCCATGTAAATGCAAATGACCCACATCAACTATCAAATTACCCATACAATGTAGCTCAAGATCACTACCATGAACACTAAAGGTTTGAACTTCATCTTGGTCCAATTTAATTGTCTATTTATTTCGCCCTCCAGCACCCCTTGTTTGTAAAATCAATCTTCAACAGCCAAAAAATCACTAAAACTAACTTCTCCATTATCCATCACAGGCAAATCACATCAATTTCAACCTCCTCTCAACAAATTATAACCTCTACACACATCAATTTAATCAACTGGTGTTCAAAAAATAAATCTAAATGCAATGTCAAATTTACAATTTCGCAATTTTGCACAAAGCATAGGTGTTCCAAATTTAAATCATCTACATTTTTGCAATAGATGCTACATAATCACTAAAACTTAGCTCAATTTAGAGCTCAACAAAATAATTAAAACCAAAACATATTCACATCACATAAACATCTAACAGCATATTTGCAAACAACTTCATTAGCATTTCGCGCAATCACCATCCAGTGGCACAAATTATTCCATAAAATGTAAACCACATCATATCATATCATATCATATCATATAAATAAAAGCTATATAAACCCTAAACCCTAGTATAATCCAAATTTCTCAACACTAGTAGTAAGAGTAGCTAAAGATGAAAAATTGAAACATCAAAATAGTAAAATCAAGAATTACTGATCATCGCCGAAGAGTTGACGAAGGCGAGAAGCGAAGATTCCAGAAGAATCGAGAGAAGCTTCATGACGAAGACTGGATTTGATGTGGTCCATACGATTAACAAGAGAACTATGTTCGTCTTGAAGTGCAGCAGTATCTTGAAGAAGGTCATGAATGCGGTACTTTTGACCTAAAGATCGCATACTAAGAAGGAGAATTCCAGACATTGCGAAGAATTGGATGAATTGATGCTTCCTTTTCATGGCATTTCTGAATAAGCTTCCTCTTGGTTTGGTCTTTGGAGGTTCTGCTCCAATGGAGGAAGAGGGTGGAGGAGACGCCATTGATGGAAAGGAGGACGCTCTTCTCGCTTTTTCTGAACAAGTTTCGACTAATCGACTGTTGATATGAGCTGGGAGGAGAAAAGGTTGGGAGTCTTGGTCTTGGGATAGAAATGGTACTAGTAAAATTTTACTTGTAACGATTTGGGATGGCCCGAAGTCCCGAAAAGAGTCAAGCTGAGTATTAGCTTGTTCAGACTAAGGACTTGGTCTTGGGATAGTATCATACAAAGTCCTAAACTTGGTCAAAAGCAAGGCGCCCTCGTGGACATGCTCCATAAGCTCAAGCTCGAGCCAAGCTTTAATTGTACATTTTCCGAGCCAAGCTTTAATTGTACATTTTCGAGCTTGGCTCATGTAGGTGTTTTTTTTTTAATTGTTCAAGCTTAACTTATGAGTAGCTTGTTTAATTCAATCTCAAACTTTGATTGAGATATAGTAATATAAACGATTTTTATTATTACTAAACGAGAAAGATCAAATTTAACAAATACTTTTTATTATAAATATTATTTAATCAATTTTGTTAATAATATTTTGGTTACCTTTTGTGATTTTTACTACAAATTTCTTATTAGATAATTCTTATCCTAAAATATAACAATGGTTGGAATGATCATATAAACAAAACAATGGACACGAACAAGTTGTTCACGAGCCTAGATGAGTCAAGTACTAAATGGTTCGAGCTAGGCCCATTCACTAAATGAAGAGTATGAAATTTATGTTCGAGCTAGTTTGTTCAAGAGCACTTAAGCAATGATTAAAATAAAATGGACATAAGCTTCAACAAAGATAACTATCACTATAGAAAAATTTTCAAAAATTAATTTGTTGTACAAATTACTTTTGTATACTTTAAACAGTGATACAAAGATGATAATTGATGTAATATTAGTATATTACATTACTACTTAGTACTTACTACTGTCTTCAATTTAAAATTAAAATTACACGCAAAAAAAAAAAAAAAAAAAAAAAAAAAAAAAAAAAAAAAAAACAAACAAACTAGTGAGGTAATATAGTGAAGTAACATAATTTAAAGCTGAGAAAATGTAAATTGGCGAATTAATTCCCCATATTAAACACATACTGCAGTATGCCCAAAGGCAAGAGCAACGGCTAAGTGATGCATTAGAACGCATTAGAATTGCTGCACCAAAAGGTTTCGATCTGATCACCTAGTTGCATTTCTAGCCACAAACTCTCTTGCTCAAAATGAATTTACCAAAAAAAAACAAAAAGACAGCGGTCACTTGCTACAAAAAATGCGTGTTCCTGGCTTGCCTGCAAAATAAACAATCCTGTTTAATTTTATTAGACAGGAGAAAAGTAAGAAACATTTTCACCTTAATAATCATTAGCAGTAAAACGACAAAAATTGTGCAAGCAATCAGGAAATACAAAGAGAATTTAATGACATTGCAATGAGTTGGTTCCTAATTCCAGATGGGATTTAGGGAGATGACTAAACAGCTAAGGCAACAATGCCATAACAGTCACAATTTGTCATCTCATACGCACTGGTACCGCGTAATAGACAAACTGCCAAAAGAAAGAAATATCAACACTAACAAGAAATTCAACCAAATTTTCAAGGCGAAGGGAAAACAAGCAGACCAAACCACAACTTGATATAACGAATATACACAATTTAACTTTAACAGACAGATTCCATCACAAATGATTATGGTTCATTGTCAAGTTGTATAAAATGCTTAAGATAGAAGAACTCAAGAGTTAAACACGGAATGCATATTTGCTTTTATACGTAGAGCGTCGTAAGTTGTAGTAGTTAATACATCTCCAAACAAAATAAAAAATATTTCAGTACACTTCTCATCTTATCATGAAGAGACAAGATACTTAACAGCAATAACCTGAGGAGCACACTATACATACCAGAAACATTAATGCAAAGGTATTTGCATCAAAAGTCTAAATTTCCACATGGTTTTCCTTGGACCTCCTTGCTTCCAGTCATGTGTTTAGCTTCCTTTTTACACTCGTCATCATCATGAACACGACTCCTTCCAATTCCCAACTTAGGAAGACCACGGTTCAGTCCATCAAGCAACACACAAGCCTTACACCATTTCTGCACATAAGAACCCAAAAACTCTTAGCATTCTTGGAATGAGAGAACAATGAAGCTTGCCAAGACTAGATATAGGGAATTAGTAAGCTTTAAGGATTCCACTATTCAAGAACAGGAAAAAGTTCCTCTCTTTCCCTTGGGAAATCAAGTTGCAGTAACCAGTCCGTGGGCCGTGGCAGACCTACTGTAACATAGTGATTGCAGAAAGAGATGCATGCCTGAGACTAAAACCGAAAAAGGTACTTCACAGATATACCCATAAGTCTTGGGGTGTTTGATAAACACACCAATAAAACTACCAACAGTTTTAATAATCAACTAATGGTGAGAATAGGATTCTAGACTTCTAGCTGTAACATGTAGACATCGGAGGTATATGTTCAAAAGGAGAAGGCACATGATACCTGGCTTGATATATAACCGCAACGCTCACATATCCCCTGCTCTGGCATTTTTGTTGAAGTGGCAATCCTGAACCTCTCGCCAGATTTAATGATATCAAGTATGGCACTAGGTCTGGATGACAACATTTTATCAATCAGTACACATTTGATTTTACCAGAAAAGAAAGTAGAAACAAAAGGTTCGATAAATAAAAACCTAATCCTCTCCAAATCCTTGATGAATTCCCTGGAAAACCCACGATACGCATTTGGGGAGTAAATACCTGCAATTAACACAGAGTGAGGATATTCAAAATGATAAGAGTCTTCTAGAAGCAACATTTTACAAAAACATCAAGGAGAATCTGAAATGTAGAAATTTTCAAGATAACTAAAATCAGCCTCCACTAAAAGCTATGATAATTGATAAACATCCCACAACTCAGGTCTGTTCATTACCATTTTTAATCCAGTTTATTTGAAATTTAATGAAAATATGATAACCACAAAAAGTAATGTCCAAACTTTTTTTATTTGAGTCAATTTTCGAAATCAACATGATAACTTATTATATAAGGGATTTAGTTAGAGTTCATTACACACCTATATCACAAGACTTCTAAAATCATAAAACCAAAAAATGAACAGTGACTGATGTTGAATACCTTAGCTTTGGTTGAAGTGGACTGAAAAAAAAAAGTCGAGACTTACTATATTAGCAATACTTGAGTTGTCATACAACCTTAGAGATTAGGGCTTTAGATATAATATAGTTTGAAATCTAAAGTTGTGCCAATCAATGATTTCTAGTCTTTATGCATTTTAATCAGGCCTGATTAATATGAGAACTGCAAAAGTAAGAAATACAAGTATAAGCTACTTCCCATTCAAATTATACCCCCGCCTCCAATGAAAATATTTTGGTCTTCAGTTCAGTTAAGTTGGTCGGTAACTTTTGGAGCAAAAGATGTGAATGAAAAGCAAGGACAAAGGAATCCTGAAAGAAACCAGCCAGAAAAACACAAGTATACACTTACATTCAGTGGAGAAGTAGTCGAGCCTCTTGAAATAAGCATACGTAAATGGTGTAGTCAAGGTTTCACAGAAAAAATATAACCAATACATAGCAAATACACAGTAAAAAATCAACACTTTGTAGCAAATGTCACAGCCAGATCAGTAAAATTTAAGCAAAGCTAATAAACAAATAAGGACTTTAGCAAAAAAAGATATATAACAATCTCCTTCTCGTAAGTATACTTAAACGGCTTGCATCTTGGAATAGGTCCATCTTCACCGGTTGTTATTGAGGTGCATCTACTCAATCTACAAGTGAAAAGCTACCAGACTCAGCCATAAATAGGCAGGAGAAAAAGCAAACAAGGAAAAACACAAATACAAGGCTTAATCAGTTAGCCATGTGGAAATTCAACAAGCGGCTTAAGCTAGAGTTGTAGTAATGGCTTCCTAGTTCTCTTTTCAGTATACCTAAATCAGAGCAAATTCCTCTTTCATGTGTTGGAGAGAGAGAGAGAGAGAGGGGGGGGGGTGGGGGGGAGGGTTACAGAAATCATAAAGCTGGGAAAGACACCAATAAGAGGTTATACCTGGCAATATCACCACGTAATATGTTCAAGAGCACTGTCTCAGCAATATCATCTGCATTATGTCCAGTAACAAGCTTGTCTACTTTCAACATTGCAGCACCTCGATCAAGAGCCTTAGAGATGAATAAGCATGTTAGGTAATACAAATAAATAGCTTACTAATTTCTCAAACATGAAATAACTGAGCCGGAGTTTCTCATTGAAATAAACTTTCACAGAACAAAGGAGATTCGATTATCAACGTATGAGTGCAATTAGTGCTGACATACCTGACGCCTAAATACTCCACAGAATGTGCAGTTATTCTTCAGCCCTATCATCTTCACTATCTCATCCATAGTCCACCCGTATAAATCTTTGTACGACACAACTTTCAAGGGTAACCCATACTAAGAACAAGTACACAAATCATGAACATCACCAAACAAATTCCAACAGGAAAATAAACAATAGACACATACTAAATTCACTAAGCATGGAATAAAAGTACAAATGAGTTCTTGCACAACAATTGGATATGGCTGTCAGAATTAGATATGGATCGGTTAAATTCAAATGACACGTTCTACGAAACATCCAACATTTGACGTGAACTTGGGCACACAGGCACAAAGCAAGTCAAATTAATACAATTAATACTTGGTCCATATTTGTTTTGACATTTACCTAGGCACGTAATTTTAGGTGATGATTTGTTTGATTTTTAAATTACCAGTTTATTGACAATATAGGTGTGACAAAGGATGATGGGGGTATTCTGTCAATTGAAAAAGTAGGTGATTATGAGGTTTTTTTTTTTTTTTCTTGATAAAAAAAAAAAAAAAAAATTACAAGAGTAGATTTCAACTTTATAGTATTGGACTAGTGGAAAAAGAGAGGTGTAATAAAATTATACATTTGCATTTTCCAAAATAGAAATGTACAAAATAAATGGGCATATGAAAAGGAAACTGTAATAATTAATTAAGGACAAAAAGAGTGTTGCTTAAATTATATGTAAGGTTAATTATTTTGATTACTCCGTAAATAAAACTTCTCAAAAAATTAATAGTTGGCGAAAAAAAGTAAACTTTAATACGTATTAGTCCTACCCACATTTATTTTCTTTTTGGTTCCAACAACTTCTACTGTATTCTGATTTTGGTTAACACATTTTACTATCTTACCCCACAATTTTTCTTACAATACCCCCTTTCTACTCTCCCTCCCTTACGTTATTACACACACCACCTTTGTCTTGCTTTCCTTGGTTTGTGGATCTAACTAACTAATCATTTTATCCTATATTTTTATAATTGCTTCTATTAAAAGCTCAAAACTAAAACCTATCAAGGGAATCCTATCAATGATGCTGATGATATTCAAAAATAGTGGTATATATCTAATATTCTAATTTCTATTAGAAACTATTGGGAAGTACTGCCATTTATCTACCTAGCAGGCTGGCATTGATGTGCCTATAACGAGGAAAGGCAACAGAGTTAGCCTAATGGCAAGAGAGGTTTTATGTGCTTCCATTACAAATGCTAATATAGATGCTGCTCTTTTTTCTATTGAAGATGCAAAAGCTCCAGGTGTAGATCGTTTTAATGCTTTCATTCTATTATTTCTTTCATACCTGTAATATTTATAAGCTTATCAATTGCACCTCTGTCGCTCTTGTGCCGACAAAAAATAATGACAGAACTGGATAAAGACCAAGATAAAACAAGAGAGATCAAATAACCCAGCAACATTCCTTTCCTATTGTAACAATGACAATTAACAAAAAAGGAGGTAAATATACCAACAATGAATGATGATCAACAATCCACAAGTTCTATCTTCAACTAGACTGGCAACAGCCAAACTTGGTTAGTAATATGATCTAATATTCTTAAGCCTCCCCCAAGATCATTCCCTACACATCACCTTACCTCTCTTTCTTCCTAAACAGCCTCACTCCGAAAAAAAAAAAAAAAAAAACTAGTTTGAAAAAGACAAAAGAAAGGCTAAACTTATATAAAAGCAAAACTATGTGAGTGTAAATGGTACTAGCTACTAATGACTAGATGTTAGGAATTTCACAAGGTAGATTTTAGGTAGAGATTAGACACATGGGTACAGTTAGTGAAAGCTACTAATCTAGCTTTTGGGTGACTAAAGGTAGCATTTCATAATATTTTTTTTCTTAATTCACCATTTATCTGTCAGAGCGTCAAGCCTCATACAATCGCTACAACAAAAGTTCAATTTTTAATTCTTTAACTTCAATTAGTTAATTAGACCACAAACGGGTAACAACTAACATTCAAATGATTCAACATAAACTGATAATAAAACTGCTAATCACTAGTAGAAGTGTTAAGCAGTTGACTGGCTACAACAACTTTGTCGATCATGTTCACTAGAAAAAAAAAAAAAAAAAAAAAAAAAAAAAAAAAAAAAAAAAGAAATAAACTGAATTAAAGGCACATTCAATTTACAGCTGAAATTTCGTTGAAACTAAAAAATTTACCAACTCACTTGAATTTCATTCCTCTTGACAGTTTCAAGCGAGTCATCCCTGTAACCAGTGATGCCTTCATCTATTGATAATAGAAAGAGATCCAAGCCATAGTTGTGTCGACGATTCAACTCTGACAACACATATGCAAGGACAGTGGAATCTGACAAGTAACTTAATGTCAGAATCAGAAACACGTCCAGTTGCTATCAGCATATTAGGGGTATAGAAAATGGATTGAAGTTTGAGTTTTATAGCGGGTATTTTAAATAGTTGTAAAATCTCTAGGTGCTATAGCAGGTAACATGATCCTTTATCCATCTCACTTAGTGCCAACAAGAATTCAGACTGTTATAACAAGTTATCGCCAATTAATGCCCAAATTCAACTACTGCAAACCGCTATTTAGAAGAGTGACAGTACTTAAAATAGAGATGTTCAACAAAAATCTACAAACCCAACAAACGAAAACAACTATTCCGTATCATATTGTTTCTGCTTTAGATTACTACATAGACTATCAACTGCTAGAAAATAGAGAACTGCAGTATTCACTACAACATACTTGTACAACTAACCAAAGGGAACTCTAGCAAGCTAATTGGTATTGACTTAAAATGTTAAATTATGTATAACGAATAAAATTCGCTTTATATTAATATATGGTGGGATATACAAGATTTCCTTCATTGCAACAGTTTATACAGCTACTTGTTAGTTCAATTAAACAACGATAATCAAAAGTAAGTTCAGCTCCTCGATGCAAAGGAAATTTCAGGCAATAGCAACCTTGTTTGTTAAATGAGAAATTGACCCAATAAACATCATCAATTCACTTCAATGCCAATTAATTTAAGACATCATAAACACCAATATTAACGAAATTTCTAACATTAATTAATCATTTACATGCTAAATTTGCAATTAGATAGTTGATGATCATAATACCAATTACATTCTCATAACTACTTTACCTTTTCCACCCGAAGCGCCAATTGCAACACGTTCCCCCGGCTTAAACAGCTGATTTTCAATTATGCAACTATGAATCTCTTCTTCAAACACAGTATAAAAGCATTCCCTGCAAATCTTTAACCCCCATAAAATAAAAAAAATAAAAAAATAAAAAATAGGGTTTTAGCATAACGTATAATTGCATATACAACAATATATTAGATTAAAAAGTTGCAAAATGTAGATAATTTGAAGTATTGGGTATAATCTAAGAATCATAGCAAACAAAAAGGAAGAAATTGAAAAAAGGGAAATCACAGAAAAACCTGTTGGAGGGTTTTAGGGCGTTTAAGAGCAGGTTTTCTTTGATTACAAAGGAAGCATATCTTAGCTCCGCCATTTCTGGGTTTCGCCGCCTCCATTTCCTCTGTCGTCTCACCAGTTTCACTACCAAATTTAATATGCTGCCTAGCTTACTATTCGCGAGGTGAAGTTTGGTTTTTTTTTTTTTTTTTTTTTTTTTTTATGGGGAAGTTTTTTTTTTTTTTTTTTTGACAAGACGAACAAACAAAGAAACAAACAACTAAAAAGACCAAAATAAAAACTGACGACGACGACCCTGGACAGCCAACTAATGAGCGGGAGCGACCCATTGACGAGGGACCTTCCTAAGCTCACAAATCTTCGAATCAGATCTTTTATATCCTGAATCAACCAGCAGCAGGAGATATCCGAACTACCCCTGTCTTGAAGCAAAGATAATAAAGAGAAACAGTCTGTATAGATCAACAAACTTCTAAAACCACGATGACCAGCAGAACGAAGAGCCCATAGCAATGCCTGCAACTCCGAGTGTAAAGCAGAGGAAGAAAGAAAAGCTCTAGAACCCCCACCAATTACTACGTCCGAACTAGGTCTTCTAAAAACCCAACCTGCTCCTGCAGCATTATCATGAGCATTGAAAGCCCCATCAAAGACCAGACAAATACCAAAGGAAGAATCCCCGGAACCCTGAAAACAGCAAGAAAAACAAGAAGACTTCGTGTCAGGCATAACTCGAGATCTGGAGCCAATGCTAGGAACTAAAGAAGAAGACTTATTATCCTGAGATGCTAAGCCCCTCGACGTCCAATCTTGCATTGTGAGGAAAATAAACGCTGGAGAAATCACAGCTTGTCTAAAGATCTTATGATTACGAGCTATCCAAATTGCCCACAGAAACGAAATCAAAACCATTAAAGCTTCCCAAGACTTGGATCGTCGCAAAGACAACACCTTGTCAACAAACCAAACAGAAAAAGGCTTATCGCCACGAACCATAAGGCTCTGAAGAAATGAATTGGCAGACCAAAGACTGTTGATAAAGGAACAGTCACGAAACAAATGATCAACCGTCTCCTGATTATTATGACAAAGAACATAAGTTGAATCTACCGGAATTCCATGGGCTTGAAGAGTCCCAAATAAGGGTAAAGCATTATGAAGGAATTTCCAACAGAAGCATTGCAATTTCGGTAAAATAGGCAGTTTCCAAAACACCTTCCACCATGCAAAGGAAAAGGGTAACATCCCATCAGAAGGACTAAACTGACGAAGCATCATAGCATAGGCGGACTTGGTAGAAAAATTTCCATCTCTTGAAAATTTCCAGTACACAAAATCATCCATTGGTTTGGTCGGGCGTTCCAAAGCCAAAATGCGATTTGAAGTAGAGGAATCAAAAAGCCGATGAACCAGAACCATATCCCACGCGTAAGAACGCGGATTAATAATAGAAGAAACATGCGATGGAAGAGGCATCTCACAATTGTTGCGAAAAGAGAGAGGTTCCCCTGGAACCCAAGCATCCTCAAGAACATGAACACGGGACCCAGAACCAACCTTCCAAGCTATACCCTTTGACAGAGCAGACAACCCTTGTAACAAACCACGGCAACCCCATGAAGATCCAGAAATTGATTTAGTGTGAACATACCTCAGAGATGGATATTTCGCGAAAAGAAGCCTGGAAACCAGAAGTTGAGGATTGTGCTGTATGCGCCAACATTGCCTAGCCAAAAGAGCAGAATTGAAAGAATCTAAACGACGAATGCCTAAACCTCCCATTCCTTTTGGGAGATGCAAAAGCGTCTTGGAGCGTAAAACTAGTCCCCGAGAATGAGGATCCGACTTCCACCAAAAACGAGCCAACAAATTATCGATCGTAGCGCAGATCGAAGAAGGAACCTTAAATACCGACAAAATATGGTTGAAAGAGGCAACCAAAATTGAATTAATGATAACCAATTTGGCAGCCGAAGATAGGCGTAAAGAAGCCAAACATGACAGACATTGAACAACCTTATCTATAAGGAATCCAAAATCAGCCACTTTACTAAGACTTAACTCCTTGGGCAAACCTAAATAAGATCCTAGAGAAGGCATAACTTGAAGTTTCAAACTCCGAGCAAGAAAATCACGATAATCCGTCGGAGTATTAGGACTAAACTTCACAGCAGATTTCTGAAGGCTAATCACATGACCAGACAAGGAGCAAAATTCTGATAGCAAAGTCATAAGATTAGCACAAGCGTCAGGATTAACTTCCAAAAATAATAGAGAATCATCAGCGAAAAACAGATGAGAAATCGAAGGGGCTCCCCTAGAAATCTTAATTCCTTTAAAAAGCGAGGAACGTTCCCCTCTGCGCAGCATAGCTGACAAGACTTCCATACATAGCACAAACAAATAGGAGGATAAAGGGTCACCCTGTCGAAGACCACACTGAGGCTGAAAAGCCTTGAGAGGATTACCATTAACCAACACCTGAAAGGATACCGTGGAGACACACTGACGAATAATTTGAATCCAATATGGGGAAAACCCATAAGCCTGAAGCAAACGAAACAGGAAAACCCAATTAACCCTGTCATAGGCTTTATTCATGTCCAATTTAATAGATGCGAAGAATTTCTTCTTAGCTTTCCACGTATTCACATAGGTAAGAGCCTCATGAGCTATTAACGCATTGTCCAAAAGAAGACGACCAGGAACAAAGGCGTTCTGAAAATCAGCTACCAAACTAGGTAACACTTGTCGAAGAAGACTCGTAAGACACTTCGCAATACATTTGTAGATCACATTACATAAGCCTATAGGAAGAAATTGAGAAACAACTTCCGGACTATCCACCTTCGGAAGTAAAGCCAAGAATGTCCGATTCCAGTCTTTCAACAGATAACCATGAGCAAAAAAATGTTGAACAGCTGAAACCACCGAAGAACCCACTAAATCCCACATGTTCTTGAAAAAAGCAGAAGGAAATCCATCAGGACCAGGGGACTTACTATCTTCAATACTAAAAATTGCACTTCTAATATCCTCCGAAGAAAAAGGCTTCATAAGAAAGTTCCGCTGGTCAAGAGATAAAGTGGGTAATCGGAGACTCTCCCACCATTCTGCATCATATGACGAGGCCGTATCTGAGGTTGTATAAAGGTCCTGGTAGAAGTCCGAAATAATTGAAGCTATTTGAACTGGTTCCCTGTGCCAAGTTCCAGTAGAATCTCGAAGGCCCAAAATCTTATTCTTCCTTTTTCGAGATTGAACTGAGGAAAAGAGAAGACGAGAATGAGAATCCCCCTGCGCATCCCATTTAATCTTAGCCCTTTGTAGCCAAAACATGTAAGCTGCTTGAGCTTGTGCCACTTTTTCATTCTTAGTAGAAACAAACAAACAACGATCCACTCGGGAACAAAGAGAATCTGAAGCCTGAGAAACCTCAAACACTAATTGCTTCCAATTTATACCCCATGCTTTCTTGTGAGAGATGCACCAAGCAAGAAGACGGTCCCTAGAAACAGAAAGTTTACGGGATAGAGAAAACATAGGAGATCCTGGAAAGAATAAGGAGAAGACGGAAGCAATGATATTATGCACCTCTAAAGCAGATAAACACCAAAGTTCAATTCGATAAGGACGTTTATGACAGTCCAAATCAGTAGTATCTGACAAGATAATAGCTGCATGATCCGAGAACAAAATTGGTTGATGGATAAGGTGAGTTTCAGGGAAGTTGGCAAACCAAGAGGTGGAACCATAGGCTCTATCCAAACGCTCGAAAATTGGATCACAATCAATCCTATTATTAGTCCAGGTATACTTAGGACCAAAAAAAGGAACATCCACCAAATTCAATCCCATACGCCAATTTATGAAATCTAATTGACCAGGAATCGAGAAATTACCACCTAACTTATCCGAAAAAAACTCCACCTGATTAAAATCACCAATGATTACCACATTCGAAATTGAATCCAAGATACTACTAATTAAATACCAGACCTCCAACTGATTAGCAACATGAGGCGAACCATACACAAACATCACATATTTTATTTCATCTACTTGCACCAATTTACAGAGAAAAACATTTTGAGACTTAAAAACCGGTTCTAGTCCTAAAGAAGTAAACCAACATATAAACACACCACCACTAAGCCCTATAGCATCAATGCCTGTGTGACCCAAAAAAGGCAAAGAAGCTAACTTTTGTACAACATTATCTACAGAAAGCATAGTTTCCAAAAGGCACACTATATATACACTGTGAGAGCGGACTAGAGAGGAAATATAAGGAATTTTAGGGGAGTCCGCCTGTCCCAATCCCCTGCAATTCCAAAGATCTACTTTCATCCGGATTGTGGTGACCCTTCACGGGAGGTCACCGATCCCTCAGAGGAAGCACGAGAATGAGAACTTGGATCTGCCTTACGTTTCTTATAGGGAAGAAAACACGGTAAACAGATCGACTCTGAAGATGGTTGCTGCTGCTGATCATCTGGAAGAGGAGGAGCCGAGGGTGAAATTGCACCTCCCTGTCTCTTACGCGATCCTCTTTGTTTTACCCATTCCCACATTTTTTCACCACTCTTGCGCAACTTCAGCTTAGAATAAGATTTTAATTTACTCCCCATTTTACAGAGAGGAGAACTCCTACGGGGAAGTTTGGTTATAGGAAAATGCTATACATAGCCCTAAGGGCTACATATAAGCATTTAATTTACTCTTAAAAATTGTTTAAATTTAGAAAATCGTGACAAAAACACACTAATTACACCGATTTGCGCGTGTTTTTGTCATGAATTCCTAACTTTATACATTTTCCAAGAGTAAATTAGGGCTATGTATAGCATTACCCTTATTCTTATTAATCACTTTTGTTATGAAAATGAGGGGAAAGGGATAATATTAGGACTTGTTTGGTTGACACGGGAAATAAATTTTTATAGGAAGTTGTATTTCATGGTAAATTATTTCCCAAATTAAATTCCTAGGAATTTCTTCAAGTTGTTTGGTTGGGAGAATGATCTGCTAACCCTGTGGGTTACCAACCAATGACATGGAGTCTGAGTTGGACCAAGGTGGAAGCTTAGGTGGACAATATGCTAGTTTTAAAAAGAATTGATTCCTAGGTAATTAATTATATTACTAGATTAATGTAAAAAGGAACTGATTCTTAGTTTATCTTTTAAATTCTGATTACATTACAAATCTAAAAAAAAAAAAAAAAAAGCATCTTTGTTAATGCCAAAAATCGTCAAGGAACGACCTTTGGTTGGGATACCGATAACTAGATAAGAAAGGGGGATTACAAAATATAAACAATGAAAATAGAAAGAATAAAGACACAATATGGTGACGCGGAAAACCCCAATGAAGGTGGGTAAAAACCGCGGGTGGTTACTTGTCCACCAATTCACTATGATACGGGTGTTATAGCCATTATTGGTACAAATACAACGATAACTCGGGCGTCTAAGGCCATAGATGGTAAAGAAATAAATAAGAACAAGAGTTAAGTATACATTAGAGCTATTGAGAAGATATATAAACGTTGAATCAATCGTTGTAGCTCGTAGAACAATCGGATGAGACTTGTCGTCGTTTAGATCATCAAACGGAGCCTCATGATGTATCTTTTGATGATGTATCTTGTAGTGTATACTTGTGTGGTGTTTTATGCTTGGAATATGATATGTATGATCTGCCTTAATGGATGGTCGTTGCTCTCCTTTTATAGGCCATTAAGTGGTAGAAAATCGGTTGAGGAAGATAAGGATGACTTCCTTGATTTTAGGAGGTTGTTTGTTGACTTCAAGACTTGGTCCCTGGATGAATGTGGACTTGTTTAGGCTCCATATCCGTTGTAACAACTTCATTGAGTGGTTAAAGGCTGCTAGAAATTCTCTCCTTAATTATAGGATCCAATGGTAACAACATTGACTTGTTCCGCAGCTTTCTGGCGTCGCGCTGCGAGACGCGTCATGGTTGGACGTCGGGCGTCAGCGTCAGTGTCATCTTCAGACGTCGTATGACTGAAGGACGTCGGAGGTCACTGGAGGTCGACGGAGGTCACTGAAGGCCGTTAGACTTCGTTGTAGTTGTCGGGCGTCAAGTATTGACGTCCGTCACTAAGGTGCGTCATCACTAAGGTGCGTTATTGATATTTGCTATTGCTTGGAAATGAACATTAGTTTCCTTGGCATTCCCCATCTTATTCAACCTTGAACACCAAGACTCGTCTAACCTATGGTCGTCTTGGTCATAGGACAACACTAAGGACTTTACTTTGTGTCGTGAGAATTTCGCCCATAACAATAGCCCCCATTTTCTTAGTTGAAGCACGCCGTAAACTAAGAAAACAAACTTTGCACCTGATGTTACATTCATATTGGTCCTAGCGTTGTTCAATGGCAACACTGGTTTGTAACTTATCATACTTTTGTCTTTACACACGTGTGTTGGTATTGAGAGACTTGTGATCTCGTCTTTCCATGAGACAACCTGACTTGGTGTCGAAATAACCTGTTTGCAACACTTATTGGCGATAAAGCCACTCAAAGAAAAATTAGTTTAATAATCATTGATTTTTACTAGTGACATAGCCATGTGAAAAGATAAACATATTATATAGTCAGGTGTCAAGACCATTTATGCTGTTGTCAAATAATGTTTGACAAGATAAACACATAAGACATTGTAAAGTGATATCGGGCGACATGGCCATATAAGAAATGGTATCTGGCGATAAAGCCATACTGGAGACTAGGCCATGTCGAGTTTCATCGAAAGATGTCGGGCGACTAGGCCTCTTAATGATAAATTGGCGTCAAGGCCACTGGCGTCTGAGGCCATTTGTGAATCTGGCGTCAAGGCCACTGGCGTCTGAGGCCATTTGTGAATCTGGCGTCAAGGCCACTTAAGCTAATGAAATGTAGATTTTCTAGTGACATGACCACATGGCGTTGAGAGACAAAATTCTAGCGACAAGGCCAATTGAATAGTAAAGAGAAAACATTTGGCAACAAGGCTAATAAGATGTCAAAGCATAGTGTTTCAATGCTAAGATCATTCAAGAAGGATATGAATTGAGTAAATATCACATATTAGTGTAATTACTTTATTAAGACGTGGTACAAGCGTCGTATGCTTCATGATTTCTAACTTATGTTCTTATGCATGCGAATGTCTAAATGTTTGCACTATTTGAATCGTATCAATCGTTGTCATGCGTAAGCAGTTTGTATGTGTATACATGCGTCATGAATTTTAGAAAATATAATAATGATGAGACATAGATTATCACTTAAGAGATAACATCATGACTTTTGAATTAAACTTTTGCTTTAGCTATCTAAGACATGAGTCATATGCATAACTAATCGACAAGAATTACATGCTATATACTTAGGTTGTTATCATGATATCGATAGTACATGAAATGCATCAACTAAGTTATGAAACTCATACCATTGAATATTGTTACGGTGTCTTGTGTCTAACTTTTGAAGTCAAGTGTCTTCGTTGTCAATCAAGTGTCATCGAGCGATCGTCACTAGATTTCGATGTTGGATTCGTGCGTCATGATGTCGAGACAGTGATCATCCTCGTATTGTCAACGGAAGTGCTTTGGAGCGCATATGCAATAACACATGCAATAACAAAGAAACATATGAATTCATTAGAACACAAGCGACATGGGTTACATGCAAAATAATTATATGAAAATAAAGCAAAGTGGTTGGATAGGTATTCCCTGTGAGTTGTATTGAACATGCAAGTCACGAATGACATTCATATGACATTAGATCTTCGATTGAAGAGGTAACTTGCACTCGTGTTACTTTCGTCACTCGACTGTTCATCAACGTCGGAATCTGATGACGCTACTCGAGTTACTGTCGTGTCTTAGCTTGACGTCGCGTCTCAACTCACTGTCGCGCGTCGGGATCTGATGACGCGTCTCAACTTATTAACGCGCATCGGGATCTGATGACGCGTCTCGACTTGAGTGGGATCCGATGACGCATCTCACCTCACTGTCGCGCGTCGGATCTGATGACGCGTCTCGACTTACTGTCGCGCGTCAGAATAATCATGGTATCAAGTTCAAGTGTAAGGGTACTAGCCCCCAACTATTGTTGTTGCAACATGTGGCTTAAGTTTCTTGTACTTATCTCCATTAGGTTTGTTCTAGATGCCTTTAGGATAATCCTGTGTCAAACTCACAATAATGCAGACGTTAATAGATAAAGGACATAGCATATGCATACATCTTCGTTGTGGTCGAAGTTTCCGTCTCTACGACTTTGATGTCAAATCACCATGCTGCTATTATATAATTTTGTTACCACCAATCCTATGACATGTATCGCACGTGTGGTCCTACACACATTGCAAAAACATAACAATATTAGAAAAAATTTACTTTGATACTTAGGAGTTTACCTCTCGTGCACTACGCATGATGTTGTGTAACTTATCGTTTTTGGCATGATCATTGAGTGTGTTTGGTATCACCACTATCTTGGTGATGATTAACTTAAAGTCATCATAATTTGGTCCTTATGATCTTTGATCCTGTCACTTTATTTTATCTCAAAAACACTAGACATAGAGGTTAGTCATTACAAACATTGAGAAATTCGTATGATAGAAATATGATACTAAACTAGCATCATGAACCAAGATTAACATAAAATATAATAATGTTGAATTCATGGATGTCAAAATAAGTAAAAGATGACTTATATGATCATTTTCAAGGGGGAAATAATGTCGTTGATGTCTGACGTCGTAGTCGAAGTTGTTGCAGCGACAGAAAGAAGACAACATCTGCATGAAACTTTCTAGAGGCGTAACTTTTAGTTCCGAACTCTAAATTGAGTGATTCTTGAGCCTAAATTCATTAAATTTTCAAGATCTACAATTTTTAGTTGCAAAAAAGGGCTAAAAACGAATTCAGGGTCATGAAAACGTAAGTAAACAGAAGCAGACCGAATAATGGTAGTGTGGTGTAGCACCACGACTATAAGCTTTTGTGTTTAGAGAATACTTTGTGGAAATGTGTTTGGCTATAGAAATAGAATCTAGTTATCGTCCCCACAGACGGCGCCAAATTGTTAATGCCAAAAATCATCAAGGAATGACCTTTGGTTGGGATACCGATAACTAGATAAGAAAGGGGGATTACGAAATATAAACAATGAAAATAGAAAGAAGAAATACACAATATGGTGACGCGAAAAACCCCAATGAAGGTGGGTAAAAACCGCGGGTGGTTATTGTCCACCAATTCACTATGATACGGGCGTTATAGCCATTATTGGTACAAATACAACGATAACTCGGGCGTCTAAGGCCATAGATGGTAAAGAAATAAATAAGAACAAGAGTTAAGTATACATTAGAGCTATTGAGAAGATATATAAACGTTGAATCAATCGTTGTAGCTCGTAGAACAATCGGATGAGACTTGTCGTCGTTTAGATCATCAAACGGAGCCTCATGATGTATCTTTTGATGATGTATCTTGTAGTGTATACTTGTGTGGTGTTTTATGCTTGGAATATGATATGTATGATCTACATTGACTTGTTCCGCAGCTTTCTGGCGTTGCGCTGCGAGACGCGTCATGGTTGGACGTCGGGCGTCAATGTCAATGTCATCTTCAGACGTCGTATTACTAGAGGTCGACGGAGGTCACTGAAGGCCGTTAGACTTCGCTGTAGTTGTCGGGCGTCAAGTATAATAAAAATCGTCTAAATTAACAATAATACATTGCAATGTATTCATATTTCATAGTGTATATATATATATATATATATATATATATATATATATATATATATATATATATATATATATATATATATATATATATATATATATATGTTAAAGTTTACAAGATTAAATATACAGAGTACCAATATACATCTTAGGATTAGTTTACTTCCCGTCAAAAAATAGGAATAATTTAGCTAAATAACGTTATATGTTTTTTTAAAAAATGTTATACAATAATCAATACTAAGGAGAAGATTAAGACTAAATTATACAGAATAAATCATATAAACTAATGTTCCTATAATCAAGGTAGAAAATAAACAAAGATATTAATTTTGAGGATTTCAATCTTTTACAATAACAACCTCCTATACACTAAGCTTAAACTCACGTTGCCACTACCAAAAAAGAAGCCAAATTTATCATATACTTGTTATATTTATCTTATATGCATATGTATTAAAAAAAAAAACATCTAATGAATATATAATATTTTGCTTATTACCTTAAAAAAAACTTAAAATATATGATAAAATTTCTTCAATAGCTCTATTTTTCTTCATTTACCAATGTGTGGCCTTGGTAAACAAGGCAACTCCATGCTTAAGCCAGTTAAATGATAGGAAGGAATCCACAATTATTTAAAAACTTTCTTAACAAATAATTTTTTTATTTTTTGACAAAGTCAAATTCTTAACAAATAATTAGTGAAGTGATATTATCAATAAAAAAAAATTAAAAAAAGAGAGAGTTGAGTATTTTGATCTAAATATGCTTAAAGCATTTCATTGATACCAAATCTTGACAATACTAGAATATTAAAATAGACAATCTTTACTCTCAATTGCATTCAGTAAAAAAAAAAAAAAAAAAAATCTCATTAAGCTTGACCAAAGGTTCATCCATAGCAATGACTTTCTTCATGTTCCCAATTTTGTTACACTCCATAAACCTCCTAAAAAGCTCCTTAATTTCCATTTTCAGTTTTCTATGATTATCAGCGATGTTTTGGTACAAGGTATTCATCGAACTAGGTGAAATCTCAACAAACTTTGAATAACTCATTTTTTTTCTTGTTCACAAAGATTTTTTTTAGGGTATACTGGTTGTGAGAATGAGATGGATAAACTCACAATTTATATAATTTGAAGGAAGGAATCTTGTGAGACTTACAGATTTTGAAATGGGATGTAGCATTGGAATAAGCAACATTGGAATTGAACAAATGAAGGAAACGAAGAGTTTTTTTTCAATTCTCCAAATTTGGTGTTAATTCTCTTGTTTACTGAACTTTTAATTTGTTTTGAAAATTGGAGGATTATCTTGTGCAACGTATCTTTCTTATATTGTACAATGTATCTTAACTATGGAGAATGATCTGCTAACCCTGTGGGTTACCAACCCAATGACATGGAGTCTGAGTTGGACCAAGGTAGAAGCTTAGGTGGACAATATGCTAGTTTAAAAAAGAACTGATTCCTAGGTAATTAATTATCTTACTAGATTAATGTAAAAAGGAACCGATTCTTAGTTTATCTTTTAAATTATGATTACATTACAAATCTTAAAAAAAAAAAAGCATCTTCTATTCTCATAATTTGTATAGTTTGATCAATCAAAAGAAGAAAAACAAATATACAATCGTATCTTACTTTTAAATGGAATAATGCATTTAATGATAATTTAAGCAATTAAAAGGTATAGCCACATCATCATACATGTCAGCATCCACCTCATAGGGTTGGTTACCCCATGGGTTAATAGAACATTTTCCGTTTGGTTGTGGCAATGGGAAGTTGGAATTCCCATGAATTTTAAATAACTATGGAGACTTAGGTAATTTATTTCCTACATTTTGTGGGAAGTGGAAATTCCCATGAATTTTAACTTCCTCCAATTTTTCTTTTTCGTGTTAATCAAATAACTATCCAAATTACAAAATCCCATGAATTTTCACTTCCCCCATTTTATTTTGTCAACCAAACAACCCCCTTAGAGTGAGATAGTGATGGTAAATCCTTATTATATCTCCATTTCATTAGACCATTGTTATAGGTCCAGTCCAATTGAAATAAAATTATCTTGTTTTTAGTCTATTTATTTAGTCCATTTTTATTACATTTTACTAGCTTGAATTAAGTCCAATTTAGGGACTTAAGTTGTGACTTCTCCTAGAAGTTTTTGGGATGACTTTTGTGGCTCTCTTGGAATCTTTAGATGGGATATCTTGTGGCTAACAAGTGACCAAGTTGGCAGCTTGTAGATGAGCATATTGTTTTGGGTGTTTTTGTCCCTCGGGAGAGTTACGTCACAAAGACTGGTTCGGCTGAGTTGTACTTGCAAAACAACGAAGACTCTGGGTGGTTGGAGCTCCGCCTCCGAAGATCAAGTTAGTAATTTGAAAGGGAATAAATAGTACGGAAATTTAGGTGGGGATCTGCTTGGATTCCAAGCTCAGGTGTTTCTCTGATGAGAGAAAATGTAGGTGTAATAAATGATTCAATGTGTCCCCAAAATGAGGAAATATCTCCCTATTTATAGGGTCATTGGAGAATGTGCCCCCATCTAGGTCACTTGACCTAGATTTTAGTGGGCTGTGCCGTTTTACGGTGCTTCTTGGGATTTGGGCCCTTGAAGGCGCCATTTCAGAGATTTATCCAAGGGGGCCATGTGTCAAGGGGATATTAAGCCACATGGGCCATCCTAAACTCGACACATGGCCTCCTCTCATTGGTCCACGTGTCTAGGGTATTTTTACCCTAAACATTTGCCCCTCACAGGGCTCACGTGCGTATCACGTGGGGCCTGTGACACGTGTCCACCTATCAGAGGTGAACAGTAAAGGATAGTAAAATTTAAATTTCAAACAAGAATTTTCCCCCCGTTTTCAGCTTCTATAAATAGAAGTTTACCCCCCCTTTTTCTCTCACCTTACGTTCATTTGACTTTTTTAGAGAGAGAAAGAGAGAGCTTTTAGAGAGAGATTCTTTGCCTCCGCCTGCGTCAAAGCATTTTCGAGTTTCGGTGTGCTAGCAGTTCAACACCCGGTTTACCGGCCGTAGCGATTTTCAGATTTTTCAGAGTTAAAGTAAGGTAACCGTCTGTACCATTTTAGCTTTTCTCTTTTTCAACTTGTATACAATTCTTTCTCCGCCTGTATACATAGTTTTAGAAAATATAAATGAGTTCTCAATCCACACACTCGGCACTGCCTAGGACACTCAGCCGGTCCCCTGGGATGGCTGAGTCTAGAACAGGGGGTTCCTTTTCTTGACTGTCAGAACCGATGTGCTCATCCCCGAATTCCTCCCTTTGTGTGTCTGTGCAGGACACAATGGCCAGAACAAAACAAACGGCCAGAAGGTCTAGGAGCCGGCACATTATATCATTGCCAGCCGATGAGGTTGTCCTAGACGGGGAACAAAGGGATTTGGAGGAGAGCAGGTCTGATGAAGAGGCTCCCTCTACTTCCGGGAGCTCTGGGGTACGAGAGGTAGGCGGCGAGGGAGCTGCCTCCTCTAATGAAGCCGGCGATGCTGAGGCCGGCGAAGGGTCAAGGGCCGAATCTTCCAGCTCTGACCAAGATAATTTTGCGGCTGACTATCAGCAGCCGCCTAAGGTCGCCGACAACCCCAACCCCAAACGGACTAGGATGCTGCCGGGTAACATTGCCCTACTTAAGTGCGGCTTTAGGGCTTTTAAAGAGAAGCACCCCTTTGGAAGGGGCTGGGACATCATCATTCCGTCGGCTGACGCAGTAATGGCCTGGAGCGATGATATTGATAATGCAGACCATTACTTTGTCTGCTACGAGGCGGTCATCGAAGCCGGCCTCCGGTTCCCCCTCCACCCCGGGATTAGGAAAATCCTGAAGGGGTACGGTTTAGGAGTTTGGCAGCTCACCCCCAACTCGTGGGTGAACATTCTTAGTTACATCGCCGCCTGCGAGCTCCAAAATATAAATCCAAGCTTCTCCGCCTTCGCTCACATGCATTATTTGAGCAAGGCCCCAGGCGGCCATGGGGCATGGTATACTCTAACTACCTTGCCCCAATATTTGATGACTTCGGAAAAAGTGTCCAAATGGTCCGGGTGGAAGGACAAGTTTTACTTGATTTCTTCCCCAACTCTAAGGCATAACCGGACACTGCGCCGGTACAGCACAGAGCCGGCTCTTCTAGGCAGGAAGTGCCCTCTCCCGGAGCTGTCTACTAAGGCCCGGGAGCAAATAATGGATCCGGGATTTTTTGAGACAACAACCGAGCCCTTGGGGGATGGGACTCACATTATAGTTCCCAAAAACTAGATCCCCCATCCGGACTTCTTCAAGGATGAGTGCTTCTTGTCCGCCTACGAGCTGAGTACCATGTTTCCCAAGGGTAGATTACCTTACATCCGGAGTATTTGTTATTTTTATTGTTATTGCAAACTTGCCACAATTTCTTCTAACCTTGAATTCTGTTCATGCAGCCGATGCCTTGAAAATGGTCGATCCGGCAAAGACTCCGGCTAAATCGGCGGCGCTGCTGCGCAAAGAGGCTGCACTTGCCAAAAAAGCAGCCGTCGATGCGAAAGAGTCTAAGAAAGGCGGGGTAAGACCGCCTGACTTTATATGCATATTTTTTTTTTACTAAGGCAATTTGCCGGTTGGGTATACTTACCCTTGTTCATTTCTCAGGACTCTGTAAAGCGAGTTCCACGATCCTTCTCCAAGCTTCTCAAAAGGCAAGGAGAAGATCTGGAGAAAGCTCCGGCTGTGAAGGCCGCCAGAAAGGACCCCCCTCCCCAGACACATTCTGCTGCCAAATCCGATCGTCCAACGACCGGAGGCAAATCTCCTGCTGCGATGAAGATTTTGAGCGAAAGCTCAGAACGCTCTCAGCAGAAAGCGCTGGATGCCTCTACGACATCGAAGGATGGCGAGCCAACTAATGTTGCAGCCGGTGCGGCAACAACTGGGGAGGAGCAGAAGCCTGCACCCTATCCGGATACCCAAGGTAAGGGAGGAATTGAGATACCTTGGCCACTTGACTTGATGAGAGTCAAGACTAAGGTAGACCCCTATGGGGGTTCAGTCAGCAGCCGGCAACGGATGAGTGCCAACTATGCTTCCTCTTACTCACAGAGTACTACTTTTGGTGCAGATCTAACATCCGACGAGCCGGATCTTGTGGGTTTCGCAAAACGGATGGTGAGGACCCTCACCCGGTCAGAGAAGAACTCCATACCTGACCTGCAGGTGTTGGACTTTGACCACATAATGGGCCAACTGGCTGAGGTAAAAAATTCCACAACCCCAATACTTTTCCTTTATTTGAACTAAGCATATCATAATCCGGCTGCTCTTTTCTCTGGTAATGCTGAGTGGATGGCCTCCGGGGCCCCTTCAGGCGGAAACAAGAAGAGGTAAATGACGCCAAACGGAGGGCCCTTGAAAACCTCAACTCTGCTGAATATGCTAATTATATGTGTGATTTAAAGATTAAAGTAGTAGAGTTGAAACAGGAGGAGTTGATCCGGAGCTTGACGGCTGCGAACGACGAAGTTAACAGCCAGGCTGATGACCTTGAGAAAAAACTGAAGGATGCCAAATTTGAGCTCAAGGCATTAGAAGATGCTGATCAAGAAAACACTCAACTCCGAGCAGACGTTTCCCGCCTAGGGGTTGAGCTTGTCACTCTGCGAAATAAGCAGTCGGACGAGCTCGCCCAAGAGAAAAAGCGGCTGATGGAGGGGAATGAGCGTGATAATCTGGCCCGGCTGAAGATCACTTGGAGCCTCCTCTACCCAGATATAGACTTTGAGGTCTATAAACTAAGGTATGATTACGCCACTGAGGTGTATGATGCCCAAGTATTAGGTGAGGCTCCTCCGCCTCGCTTCAAAGATTGGGATGCCGAGCAGGGATATGAAGTCTCTGATAACTAGGAGCCGGCGGCGGATGAGCAAAATGAAGGACAAACCAGCCAAAATCAGCCGGAGCAGCAGCATCCACCTCAGCCTTAGGCGGGCATCCCCACTTTCTGCGGCAGTATGCCATTTGGTTTCTTTACCGGCTTGTATGCCGTGTATTGTTGTATCTTTACCAACTTAGGAGTTGGGTTAACATATTATTTCTTTCCTTCTTCACCGAATGTGTCCGGTTAACACTTATTTTGGCCTTTGTGCCATTATTAATATTAATGAAGTATTCCGACTCAGTCGGTGTTTATATATGTTTGTGTTTGAATTTTTCAATTTGAATTTTGCGTATGTTTGCAATTCTTTAATATTTTTCCTAACTTAAAAAAGCATGCGGCAATTTGCAATCCAGGTGCTCTTGCCCTTGGACGGCTGTGTGGTTGGTTTTATTTCGAATTGAATGATTGGCTTGAAAACACTTGATACTAGGAGAAGTATGGAGTGTTTTTAGGCCAATCAATCATAATGGTGATTGCCCCAAACCAAGTGCACAGCCGGCCATTAGAGCGTGTGCTTTTGAGCTTCTAAACCAGGCGGTTATATTCCGTCTCAGGTTATCACATAGCCATTACACAAAATCTTTTGCCCAAATAGGGAGAGAGAGTGCAACTTTGGAATAAATAACCTAAGTGAGAACTTCATCCGGTGACCGACTGATGCCTCAGGGCATCCGGTATTCGGTAACTTAATCGTTCTTCATAGATTATTCTGGTCAGATGGCTATGAGTTGACCAATTCGGTCGTTCAATTTTCGTCGTCTGCATAGGTACGTAGAACCGACGAATAGTCTGTTCTCTGTGACGATTGCACCCGGAGGGGTGTCGCCGGGCGCCTTTGTCCATGTTGGGACAGGCGGTTTTAATAAGAAACCATCCGACCATTTTGGCCTTTGGTCTTGTTTGAGACCGGTTGTATAGCCACTAAGCGTTTTTGTGCTTAGTTTTTAATCGGACCATTGGCCGAGCGTTATTACAACATTGAATTTACACTAAATGTCGAACTTAGTTGATTGAACGAATAGTCCGTCTGAGTATTACCCAGGCGGACAAGCAATTATAACATTTAAATTACACTAAGTATCAAACTTAGTTAGTTAAACAAAGAGTCCTTCTGAGTATTACCCAGGCGGACAAGCAATAAAAATTGCAAAATAATTCTGCAAACAAAGTCTGAATTCTCATTAATTGACTTACGGTTTACAAAAATTTATATTTCTCAGAAGTAGTACTTTTTTAAGTTATCTACATTCCAAGTTCTAGGCAGACGCCGACCGTCTAGGGTTTCCGGACGGTAGGTGCCATCCCTGAATTCTTCATAAATCCGGTAGGGGCCTTCCCAATTAGGGGTTAGCTTCCCAGCCTCATTGGCCCTACCGGTTGCCTCCATTTTTCGTAACACAAAGTCGTCAACTTTCAAAGGACGCTTGTGCACTTTCTTGTTGTAGGCTCTGGTCATTCTCAGACGCTATATCTCATGGCGCAGGGCAGCGTTGCCCATGCGTTCCAAGAGGGAGTCCAATGCCAGCCGCATGGCCTCCCAATTTGCCTATTCATCATAGAGCATGACTCTGAGAATCAGCTCGTAGTTTTCAATGGGCAAGACGGCTTCAGCACCGTATACCATAAGAAATGGGGTTTCACCTGTTGCCCCTTTGGCAGTAGTCCGGATGGCCCATAGGACATGAATTAGCTCTTCTTCCCATAAGCCACCGGCTCTTTCAATTTTCTTTTTTATGCCGTCTGAGATGAGTTTGTTGAAAGCTTCAACTTGGCCGTTTGCTTGGGGTCGGCGGACTGATGCAAAACAATGTGAGATACCCTGATCTCCCAACCAAGTCTTGAGATGAGGGGTTTCTAACTGAGGACCATTATCAAACACCATAGACATAGGTACCCCAAATCGGGTGATGATGTTCTTCCAGATGAAAGAGATGACATCCTTTGTCTTGATGTTCTTAACCGGCTCAACTTCTACCCATTTAGTGAAATAATCCACAGCCACCAAAATGTAGCGCTTTCCGCCTGTAGCAGGCGTATAAGGAACCAAGATATCCATGCCCCATTTAGCAAACGGGACTGGGCTGTGGATTGCCGTCAGGTCAGTAGCTGGGCGGTGAATAAGTTTGCCAAACCTCTGGCATTTGTCACATCTCTTCACCAACTCTTTAGCGTCTGCTTCAAGAGTAGGCCAAAAGTAATGCCGCCTGGCTCTGAAAGCTAGGGACCTGCCGCCTATATGAGAGGCACAGTACCTAGCATGCAATTCTTCGAGAACTTCTTTCCCCTTTTTTGGGGTAACACACTTCAATAGAGGTTTAAGGAAACCCGCCTTGAAGAGCTCTCCGTTTCTCAGCTCGAAGTTTGCTGCTCGCTTCTTCATGACGGCTGCTTCCTGTGGTGAATCAGGGAGTATGTCGTCTGCTAAATATGCCCGGATGCCATCCATCTAGGTAGAGCTTCGGTCCAGAATTCCAACGGGCTCTTCATATATGCTCCTCTTTTCAAGAACTTCCCAAAAGACCGACCGAGGCGTATCACAGCAGGCGGATGAAGCCAATTTGGACAACGCATCCGCCTGATTGTTATCCGACCTGGGCACTTGATTCAGACAAAATTCCTCAAGTGCCCCAGCCTCTTCTTTGACTGCCTGAAGATATTTGATCATAGCTGGATGAGTTGCCTCATATTTTCCTTCATACTGGCTAACGACCAACTGTGAATCAGAATAGGCGTCAATTTTAGTTGCCCCTGCTGCCTTACACATGCGGATTCCGGCTAGTAGGGCTTCATACTCCGCCTCGTTATTTGAGGCTTGAAATTTAAACTGCAGTACATATTCAAATCTGTCCCCCTCAGGGAACTCATATATAATTCCTGCACCGCGGCCGTTCTTCGTTGAGCTCTCGTCTATATACACTTTCCAAACCTGGTCAATGTTATCCGGTTGCACCGGTCGTGTCATTTCAACTATGAAGTCGGCAAACGCCTGACCTTTCACTGCCTATCTAGGTTCAATAGTGATCTCAAGACTTTACATTTCAATAGCCCATTTCAACATTCTGCCGGATGATTCCAAGGTAGACATTGGCCGCTTGAGGGGCTGGTCGGTGTAAATTACCACCGAATGGGCCAGAAAATAAGACTTCAATTTCTTGAAGGCCATATACAGAGCAAGGCCAAATTTTTCAACCATGGGATACCGGAGCTCAGCATTTTTTAGAACATGGCTAATGAAATAGACCGGGAGCTGAACGCCGTCTCTCTCAGCAAGGAGAACAACACTGAGGGCATGATCTGAAACGGCTAGGTACATGTATAACACCTCTTTAGGCAATGGACTAACAAGCCTTGGCAAAGAGTGCAAATGTTCTTTTAGCCGTTGAAAGGCCGCCTCTGCATCATCCCCCCATTCAAATCTGGTCTTCTTCCTGATTGCTTGGAAGAAGTAAAGGCATTTGTCACCTGACCGGCTGAGGAACCTCCCCAATGCCGCCAGGCAACCAGTTAGTCTTTGCGCTTCCTTGACAGTGCGGGGTGACTTCATGTCAATTATCGCATGTCTTCGCGGGGTTAGCCTCTATCCCCCTTTGATCAATCAGGAATCTGAGAAAATTTCCAGACTCAACACCAAAGACGCATTTCTTAGGATTTAACATAACCTTATACCGCCTGAGTGTGGTGAAGGTTTGTCGGAGATCGGCAAGGTGATCCGCCTGCTGCTTGGATTTGACTATCATGTCATCAATGTACGCCTCCACATTCCTCCCAATTGGATTAATGAAGACCGTATTAATCATCCGTTGGAATGTAGACAGCGTATTTTTCAAGCCAAACGACATCACAGTGTAACAGAATAACCCCTGATCTGTGACGAAGGGCGTCTTCTCTTGATCTTTCTTCCACAGGGGTATCTGATGGAAGCCGGAGTAGGCATCCATGAAACTCATCAAGGCATGTCCGGTGACAGGGTAAAGTCGTATCCCCTAATCAAAAGTAATTCCTAAATCCTCTAACTAATGTAGATAGGGAAGTAGGGTCGAATCCACAGAGAAACGAGTCTTTCTATTCCTAATTAATTAATATAATCTAGATTATAAAGTAACCAAAATATAATAATCGAAGGAAACTAAACTACTAAGAGTAAAAGTGGGAAAGAATAAAAGTAGGAGGAGAAACAATGAATAAAAGGCCTAGGGCATAGGTTCACCAATAAATAATATTCCAGGGTAAAACATAATAATCAATCATCAATGCATAAATTAATCATATCATAAAGGGTTTTCGCTACGTATTACAATCACAGAATTAATTTACCGGTATTAAATCTCATCTTTCGAATCTCGACTTAACCATTTATAAATTAACCTGCCTATTGAAACTAGACCTAAACATCAATTCTCATCTGTCGAATCTCGAATCAATATTGTCAAACTCATGCATAAAAGATCAGGCCTAATCTAGTCACAGAGCATTAAATCAATCAATAGGAAATTAATCTAGCATTGACAATTAACAACAATAAATTACCCTTCATATTATTTATGGATCTCCAAAACCCTAGAAATTAAACTACTCACACATAATTAAATATAAACTAAACAAAGCAATAAAAGGAGACATGATAAAGAGCAATAATTAAGAGAAAGAGAATAGTTGTATTAAGTAACAAGGAAACAAAATAATAAAATTGATAGAGAGTAGAGATAGAAAGAAAAACTAAAAGAAACTAAATTAATCTAAAAAACTAAAACTAAGAAAAACTTGCCTAACCTCACGTACTACTACTATCTCCCTTTTATCATTAAGGAAGACTTTCCCACTAAGACTCAAACTACTATAAACTAAGATAAAATTATGAAAATAAAATCCTAACAAAAGATAACTAAGCATAAAGCAAATCCTAAGATTCCTACCAAAAAAGTCTGACAACATATCTTAGAAATCCTAATTCTAACAAACTTAATCACCGCCTAACTCCTCCTTAAAAGCCCAGATATATCTAAGCCCTAAACTAAACGCCGACAACTGTAGTTTTAGCTGAAGACGTCTTTGCTTGATCGGGCCCAGGTAGTTCTTTATTTCCAGTTGAGATGTCGGGCTATTTTCTCCTGGGCCCAAGCTTCCTTCCTTGCATTTGTTGGTTTGTAATAATAATATACAAGTATAACTTGTATAATCTTGGACTTTCTCATTTATCGAGCCCTTAATCACCGAACTAAATTTCTTCAATTTGTTATTGGGTTGTGAATATTTCGGTCATAAAATACGATCATACTCTAATATCTTTGTAGTAGCTCAATAAGCTCCGCAATTATCATAAATCTTCAAATTCCTACAAAATAATATCAACTCTACAAAAACACTAGAAAACGTATATAAGTAATAAAAATAGCTCTGTAGAGCTCAAATAAGCACAAATATGACCGTGGGATAGGAAATAAAAATATATATAAAATAGACTTATCATCCGGCTGTCGAATCGACCAGACTGCCGATCTTAGGAAGCGGATAACTGTCTTTGGGACATGCCTTGTTGAGGTCTGTGTAATCAACACACATACGCCAGGTACCATTCGGCTTCTTTACAAGCACAACATTCGCCACCAAGTCGGGGAAATTACATGGCCGAATGAACCCAGCGTCCAACAGCTTTTTAGCTTCGGCAACTGCCGCCTGACTTTTTTCCTCGCCATGATTTATTTTCTTTTGCCGGATGGGCTTCTTTTTAGGATCCACGGCGAGTTTGTAGACAGCAAGATCCGGGCTGACGCCTGACATCTCTTCCACTTCAAAGGCAAAAATGTCTTTGAATTCTTTCAGCATAAGGTGCAAGTCTGCACCCAACTTAGCATAAGCAACCGTCCCAACCTTTACAGTACGCTCCGGACGGCTGTCGTCCAAAGGTATATCAACATGTTCTCCAGCCGGTTGGGGACGGAGCTCATCTGACTGTTCACCAGTCAGTGATTGCTATTTTTTCTCTTTCTTCACCTCCACCAGCAGAGGTGCTTTTCTTTTCTTTCCGGCTGCTGGTAGAGCTGGGGCTGGGTCGGCATCCTTGACATTGTCAAGGTCTATTGGTTCCTGGCCGTCTGGGGCCACAGTATCTTTGACGGCTGAGAGATAGCACTCCCGGGCCGTTTTCTGATCCCCATTCAAGGAACCAACAGAGCCGTCATCCCTCTCATACTTGATGAGCATGAGGGAAGGGATGATTACAGCCTTGGTTTCGTTGAGGGGTGGCCGGCCCAGAATAATGTTGTAGGCGGTCATCATCATCTTTGTCCATCTTTCGAAGATGGATCTTGGTGCCCCGGATGGTAGAGCCACCGCATGAGAACCTGCCTGCTATTGTGTAGACTGACTCCTTGTCAGTGTCCGAACTACTAGCAGGCTTGGGTGTCTTGGACGACTTCCCCGGATTCTTATTATTAGTCCCCTTGGACTTAGAAATGTAGGAATTTAACATCCCCTTGTCAGCCAGACGGTCCAACGCCCGTTGAAAGCTGAAGCAGTCGTCGGTGTCATGGCCAACTTCCTCATGGTATTGGCAGAATTTGTTTTTGTTCCTTGATTGAATGGAACTTTTCATTGGATTCGGCTTCTCTAGGGACATCCTGTCCTTAATTTCCATGAGGATGGAGTTGCAGTCCTTGTTAAACTCGTACTTAGGGACGTACGGTTTAAATTCCTTCTTCTTCTAGGACAGCTGGTCAGAATCACTAACCGCCCAAATTTCTTTTCTTTTCTTGCTCTCTTCTTTCTTTTTGGCCGGCTGAGTAGGCCAGCTGTCTTTCTGCTTGTTAGACTTCTTGGAGTCCGACTGATTACCAGGCGAACAGAGGTTGGTTGCTTAAATATAGCTTTCCGCCTCCCTCAGGGCCGCCTGTTAAGTGAAAGCCCCTTTTCTGACTAGGTCAAACTTAAAAGTCGACCCGTCTCTCAGACCCTTGAAAAAGTCTGTAAAAGCTACCTCATTAGACAGTCCTTGGATCTGAATTCTAATTAGATTGAATCGCCTAACATAGGAGCGCAACCTTTCTCTCTCCCCCTGCTTAATGGTGCTCAAGTCAAGACTTGTTTTCTTAGTAGGGATGTTCATTGAGAAGATGGAAGCAAACAGGAAGGCAAGCTTCCTGAAACTATCGATAGACCCGGCTGGCAGGTTACCAAACCATTGTTGGGCAATGCCCTTCAACGTAGCCGGGAAGCATCGACACCAAGTGGCATCATCCAACTCTTGTAAGTACATGAGGTTGGTGTATGCCATGAGGTGATCTTCCGGGTTGGTGGTACCGTCATAGGTACCTACCAACACATTTTTAACCTTGGCCGGCTGTGCCGCCTCGGTTATCTCCCGGGTGAATGCAGAAGGTTGTTCACCCAGGCGGAGCAGACGGAGCTGCCAGTCCGGTGGCTGGACATTGTTATATGCCGCCTGACCTCCGAAGAAGGTCGGCTGCATGTAATAAGGTGGATACTGGCCGTAGACCTGAGAAGGTACATACAGTGCAGTCTCAATCATCTGAGGGCCAGAATGGACGGTATTACTGCCTGTCTGACTCTCATGCAAGGAAAGTGCATTCCCTGCAGAAGTGTTGTTGAAGATGTCTGGGAAATTTGACGTAGAAGCTGACTCAGACAACTGTTGATTTCTCTTGCGGGTGATGATCTCCCGGGCATCAAGAGTTGATTTTTTGCTTCCTACCGGCTGTTGAGTCCGGCGGGTGTTGTTGGTATTCCTCTTAGGCAGAAGAATTTTGGACCAATCAATGGTCCCGGTTGCCTTCTCCTTTGGATGAGGAGTTGGCTGCCGATCTCTGACTGACTTCCCCTTTTCCAGAGGAGCTATGTTCGGCCTGATTCCTAACGGATACGTAGGCAACCTCACATTGAGGTGCAGCCACATTCACATTCATATCTATGCATGATCGAGTCAAAGAATATCCAATGCTTATCTCTATATCCCTACCCATTTAGAGCTTGACTTGGGGGCTTGAACCCACATCACATTAGCTTACCTAGCCTAAAGAGTCATCATCTTTGACTCTTCTCACATCTCTTTCCCTTGCAGCCAGCCTTAGTATCACATTCACACACTTCACTCACACATCCATAACCATATCAACCATCCTTCCCTTTAAGAGTTCTTTATCAAGAAATCTTGTTTCAACACTGTGCATGTTTCATCATATTTAAAGACAACATTCATTAGAAGAAACATTGTATACTTGCTCAGCTTCCTGACCTGAGAAATATTCATTATTTCATGCATCGCATAATGTGCAAAGAAACATTTATATATCAATGATTTTTAATCATACAAAACATATCGTGCTTAGCTCTTTGACCTAAGCAACGTTCATAATCACTTCATCTATATACGTGCTTAGCTTCCAGACCTAAGTGACGTTCAAGATCGCTTCTTTACACCATATATGATGCTTAGCTCCATGACTTAAGTTCATTCATCTATCGTGTCACATGATGTAATTTTCCTTAGCCTCCTGGCTTAAGAACATGCATCATGCATACATTATTTTCAGGACAAGCAATTCAATCCATACAATTCATTTCGTCTTGCTCAAGGAGGAAGTTCAAAACTTCTTCCCTTTTTCATTATTTTATTTTGGGGAAGTTCAAAAACTTTTTCAAATTTTTTATCGAGGGAAGTTCGAAAATAAAATTTCATTTTTCATGTCTTTCTTTTTCGGGAGAAAGTCGGTACCCTCCACTCATGACAAAAATTGACGGAAAATTTTTGCTTTTGCATCTTCGTTTGCTTATGTCTGCACACACACACTCAAACTATACACACACAATCACAAGTCATACTCATGTCATGTCAAGTCAAACTTGGTCAAGTTAGTTGGTCAAGTCAATTATAGTCTATACGAGTCCCCTGGCAAATTTTATTTTGCAGGTCTCAATTACAGCCCACGTCCGGGGACAAGCGGACCATCTACAACCCACGTCCGGGGACAAGCGGACCATCTACAGCCCACGTCCGGGGACAAGCGGACCATCTACAACCCACGTTCGCGCCAAGCGAACCAACTACAACCCACGTCCGGGGACAAGCGGACCGTTTACAGCCCACGTCCGGGGATAAGCGGACCATTTACAGCCCACGTCCAGGGACAAGCGGACCATCTACATCCCACGTCCGGGGACAAGCGGACCATCTACAGCCCACGTTCGGGGACAAGCGAACCATTAACAACCCACGTTCGGAGACAAGAGAACCAACTACAGCCCACGTTCGGGGACAATCGAACCACCATAATTTCACGGCTCAAGGTTCTCGATAGACAGAGACTTTGCTCAAGCATGGAAAGCGTTATCAGTGGATTTTTCTTCAAGTATAGAAAGACGCCAAATTCCTTTGTCGGCTTTCCTCAAGCATGGAAAGCATTATCGGTGGATTTTTCTTCAAGCATAGAAAACCGCCAAATTCCTTTGTCGGCTTTCCTCAAGCATGGAAAGCGTTATCGGTGGATTTTTCTTCAAGCATAGAAAACCGCCAAATTCCTTTGTCGGCTTTCCTCAAGCATGGAAAGCATCATCGGTGGATTTCTTCAAGCATAGAATGACACCAAATTCATATGTCGACTTTCCTCAGGCATGGAAAGTATCATCCGGTAGGTTTCTTCAGACTTAGAAAATTACCAAGCTCCTCAGTCGGCTTTCCTCAGGCATGGAAAGAGTTTCAACAAACGTCATCCGGTGGATTCCTTCAAGCATAGGAAGCTGCCAAACTCATTTGTCACCGATACACTGGTGCCAGATACGTATTCTATCCTTTTACTCTTTTATCTGTGGAATTAACATTTTTCTGCAGGTATCGGCGTATACAGAATGATTTAGGATCGCAGAACGTCTTAAATCATTCTCCGTCCCTATCGACTACTTTGACTATCGTTTTTGAAACTGACGTTTCTACAAACTCAGTCAAAGTGGGGGCTTCTGTAGACACCTAAAAATGTCTCCCCAAAACCAAACCCGATTATGAACAACCTTTCACCACCACTATTGGTCGGGTTCAGAATTTAATCCCGAGAGTGCTTAAAAAAATCGTATTTGATTAAATTTCGTATTAGTCTTGATGTTTGGTAAAAGCATAGTTTTAATTTCAGCCCAAACTTATTATTTAATTTTAGCCCCACCCTTTTTAGTTTATTGTTTTATTATTTATTTTGGCCCAAACCTTTTATTTATTTTATTTACTTATTTTCTTTTTTTAGCCCAAATAATAATAATAAATAAAAAATGGCCCGAAATTATCAATCGACACTTAAAATGCTGAACGAAATTAGGGTTAAAAATGAATTTAGACGGAAAAACGGACCACAGACTCCCGCGTCACGGGAGCTGTCCACCGTGTCACGGGAACCTGTCTTGTCAGACGGTGGGAATCCCCGTGACACGGGACACCTGCCGTGACACGGGGGTTTCCGTTTCCTTTCCGCGTAAACCCTTAACGCGTTTTCTTTCCCGTTCATTATATATTTCCCGCGTCACACAAAAGTACACCGTGTCACGGGAATGTTTCCCGTTTGACGGTGGGATTTCCGGTGTCACGGTACACTTTGCCGTGTCACGGTATACTTTTTTAGGGTTCCGTGTGTTCCCTCAGCACATTTTTTCTATAAATACCCCCTCATTTCTGATGTACAGGGCACCAATAATCATTCTCTCTCACCTTACACCAAAAATCATTCTCTTCTCCCTCTTTAACCTAATTTCTAGCCTCCTTATTCTTCCATAATAATTCCCCTAAGCACTCCAAGGAGTCTATACTTAACCCGAGGTTCCGTTCTTAAACCAAGGCGTGAAAGGTACAAATAACTGAGGGTTTGGACCAAATCAACTCTACTTTTTATTTAATTTAATTTTCATTTACTTTATATTTTTTTTTATTGAAGTTACTAACTGTTTATTCATGATGTAGCAATTTAAAGGAACGTGCAGAATGTAAGTAATTAATTAAATTAATTACTCTTATTTTATTTTATATTGCTAGTATCATGATTATGTTATTTTATATTTGATTTGACTAACACTATTATTGTTAAATTGCTTCCAATATTGTTGTTATTCTATTATTATTTTGATCACCATATTGCATGTTTAAAGGGAATATGTAATTGAAAATATCGCCTAATAAGATAATTTGGACAACCGGTTTAGGTTCCTTTTTAATCTTATTGTTTAATCAAGTGATCACGATATTTTAGAATTATGTGTTGCATTAGTATTCAACCAATTTAGCTTAATAATAGTTTGGAACAAATTGAATCTTTGTTTGTATGCCTTTGAGATCGCAGGAATCACTTTTCACTATAAGAATCGAGTAGAGGCCAATACGGGCGAATGTGACTCCATGGCTCACTTCGTACCATCATCCTCGATCCTCCTTTCGTGGTTCCGAACCATATGGAGTTAGTAATCTCATGGATTATGAATGGGGTGTAACCTTCACGGGTCAATCGTTGTTGCCTTTGTTGTCCCTTATTCGTGGTTGCCTTTTTATGATCCGTGAACGGTTTACAAGTTCCTTAAAAACTTGTTGGCGGCTCCCTACTTTCCTTGTCCCTAATCGTATAATGTCAATTCCCACTTCCTATGAGTACCAAGCATATTCACACATGCTTTTTACGTAGGCGCACTTCGAGCGACGCCTACACTAGGGGGTCGATATGTACCCGCTTGGTAGGCACCCCGCTCCAGAGTGTCTCTGTGCCGGATGCGCTTGGTTATTAGAGAGCCATCATCGACTGTATAGGTTTCAACTTGAGGATCTTCATCCTCCTGGTCTGTAAAAACTTCCGGGTCATCGCCCAGATGCTTAGGGGGTGGTACAGACTCTTGAACCATCTTCGAGGTACTCTCCCCACAGACGGCGCCAAATATTTTGGGTGTTTTTGTCCCTCGGGAGAGTTACGTCACAAAGATTGGTCCGGTGAGTTGTACCTATAAAACAACGGAGACTCCGGGTGGTTGGAGCTCCGCCTCCGAAGATCAAGTTAGTAAATTGAAAGGGAATAAAGAGTACGGAAATTTAGGTAGGGATCTGCTTGGATTCCAAGCTCAGGTGTTTCTCTGATGAGAGAGAATGTAGGTGTAATAAATGATTCAATGTGTCCCCAAAATGGGGAAATATCTCCCTATTTATAGGGTCATTAGAGAATGTGCCCCCATCTAGGTCATTTGACCTAGATTTTAGTGGGCTGCGCCGTTTTACGGCTCTTCTTGGGATTTGGGCCCTTGAAGGCCGCCATTTCAGAGATTTATCCAAGGGGGCCATGTGTCAAGGGGATATTAAGCCACATGGGCCATCCTTAACTCAACACGTGGCCTCCTCTCATTGGTCCACGTGTCTAGGATATTTTTACCCTAAACACATATCACACACACAAAATACAGATAGAGTGAGGGGTTTTGTGAAGACCATTCAACTTCAGAGTTTTCTAGGCAGCCTTTACAAAACTAGTTGTTTCCAGAGGTTGGATCATCGTTTTGAGGTTTGGTTTGGTCAGAATCGTCTTTAGACAGAAATGCTATCTTTTAGGTGCATTCTACTCTTTTACTCTCTAACTTCAATCTCTTTTTGTTTATTGTGGTTGGTGGGTGTGTAAACCTTGTGTAGACAAATTTGGGTTTATTTTACCCTCAATATCAATAAGAGAAGGTAGGGTGGACTCTTTAAACGACCCCATGGTTTTTATCTTTCACATCGATAGGGTTTTCCACCACTAGTAGAAAAAGTAAATGGGTAGCCACAAATGGGAAAGCGGTTAACGAAATCCGCTTCCCAAAAACCCAATTTAGCTTTATAAAAATGATTATGATACTAATGGGCAGCGGTTTCCGGTTCAAACCGCTTGCCATAACAGATAAATTGAAATATTAAAAAAAACTAAATAAATTCTTGCACTCAGTCCTCCTCATTCACTATATCTCTTTCATTTAGCTATTTCTCCATTTCTCTCTCCTCCTTGCACTCCCTCTCTCTCAACTCCACCGCCGCCTCCCACCGCTATTGGCCCACTCTATTTCTTCTATCTCCTCATTCACTAGTGTCGTGATGGTGGCCTAGCGACGATGGTAGCGAGTTTTGCGATCGGTACTTCAATTTCTAGGATGGCGCAACGTGCCGCTCTTCTCTCCCTTCTTCTTCATGGAGTCCAGATCTACCATCTACCCCATTATTATATTCACATTCGAGGTTTGGGTTCTCTTCTTATTTGGGGGTTTAGGTTTTGCGTTAGGATTTTAGTGAATAGGGTGGTGGTGGTGGTGGTGGTTGAGGAAGACAGGTGGTGGCTGAAACCACATCGTCAACAATGGCGGAACCTACAGCGGCGATAAACTCGAATGAGTTGATGAAGGCTGCAATTGTCATGGCTCTTCTTCTATTAAAGCTTCTTTATTAACCTCATTCTTCTCTCCTTTTTTGGCTTCTCGTACCTTCCGTTGGAAATGAAAGGTAAACGCTCACAGTTCTCTTTCCTCCACTCTGAATTTCTACATTGTTGGATTCGTTATAATTTATACTTTCGTAATATCAATTTTCCTATTATATTACTAACATATAATTTGATAAATTAATGGTCAAAGCCGTGTCTCGGCATGCGTGTTTGGTCAAACTGTAACACTTATTAAAATACGGAGGGAGTATTTAGTTTATACTAGAAGCAATTTGTGATAACTCGGGCGAATGCTGATATCGATACATCTCTAGATTACCTACCTTGTTTTCAAAGCGACAAACGAGTTTACAATCGCATAATCAATTCTAGCAATGGGTTGATATTATGCTCGAATCGCCTCAAATGTGATAGATCAATGTACTACCTCCACTTCAAATTACTCGCAACAAACATGTTGCACGCGGACTCCTAGCCAAAAGATTTTAAGTGTAGTTATTGAAAAATAAGGGCATACACTTAAGTATTAATCCAATCCAAATAAAAAAACAAAGTTAACAATAATTGAAAAAATTAATCCACCACCTACAACGCTGCCTCCACCACCACCACCGAAACCACTCACGACCACCACCACCAACCCAGCGAAACCACAAAAACCACCACTGCCACCACCCATCCTACGAAAACCCACAAATCTGGAAATTAAAACCCACCACCACCACCACCAACAACAACCCAGTGAACCTGCCGATCCCAGCAAAAACACTCACCCTTGAACCTACCAATTAACCCAGCGAAACCACTCACGACCACCACCAACCCACAAAACCACGATCCCTTGAACCCACCAACCCACAAAACCACCCAAGACCACCACCACCAGCCAGCGAACCCACCGATCCCGCGATACCACCAAGCCAGCGCACCCACTAACCCAACGAACCCACCGATCCCGTGAACCCACGAAACTCTCAAATCTCGAAGAACCTTGAGAATGGGGTTAGAGGAGGAAAGAGAAAAATAATGGGAATGAGGAAGAAAATAAAGAAATTTGATGATGAAGGAAGAAAATGAAAAATAATGGGGATGAGGAAGAAAACAAAGGTGGTTGAATGATGAAGGTGGCTGGGATAATAGATGAATGTAGATGGAAGGGAATTGATTTTGGTGGAAATAGTTAAGTTAATTAATGTTAGAATTTAAGTTAATAAGATAAAAATAAGTTTTTTTTAATTAGGGTGTTTAAAAAAAGTAAGGGTAATTTTGTAAAATCATTCAAATAAAAATTTGGAAATTTTGCAAAAAACCACCTTTTAAATCTTATTTTTTGCATATAACCACCTTTTAAAAAAAAATGTTGCAAATTACCACTTTTTTAGCCAAATTTATCAATTGTTTTACATTAAATTGGTGGTAATTTGCAACAAAATTTTAAAAATTGGTGGTATTTTGCAACATTTTTTAAAAAAGGTGGTTATATGCAAAAAAAAATTTAAAAGGTGGTTTTTTGCAAAATTTCCTAAAAACTTACTAAAAAAAGAAAGAAATCAGTTTATTGCGAGAAATGTGAAGCGGCCGTTTTAGAAAGTTATTGCGAGTAATATGAAACGGATGTATTATTATGTTTGTAACTGTAGGGAATAATTTCAAGCTTTAATCCCACTAGCTTGAACCCCACTGTGATCATACACTAAAGTACGGTGGCGTCCAAAAGGGAAGAAGATAGAGCAAAAGAGTCGCCAACAAGTTTTTTTTAGGAACTTGTAAACCGTTCACGAGGTGAAGGATACATGTTTCGGGGTTTTCTGATGTCCTGCGGGAGAGTTACAATTCCGAGACTGGAACCGGACGCCTGTACCTGCAAAATAACGGAGACTCCTGAGAGCTCCGCCTCCAACGGTCAAGTTAGTACCTGATTAAGGAGTAATACGGAAATTAAAGTAATAAGACCTCTCTAGGTGAGAGTGTTTAATGTTGGTAATCTGCTTTGTTAGCAAGATTAGCCGGTTATTAGTGTTCCGTAATGTTTCTGTTCTTCTCTGTTCTCTTGATTTCTTGATTGCTCAATTAATGAGGATTAATTAAGTATTTATAGTCTTGAGAAGCGTGCCACTCTCTAGGTTTAGGGTAAACCTAGGGCTGACCGGGCCTCTAGACAGGACTGGGCCTTGTTGGCCGGTTTTCCCATTTGGCATGGGTGGACACGTGGCGTGTCTCGATTGGTCCGTAGAGGACGTATCTGTGATTGACACGTGGCAGGCTCCTATTGGCCTACGTGAAGGACACGTGGCGGAACCTGGTTGGTCCACTTGTCAGACGGTGATTGGAGGATAAAAATCCCCTAATCATTTGCCCCTCACAGGTGGCACGTGACTGGTCACGTGTCGCCTGTGACAGGTGTCGCACGGTGACAGGCGACGGCCTGCTACAGGTGTCACCTTGCAAACGGCCGAGAGATTTTCCCGCCCAAATTTTGAATTTGGAAGCGACCCTTCGCCTTCTCACTTTGCCTATATAAGGAAGTGCTGACTTCGGTCATTTTCACATTTGAGAACTTTGCGAGAACATTCGGACCCCTGAACTTGCTCTGACATTTCAGACCTTTTCTGCCTACCGCCTGTTCTGACAAGCCGACTGCACCGGATTTCCAGAACTTCATCAACCGTCACTCGTTCAGGTAACTCAGTTCTCTTACTCTTAATTTTCTTTTTATTTTTTGAAATGGCACCACGGAAGCACACGACACGACCTAAGTTAGTGATCAGCCGGTCACCGGGGACGGCTGAATCTAGGACTAGGAGTGCCGCCTGCCCTTTTCTGGACCCATCTTTGCCCTTTATACAAAGTCCGACTGTATCTGTGTCTATGCAGAACGTGATGGCCAGAACAAAAAAGACTGCTATGATATCAAACTCAGACGGCTCCTCCCAAAGGGTGCTCATTAGTGAAACATCTGACCAGGCGCCAGATGTAGAATTGAAACGAGGCGGCTGCCAAGCCGACAGTTCTGAGAGAGGGGCCAAGGTGGTCCCTTCCCATCTTACCGTTGATATGTCTAATTTTCCTCCTGCTCCTTCTAAGGGAGAGGAGGCGGGCCCCTCTGGGAGAGGGGAGGAGCCGTCCTCTTCGGACTCGTCAGAGGACGAGTCCGAGTCCAGCTCTTCTGGCCACAGTTCTCCAGGCTCAGAAGAAAGACATAGCCGCCTACAAGAGGCGAGACTTTCTCATGCAGTTGAGAAGGGGGACAATTGGGCGGAGCCGTCCGCCTCTTACAGAGAGGAAAACGCCCCCTACTACTGCATGGTACCCCGGGGCCGGATCACAACTATGCAAGACAAAGTGGAGAGCTTTATTGCTAACCACAGAATGGGCCCGGAATTTTCACTGTTCGTGCCGGATCCAGAAGACACTGTCGTCTGGCCGGCTGGTACCAGCTATGATGACGGCTGCTTTGGATGCTATGTGGCGGCCATCAAAGCTGGACTGCGCTTCCCATTACATCCGGCTGTTCAGCGGATTTTAGATGGGTATGATTTGGGGTTATGGCAGTTAGCCCCCAACTCTTGGGTAAACGTACTCGGCTATGTGGCCGGGTGCGAAATGTACGGGGTGGAGCCAAGCTTTGAGGCTTTCGCCCACATGAACTATCTCAGCCGGACCCCTAAGTCGGGAGGTACCGGCTGGTATCAATTAACAAGCCATAGGGGTTACCTCATGACGAGAGGTAAGGCGAACAAATGGAAGGATTGGCGGAACACCTTCCTTATCATTGAGGGTTCAGACACGGAGCTGAACCAACGTTTTAACAAGTGGAATAGGGATCCGCCTCTTCTCGCAGGCGGCCGCAGCATGCCGCCTGTTCCCCCAAAGGCTAAAAGAGAGATCCTAGACAAAGGACTCTTCAAAGTAGAGACTAGGGTGAACTTTACTTCAGGGGTACGAGAGCAAGTACCCCTAAACTGCGTCCCGAGCTTCAAGTGGCTCTATGACGAGTACTTTTTGGCCGCCTGTGGCCTCAGCAGTCGGTGCTCTAGAGGTAGCCGGCCTGACAAATACTCTGTTTTTTCCACGCCTTGTTTACTTGGGATCTTTACTAACTTTGCTGTTTATTTTTTTGCAGCTGACGCCATGAGTAAAATAACAGCATCCAAGACTGCGGCGGCCATGTTGCGGGCCTCTCTCATGCAACAGTCTTGTGCCGACTCCCCCAACAAGGGGGCACCCTTGGTAGGCTTCAAAAACTCTTCCTCTTTTAGGAGTTGTCTTATGCATATACTAACTCTTTTTGTTTTCAGTCTGGCACTCCAAGAGCTTCTTCCTCGCAACAGCCGGACCCCAAGGCCCGGAGGACGACTGTTGCAAGCTCTCCTGGGTCTTCCAGGAAAACAGTGGCGGCTGAGAAGCAGCCGGCCACTTCTTCTAAAACCCCGGCGGGGCCGCCTAGAAGTATGGACAATTACTTGTAAAAACTTTTACACTTGCTTCCTTCTTGACTAGGTCTAACTTGCTTTTTTACGCTTGATGCAGCCGGCCCTCAGGGGCTTGACTTGGTTGAGGTAGCCAAGTCCATGATCAAAGTAGTTCCTCCATCTGAAAGGGAGGCGGTCAGGGGTGCCGGCACCCTTGACCTTGATGGGATTTCAGGGGTCCTTGCTGAGGTATACTTAGCATATTTTTGAGTATTTGAGTTCCAGGACGCCTGTTATCTTTTTTGTTTGGAAACTGACGCTTGTTGTTTTTGTACTTAGGCCCTGCTCCGAGTTAACAGCCTTCGCAAGCCGATTGATCGGAAAAACAAAGAGGTAAAGGCCGCAAAAGCTATGGCCGCCTCCAACTGTGATAAGGCAATGTTTCAAATTGCCCAAAATGAAGTACTGACCATTGATATTCTTTATTATCAGGCGCAGGCTACCGCCGCTGTTCGGGCTCAGTTAGAGGCGGCCCAGAAGAAGAATGACGAGCTGGAGGCGACCGTCACAAATCTTAAGGCCGAGCTGAAACCTCTTCGCCAAAAAATGCACTCTTACGAAGCCATGGAGAAATCTTTGGCCAACGTAAAAGAACGCCTGGTGAGCCAAGAGAAGAGTCTTACCCAAGAGCTCTCGGAAAAGGCCGAGTAAGAGAAGAAAGAGCTCGTCCGGGAGATGGTGGAAGACTCCGCTCAAATCCAGCGCATGACCTGGGGCCGCCTGTTCCCCAATGCCGACTTTGCCTCATGGGAAAGAACGTACCGCCAGTGTTTGGAAACATATAATCAAGAGATCCTGGCGGCTGCTGAAGAAGAGGCGTTGGTAGATACGTTGGAGGAGGAGGAAGAGCCGGTTGTGGCGCTTGTGCCACTTGGGGGTAAGGCATCAAAAAAGGATGCAGCTGAAGCCGAGTCCAGCAAGAAGAGTGCTGACCAGGCGGCAGCTGCTAATACTGAACTGCCCCCTTCTTAAGCTTAATGTATTTTTTCCACGGCCTGCGTGCCGTTTGCTTTGTATTTACCCGGCCAGGGGGCCAGGGCTTTGAATATTTTGCTGGTCTTTAATGACCGGCTTATTTTTAATCAAATTTTTATTTTTAATCAAATTTGTCTAAGTATTCCATATCTAATATCCCATTGTTCACTAGACCGACTGTTGTGTATGGCCGAACGTTGCAGACAGGTACAAATAGTAAGTACGCCGCCTATGCCCCTGGACGACTGGTTGTCTGTTTCCAGGATAGACGATCAGTCGGCCATTTATTCAATCGGTATTCGAAATATTTATTCAATCGGTCGGACCAAGTAAATAGTATTACCTAGTCGCCAAGGAATTAAGTAGGATAACAAGCGGCGGGTACCGGTTGTTTCCCTTTATTGCCAATGTTGGCTTTTAACTCGTAATTTGTTAACCTAGCAAGAGTAGTGGTTGAGAGCCCCTGTTTATTAAAAACAGGCGGACGACTCATACCTTTTAGGCTCCATACTAAGTTTGAGTGACTATTAAGTTAACATAGGAGTTACTTAGTCTTCGTCACAATCTAGATTGAGTAGTAGAGGTACCAGGCGGCGTAGGCCGGCTAGACCCCTTGATTCGCCAATGTTTGTTGGCTATTAACTCAATAGGTACCCCCTGTATTTATCCCAAGTAATACAGGCGGTCATCTGACTCAGATGTCAACTGCTACCACTGGTTTGGTTAGTGATAGAGTTATCCTTGTCTCAAAAACGGCTACGTGGTTGCCCTTGAGGACAGTCGTATAGGTGCCGTGTAATTAGTTTATAGAACAATGTTCCACCCAAAAGGGAGCTGCTCTCTGCGACGAATTTCATCCGGAGGGATGCCGTCGGACGCCTGCTATGATGTTGGGACAGGTCGTATTAGTTTTGTAGATTTGATCAGGTGGCTTGGCGCCTGGTCTGATCATTCGGCCGGTGGCCTTGGTAAGTTCTTGGTGAACGTAGGTGCTAAGTAAAAGAAGGGTAGCCGCCTGTTAGACACAGGTTCGGCCAGGCCCTAATCTTTTTAGCTAAGTATTGCGAGTAAAATACTCAATGGAGAGTAGCCGACTGTAAAGGTACAGACGGCATGCCCCTCTGAAGATAGAGTGAAAAACTCAATGGAGAGTAGCCGACTGTAAAGGTACAGACGGCATGCCCCTCTGAAGATAGAGTGAAAAAACTCAATGGAGAGTAGCCGACTGTAAAGGTACAGACGGCATGCCCCTCGTAATACAAAATTGAATAGTAAGTGCAAACTTTATTAAGTAGCTCTTTACTTTACATCATTCAGAAGAAATATTTTTTAAGGTTATCTACATTCCAAGTTCGAGGCAACGGTTGTCCGTCTGGTGTTTCCAGACGGTAGGTACCGTCCCTGACTTCCTCATAGATTCGGTAGGGTCCTTCCCAGTTGGGAGTTAGTTTGCCAGACTCATTAGCCCTACCAACTGCTTCCATTTTTCTAAGTACAAAGTCCCCTACTTTGAGTGGACGCCTGTGTACTTTTTTGTTGTATGATCTAGTCATTCTCAGGCGATAGATCTCATGGCGCAAAACAACATTGCCCCTCTTTTCAGGAAGTGAGTCTAATGCCAGGCGCATGGCTTCCCAGTTTGCCTCTTCGTCATATAGCATTACTCGAAGAGTCGGCTCGTAGTGTTCTATTGGAAGAACAGCTTCCGCACCATAAGTTAGGAGGAATGGAGTTTCTCCAGTCGCCCCTTTTTCAGTCGTCCTAATGGCCCAGAGAACATGTGGTAGTTCATCCGCCCATAGGCCGCCTGCTCGTTCAATCTTTTTCTTGAGACCGTCTGAGATGATTTTATTAAAGGCTTCTACCTGGCCGTTTTCTTGTGGACGGCCGACAGATGCAAAGTAGTGTGCAATTCCTTGGTCTCCCAACCACCTTTTGAGAACAGGCGTCTCAAATTGGGGACCATTATCAAAAACCATGGACATGGGAACCCCGAACCGAGTGATGACGTTTTTCCAAATGAATGAAATTACATCTTTTGTCTTGATTCCCTTTACAGCCTCCGCCTCTACCCATTTAGTAAAGTAGTCAACGGCAACAAGTATATACCTTCTGCCGCCTGTAGCAGGCGTATATGGACCCAGAATGTCCATGCCCCACTTAGCAAACGGTAGTGGGCTGTGAATGGTAGTGAGGTCAGTAGCCGGACGGTGAATTAATTTGCCAAACCTTTGGCACTTGTCACATTTTTTCACCATCTCCATTGCATCTGCTTCCAAAGTAGGCCAAAAGTAGCCCTGCCGCCTTGCCCTTTGAGCAAGCATCCTACCACCTATATGAGAAGCACAGTAACCAGAGTGAAGATCATCTAGTATCTCTCGTCCCTTTTCAGGAGTAACACACTTTAAGAAGGGTTGAAGGTACCCCCTCTTGTGAAGTTCTCCCTGTATCATTTCAAAACAGGAGGCTCGTTTTTTCAGTGCTGCCGCCTGTTGAGGATCATCCGGCAGTGTACCGTTTGTCAGATATGCCCTGATTGAATCCATCCAGGTTGAGCTTCTGTCTAGGATTCCAATAGGATTTTCCTCGATGCTTCTCTTCTCCATTACTTCCCAAAAAAACAGTTCGAGGAGTATCGGAGGAGGCGGATGATGCTAATTTTGACAGTGCATCTGCCTGGTTGTTTTCTGATCTCGGCACTTGGATCAGATGGAAATCCTCAAGGGAGCCGACTGCTTGTCGGACCGCCTGTAAATACTTGATCATGGCCGGATGGGTTGCTTCGTATTCGCCATTGTACTGGCTCACTATCAATTGTGAATCAGAACAGGCGTCTATTTTTCTTGCCCCTGCCGCCTTGCACATGCGGATCCCGGCTAGTAAAGCTTCATATTCTGCCTCATTGTTTGAAGCCTGAAAACTGAAGCGTAGAGCATACTCGAACCTGTCGCCCTCTGGAGATTGACATACGACGCCTGCTCCACAACCATTTGAAGTAGAGCTTCCGTCCACATATACCTTCCAGACCTGGTCTGGAACTTGAGAGTCAGGAGGACGAGTCATCTCTACAATAAAGTCAGCAAAGGCTTGCCCCTTCACTGCTTTTCTAGGCTCGAAAGTAACTTCGAGGCTCTGTATTTCTATGGCCCATTTGATCATTCGTCCTGACGACTCCATGATGGTAAGGGGCCGCTTGATTGGTTGGTCGGTATACACGACGACTGCATGTGCCAAAAAGTAGGGCTTCAATTTTTTAACAGCCATGAAGAGTGCAAGACCAAATTTCTCCACTAGGGGATACCTCAACTCGGCATTTTTCAGTACGTGACTGACAAAGTAGACCGGGAGCTGACAGCCGTCCCTTTCAGCAAGGAGCACAGCGCTTAACGCATGATCAGAGACGGCCAGGTACATGTAGAGATCCTCTTTGGGCAAAGGGCTGACCAGCCTCGGCAAGGAATGCAAGTGAACTTTTAATTTCTGGAAGGCGGCCTCAGCATCCGGCCCCCATTCAAACCTTGCCTTTTTCTTAATTGCCTGGAAAAAGTATAGGCATTTGTCGCCTGATCGGCTTAGGAATCTCCCCAAGGCCGCCAGACAACCTGTTAACTTCTGAACCTCTCGGATGGTACGAGGCGACTGCATGTCAATGACCGCCTGCACCTTCTCAGGGTTCGCCTCTATTCCTCTCTGATTGATAAGGAATCCGAGAAATTTCCCAGACTCAACTCCAAATACACATTTCTTGGGATTGAGCATGACATGGTGCCGCCTGAGTGTGGCGAAAGTTTCTCGGAGGTCCGTCAGATGATCTTTCTGAAGTTTAGTCTTGACAATCATATCATCAATATATGCCTCGACGTTTCTCCCAATCTGATCAAAGAACACAGTGTTTATCATTCGTTGGAAGGTAGCCGGGGCATTCTTAAGACCAAACGACATGACCGTGTAACAGTATAACCCCTGATCAGTGACGAAGGCCGTCTTCTCCTGATCTTTCTTCCATAAGGGAATTTGATGGAAACCAGAATAGGCGTCCATGAAACTCATCAAGGCATGGCCGGCTGTTGAGTCGACCAGGTTATCAATTTTAGGCATAGGGTAACTGTCTTTGGGGCACGCCTTGTTTAAGTCTGTGTAGTCTACACACATTCGCCAGGTGCCATTCGGCTTTTTAACAAGCACCACATTTGCAACCCAGTCTGGGAAGTAACATTGCCGAATGAACCCTGCATCAAGTAATTTTTTAACTTCGGCGGCTGCCGCCAGACTTCTTTCTTCGCCATGGTTCCGCTTCTTTTGCCGTACCGGCTTCTTTTTCGGATCCACAGCGAGTTTATGTACTGCCAGATCAGGACTAATGCCTGGCATTTCATGGACTTCAAATGCAAAGATGTCCTTGTATTCTTTCAATAGGTTGTGAAAGTCGTCACCAAGGTTTCTCAGAGCAGTCGTCCCAACTTTGACTGTTCGGTCAGGACGTGAGTCGTCTAAGATCAGGTCCGCATGCTCACCAGCCGGCTGAGGGCGGAACTCATCCGGCCGCTCCTCTGCCAATGATTGCTATTTTCTTGCTTTTCTTGCAGACTCTGTCTGGGACGCCTTTCTCTTTTTGTCGCCTGTTTCTTGAACAGGCGCACTCTCCTTGACATTGTCAAGGTCTGTTTTTTCTCCACTTGACCCAGTGGCCATAACAGTGGGCTTGACATCCGAGAGATAGCACTCTCGGGCCATCCTCTGATCTCCCCTTAGGGAGCCGACTGTTCCATTATCCCTCTCAAACTTAAGCAGCATAAGAGACGGGATTATAACAGCCTTGGAATTATTCAGGGTTGGTCGACCCAGATTCATGTTGTAGGCCGAGAGTTCCTCTACTACTAGGAACCGGACTACCATGTGTCGTCCTTCCCCTTTTTCGCCCAGGCGAATGGGTAAATCTACTCGTCCCAGTGGGTGGACGACTCCTCCTCCAAACCCTATTAAAGGGTGGGAGGCCGGATGTATGCAGTCCGTCTGATATTTCAGTTTTGACAGACATTTGCTGCTGATGAGATCTGAGGAGCTCCCGGTATCTATGAGGATTCGGCCAACTCTCTGGTTGGCCACTTTACATTCAATAACGAGAGGGTCGTCATGCGGCCCCCTTACCCCTCCTAGATCCTCTTCAGTGATGACAATCTCAGGAAATGTATATTTGGACGGCCGTTCTTGGAACGGAATTTACATCTAACCGCCTTATATTATCTTTGTTGCCCCTAATAGTGGGGCCGCCTCCTGAGAAGCCGCCTGCAATGGTGTAGACGACTGCATCATCTGTATCAGAACTGTCGGCCTGTTGATTCTTTTTGGCCGACTGCTTTTTTGAGGAAGTGTTCCCCGTAGATTTCTTGACATAAGTGTCAAGATCACCTTGCTCAGCCAAGCGGTCTAGGTACCGCATGAGACTGATGCAGTCATTGGTGTGATGACCAACGTCATCATGATAAGCACATATTTTGTCTTGGTTCCGGTTGTTTGCAGAACCCTTCATGGGGACCGGCTTCTCAATTGAGAACCGTCCCTTTATTTCTTTTAGGATAAACTGGTTATCCTTGTTAAACACATACTTTGGGGAGTATGGTTTGAATTCTTTTTTCTTTTTCTGGGCCGGCTGTTTAGAGGAATCAACCGCCCAGACCTCTTTTCTTTTCTCCTCTTTGTTAGACGACTGTTTCTGTCGTCCTTCTCTTTTGTCGAACCTTTTCCCGTCCGACTGTTTTATCGTACACAGATCAGTCGCCTGTATATAGGCTTCTGCTTCAATCAAGGCCTCTTGAAGAGTCGCCACCCTTTTTCGAACTAAATCAAATTTGAAGGTAGACCCGTCTTTGAGACCTCTAAAAAAGTCAGTATAAGCTACCTCATCCGGTAACCCTTGAATCTGTATTCTCATCAGGTTGAACCGCCTGATGTAAGAACGAAGTCCCTCCTTCTCGCCCTGCTGAATTGTTCCCAAATCAAGGGTCGTTTTCTTCGCAGGAATGTTCATGGCGAAGTTGGAGGCAAATAAATAAGCAAGCGTCCTGAAGCTGTTTACACAACCAGTCGGCAGGTTGCCGAACCATTGCTGTGCGATTCCCTTGAGAGTCGCTGGGAAACACTTGCACCAAGTGGGATCATCCAACCCTTGAAGGTACATCAGGTTGGTGAACGCCATCAGATGGTCTTCTGGATTAGTAGTGCCGTCATAGGCGCCTACTAGTACATTTTTTACTTTGGCCGGCTGAGCGGCTTCAGTAATTTCCTTGGAGAAGGCCGACGGCTGTTCACCAAGTCTAAGCAACCGTAGCTGCCAGTCCATAGGTTGGACGTTTTTTGCTGCAGGTCCACCAAATGGAGGTGGCTGCATAAAATACTGTTGTTGCGGCACAAATGGTAAGTTTGGTACCGCCTGGGCACTATGAAAGCCGGACTGACGGGAGGTGCCGCCTGACTGACTCTCATGGTACGACTGAGTATGCCTCATCGAGGCATTTCGCAAACTGTCTTGAAAATTTGAAGTAGAAGCCGACTCTGACAATCGGTCACTCTTCTTCTGCTCTAGCAGTAGCCGAGCATCTGTGAACGTTTGCTTTGACCCGTCCGCCTGAATAAGACGAACCGGTTTCCTATTTCCCGTAGGATAACGGAATTTTGTGAAATCAAGAGCAAGTGGCTCCCGCTTCTTGGATTTAGGATGAGGAGTCGCCTCTCGCCCTTGAACTGGCTTCCTCTTCAGTGAAGTGGAAGGTTTTTTGGCCGACTGCTCTTTGACTGAAGCAGGCGGCTTTTTGTTGATCAACTCTTGAATCTCTCCCTTGAAGTCCCTCATGAAGGTCATGAGTTCGTTCCTTGTGATGGGAGCAGACCCATCAGTCGGCTGTTGCCGAGCAGGCGGTGCGCCTGCTGGCTCGCTTCCTGTTTGAAGATGCTCCCGTTCCCTCCTTTCGGTATGACGGGTACGTCGGGCCCTTAGGGTCCCGTCTGGAGCTGTATGAGTTTCCACTTCAAATTCACTTTCGGTGTCATGGTCCGACTGAACTTGAGGGTCGTTTAGGGGACGCCTCTCTTCAGGAGTCGGTACAGACTTGGATGCCATCTCTGAAGTACTCTCCCCACAGACGGCGCCAAATGTTTCGGGGTTTTCTGATGTCCTGCGGGAGAGTTACAATTCCGAGACTGGAACCGGACGCCTGTACCTGCAAAATAACGGAGACTCCTGAGAGCTCCGCCTCCAACGGTCAAGTTAGTACCTGATTAAGGAGTAATACGGAAATTAAAGTAATAAGACCTCTCTAGGTGAGAGAGTTTAATGTTGGTAATCTGCTTTGTTAGCAAGATTAGCCGGTTATTAGTGTTCCGTAATGTTTCTGTTCTTCTCTGTTCTCTTGATTTCTTGATTGCTCAATTAATGAGGATTAATTAAGTATTTATAGTCTTGAGAAGCGTGCCACTCTCTAGGTTTAGGGTAAACCTAGGGCTGACCGGGCCTCTAGACAGGACTGGGCCTTGTTGGCCGGTTTTCCCATTTGGCATGGGTGGACACGTGGCGTGTCTCGATTGGTCCGTAGAGGACGTATCTGTGATTGACACGTGGCAGGCTCCTATTGGCCTACGTGAAGGACACGTGGCGGAACCTGGTTGGTCCACTTGTCAGACGGTGATTGGAGGATAAAAATCCCCTAATCAATACACTCCTTAACGATCCAAGAGATTGTCAACTCCATAAGGTCTAGAACCAAATAAGGGTTCGGGGATGAAGGTACAAATCCAACCTAAAAGAGATTGAACCTACCCTAATAATAGGCCTCTACTTTATTCTGATCGTATTCATGTACGCTTTTTAATCAACATGCAATCAATAGGTTAACCCTAAACCTGTTTATCTATGTTGGTTGAATATTAATACACAAACAAATATATTATTGGCGATCACTTGAAATCATAATAACAATTAACCCTAACAAGATTATTAATATCTTATTAAGCGTGATTACAAGTACAAATTCCCCTTAAACATGCATAAAGGGTGTGATCAAGCAATAAAATATAAAATATCAAGCAACATAATAATCAATAATAAATAAAATCATAACAATAATAATCATAATCATGTTCATGTTAACATTAAAGCATAATAATAATAATAATAATAATAATAATAATAATAATAATAATAATAATAAGATCCTAGGCATGATACTAACAAGATTAATAACAAACCCTAGCATGTCACTAAGCAATAAAAATCAAATCTTTAACCCTAACATGATACTAACATGAATAAATATTAGGAAGAATATAGGAAGCATCGTAGGAATCATATTTAATATTAAAATTACCCTAGACATGATACTAGGAATATCATAATAACAATATAACCATGATTTCTACATCATAATATCAATTAAAACCATTAAAGCACTTACTTTGATGCATCATATCTCTTTCTAATAACAAAATACACGCGTTAGTAACTTCAAGGAAAATAATCAACAAAAAAACTAAATTAAATAATTGAAGGAGAGATTTGGGACCAAACCCTCAGAAATTAAACCTTTCACGTCTAGGGCGAAGGCAACTTCGAATATGGCTAGGTGTTTCTAGATCTTGTGAATGCGGAATTTTGTACGTGAAAAGCAAAGTAAGAAGAACGATGAATGAAGAATGCTAATTAAAACTAATTGTAGAACTTGTGAATGATGAGAATTGGTGAATGATTAGAGAGAATAGGTGATGAATGAATGAATGTAGATGAGAATTTATGATGAATCGTGAATGAAAACGGAGTTTTTAATACGATATTTATAAAGAAAATCAGCCAAAAAGATAAATTAAACAAAACAGAGTCTGACGCTCAGAAAACAGAGCTGGCGCACCTAAAACAGAGCTGGCGCCAGCACCAGCTAATTGGCGGCTGGCGCCAGGCCTGGTTCCAGGCGCTGATTTCAGAAATTCACGTGTTTTTGTTTTTATCATATCTTTTGATCCGGAAGTCCAAATAAGGCATATAATATGTCGTTGGAAAGCTATTAAAGTATAATTTCCAACCCAATTAGAATCAGATTAAAATATTTTGTAGATAAAAAGATATGGCCAAAATAGTGGAAGGCTGTCAGTTTTGGATAAAGTTTCATGTCTCATTCATATCTTTTTTCATTATAACTCGGATTTAATATTATAATATATCATCGGAAAGATAAATTCAAGATCTATCCAACCATATAAAATTTGGATAAATTTTATGAGGTACAAAAATAAAATCTGAATATATTCCACTTCGTACAAAACAAGGATTCTTAAAAGGAGTAGTTTTATTCAATTTCAAAACTCTTTAAAACATAATTATCAATCCTAACTCCATTAGGATTTAAAAGAACCTTATAGAGTATTCTAAAAGACTATAATCAATCCTAATAGCTTTAGGAATGACAATTAATAATAGGCCCTCCTCTAGATCATTGGGCCGCATATAAAAACCAAATCGGGCCCAGTTTAGTATTTTGGCCATAACTTCCTCGATATTCATCGGAATTGGGATTATAATATATCGTTGGAAAGGTCTTTTCAAACCCCATCCAACTATACCATTATTGGACTCATATCATGGACCAACCAAACTGGATTGACTATTTTCTTAAAATAAGTTTTCAAAAACAGAGAGAAGAGAAAAGAAATTAAAACTATCCACAACACTAGACTTTTCACTCTTTCACTTCATTCGATTATGAATCGACGTGAAAGGTACTCATCACTGGGTTTGGTTTTGGGGAGACACAAATGGGTGTCTACAGTAACCCTGCCACCAAACAATGGGCCTCGATCCCACTTGCCCCGCTTCCTTCTAGTTATTCTACATATTCTTAGGTGTAACCTCCTACACCTAGAAGTAAGTGTCACTGCTCAAAACGCAGGAGAAACTACGTGAAACGCAGCCCACCTATTTAGTGTTCTCTAATGTTTCTTCCCGCTCAAGTTTCTTAGTTTCCTTTTTTAAAAATTTTGGTTTCTTCTTTTCCAATTCTCTCTCTTCTCCTATATTTCCTAATTCTCATCAAAGTTTTCCATAAAAAATTTTCATTACTATAGTTTGTTCTCTGTTTTTTTCCTGGAAAAATCTGTTTTTTTCCTAGAAAAATTATTCTATATTTTTTCTCCTTCTTTAATTTCTTTTTCCTCTGTTTTTTTCTGGAAAAATTATCCTCTGTTTTGCGATTGAAATTGGGCTTGTGGGTTGATGTTGCATCTAAAATAGGTGTACAAGGATGCATCTTAGACCTATTGTAGTTATTCAAGCACCGCTCATATACCCATTGGATTTTTTTGTGATGCTAACTATCATTTAGATGATTAAGGGGGCATTATCTTGAATCCTAATTGCAGGTTTACTTCTCAGTTTCTCTCTTTTAAATATTAATCCGCGAATTAGTTTGGTAATGTTTACGGTAATTAATTATTCTAGTTAATGGGTTATATATTTAGTCCAACTTTAATATGTTACTGATGAAATCGCTACATTCCAGGTTTAGGATCATACGAGCTTTTGGATATCTGATGCTGAATTGGATATAGACATCTTCTCATTGGAGACGGGGGAATGGACAAGTACGGAGATTTCTCGTCAATGCGAATTTGTGGGCTTAAAAAGATACAATAGTACACGTGTTGTATACTTTGTATATGATGGGAAGCTTTGTTTGCAAGGACTAAGTGCTCTTCTCTATGATTCATACACTTATAAGATTCATGCTGACATTGATCCACCAAAGGAGTTTCCCTACTAGGACCGTGAGTGTCTAGACGGATTCTGTTGTTCTCGCGGTTATTAGTGGGCTTCTCTGATGCACAACACAAGTCGTACCCTCTTCATATGGAGGCTTAAACAAGATGAAGTCGATCAGTCTATTGGATTCTCCAAAGACGAGTTAGTTTATCGGACATATTCATGAACGATGCATTGGCTAACAATTGCATCAAGTTTGGTAGAGTGCTGATGCTTCACCCTGATTATTCAGCCATTGTGTATATTTTTCTTGGCTTTCAAGGAATGATTGTTTCGTAGAACTTGGAAACTGAAACAACACAAGTGGTTTACCAATTTGAGAAACGTTTTTACTCTTAGGCTGATGCGTTTCTCCTTGAAACTCCTGCTGTGCCATATCTAATCTCAAATTTCCCGCGTCATGCTTTGGTTGACTAACAGAAAGACGACGAGCGCGAGTATACTTACTACTAGAAGAAGCTCAAGGAAAGAAGATTCAAATTCAAAACTTAATACTATGACGCTCTTAGACTATAATATCTTTTTAATTTCCAGATTGAATACTTGTGTTCCATTAGTTTTTTTTTTTTTTTGAAAACTAGGTTCCATTAGATAAAAACTTTCAAGTTCTGCTTAATTTAAATTAGTTACACTATGTGACCAAATATAATAGTCAATAAGTTTATATGCTAAATATAATCAACTAAATCGTCCATTAAAAATGATTTTCTTATTACTTATTATTTTTAGATATTAGTTATAATTTTGGGTCAAAATTATTAAGGTTGGCAAATAATTATAAACATTAACATAGGAACAATTGATCAATGACAAATTTTTTAGAGCAACATTTGCTTCCATGTTAAAATTATATAAATAAATTACAAGAAGAATTTTTTTTTTTTTTTAAATTGATGAGAACAAATCATCCCAAGCCGTACCTTCAATGTGTTGCTTGATACTTGATAGATGCCTTCAACAAGACGAACTAGTGGGAAAAAACATTTACTCTTTTCTCTCTTTTTTTTTTTTTTTTTTTTTTTTGGGGGGGGGGGGGGGGGTAAGCATATTTACTCATTTAGAAATTCAACAAAGGCTAATTGTTCATCAAAATATTAATATTTAATTACCGCTCATGGATATACACATGATCTATAATTAGCTTGCATGTACTTTGGTACTCGAATTTGTATGAAGTTTTGAACAGCTATTCTAAAGAAAGACTTTCTCACTGATATCATCAGCGAAATTTCAATTAACATCAAAATTCACATCCACTGTTTGGGGAAAAGGAATTGACAGTATTTCACAAACTGACTGAAGACTAGCTCACCCTCAAGCAGAATTATCCTGAAGACGGCGACGCAAATCGCAGCGAAGCATTTCCACAAATTGCTGCAAAAGGAAAATGTTGCAGGTAAGCAAAGTGTCATTTAGACCATCCATAGATTTAATTAAAAAAAATGCAACAGAAAACATAAAGTTTGAAAAAAACACAAAACAAAATGGATTCTACATCGCAGCAAACAAGACAATGGTTCCAAGCTGGCTCATTATAAAAAGGCTTGCCTAGAGTACAAAACTACTGAATACATACACATACTGAGGTAATAGGGATCCTTCCTTATTTTTAAGCACTTCATTTATGCGATAATGCTTTATAAAAGTCAAAATTTGGTGAACAATTTTAGTTGTTTGCCTCTGGTGCAACTTAGTTCTTAGGTTCGTATAAATGTTAGCCTAAACCACAAATGCATGTTAGCAATGTAGAAGGTCAGAGAGATTCTTTACAATTTATTCATTAAACAAGCTAATTAAGATAAACCTTAAATAATTTCTCTCGGATGATCCACGTAACCCCCTAGAATAGATGTAAATTGGCTTGCTAGAATACTGAATTTCCTTGGTAATAAAATAAAAATAAAACCACCCTATTCAACATATACTAGAATTTCCTAGAATAGATGTAAATTGGCTTGCTAGAATATTGAATTTCCTTGGTAATAAAATAAAACAAAAAACCACCCTATTCAACATATACTAGAATTTCCTAGAATAGATGTAAATTGGCTTGCTAGAATATTGAATTTCCTTGGTAATAAAATAAAATAAAACCACCCTATTCAACATATACTAGAATTTTGACTTCTTAAGAAAATGCTAGAGAATAATTAATAAAATGGTACTTACATTAACAAGGTCTTGATTGCTACACAATTCATCTATAACATTTCTTCCAGTAGTTTCAGCAATCTCAGCAGCATTCTGAGCCATGGAACGAAATACATCTTGAGATGGACTGTGAAGGTCAATCCTCACCGCCTCCTGAATATTATTCTGATAGGTATCAGGAAAAAAATATAATAATAAAAATAAAAAAATGCAGCAAGCTCCGAAGCCTTTACTCTATACAAAAGAAAATATTGTTTCAAAGGTGTGAAGATTTGAAGTGTTCTACCCACCAGAACCAATAAATGAGCATGAAACCAAATTTTGAAAGGAATAAAGAGCAAACAACTTCAAAAACTGCAAATTTTCAACACAATAATAAGAAAAAACTCGACTTGGAAGACAAATTCAGATAAAGCTTTAAAACTCATCAAACATTACAAGAACTGAGAGCAAATTCCACATAAATCACAAATATAACAAGTGTCACTAAAAAATACAAGACTTTTATGGCATAATCTGAATGGAAAAAAAAAAATCTAAAAATTTAATTTAATTGAAATCAAGCTCATAAATCACAATTACATGCATGATACAATGCACTGACAACTTGTGATTATACTTGAAAGAAGATTTACCCGAGATACTGGACGAAATGAACTGTCTTCTAAACTTCTATCATTAGGCTGTGGCATCAGTTGAGGCATCATGTTTCGCAGCTGTTCATTCTGGACCGAACCACCACCCAGAACTTGAGAAACAACCGGCATCATTTGCTGAATCATACTAGAGAAATCAAGAGTACCATCTTCACCACTCCCCATGCCAGAAAACATATTCCTCATT